>NC_132908.1:61630300-62230300 GCF_047675955.1 Chlorocebus sabaeus | reverse complement strand
TTAGGCCAGATCAACCTAGGCTTGGAAAAATAAACTGGACGTTTTGAGAATTTTTTTTTAATACTGTTCTTGTTCGAAATACCTTTACATGCTATAAGGCATTCTGTTTTAGTTATTCTATGCAGGCAACAGTGATACAGAGTTGATCCTTTTTTCCCTCAGAAAACAGCAACGTCAAGGATATGCCTATATTTTATAGCAGGGCTACAAAGGGAAGTTTGTACCATCTCTGCACAAAGACAAATCGGAGGAGGTTCAAGGATGTCATGCTCTGTCTGTTGGTCTAGAAGAAGCCTGAGAACCTGAAATATTTTATTTGGCTGAATTTAAATACGTCCCATACCTGCCACCCATTCCACTCTTGTTCTCCCTGCCTAGAGTGATGCCAGCCACCTGACAACGTGAATGGAAGTTGCCATACCAGGGGCTTCTGATGCCTGCCTTGTGCAGCCAGGGTTTCTAATGCCTTCCTTGGCTGTCTTTGCAGAGTCTCTTTCCTCTTTACTCTTGGAGGAGTAAGAAAGTCCCACCAACAAGTCAGAGTGTTCCTTCAGATGTCTTGCTCACTACTCCTAAGATATTTACATAAATTACTCTGGGTCTTCACTGAAAGTCAGTTGAGTCCCAAGTCACTAACACAGAGTCAGGGACCTTGACAAGATTTCACTCTGTGCTGACAGGATCTCAGAATACTTTTACCAAACTGAATCTCTTCTGCCTCTTTATTATCTGAAGCCCTAAAGTTTTAGATTCCAAATATTTGGTTGAAAAGCTTCCTCAACATTTCCTCAAGAAGACATAAGTAGTTCCTCATGAAATGTGGACTTCTTTTGGACCACTCTGGTATGTTACAGTCTCCAATGCAGGTGTGTCCATCAAAGTCCCCCCTTGAATCCTCATTAGGGTGTGTGTGTATGTGCATGTGTGTGTGTGCTTGTGTGTGTGTTTGAAAGTGATGCATGAAGAAGGAGAAGGAAGAAGAGAAAAAAATATGTACCTCATTTTCTTTATCTGGTCTACCACTGATGGGCATTTAGGTTGCTTCCATGTCTTTGCTATTGTGAATAGTACCACAGTGATCATATGCATGCATGTGTCTTTATTCTAGAATGATTTATATTCCTTTTAGTGTAAGCCCAGTAGTGGGATTGCTGGGTTGAATATTTCTCTTTTCAGGTCTTTGAGGAATCACTACACTATCTTCCACAGTGGCTGAACTGATTTATACTCTTACCAAAAGTGTGTAAGCTTTCCTTTTTCTCTGCAACCCTGGCGGTATCTGTTATTTTTTGATTTTTTATTAATAACCTTTCTGGCTGGTGTGAGATGGTATCTAATTGTGTTTTTGATTGTGTTGAGCTTTCTTTCATATGATTATTGGCTGCATGTATGTCTTTTTTTGAAAAGTGTCTGTTCATGTCCTTTGCCCACCTTTTAATATGCCATAGAATACTACATAGCCACAAAAAAGAACATGATCGTATTCTTTGCAAGATCATATCCTTTGCAGGAGCATGGATGGAGCTGAATGACATTATCCTTAGCAAACTAATGCAGGAACAGAAAACCAAATACCACATGTTCTAACTTATAAGTGAGAGCTAAATGATGACAACACATGGACACTTAGGGGGAACAACACACACTGGGATCTATTGGAGGGTGGAGGGTCAGAGGAGGGAGAGGATCAGGAGAAATAACTAATGGGTACTGGGCTTAATACCTGCGTGACAAAATAATCTGTACAACAAACCCCCACGTTACAAGTTTACCTATATAGCAAACCTCCACTTGTACCCCTGAACTCAAAATAAAAGTTAAAAAAAGAAGATGAAAAATAAAAGACAGAAGAAGAGGAATAAATGAAGAAGCAAGAGGAGGAAGAGAATGAGGAGGAGGATGTGGAGGAAAAGGAAAAACCATACTCTGCCAAAGTATTTGGAAGTTTAGCCAAAAATCTATTGTCTCATTTTTCTTTTTCTGCCTACATAATATCCACAAACAGTTCATCTAATTTTTCTGGGCACTGAAATGAGTGCTACATCTTTTAGGATTGAATTTTCCAACAGTTTTGTCCTTGTGTAAAAATAAAGACACTGTTCCCCACCCCTACCCATTTAAACATCACTTCAGCAAAAATGTCCAAGGAAGCAAAAATATTTCATGGGCTCCTGTCTACAGTTCCTTGCAAGCATGCACCATGTCTTTGTGATTCTGACCACTGTCCAGGCGGTGGATGTCTGGATGTCCTAGCCATCAACCGAGTTGCTTCAGAGAGCATTGCTTTCTGCTAAAATACTAATCTTATGAAGTTCACCATTTTCTTCTTACCTCTAAGGAAAAGCATATGGTAACGAGTCAGTGTTAAGATTCCTGCTAAGCTCCTCTACTCAACAAAGATTTCTGTTTCTTCCTCCTCCCTTCCTCTTTTCCTCCCTCTCTCCCTCTTTTCTTCCTTCCCATTTGCCTGAGAGTTGTTAATACTTTGCCCAAGTAATTCAATCTTCCTGGCCTTAATTTTCCTCAGGTAAAAATGCTGTGTGTGAAGGTTTAAGGTGCCAAAATATTTAGTTTTTCACAACCATAACTTTCTGTGTTTAGTTCAAATTCTCCTCTCTGTGACAAACCTCTTTATCTATTTAATGTAGTATTTAATTGAGTATTTTAGTAACTATTTGGTTCAACCCCTTCCTTTTATCTTGATTTTCATGAGCTTCAGTGTGATGTGTCTGGGCAGCATTTTATTTGAATTTATTCTGTTTAGAGTTTCCTGAACTTCTTGAAACTTTCACCAAATGTGGGAGAAAATAATTATTACTTCAAATTTTTTTCTAACCCAATCTCTTTCTCACTTCCTCTCGGACTCCAGCGACAAGAATAGTGGATGTTTTTGTATTGTCTCAAGTTTCTGAAGCTCTTTCTCCTTCACCCCCACTCATTTTTGTCTTTATGTTCTTCAGTTTGAATAATTATTTGATGTATCTGTAAGCTTACTTTTTCTTCTCGTATCTCCATTCTATTATTGATTCTACCTAATGAATATCTTTGCTTAAGACACTGCATTTTTCAATTCTAAAATTTCCATTTGGTTCTGTTTTTATAGTTGTTTTTGAGAACCTCTGTCTTTCTATACACTAATCCTTATCTCATTGAATGTGGCTATAATATCTACATTAAAGTCTTTGTCTGGTAATTCTAACGTCTAGGTCATCTCAAGCATGGATATTTGTTGGGATTCTGTTTTTCCATAGTGAGGATCGGCACACTTTTTCTATCAAGGGTCAGATAGTAATTGTTTGTAGCTGTGTGGGACATAGAGTCTCTGTGGCAGCTTCTCAAGTCTGACATTGCAGCGTGAAATCTGCAGCAGACAGCACATGAGTGAATGAGTGTAGTTGTATTCCGGTAAAACATTAGACATAGATACTGAAATTTGAATGATGTAAAATATTCACGTTTTACAAATAGTTTTCTGATTTTTTCAATCATTAAGAAACGTACAAATTATTCTTATCATCAGAGCCATAGTAATCCTGGTGCTAGTTCAAATTTGCTGCATGGACTATAGTGTATCAAGGTCTACCCTTAAGAATTCTTCACAATTTTCTGATTCCTTTTATGTCAATTCATCTTAGACTGTATCACAGATGGTTAAATATTATGTTGTGAGACTCTAACTCCTGTTAAAATTATCTGGAAAACATTAGTATGTTTTGTTTTGACAGGTTTGGTTAGGTACAGATCACAAGCTCTGCCTTGCCTTCGGAGGGTCCAACCTAAGTTCTGTTTCCAAAGTCTTGGCAATGACCCATTCCTGCACCCCTCAGGAGTTAGTTTGACTGTGTAAACTGTCACCAACCTGGGGTGGTGGTTGATATTCTAACTCAGTTCTTGGAGCCTTTGCTGTGCTGCTTAGATCTGTTTGGTGCATACGCACCTCAGGCATGAACTTGAAATTTCTGGTGGTTAATACACAGAACTAGGAGAGCCCATTCTTGGAGATTTCCACATATCTGAGACTGACTTTGGGGCAATACAGTCAGAGAAAAGTAGAGAAAAAACAATATGGCTTCTGGCCTCCCCCACTAACAAACACACTCTTCAAAGCACAGATTACCTGACCACAGAGATGGATTGTTCTTTTGGGGCTTTATTTTCCACCCTCTGCACTGCTGCCACCATCACACAGCAATTCAAGCTGGCCTCTGGGTATTACCTGGAGAGAAAAAAAAATGTGTTTATCTTATTCACAGGGATCCCATACTCTTTGGTACACAGGAACCCCTTTTCTGGCTAGAGTTTCTCTCAAAGGTTTTGCTATCCACATCTGCTGTGCAGTTTTGTTCTTGGATTAAAACTGGGACACAAAAGAGAAAAAAGAATACCTCTGCAATATTGGTCATTCTTCAAATTCTGACTTCTTTTCCCAATCAACCTGTATCCTTCTCAGAGACTGTAGGTATTTACTTTTTGCATTCTATCCATAGGTTTTTAGTTATAGTCAGTAGGAGAGACAGGATATTGTGAGCCTACTCCATCTTGGCTGGAACTAGAAGTCCCCATCAGAAACTAATGTTCCAGAAAGGAAAGTGACTTGTACAAAGTCACAATAAAAGGTAGTGAAAGAGGTGGAACCAGAACCTGTGACATCTGGTTCTTTTTGGTTGCCCTCTTTTGAGAGTCAATATGGCATATTTTTATGGAGGAGAGTGAAAGGACAAGTAGAGTCCAATGAACATTGGACTCCCTTCCCTCAAGGTGCTCTGTAATGCTCACCACCCAGATGCCCACATCTAGGTACTCACTGTGGGTTCTGGCAGTGCCACATCAGCTTGTCATACACATGGGTGAGGCTAGATAAAATGATGTGAGAAAGTTATATAAAACTCCTGCCGTCACTCAGTAATGGCAGTGATGGTGATGATGGAAATGTCTGTATTTGTGAAGGAGGGTGTGTGTTTTCATATGTCTACCCGGGCGAGTGCTTATGCATGGTTATTCATGCATATGTGTCAGTGTTTCTTTATAAGTGTGGATGTGCCATATGTGTATATTAAGACCCTGAGTCTAATTTAAGAAATGAAGTTGCCTAACGCAAATTTGGCAGGTGAAAAAGCACTATGACTCTGATAATTTAAATAATTACTTTGCTAGTGGGTCAAAATTTGAATACCATTTTTCTTAATATGTCATGAGACATAACCAATTACATTCAATCTATTTGGAGACAATTATATATAATAGAATGATAGAGAAAAAATATTAGAGGTAAGTTAGTGATGAGCCTCAGTCTTAAATGCTAGTACAAAACCATAACTAAACCCAGACACTTTCTGCATAACTTTCCCTCACCAGAAAGAACAGAGTGTTGAGTCTCTGTCCCTATCTCTTAGTCACATGTGCTCTTCTGCAATGCTGGATTTTCTCATGCTATGCCTATATATCTTTGTTTTCAAGACACATATTTTCTCACATAAAATCTACACATTAAAGCACAACCTTGCCTTCAGAAATATTTCTAGGAGATGGGAAATGAAGAGGAGAGACTGAGTTTGGCTTCAGATATCTGGAATAAAATGCTTTGATGGTTCCAATTAGAAATGGCACTAGAAGGCCTGTCAAAATGTCCCAGATAGCAATCAGGTGGCATACCCCTGGGGTCACATTTTTTTGTGGATGAGGCAGTGGTTCATATTCCATTCCTGCTGCATTGAACAAGCTTAATTTGCAATCTTCTTTATTGCAATTGGACTCTGATTTATCTAACAGCATGTTTGGGAAAGGAAGGAACATTTTAGTGATCGTGTTTTAGGAAATGGCTTAGGATAAGGTCTGAGCCACTTCAGCATTCCAGCTCTGGGTGGGACACTTGATAAGCATGATTTCATTGGCGTGGTGGCTCACGCCTGTAATCCTAGCACTTTGGGAGGCCGAGGAGGGTGGATGACTTGAGGTTAGGAGTTTGAGACCAGCCTGACCAACATGGAGAAACCCTGTCTTTACTAAAAATACAAAAAATTTAGCCAGGCATGGTGGTGCATGCCTGTAATCCCACTTGGGAGGCTGAGGCAGGAGAATCTCTTGAACCTGGGAGGCGGAGGTTGCAGTCAACCAAGATGGTGTCATTGCATTCCATCCTGGGCAACGAGAGCAAAACTCTGTCTCAAGAAAAAGAAAAAAAGAGTAGGTAAGAGTAGGTAGGTATTATTATTCCTATGCAATAGATGGACAACTGAAGTTCAGGGAGCCAAAATAATAAACTGAAATTACAAAAACTACTATTCCTTATCCACATATTTTTAAAGTCCACTTCTGGAACCAGGTCTCATGCCTGTTAACCTTTTCAGTATAACAAACTAACAGAAACATATTGAATTATAAACAACGATTTATTTGCACATTCATTTTGGGCTGGGCTCAGCTAAGCAGCTCTTCTGCTAAATTCTCCTTGGATCGAGTATATGTGCATAGTTATTAGATGGTGAGTGAGACTCTTTATTGCAAGATGGCTGCATTCACATGTCTAATGAACTGGGATTTCAGCTGGGATGTTTGTCTTTTTTCTCATGTCTTTTCCAGCAGGATAGCCCTAGTGTTCTTACAGAGTGGTAACAGAATTCCAAGACTCCAAGTTTGTGTGCAAGTGCTTATCAAGCCTGTCTGTGTCAATTTAGCTTGCATTTCATTAGCCAAACAAATTTACATTATTTCCTAGAGTCAATCTGCTGGGGAGAGGGGGTGGTGGGGGACAGTGATTTTCCTAACAGGTTTTAGGAAGCATAATTTATTGAGGGCTATTACTGTAATAACCTCCCATAGTGGTTTTCAAATCTAGGTCTGTTTGATTTCAGTGAAAGCTACTTTACCCATCAAATAAAGTTGATGTCATATTGCTTCAAGGTTTCTTATATGATTTCTCTGTCTATCACATTATCAACATCAGTAAAATGATAAATTAAAACCCATACACATCCACAGGCAAAATTTCCACACACATTTCACAAATGAACTGACAGGTATGCACAAAAGCCAGCCCAATTTAAAAAGCAAGAGACCCAATGTCAAAAGGACACAGGAGCCAATTAAAAGAGTTTCCAATGGCCAAATCTGGAACAATCTATGCAACTAAGTAAAGGAGTATTAGATTGTAGCCCAAAGTATAGAATAAATATCTATGAATTCTTTCTGCTATAGACAAAAAATTAAGAAAGAAAGAAAAGATAAATCTCCAATGTAGAAAAATCCCCCCCCCAAAAAAATGTATATAGATCCTCCATCCTTTAGAAGGTGGCACATAACCTCCAACATCTTGGTGTGGTCTGTGCATAGTGACTTTCTCCCAAAGATTACAGTATGGAAAGGAATGGAGGGATAGTAACTTTGCAGGAGAAAGATTTGAAAAGCATTACTTCAGCCAGGTGATCAAGTCAATATCAACAGTGATAAGTTGAGTCATGTTAATGGTCTGTATCCTTGATATGATATAATGAAAATGGCACTTTACCTCTGTGTTCTTCCTCTCCAGAAGCCTAGTCAGACCCACTGAGCAATGGATTAAAAATTGTCTGGGCCGAACACAGTGGCTCAGGCCTGTAATCCCAGCACTTTGGGAGGCCTAGGTGGGAAGATCACGAGGTCAGGAGTTGGAGACCAGCCTGGCCAACACGGTGAAACTCCGTCTCTACTAAAAATACCAAAATTAGCTGGGCGTGGTGGCGCTCGTCTGTAGTCTCAGCTACTCAGGAGGCTGAGGCAGAAGAATCTCTTGAACCCGGGAGGAGGAGGTTGCAGTGAGCCGAGATGGCGCCATTGCACTCTAGCCTGGTTGACAGAGCAAGACTCTGTCTCAAAAAAAAAAAAAAAAAAAAAAAAAAAAAAAATTGACCAATATTCCTCAGAATTCTCAAGGTCATCAGAATCAAGGAAAGTCTGAGAAAACTATCGCAGCAAAGGACCCTAAGACAACATTACAAATAAATGTAATGTTGTATCCCGGATGGAATTCCGGAAGAGATAAAGGATATTAGGTAACAACTGCAGGGCTCTGAATAAAGTATGGACTTTAATTAGTAGTAATATGTCAATATTGATTTGTTAATTGTAAAAAATGTACCATCCTACTGTAAGATATTAACTGGGTGAGGGCTATTTGGGAACTCTGCACCATATCTGTCATTTTTCTGCAAACCCAAAACTGTTGTGAGAAATAAAGGTAATTAAAAATAAAAGTAAAAAATCAGACTAGAAATGTCTTCCCAATGTAGATAGTAGACAAAGAGCTGATATTTAGCATACAAAAGTATTAACCAAGCTAATAAAAATCCACAGGACCTCAGTTCACAATGAAAAAGGGACACACACCAATTATTTATAGTTAAAAATAAGCATAAATAGGCACATGGAAAAAAGCACAGTTCAGCAACTAGTAATGAAAAATAATCTATGAAATATGAATTACTTTAACTGTTTTAAACCTAGAACCATTTAAAAAATAATAATATTCTGTGTGATTAAGAAGCTGGCCAGGCACAGTGGCTCACACCTATAATCCCAGCACTTTGGGAGGCTGAGGTGGGCAGATCTTTTGATGACAGGAGTTCCAGAGCAGCTTGGCTAACATAGCGAAACGCTGTCTCTACTAATACAAAAAAATTAGCTGGGCGTGGTGCTACGCACCTATAATCCCAGCTACTCGGGAGGCTGAGGTGGGAGAATCACATGAACCTGGAAGTTGGAGACTGCAGTGTGCCACTGCACTCCAGCCTGGGGGATAGAGCAAGACTCTCTCAAAAAAAAAACAAAAAAAAAAAAACCCAGAAAACAGAAAAACCTTGCAAGAGATGATAAATCAGTAAACTACAGTTGCAAATTAATTTAAAAATCACTCAATGTGTTAATTATTTTCTTCATAGTAATGCCATTTCTGTTTTTTTTTTTCTTGGAAAGTAATATATATATAGCATATTTTCCATAGAAATATAATAATCATAGAATTATTTATAAATATGTAAACTTAGAAACTACTTACATCCTCAGCAATAGAGGAGTAAATTTTCCTTTGTTCACCCACTTGATAAAACCATATTAAGTAACTAAAATGAGATACTTTTTCTTTTTTAAAAAAAAAATTATTTCCATAAGTTTTTGGGAAACAGGTGGTATTCGGTTACATTAGTAAGTTTGTTTGTTTGTTTGTTTGTTTTGAGGTGGAGTCTCGCTCTGTCGCCCAGGCTGGAGTGCAATGGCACGATCTTGGCTCACTGCAAGCTCCGCCTCCCAGGTTCACCCCATTCTCCTGCCTCAGCCTCCCAAGTAGCTGAGAGACTACAGGGATTACAGGCACCCTCCACAATGCCCGGCTAATTTTTTGTATTTTTAGTAGAGACGGAGTTACACTGTGTTATCCAGGATGGTCTCGATCTCCTGACCTCGTGATCCACCTGCCTCGGCCTCCCAAAGTGCTGGGATTACAGGCGTGAGCCACCGCGCCTGGCCATGAATAAGTTCTTTAGTGGTGATTTGTGAGATTTTAGTGCACCCATCACTCAAGCAGTATACACTGAATCCAATGTGTAGTCTTGTATCCCTCACCCGCCTCCCTTCCTTCTGTCCAAGTCCTCATAGTTCATCATATCATTCTTATGCCTTTGCATCCTTATAAGCCTAGCTCCCACTTATGAATGAGAACAGATGATGTTTGCTTTTCCATTCCTGAGTTGCTGCACTTAGAATACTAGTCTCCAGTTCCATCCAGGTTGCTGCAAATGCCATTAACTTGTCCCTTTTTATGACTGAGTAGTATTCCATTGTGTGTGTGTGTGTGTGTGTGTGTGTGTGTATTATTGTATATATAGTACATACAATATATACTATATCTAGTATATTATATATAATCCACTCATTGATTGATGGTCATTTGGGCTGGTTCCATTTTTTTTGCAATTGCAAATGTGCTACAATATACATGCGTGTGCAAGTATCTTTTTCATATAATGACTTCTTTTCCTCTGGGTAGATGTCCAGTAGTGAAATTGCTGGATCAAATGGTAGTTCTACTTTTAGTTCTTTAAGGAATCTCCACATTGTTTTCCATAGTGGTTGTGCTAGTTTACATTCCTACCAGCAGTGTAGAAGTGTTCCCTTTTCACTGCATCCATGCCAACATCTGTTTTATTTTATTTTATTTTTTTGAATATGGCCATTCTTGCAGGAGTAAGGTGGTATCACATTGTGGTTTTGATTTGCAGTTCCCTGATCATTTGTGTTGTTGAGCATTTTTTCAAATGTTTGCTGACAATTTCATATCTTCTTTTGAGAACTGTCCTTAGCCCACTTTATGATATTGTATTTTTCTTGCTAATTAGTTTGAGTTTACCTGACTTCAAACTATACTGTAAGGCCATAGTCACCAAAACAGCATGGTACTGGTATAAAAATAGGCATATATACCAATGGGACAGAATAGAGAACCCAGAAATAAACCCAAATACTTACAGCCAACTGATCTTCAACAAAGCAAACAAAAACATAAAGTGGGGAAAGGACACCCTATTCAATAAATGGTGCTGAAATAATTAGCAAGCCACATGTAGGAGATTGAAACTGGATCCTCATCTCCCACCTTATACAGAAATTAACTCAAGATGGATCAAGGACTTAAATATAAGACCTGAAACTATAAAAATTCTAGAAAATAACATCAGAAAAATCCTTCTAGACATTGGCTTAGGCAAAGACTTCATGACCAATAATCCAAAAGCAAATGCAGCAAAAACAAAGATAAATAGGTGGGACTTAATTAAACTAAAGAGCTCCTGTACAGCAAAAGGAATAGTCAGCAGAGTAAACAGACAGTGGGAGAAAATTTTCATAATCTATACATCTGACAGAGGACTAATATCTAAAAGGATATTTTTAATAATATTGTAACAACATAGAAAACTGTCAATGTAATAAAAGTTGATAAGTGGCCAAATGTAAAAGTTATCTATATACCGTTATGCTTACATTAACAAATGCATAGATTTAAGAGACTGAAAGAAAATATATTACCTCTGTCAATAGCTTTATTTGCATTTTGATCTAGTTGCAGCTTTTGTTCTTACACTCTTTTCTGAATTTTGATTTATGAACGAACATTCTATTTGAACAATCAATAAAGGTTCAAAAAATATGATGAAGAAAAAAAATTGCAATTTTCCAGAATAGCAAAATCTATTGTATTTGTCAGGCAGGGCATTAAAATCTTTGTTTCAACTTATCCCAGACTATTTTTGCACTGTAATTGAATATATATAAATGTTAATAAAAGTAAACACCCAAATAACTGATATGTTTTACGGGTCCCCCTAGACTTGATTTGTACAAAAAGAAAAAGTTTATAGAATTGAAGAGATGACCATCTATACAGATCATTTTGAGATCCCGTCGGCTTGTCTGCATATCTGTGTGTGTATGCACAACAAATACAGAGATCTTGTGGGAAACACTTTTCTTTAAAATTGTCTTTTTAGAATTGCTTAGGTTGCTTTGTAATTTACTGTTTGCTGTTCATATTTTTTCTAATTATTGTTAAGTGGAACAGTATAAATTGATTTCATTTTCCCTTGTAAGAATGTTTGCCTTGCTATCAGGAAAGGATATTTTTCTCTTGAACCTAAATATTACCGTACAACTGGATCCTGAATGTTCTAACAGGTACCCATACGTTGATGGATAGGTTGATTGATTAGGTCTGCTCCAGTCTGAAGACGAAGGGCTGGACCAGATACTCCTAGGAGGGCCCTGCAGCTCAAAGGTTGAGATTACTGCCAATCTTGCTGCTGTCAGTGAGTATCCCCAACCAACGTCATCCCTTTGTAAGACATCAGCTGTCACTGGAGCCCAGGCAGCAGCAGACAAAAGCAGCTGATAACCATCCCCCAATCCTGATAAGGTTTTCTAGACACCCAGAAACTTCTCACATACTGAAGAACTTTCTCTAGAAAGATGAGAAAGCCGTTTTAAAGGTCCACAGTCTGACCTGTAAGTCAAATTATTTGAGCCCAGATTTAAACCATTTTAGGAGTGCGTGAGACATTTGGACCCACGGGCTTCCTGGGACAATAGCCTGAAACAAAATTAGCAGTAGCACAGAGTCCAGTCCGGTTCATTGTGGGGATGGAGTGAGTCTGTTAAGATACTCGTTTGTCAAATAAGAATAATCACATTTTCTGCATAGGGTTGCTATAAGAATTTCATTTTAAAAAATTAAAAGAGAAACATCTATACAATTTTCTTAATAAAACACATAGCAAATAATAAGTGTTCCAGAAATATGAACCATTATTTAGGCAGAAGCACAACTTTGGCCTTGCTGAGAATAGATCTACCTTTTCAGAACTTCAGAAAATGTCCATGGAGTAATGACTAAACTCAGAGAGGTAACACCCACATTCTAGTCTTTTTTAAAAATAGGTATTTATTTTCTTATCTTGCTTATAGAATGGTAATGAACCAAAAAAAAGAGTTAAGAATGTATTGGATAAACATTCTTCATAGTTAGAATTATTTTAAAAATAAATAAATTGAGAAATGTCACTTTTCTGCAGAAAATTCTTCAAACACCTAAAATCCTTAACAGAAAGCCTATAGGGCCTTCACCCCTGCCTACCCCTCTAACAGATGGAGCAACTCCAGCCACATGAAACAGACTTTCTGACCTTCCATTGAGCTCTACTCTTTTCCTGCCTCCAGGCTTTTGTTCAGGCTCTTCACATCCTGGAGAGCCCTTTCTTGTGGATCTGACTGCTTGATTCTTATTCATTCTACAGATTTCCTTTAAATATCACTGGGTCCACAGGCCATCCTGACCCTGCAGTCGCAGTTATGTCTTGTTCTGTTATTCTCTCTTATAAGACACTGTGATTTCCCTCCTTTACCCTTAGCACTTATAAGGAGTTTTAATTATGTAATTATCTGTGTGTCTATGTGTTAAAAGTCCAACGTCGGTACTGGGTTGTCAGCATGGCATGAGGCAGGACCGTGTCTGCTGTGCTCATTATCTCAAGCCAGCACGTGGGGAAATGCCTGGCACACCACAGGCTTTGCATAAATTGTGGCAAATAAACCACCGAATGAGTAAATGAATGAATGATATGAACAGCAATATTATTATGACTGCAATTTTAATAACAAAGCTGAGGGCACTCATGAAAGGTTCCCTCTTGGCAGGGTGAGTTTTCTGGGTTTTTTGTTTGTTTGTTTTTCCTCTACTCTGCATTCTCTTGGGCTCCTCCTTTTGGAGTTTCTTAAGTTCAGATCTTTCCTGTAGCTACTTCACCTTCCCTTGCTGGGCTTCCAGAGGAGAAACATCTCGAGCTCTCACTTCACTTACCTCCTAGTGACACACAAATCACGCTCCATTCTGGGTCCTTTCTCCCTCCTGCCAGAAACCTCCTCTCCAGCTGCCTGCTGAGTAGGATCCCATCAGCTACGCTGGCTATGATTTCCATTACTGATTAGGGCCTCATGTTGACCTCTCCTGCGTGCATCTGCCTGCTAATCCGTGCATCAACACACATGCGGACTCGCTAATGGAATTCCTGGCATAAGGAGAAGATCGGGGAAAGGATATTCCAAGGATGGGGGCAGGGAGTACCTACAAAGCCTTTCTTTTCCTCCACAAATCGCCACTCAGAGACTCAAAGAACTATACCAGTTAGGTGAGACATATGGTCAAATGGGTTTAAAAACCAATCAACAAATAAAAAAAAAAAAGAGACTGCCTAATAATATGAACAGTGTGATCTCGTTATAGTAACAAAGAAAGTATATGTAAGCATGGTTAATGCCTGTCAGGATATATCCCCAGGAGTTTAATCAGGCTTATCTGTTTGTGGTAGAATTAGAGTTTTGATAGGTATTGTATATCTATATAATTACATTGAAGTATGTATTCTACTGTCAAAAAAACTCACTGTACTTTTGCAAAAGAAAAAACTAATAATTTAAAAGCAAATTGAAGGCTGGGCATGTTGGCTCACACCTGTAATCCCAGCACTTTGGGAGCCTGAGGTGGACAGATCACCTGAGGTCAGGAGTTCAAGACCAACCTAGCCAATATGGTGAAATCCTGTCTCTACTAAAAATACAAAAAATTAGCTGGGCATGGCGACAGGCACCTGTATTCCCAGGTACTCAGGAGGCTGAGGCAGGAGAATCACTTGAACCCAGGAGGCTAAGGGTACAGTGAGCTAAGATCACACCATTGCACTCTAGCCTGGACAACAGAGACTCTGTCAAAAAAAAAAAAAAAAATTGAAAACAAAAAAAAAAGTGAACTGAAAGAAGGAAGGAAAGCAAGTTAGTCTGGTAGACTCTTCTTCAGTGGGAGGTTTGGTTCTTTCTCTCCCTGCAGAAATGTCCTCGAAGTACCAACAGCACCATCTTGCAAGATTACCATACGCATCCGTTTGATGACCACACTCAAATGGAGACATTAAAAAGACTGAGGGAAGAATGGACAGGAGGTTAGAAAACTTGTTATTGCCCTGGGTCTGCTGTTTATTCATGTTGAGCTGGGCCTCTCCTCTCATCTGTTAGCTGAGCGTTCTGGCTTAGATTGTCTCATAAGCACTTTTAAAAGCTCCAAACTTGTATGTCTCCTACAGGTCAGGAAATTGTTTATTCCAGAAACTTTTAAAGAATCTGTTGGACTGAAACTTTTGGCTGTTGTCTTGCCCTGGTTTCACTTGGGTCTCCTAAAAAATAGTCTAGCTCTAAGTTCTGGAAGAAACCCTGTGAACCTTGAGGAGGGTAGGCATATAACTGATCATCCAAACCAGCACACCGGCCAGTAGTAATTACACTTGAAGATCAGGCATCAACGGAGACTGTCCTCACTACAACAGGGCACTGGGAGGAGTCCGGACTTCCTGGTCCAGCTGTTCACGTGTGATCTTAGCCAGTAGACTAGCAACTCTGTTAAGAAAGGGAAAGGGATTGTTCTATTTCCCTAATGGCAGCTTCCCTGAATAAGTGCCACTAAAATAGGTCTCAGAGTAATGAGTAAATGAAGGAGCTATGGTGTTTGTCAAGTGGAAAACTGGGCTAATGACATACTGAGTTTCGTGTGGCATCTGGCACACAGTCACGGAAGTAGTAATTTCGGTTGTGCTTCTTCCTTTTCACTCCATCTTATAGATGAAAAATCCAAAGCTTAAACTAGCCAAGTAACTCATCTAAGAAATAATGTAAGCTCCACAAGGGCTGTGATTTTTGTCTAGTTCTTCTTTTCTTTTCTTTTCTTTTTCATAAATTCCATTCTTACTTAAATTTTAACTTAATTTTGCTTAATGTTGTGTGCATATCTACATATTTAATTTACAACAAAATGCACCCATTGTTAGATTTAAACTAGAATCCTTGGCTGTCAATGTCCATGCCAGGAGTTTCACAATTATACTTCCTGCCCTATTTCTTTCCTATCCCAAAGACCCTTTCTGCACTTTTAACCTTGATGAGATAGAAAATACCTCATCATTTATTCCCCAGGAAATATGGCTCAAGTAACTCCTTCTTGCCTATCACCACACGAGTGCAAGCATACCTTAACTGTTCTGTGCAAAATTGTCTTTAATGAATATTGCTTTTGGCTCTAAAATTAGGTACATATTCCTATGGAAAAAAACAAAAAACACAAAAACTGAGGCTGGAGCAGTGGCTCATGCCTGTAATCCCAGCACTCTGAGAGGCCCAGGTGGGAAGATCATCTGAGATAAGGAGTTTGAGACCAGCCTGGCCAACATGGTGAAACCCCGTCTCTACTAAAAATACAAAAATTAGCCAGGTGTGGTGGTGGTCGCCTGTAATCCCAACTACTCAGGAAGCTGAGGCAGGAGAATCGCTTGAACTGAGAGGTGGAGGTTGCAGTGAGCCAAGATCATGCCACTGCACTCTAGCCTGGGTGACAGAGTGAGACTCTGTCTCAAAACAAAACAAACAACAACAACAACAAAAACCTGAGTAATATTTCCTACAAAATTAATGTTAATATTTTGCTAAATGACATTTCCATTGTCTGAGACATGTGGCTTTAATGGAAGTATTATATCAGAAAAATGTAGAGAGGAAAGCATAAGGTAACTCAAATTTCTTTCTGGCTCGAAAAACTCTCGAGTCACTGAAGACAGTTTTGCCAAAAAGGGTTGGCAAGAAGCAGTGATATTTGCAAATTGTTCAGTGGAACTGCTTTTATTTAGTCAATTTCATCTGGGTGTCCAACGGGTTCTCTGCACAGGGATATGTTTCTTAGACAATGACAAGTTTTACACCAAATTATGAGCTATAGCTGAAAATATAGTCACAGAATGTCATTCCTGATTTGTTTTCGAAGCTGAAGCTACGTGGCTAGAAATATCAAAGGGGTGATCCATGGGAGTCTAAATGCTCAGTTTGAGGAGTGGGAAGACTTGAAATGACTGTGGAAATGGGCATCGAAGCAGAGAAGCATGGCCAGACGTAACACTGCTTGCTCCAGGAAAGGGAGGAGAGATGGTCCCCCGAGCCAGCTGGCGTCAGACCAGTGGACTCTCCACCAATCCCCAGCAGCATCATTCCCTCATACATGGATCCAACTTTGCAACCGAACTCTGCATCAGAGATCCAAGAGAGAATACCTCCCAGAGGGCTAAACTAAGCTCTTCAGAGTTTATGCTCAGCTTGTGGGGGGAGAGCCATTCTTCACTGGCTTAACACCAAGACGACTTGAATGTTAAAAGGAACCAGTCAGGAAGGAACAGTGTTAGAATAAGACTGGCTTTGGAGTCCAGAGAGACAGGTTTAGAATTTCAGATTTAGCTTGGAACCATGGGGAAAGCATAATCTTCTTTAATCCTCAATTTGCTCATCTGTAAAATGGGGAGAATTTTTGCCATATTAAGTTGCTCTGGGATGTATTTAACACACGTATAAGGAGATAATAAATTCCAGCATTCTCCTCCCTCTGGTTTGGAGAGTAGAAACATTTTCTTAATAATGTCTGTCACTGGAATGCAAAGTCTGCCTACTCAGAGGGACCTAGAGGCTGCCTTAAGCTGGAACATACTTGGGGATAAAACAACATTGTACTATTTAATCAGAATCATAAGATCATCATGTGTGTCACCTGGGGAACACAAAGAATCAGAGTTTTGGTCTTTGTCTTACTGACCTATCTTCTAAAATGGTTTCAGGTTCTCCAGGACCTCACTGTCTATAGAGACTCACTGAAGAAAGCACCTTCATTTAACCAAGTCTCTTGGTTTTGTATTTGCTGCAACTTGGTTTGACTCTAGGGTTGTGTCTGACTGAACATGTGACTGATATTGGATCACATTGCCTCAGGATGGTGACCTTCCTTTCATGTGGGCTAGCACTAGATAGATATGTATTCTTCAGTGTGGGCTAGAGAGACAGTCTGGTCAGTTAGAAAGGGAATAGTGTGGCATCAGATCCATATGGGCTTATGAAAGGGTTGACCTTGAGCAAGCTATGTATGCCTCACTAAACCTCGGTTTGCTCATCTGTAAAGTAGAGACATTATTCTATCACATATCTTTATTAGAAGTAATGTACACAAAATGTTTAACACACATAATAAGCCCTCAGTACACCACTATTGCAAATATTTCAATGTTAAATATTCTAACTTGAGAACTTGCCAACATTCCTTGCCGTGTACTCAATTTAACTCCACACATGGACATGCACACTCACAGTATTTTAAAACTGATTTCATATTTAAAAGTTGTGATGGGGAAATAAATATTTTTATTATTATTTTACGAAAACGTCAACATCTATTTTAGATATAGGGGTACAGGTGCAGATTTATTGCATTGGAATATTGCTTGATGCTGAGGTTTGGAGTATGGATCCCATCACCCTGGTAGTGAGCATAGTAAATTTTATTTTAAAGACATAAAACAATGTTCTAGAAATCTGCATGCTTCAAAGACCTCCTTTAATCACATACATACTTTTTCAAAGGGAAAAAGAGGTGAAAAGAAGAAAAATATCCTGTGTGTGTCAAAGAGAAAATTAGTGACTATTTCCAGAAATACTCAATTACTCTTCTTGCTAAATGAAACAACTTTACGAGGATTGTACTATTGCTCTGTGTCTAATGTGGGTGTGCTCCCATTAGTCTACTTTGCAACTGTCCCAAAAGTACAGTCCAACTAGTCAGTATAGTGTTGACTGAGCCATTTGTGTATTGATTGAAATCTCACCATTTTATTGCGTGAAGATGGAAAATCGCCCCAATTGGACAAGCTCGTGCTATTTTCACTCAAGTTTTAGAAGAAAAGTCTCCCCTTAAGACCTTTACATATGATGAGATATTGTCTGGGTTATAGTTAGTAGGTCATTAAAGGGACTGTCTGAAAGATCTGGCCACACAATGGAAGACTGGTTCAGCTTCCTCCATCTGTGTGATCTTCATAGGCATGGACACTTCTGTTCTTATTCCTGCTGTGCTCATTGCCTGTTTTGTAGAAACCCTGGAACATTACTTAACCTTTCTGAGCCTTACCATCCTCAATGATAAAGCTTGAGAGAGTAATCCCTAGCTGAAAGAGTTGCCATCATAGTCAAATAAGGCAGCAGGTACAAAGAGCTTAAGAAAGTGTCTGGAGCAGAAAGGGGTTCCGCAAATGACAGCCATGATTATTAGCATTATGAATTCCTCAAGATGTGTTCAGTTCCTTCGTGATTCTTAAGCGCTTTCGGGAATAAATGACAGAAGAAAGTGAAATCATTTGGTAAATTCTGCATCTAGGAAACCACTTAATGGCAGGCAAATTGGTCTACAGTTGGTGACTGTTTGAAACATAATTCATTTTCAAAACTATGAACTATTTTGAGAAGTTAACTATATCATGCATTTTTAAACAATTATAGTAACACAGCTTTTGCCAACGAATGACATAATTTGACCTTCCTTGGGTAAAGGATGAGGACATAATGATAATGAAGAAGAGAAGAATAGAAGAGCTTTATACCAAAGGGACCAACCAAAAAAATGTTCAATTTTTTAAAAGTTGAAATTCCTTCAAGAATTTGGTAACTTTCATAATTCTCAGCTTTTATAATTTTTTCTACTTCATCTCTATTTCCCCAAGCATATGAGTGATCAAGTCTAAAAAAGCTTAACTTCTTACTGGCTGTGTAATATTAGATAAGTCATTTAATCTTTTGATACCTCAGTTTCTTTATCCATAACTTAGAGATAAAATAATATTTACATATAGTGTTGTCAGGAACATTCAATAAAAGAATTCAGAAAAAGGACTTAGAAATGAATCTGTTTTAAAGTCATATTTGAAAAAAAAATTAAGATTAATTAATAATAGTTAACTTTCTTCTTCCTCCAGACTTCTAGTTTTAAATACAAACAAATGACGAGTTCAATCAGGTTAACCAGGAGAATCAGAAAAACTTAAAAATGGCAGCAGATTCAGCCACGAGAAACTGGGAAATGTGGGAGGTGGCAGTTTCAAAGTGGAAATGACTCGGGGCTGGTTGTCTGGATCTGCAAGAAGGAAGCAGGGAGAATGAGAAAGCTTCCTTCAGACAGAGATGAGATCCTTAAGTGTGACCCTCAACTCTGTTGCAAGATAACACAAGGCCTTAATGTCGCCCCTACAGTGATACAAGTTCTTCAGATAAAGGCACTAGGACATTCTCTCCTCAGAATGACCATCATCAAAACCACCAAAGGAGACTGGGTGCAGTGGCTCATGCCTGTAATCCTAGCACCTTGGGAGGGTTAAGTGGGCAGATCACCTGAGGTCAGGAGTTCGAGACCAGCCTGACCAACATAGAGAAATCCCATTTCTATTAAAAATACAAAATTAGTGGGGAGTGATGGTGCACACCTGTCATCCCAGCTACTCAGGAGGCTGAGGCAGGAGAATCACTTGAACCCAGGAGGTGGAAGTTGCGTTGAGCCGAGATTGTGCCATTGCACTCCAGCCTGGGCAACAAGAGCGAAACTCTGTCTCAAAAACAAACAAACAAACAAAATAAAACAAACAAAAAAAAAGGATATTTTAAACAAAGTCCTTATGAACTTAATTGTCTGCATTACATATTCAACACATCTTTCTAAGAGGACATTCCACCTGTAAAGAGTAAACATATAATGGAACCATTGCCTCCTGAGAGAGCACAGTGTTCTGATGTACAGACTAAAGGTAGAGGCGTGTCTTAGAAACATGCCCCAGATGGAACAGTAATGGCCCGTGAATGTGTGTTTCCACAGCCTGCACCTACACATCTACACACACGCCCGTGCACACGCAGGAAGTGTTCATCTAAGACTGGACCTTTTAGAAGAAAGCTGGCATAAATCCATGAAGGCATGGGCTTCCAGGCAAGTCATCTTCACTCACAAAGTTGAGAACCTCTGTAGATAAGAAATGTTCTCAGCCATCACAACCTAGCTACAACCAAGTTATAAGCTCTAAAAGCTTCTGCCTTAGATTAATGTATCACAAAGGGTGATATCCCTCCTATCATGCTGTTGAAGATGTCAACATTTTAAATAATATCCACGCTTGGCATGTCCCTTGCCACCTGACTATTCCTAGGATAAATCTTAACATCCCCCATATAGATGATGGGCTTCATAAGTAAAGAGTAATTCATTTTGGTAGGTCTTATAATGCTGAGATCAAGGCCACACAAAGTGAATGTTTGAAAGTAGGAGGGAGAGAAGGATGAAAGAAGGAGAGAACAATTAGGGGAGGTAGTAGCCTGAATGCCTTGGTCCTAATGGTTGCAAATGTACAACCAGGCACATCTTCCCAATAAACTCACTTCTATTAATACCTGCTACAAAGTCAAGCCTAGGCCTGGCTACTGACATTCATCTCTTCAAGGTAAACAGAAATCATCCTTTAATGGGGCCATCTCAAAAGGTAATAAACTCTTTACCATGATAACAAATTCTCAGATCACTGAAAAATTAAAAACAAAAACAAAAAACAGAATCCTAGAATCTAGTAAGAACAGAACCAGCAGTAGAATTCAAAGTTCTAAAATAGAGGGACAGTGTTGTATTCCACTTCATACATATCCCAGCGCAGAGATATCACCAGGCATTTGGCGGTTGCCCTACGAATAGTAGATGAATGAGTCACAAAAATAAAATTAACTCAGCCTGGCCAACATGGTGAAACCCCGTCTCTACTGAAAATACAAAAAAAAAAAAAAAAAAATAGCTGGGCATGGTGGTGGGCACCTGTAATCTTAGCTACTGGGGAGGCTGAGGCAGGAGAATTGCTTGAACCCGAGAGGCAGAGGTTGCAGTCAACCAAGTACGTATCATTGCACTATAGCCTGGGAGACAAGAGTGAAACTCCATCTCAAAAAAAAAAAAATTAACTTTTAGATTGGGAGAAACTATTGTTATTAAATGTTTTACTTGTGGAAAAAAAAAATTTAAAGAGTTTAGGTATATTCTCCATGATTACAGTAAGAATGCAACTAGCTTGTCTCCAAATGTCTACAGCATTATTCTGTCCCAATGTAAATGAATGAACGGTGTCACACCTGTAACTGATGTTGCAAGAATCAGAGAGTAAGTAAAGCAAAATCAGTGTGGAATGGGAGAGCAATGTGTCCTTGCTTACGCTCCCAAGATCAGATATACTTTGCATCTTCATAAAATCAGATCTTGGACTAGCTCTAATAAATATGAGTGAGTGCATGGTGTTGAACCCAAAGCTCTTATCCTTTCTCTAGCCTCTAATTTCCAATGCAACCTTTGGCACAACCCTTTACAATTTCCTACCTGTGGGATAGGAAGGGTGGGGATCAACAATCTCTTCGATCTCTAATCCTTCCGGCCACTTTAAAAAGTTGTTAATTCTGCAGCATCACTCCATGTTTTTGTGTTCTGAAATCACCATTGACCGAGCTGCTGCAGAGACAACCAATCGTTACTCAGGACAGTTATTTTGTCACATTGCACAGAAAAGACAGGAGGTAGTGATGTACTGTGAGTCTCTAAACCTTATCATAAAGCAACCAGAAAGAAGGGGATATTTTGTAAATCTTGTCAGTGTAGTGTCTATGCCAGCAAGAACTTCTAAACAGAAGTGCTGTGAATTCAAGGCAAAAGATTTATGATGCTGATGGAGTGGGAGGTGGGAGAGATCCTTCTAGTAATCCAAAGTAAGGCAACATGGACTATAATTGGCATCTGAGGTTTTTTTGTTCTTTTTTTCCCTGGGAGCTCTCTGCTCGGGCTTGATGCTGTTGTTTTCCCCGAGAGGGAATGCAGCTGTCGCTGTATGTCTGGGGGGTAGATATCCATCACCCGGAACGTATCACAAACTATTAATAATGCATCACTGCAAATCTACCTTGTCTCCATAAACACCCTGTCTCCAAGTACAGATAAAAGGTCCAACAAGCAGATGTTGAGATTTATTATCCCCACATTTCCCATTTCTCTAAGGATGGTGCCCACTATCTAAGTTCTCCTGTGGGTAGCAGGAAACTAATATTTACTGAGTAACTTCTGTGTGTCAGTTGCTTATGTGAATCATATTAGCAGCCCGCAGAAATAGGTTTCATGAACCCCATTTTGCAGATGAGGAAACTGAGGCATGGAGAGAAGTGACTTGCCTAACAATACTCAACTTGCAAGTACCAGTGACATGATGAACCCTCCTCCAAGAGTCTTACTCTGGAGATCTTTCTTCATCCTCTGTAGCAGATGACCATTAGATGGTTTGGGACTTTGCATTTTTATCTTTCCTACTGTACCTACCATACCCTTGTATACAGTAGGTACTAAGACAAGCTTAGCCAAATTGAATTTTTAAAAGGTGGACACCCAGAAAAAGGCCTACAGAGCTCCTATCTGGAAATAAATTCCTACACATGAAGCAGGAGTAAGAACCTACAGGGCACAGAGCAATTTCTCTGAGAGCTGATTGCTTCCTAAGACAACTTCGTCCTTGTTCTTCCTGATTCTTTGTCATATACATAGTGTCTGTGACTGGGTTAATAAAGAGTCAGCCCTTTTCTAACCCTTGATTACACAATATAGCCAGTTGCACTCATACTTTTCTGTTTTGATCTATATATGTCTCCCCTGCTTGGCCAGGGAGGGGCTGTTTCATGCAGTCCCTTGACCTTGTATGTTAGCCTTGTGTATGGGCAGTGGAAAAACAAACAGACCAACACTATTAACCCTCTGTGCTCTGTGCCTCTGCCCCTCCCTGCCTACCACATTCTTAACTCCTTTTCAGGAGCAAACAGTGGAGCTGCTTAACATTCAATGGGCCACGATTCCCTAATGGATGGGGCACACTGTGCTAAAAAGTAATGAGCATCTAGTTATCAGTGCACTCTTCAGACCAGCCTGCCTCATCCATGCAGCTGATCTGGGAAGAGGACCATTCAGGCCTCTATTAGAGATTTAAAGAAGAGAGATGAGGAAGACAGCCACAGCTCCACCACAGTCTCCTTAGTACTATTAAGGAAGTTATAGAGTAATGCCTGAACTAAGAATATAATTGATACTATGCTTCCCCATAATTATGGCTTAGTGTGGGTGTAGCCCCTTAAGTCCACAAATCCACAATGGAGGAGGGGATTTGGGCACCAAAATCCCACACAAATTTCTAGCCTCTTTCACTAAATTGTGTTTATTTGTGAAGGCCAGGAAATTGTCAACATTTGTACCATAGCTATGTAGAGTGAGCTGGTAATTATCATTCTCAAATCATCCCAATTAGGTCACATTTTAATCTCCATTATACCAATGAGGAAACTGAGGCTCGCAAATAATTCAGGTAGCTTACCCAAGCTGTACAGCTGGTCAAAGGCAAAATTGAGATTTAACAATGGCCTAGAGAAAAATGCATTTTTTGGTTTTGAGTTTCAGCTCTGGCTGTTTAGGAGAAAGCAACATATATCCTTAGCCCTCAAGGAAATAAAATAAAAAAAAATGGAAACTTAAATTCCCCCGGTACCCAGGTGCCCTTGAAGGAAATCATTCATCCATTTCCCTTTGAAACAGTTTCCAGAGATAGCCCAAATGTTGTGCAAGGGAGTTCTCGTAAAAATAGGCATTGCTCACCGGGGTCCATTTCTGCAGCCACAGGAGAATGAAAAACCCCAAGTAGTCATAAGAAAAACGAACAATTTTACTGACAAATTAAAGGTTTGAGAGGCAGCAGGAGAAACTGGTCAGCTGCAACTTCAGAGAAAACTGCACTGAACATTTCAAAGCCTCCACTTTAATTATGAAGGAAGAAGCTGTGGTCTGGGAAGTGGTCCCCGATGGGTGTGCGCCCAGCATTAAATATGCCCTCTTGTACTCAGCAGGGTTTGAAGCTTTTTAAGGAGGGGCTGAATAGCAGGAGAGAGAGGGGTGGAAAAGAGAGAGAGAGAGAGCACGAGAGAGAGAGAGAGAGCAAGAGAGAGAGAGAGGGAAATGTTTGCTCTGTCAGAGAGAAGTCTTGTCTTGTTCATCATCAAATTGTACACCCTAAGAATGGGATTTTAGAGATTGCCGATTGCAAAGTGAGAACCAGAGTTGGTGAGTAACTGGCCCAGGCTCCTCATCTTGGCCATAAAGGTTGGCATTCATTGAATAAATAAATAAGAAATTGTGATGAAGCACCTTAATATAAGTATAATGTGTGTTATAATGTCCATAATCACCGTAGTCCATATTCTGTTAGCCACATTTTATAGAAAAACCAGACTGAAGCTTCAAGACTGAAGTTTAAGCATTCTATTCTACATTTTATAAATGGCAGAGCAATTGCTATCTTTTCCTATGTCCTCTGAACTCTTCAGAAGCCTCTAAGATGTATATGCCTCCAGGAAGTCTTCCTCATTGCCTTGGGTCAGGGTTAGTACCACCACCTCTGAGTTTCTAAGCCATGCTAGTACTTGCATGCTAGTACTTGCGACTTGTATTATAATGGCCCATTTACGTTCGTCTATCCCTGACTAGACCTTGAGCTCCCTAAGCCAGGCAACTTGCTAGCTTTGTTTGTGGTCTCACCCCAGCCCTGAACATAGTTCAGTTGATTGTATGAAAGTGAGATCTTGAACACTCTTGAATCTTCTTTTCCATCCTCGAGGACAGTAGTCACTACTCAGATCTCCTTTCTCACACAAAGTCCAAGTTCTCAGTCTTGATCTTCATCCTCTTTCTTCCTCTTCACCATTCTCCCTCTCTCATTCCTCATAAAACTCTGCAGTCAGCTCCATTCAGGAGGAAAATTACTCAATACATGACATTACTCTAAGACATAAGTAATAGAAGAGAGTACCATTCATTTTTTAAATCCCAGAGACGTCTGTAGTTTCAGCAACAGAACGTCATCTATTGAGATGCAAATGATAACAGCAGTGATGACAATAATAGCTAATATCCACTAAGAATTTACTATGTGCCCTCCTTTTGCAAGGATTTCCTCATTTAATTCTCACAACAATCATGAAATGCATGAAGTATCCTCATTCCTGTGTTATAAATTAAGGAACTAAGGCTCATAGAGGCCAAGTCCTCACTCAAGAACACACAGTCACAATTGGAACGTAGCCATGTCTAATTTCAAAGGCAATCAAGTTTCTTACATCAGCAGACTTAAAAAACATGTTAAATATAAGGAATAGCAGAAATGGTCATATATTGACTGTCTATTATGCACAGGCACTATTATACACTCCATGTATGATAAGTCATTTACTGAGTTAATGCACCCAGAAATAAAGTTAGTACCTTTGTGTGGATTGATATAAATGGGACTTATGGAGCTAAATTGATTTAGAGAGGTTACGACAGGCAGCTGAACCAAATGACCTCTTGAGTTTCATTCCACGATTCACAGACACTATTCCAAAGATATATGAGGCCACATGACAAACCAGCAAGGAAAATATACAGGTCTTTAAGCGTCATTTTATCACATAGTGAAGGCAGGGACTTCTCTATCTTTGTCTTGGGGTTGTTCCCATGGGGCTCCATGGTGTGACAAATTGGGTACGTGGCACCTCCTGTAGGAAGGCCCTGCTCCCGGTGGCTGCTGGGCCACGTCTTAACACAATCTCTGGCTTCAGGGTGGAATGGCAATTATTTAAAATTGGCTCAGGTCTGCATACTCCACTGGATTCTTTTTTATCCCACTTTAAGTCTTTCCCTTGGGACAGCTTAAACAGCTCTATCTTTTTAATGACAAACTGTCCATCGATAGGACTGGAAATGAAATCAAGCTTTTGCTTAGCAACTAGTCCGTTTATTTATTTTCCAAGTTCATGAGTTTATATGCATGCTGCTTTTAATGGGCAGTGCATAAAAATGCCTCTTTTTATTTTCTTTTCATTTACATTGTTGCTGATAATGGCTATTATCAAGCCATTAGAAGCAAGAAAGTACTGCTTTTGCCTTCCAAGATGGGCTGCAATTGTGTATGCGCTCTCAATGCAGATTGGCCAATATGTTAAACTTTCTTTTTTCCATCTTCATCTGATACAGATAGCTTTATGTCAGCAATATAATTTTCCTCTTGATGCATGGAATTACATAACTAAATATGTATATATGTAAAAGTATATATGAACATACACTTACACATATAAACACAAAGTAAATACCGACATCATATATGTATATACACAGACGCACAGACACAGACACACACAGACACACACACACACAGACACACACACACAGACACACACACAGAAAGAACTCTCCTTTTTTAACTAAAATGAAATTCTATGGCAGAAAAGTAAAATAAATTCTACGCCACATGAGATTCTAAGACTTTGTTATATAAATCTATGACACCATGGTCTGTTTTAAACAAAAGAAAGGATAGACTCAGTCCACATATAGCCCATTGAAGCTTTCATAGTTAACAAAAGTCATTTTTAGGTTGTGTCTGAGAGGCACAGCCATATGGATAAAAACAAAGGAACGTCATTCTTTATTCAGATGTTCCCAAATGTCTACTTAATGTACACTGGCAAAATCGTCAAATTCAAGAATTGACATTTTTTAAAAATGCATCCATTCTTTTAGAGTGTCTGTGGGTGATTAGATTATTTCACTAGGGGAGAAGAGGGGGTTCAGTTTTGTTTACTGTAGCATTTTAGGTCAGATGGGCAAAGTGAAGATAAACAGCATTTGTTGAGTATCATTAGATTCTTGGTCTTTTAGTAAACATTATTTGACATTGTCATCTATGAGGAAGGTCGTGCTTTAAATTCACATTATTTCTGCAAAGTATTGTCTACATTTTATTGTTGATTGAGCTGGGACAGAGATCGTTGGAAGCTAGAAAAGGTCAGATTGACAAAACACAGTGAGGGAAGGCCCAGGTATTTGATAGTTACAGAAACATTAAGCCTGGTTCTGTGATTGATATCAAGACCTGGAGTGACGACATGTAGCAAAGCAGTGGTTCTCTATTGGGGGATTTTGCCCACCGGGGGATAATCGTTATGTCTGGAGACATTTTTGGTTGTCACATTAAAGGTGGAGGTGCTATTGGCATACAGTAGGTAGAAGTGGGGATGCTGCAAAACATTCTAAATGTACAGGACTGCTTCCCACAATAAAGAAATATGAAGTCTAAAATGTCAGTACTGCAGAGGTGGAGGAAGCCCCCCTCTTCCATGTAGGACTCCAAGTGTTCTTCTGTATTTTGTAGTCCTGGCCACTTTTATGTATCCGTTCTAACCAAGATCTGGAAAACAAATGTGACATTAGCATGTGTCTTGGGACAAAGCGTAAGGTAGAGGAACGAAATGCCAACCCTGACTCTACTACCTATAACTTACGCATCTAGGGGAAGTGACTTACCCTCTTGGTGACTCAGTTTCTTTGTCTGCAAGTTTAAGAAAATACTAGTACACACCTCATGAGGTTGATGTAAGAATTAGACGAGATAATGCCTATAAAGAGTTAATGAGATAGGGTGCAGAGTAAATGTTTAACCACTTAGTTGTTATTTTTATTTTAATTGCTGTTTTAACTTTTTGGTATTTGCTATGATCATTTTCTGGAGAGCACTCAGTTTTGAATACTGTATTTTCCTTTTTGAATTAGGAATTGTTATTTTTATAGACCAGTTTTCGGTTCACAGCAAAATTGAGTGAAAAGTATAAGGAGTTCCTACACTACTCTTGTCCCCCACAAATGCACAACCTCCTCCACTATTGATATCCTGCACCACAATGGCCCTTTTTTTTTTTTTTTTTTTTTTTTTTTTTTTTACAATTGATGAACCTATATTAACACATTATTATTACCCAAAGTCCATAGCACACTCTTGGTGAGGTACATTCTATGGCTTTGAACAGATACACAGTGACATGTATTATCATGTAGTATTATATATAATAGTATCATACAGAATAGTTTCACTGCACTACAAATCCTCTGTGCTCTGTTCCACCCAAATCTCACCTTGAATTGTAGCTCCCATAATCCCCACCTGTCATAAGAGGAATTCAGTGGGAGGTAATTGAACCATAGGAGCAGGTTTTTCCTGTGCTGTTCTTGTGATAGTGAATATGTCACATGAGATCTGACGGTTTTATAAAGGAGAGTCTCCCTGCACACGCTGTCTTGCTTGCCACCATGTAAGATGTGACTTTGCTGCTCCTTCCTCTTCCACCATGATCGTGAGGCCTCCCCAGCCATGTGGAATTGTGAGTCAATTAAACCTCTTTTTCTCTACAAATTACCCAGTCTCAGGTATTTCTTCATAGCAGTGTGAAAATGGACTAACACACCCTTCCTTCCCTGCTAGCCCCTGGCAACCACTGAACTTTTTACTGTCTCCACAGTTTTGTCTTTTATAGAATGTCATACACTTGGGATCATATGGTATGTAGTCTTGTCAGATTAGCTTCTTTCATTTAGTAATATGTATTTAAGTTTCTTCCCTCTTTTCTTATAGCTTGATAGCTCATTTCTCTTTAGTGCAAATATTTCATTGTTTGGGTATACCTCAGTTTATTTATCTGTTCATCTACTGAAGCATATCTCGGTTGCTTCCATGTTTTGGGTGTTGTCGATACGTCATAAGGTTTTGCAGATAGGGATTCAACCAACCTTGGATTGAAACCTGCAGATACAGAGAGCCAACTGTACTATACCATTTTATATAAGGAATATGGGCATCTTTGGATTTCGGTATCTGTGGACGGCCCTGAAACTAATCCTTTATGCATATCTATTTTGTTTGATTGATATCTAAGTATATAATTTTGAGGGGCACTAATATAAATGGCAATGTGTTTTTAATTTCAAATTTCACTTGTTTGTTGCAGAAGTTTGGGTAAGCAAATGAATTTCTGTATTAATCTTGTATTCTGCAAATGTTCCACAATTGTTTATTAGTTCCAAGAGGTTTTTTGTTGATTATTTTGGATTTTCTATTTAGATCATCATGTCATCTGTGAATAAAGGCAGTTTTATTTCTTCCTTCCTGATATTAATAACCTTTTATTTCCTTTTCTTTTCTTATTGGATTTGCTAGGACTTCCTGTATAATGTTAAAAAGGAGTGGTAAGAGGAAACATCCTTGTCTTGTTCTTGATTTTAGCAGGAAAGCTTGAAGTTTCTTAACGTTAAGTGTAATGTTAGCATAATGTTTTACTAATGTTCTTTATTAAGTTTAAAAAGTTCCCTTCTATCCTTATTTAGCATATATAATATATATATATTTATATATTATGTATTTTATATTATATATAGATATTATCATGACTGGGTGTTGAATTCTGTCAAATGCTTTTTCTACATCTATTGATATGATTATGTGATTTTTCTTCTTTAGCTTGTTTATATGACAGATTACATTTATTAATTTTCAAATGTGAAACCAGCCTTGTATATCTGGAATAAACCCCCTTGGTTATGATATGTAATTCTCTTTTTTAAAAATCATTGTTGGGTTTGATTTGTTACTATTTTAATGAGAATTTTTTATCTGTGTTGATGATAAACATTGGTCCGTAGTTTTCTTTTCTTGTAGTGTCTGGTGCTGACCCCATTAAATGAGTTAAGAAGTATTATCTCTGCTTTAATCTCCTGAAAGAGATTGTAGAGAATTTGTATAATTTCTTCCTTCTATGTTTGGCAGAATTCACCAGTGAACCCATCTATAGCTGGTGCTTTCTGTTTTGGAAGGTTATCAATTATTGATTCAATTTCTTTAGTAGATATAAGCCTATTTATATATTTATTCTTTTTACATGAGTTTTGACAGATTGCATATTTTAAGAAATTGATCCATTTTATCCAGGTTATAAAATTTGTGGGCACAAAGTTGTTTATAATATTCTTTTATTATCCTTTTCAATTCCATGGGCTTTATAGTGTGTATCTTCTCTCCTTTCTAATATTAGTGATTTGTTTCTTGTCCCTTTTTTTCTTAGCCTGGTTAGAGGCTTCCCAATTTTACTAAAATTTTGTAAGGTCTTTTTCAGTTTCGTTGATTTACTCTATTAATTTCCCATTTTCAGTTAAGTTAATTTCTCCTGTAATTCTGATTCTTTCTTTTCTTCTGTTTACTTTGGATTTAATTTTCTCTTCTTCTTTTAGTTTTTTAAGAGGGATGCTTAGATTATTGATTTTGAATCTTCCTTATTTTCTAATATATACATTCAGCACTATAAATTTCACCCTAAGTACTATTTTTGCTGAATCTACAAATTTTGATAAGTTGTATTTTCACTTTTATTTAATTCAAAATATTCTAACATTTCTCTTGAGATTTTTTTCTTTGACCCATTTGTTATCTAGAAGTGTGTTGTTTGATCTTCAAGAACTTTGGTATTTTCCAGCTATCTTTTCATTATTGTTGTCTAGTTTAATTCCACTGTGGCTTGAGAGCAGATATTGCATGGCAGCTATTCTTCTACATTTATTAAGACATGTTGTTCTATGGAACTGAATTCAGTCTATGTTGGCGAATGCTCTATATAAGCATGAAAAGAACGTGTAACATGCTGTTGTTGGATGAAGTAGTCTGTAGTCTGTAGATGTCAATTATAGTCAGTTGATTGATACTGCTGCTGAAAATACTTACTGATTTTCTACTAGCTGGATCTGTCCATTTCTAATAGAGGAGCGTTAAAGTCTCCTGCTATAATAGTGGATTCATCTATTTCTCCTTGAGTCCTATCAGCTTTTGCCTCACATATTTTGATATTGGTTGTTAGGCACATATACAATAAGGGTTATTATATCTTCTTGGAGTATTGGCCTCTTTATTATTGTGTAATACTATTTTTTATCCCTGATAATTTTTCATCCTCTGAGGTTTTCGCTGTCTGAAATTGACATAGTTACTTCCATTTTCTTTAGGTTAGTGTTATTAATAGCATGGCATACCTTTCTTCCATCTTTAACTTTTAACCTATATGTCTTTTGTGTTTAAAGTAGATTCTTTTAGACAATATAGGTTGGGTTTTTATTTTTTAACCACTCTGGCAATATCTATCTTGTAACTGATGCATTTAAAGCATTGATGTTTAACTTGATTACCAATATAGTTGGATTAATATTTACTATATCTGTTACTGTTTTATATTTGCTGTCTTGTTCTTTTTTTTTTAGACTCCCACACTTTAACTGCTATGTATGGTTTCAAATGAGATTTTATAATTCAATTTTTCTCCTTTTTAGCATATCAGTTGTGCTACTCTTCTCACTTTTTAAAGTGATTTCCCTAGAGTTTGAAACATACATTTAGAACTAATTCAAGTCCACTTTCAAATAACACTATACTACTTCACAGATTGTCCAAGTACCTTATAATTACAAAATGTCCCTAATATTTCCCTTGTGTTCCTTGTATCATCACTGTCACTCCCGTTACTTATATGTAAGTGTAAATATATGTTTATATATTTGATATATATTTGAATACATTGTTGTGATTATTATCTTGAAAAACTATTATCTGTCACATCAATTAAGGATGTGTTTGTTTTCCTTGAAATTTATTTATTTTAATTTTTAAACTTTTAGGTTCAAGGATACATGTGCAGATTTGTTATATAGATAAACTAATGTCATGGGAGTTTGTTGTACAGATTATTTTATTACCCAGATACCAAGCCTAGTACCCAATATTTACTTTTTCTGATTCTCTCTCTCCTCCCATCATCTACCATCAAGTAGGCCCGTGCGTCTGTTGTTCTCCCCTATGTTTCCATGTGTTCTCATCATTTAGCTCCCAATTACAAATGAGAACATGGGGTATTTGGTTTTCTATTCACGCATTAGTTTACTGAAGATAATAGCTTCCAACTCTATCCATGTTCCCACAAAAGATATGATCGCGTTATTTTTTATGTCTGCATAGTATTCCACAGTGTGTAGATAACACATATTCTTTACCCAATTTGTCACTGATAGGCATTTAGGTTGATTCCATGTATTTATTATAGTGAATAGTGCTGCAATGACCATTCACATGCATGTGTCTTTATGGTAGAATGAGTTCTATTTGTTTGGGTATATACACAGTAATGGGATTGCTGGGTCACATGGTAGTTCTGTCTTTAACTCTTCAACGAATCACCACACTGCTTTCCACAATCATTGAACTAATTTACACTCCCACCAACTGTGTGTAAGCATTCCCTTTTCTCTGCAACCTCACTAGCATCTGTTATTTTTTGGCTTTTTAATAATGGCCTTTCTGACTGGTGTGAGATGATATCTCATTGTGGTTTTGATTTGCATTTCCCTAATGATCAGGGATATTGAGGGTTTTTTTCATATGCTTGTTGACAGGATGTATGTCTTTTTTTGAAAAAAGTCGACTCATTTCCTTTGCCCAGTTTTTAAGAGGTTGTTTTTATCTTGTAAGTTTAAATTCTTTATAGATGCTGGATATTAGGTCTTTTTCAGATGTATAGTTTGCAAATATTTTCTCCCATGGAATAAGAATGCTTTTTATCTTACCTTCACTTAATCATTCTTTGATGCTCTTCTTTTCTTTATGTAAACCCTAGTTTCTTACCTATATCATTTTTCTTCTTTCTGAAAAAATTTTAATATTTCCTGCAAGGCAAGACTACTGGCAACAAATCTCCTCCATTCTTGTTTATCTGAGAAGGTCCTTATTGCTTCTTCACTTTTGAAGAATGATTTCATAGGGTGGAGAATTCTTACTTGCTTTTTATTTCCTCTTAATGCTTCAAGTATTCCACTCTATTTTTGTTTGCATAATTTCAGAGGAGAAATTTAATATAATTCTTATCTTTTCTTCTCTATAAAGTTTTTTCTCAATTTTTTCAAGTTTTTTTTTTTGAATCTTTGATTTTCTGATGCTTGAATATGATATACCCAGGTGTAGTTTTTTTGGTATTTATCCTGATTGATGTTTTCTGAGCTTTCACCTGTGGTTTGATTTCTGATGTTAATTTGAGAAAATTCTTAGTCATTATTGGTTCAAATATTGCTTTTGTTCCTTTCTCTTTTTCTTCTCCTTTTGGCATTCTTATTATGTGTGTGTTGCTCTTTTTGAGTTGTCCCTCAGATTTTAGAATATTGCTCCGTTTTTATCAGGCGTTTTTTTCTTTTTTGTTTTTTCTGCTTTCTTCTCAGTTTGGAAATTTCTATTGTCATCTCCTCAAGCTCAGATTCTTTCCTCAGCCATGGTCAGTCTACTAATGAGCCCTCCAAAGTCATTCTGTGTGTGTGTGTGTTTGTGTGTTTATGTCTAGCAAGTCTCTTAAATTTTTTCTTAGAGTTTCCATCTGTATGTTTTCATGTTTTTGCATAGGATCTACTTTTCCACTAGAGCCCTGAGAGAATTCTTTTAAACTCCTGGTCTGACAATTCCAACATCCCTGCCATATCTGACTTTACTCCTATGCTTGTTCAGTCTCTTCAAACTATGTTTTTTGTATGCTTTAAAATTGTTTGTTGATAGCTGTATTTGATGTACTGGGTAAAAAGAAGCTGCTGTAACTAGGCCCTTTTAATGTTGTGGTATGATATGGAGGGAGAGACAACATTCCATAGTCTTATTATTAGGTCTCAGCATTTTAGCAAGCGTGGACCTTTGGGCTGTGAACCTTAAAATATTTCTCAGTGTTTTTCTCTCTCTGGGACAGGATGACTAGAGTGAACTGGAGTTGGGTATTTTCCTTCCCCTATGGAAGTTAGGATCTGATAAAACTCCAGCAGATTAGGTTCTGTTTAAGTAGTTTTTCCCGAGAACAGACCTTGTTAAGTAGAACAGAATGTTCTGGCACATTTTAAGATGTCTTCCTTACCTTTCTAGCAGCACGAAGGGATTTTTTTTTTTTTTTTTTTTTTTTTTCTATCTTCACTGTGAGGACTTGGTAGAGCTCTTGGAAGTAAAACTGAGAAAAGTGTAAAGACCTTTTTATGACTTGGTAACCCTGGAGTTTTTGACCTTTGGACTCGGGCACACTGAGCCTTCAGCAATTCATCAGTTACACTGTAGGTTTTCCTACACTGGCACTGGCTCCTCCGGAGATTTCTGCTCATAAGTTTCTGTTCCTGTAAGTTGTGATTCTCTGTATCCACCTGCATCTTCAATTTTGGGGTCAGCAGTTTGCCCTGTGACCTCACTTCTTTGATGGGTATAAGAGGAGTTGTTGATTTTTTAGTTTCTTCAACTTTTTACCTGTTGTGAGGACAGAGCAGAGGCTTCTAAGCTCCTTGCATGCCATACTGGAAACCAGCTATCTTTTCTTTTTTAAGAAAGCTTTTATCTCAAGGCTAGGTAGACTTGCTTTCACTCACATTTGATTATAGACTGCAGCAGAATCAGAATGAGGGGGAGAGGGCAGATTTGCAGAATGGAGCTGTAGACTATTTTTAAGCAACATGCTTTTCTGTGAACACTTCCACAAACTCTTTCAGTATGACATTCTCTGTTTTACCTACATCTCTAGAGCACCTTGAAAGTTCCAGTTTCCTCTACACAGAAGAGCAGCATCTCCACAGCTAGGACTCATCGAGCATGTGGGATCAGAACTTTGCCTTTCTCCCCTACCTGTTCTTACTCAGCTATAGAGAGCATCAGGCAGCCCTGGGAGCTCACTGCAAAAGTCTTGGGTGTCTTGAAATCACTGTCATTCAGCATGAGAAAGACTGGAGCAGAGAGGAAAGGAGTGAGAATGGAGGAAGGGAGACAAAAAGCAGGAAACAGGTATTATTAAACTTAGCTGGTTCCAGAAAACTGCCTAACGCTACACTGCCATTCTGTGAGGAAGTCAGCCTTCAAACTCCGGAAATCTCTTTCTCTCAAGCACCTTGCTTTTCTTCCTCAGAGTCAAAGGAATCTCCTGTCTAGAGAAGCTATAAACAGGACCTTGAACCCAGGTACTTACAAGAAAGGCAGAGAGAGGCAATCTTGTTATTGATAAGACATTGTAAAAAACGAAATGGAATGTGCTCTTTACTGCTTCCCAGAGAAAACAAGGAAATAAGAAATCTCCACCAAACTCATCCCCTAGAAAACAAACTTTCTGCTGATAGATGAGAGAAATTTCTTGTGTTGGAAATCCTGATAGCTGTCTGCCTTCTGCCTGTAATTGGCTGGCAACACCCCTGAGTAGGCATGGTCCATAGCCTCCTTTGCCATTTGGGAGATGCCACTCTGTCTTTTGGGCCCTCATGAATCACTGAACAATTCCTTAAGCAAATTGTCATTCTAATCGGAGTACATCAGTCCTACAAAAAGTAAGTATTATCAACCCTAAGACCAGGTGTGGTGGCTCATGCCTGTAATCCCAGCACTTTGGGAGGCAGAGCTGAGTGGATCACAAGGTCAGGAGTTCAAGACCAACCCTGACCAACATGGTGAAACACCGTGTCTACTAAAAATACAAAAATTAACTGGGTGTGGTGGCAGGAGCCTGTAATCCCAGCTACTCGGGAGGCTGAGGCAGAAGAATTGCTTGAACCTGGGAGGTGGAGGTTGCAGTGAGCCGGGATCACGCCATTGCATTCCAGCCTGAGTGATAGTGCGAGACTCCGTCTCAAAAAAAACCCTGAAGGATGATTGAAGGTTATGGATGATATTCATAGAAAGTGGTACAATTCTTCATCATCATTGTCTCATCAGCACCACGACCATTGCAATCATTATCCTTATACTCTTCATCACAACCAACATCACTACCAACATCACCACCACCACCATTATCGTCACCACCACCATCACCATTTTCATCACCACCACCATCATCACCACCATTACTACCATTATCATCACCGTCACCATCACCGACATCATTATCATCACTACCACCACCACCATCATCATCACCACCACCATCACCATTTTCATCACCACCACCATCACCACCACCATTACTACCATTATCATCACCATCACCATCACCAACATCTTTATCATCAACCACCACCACCATCATCATCATCATCACCACCACCATCACCATTTTCATCACCACCACCATCATCACCACCATTACTACCATTATCATCACCATCACCATCACCGACATCATTATCACCACCACCACCACCACCATCATCATCACCACCACCATCACCATTTTCATCACCACCACCATCATCACCACCATTACTACCATTATCGTCACTGTCACCATCACCAACATCTTTATCATCAACCACCACCACCATCATCATCACCACCACCATCACCATTTTCATCACCACCACCCATGATTATCATCACCACTACCACCACCATCATTATCACTATGCATTAGAGTCTGGTTTTATATTAAATGTTTCATTTAGTTTCTATTGCATGAGGCAGATAGGTGTTATTAAATAATGTTCCTTTCTTCATTGTTGAGAAATTTCAGGCTCAACTGAGTGAAATACCTTATATAGGATCATACTTGACAAGACTTTCTTCAGTATACAACCCTTGTTGATAACTTGCCCATTCTTTTAGGCCTAATGCAAATGTTCTGTTTTTCACTAAGTACGCTAAATCCTCACTATTGGTTCATCTCTTGTGACAGCTTATTCTAAATTGCGTTGTGCCTGCTGGTATAAGTTAATTGGACATTACATCTAACCAACAAATGAGAGAGTGGTAGACTCTTATTTTTCAGCACATAGTCAGCACTTAATATATTAAATAGTTGCAGTATCCATGGCCTTGGGATAAGTTTTACAAGATTGTCTATCTTTTTCTGGATCCAAATTAAAGCAGTAAAATATACATTTATCTATCTAATAAGGTTGTAATTGAAATACTCTCAGCTTGAAAAACACAAGATAAGGAGAAAAAAAAATGTGTTTAACTCCAAGGCTGACCAAATTAGATGTTTTCTGGAATAAAAAACAAAACAAAACTTCCCAGTAGAGATAGAACTTTTGATTTAGCCTTCATAGGAGCCTTGGGCATAGGGCCAGACCACTCTGGCCTACCCTTCACCATGAGCTATCAGTCCCTTGCAAGGTTAGAGCTCTCACAAGGTTATGGCTAATTCACTTGTTTACCGGACAGTCAGTGAGCTCTTCAATAGCAGAGACTTTTACTCATTTACATCTCTGATTCCCTATCCAAGCACAAAGCCAAGGATACAATCAGCACTTTGTACAAATTTTTGAGTGAATGAATGAATTTATTTTCTTTGTTTATCAGTTTTACAAACTGTAACATTTGAGGAGGCATGCTAGGTGAGCCCTCAGGGAACACTGGTTCTCACGTGGTAAAAGGCTATGGGAATATTAGGTCTGGTTTAGTGTAGTGATGGCTGAGGTGGGCTTTTTTTTCCTTTACAGTTTCAGAGAAGATAACAAAGATTTAATCAGGTAGACAGAGCCGTTAATTTGGCATTACCTCTGCAACTGAAATGTATGACTACTACAAGTGAAATGCATGACTACTGGCTAGGAAAAAGCCCAGAGGATGCTCCACTCTCCTTTTCCATTTTCTGAACTTCTGAGGTTACAGATCAAGGTTAATGGCACAAATCACCACTTCAACACCCATCCACCTGCCCCCACTTCCCCCATTGCATTCCTGCTGCAGAGAAGGAGGAGGAAGAGAAAGAGGAGGAAGAAAGCTTCCATGGGCATTAGGTTTGAGTGTGAGAGTAGTCAAGACAAAGCAGGGGAAGACTGGAGATGAAGACACCCTTCCCTCTACTCAAGGCACAGACAAGGCAGAGAATTAGGTAACCATGGGGATCCAGAGAGTAACTAATTCAACCGGACCCTCAGGTTAGTGGAAGATGTGAGCCTCTCAAGATCAGGTCATCACCGGCTTCACGAGGAAAGGCTCAACCACAAACAATGGGATATTTGATTGGTGAAGAAAGATCTTGCAGCATCTAAAAGACCGTTGATCTGAACAAACACAGATCAGAAAATACCAGCACACCTTTTCTCCACACTGAGTGCTTTTGAACGACACTTGGGAGAATTGCGTAGAACAAAATTATGGCAGTATTCTTTAGGGGAAATTTCTCAGTACTTTATGGCCCAAACCAGAGGACTGAACTTTCTATTTTTTTATGTAGAGAAGCCAAGATAGATGGCCCAGGAGTTTATAGAATATTCAGATACGTTGTTATTGTCTCTTACCTGACTACTTAATCACTTCGTAAGTGGACTTCCAGCTTCCATTCTTATCTCTTTCCAGCTTATTCTCTTCACATCCAACAGAGAGGCTTTAGAAATTCAAGACTGACTATATCGTTTTTCAGCTAAAACACTTCAGTGCCTTTGTAGTGCTTTTAGAGTAAGTAACAAAATATTAATACTTTTAGCAGGGTCCTGCACGACCTGACCACTGCCCAGGTCTACATGTTCTCATGCAACTGTATCTCCATCTGTGTGTCTCAGCGACATCGGCCTCCTTTTACCTGCCACAAAGTCCATGGAAACCTATCCCTTTATGTACCTACTCTTGACATATATCTCATCTCTCCCATAGCCCTCAGATCTGCCTTCATATCCCCGGGAACCCTTCCTCTGAGGAATCAGCCTAGGTCAAGGCTCTCTATCATATATTCTCAAAGTACTGTGCACTTTTCCTTCATATCACTGGAACTCAGATTAGTAAATATAATATTTTGTGTGTGTGTGTGTGTATATATATGCCTATATATACATATATATGGAGATACAAAGTAAATATATATATAGGTTGCATATACATATATATGCAAGGAAAACCCAAGCCTATCTATAGTCTGGGTTCTCCTTGGGCATATCAAATTGCCTGCAACACAGTAAGTACACAATGAATATTTTTTGAATGAAAGTTGTGGAATGTTATCTCAAAAACAAAAACAAAAAAATACCAGGCATGGTAGCTCATGTCTATAATCCCAGTACTTTGGGAGGCCAAGGCAGCAGGCTCTCTTGAGGCCAGGAGTTTGAGACCAGCATGGACAATGTAGCAAGACCCAACATTTACATTTTTTTAAATTAGCTGTGCATAGTGGTGCTGTAATCCCAGCTACTTTGGAGACTGAGGCAGAAGGATCCCTTGAGCCCCGGAGTTCAATGCTACAGTGAGCTATGATCTTGCCACTGCACTCCAGCCTAGGTGAGAGTGAAGTGGCAAGAGTGAGACTCTGTCGCTAAAAACAAAACAAAACAAAATAGGAATTAAGGTGAACAGTGAGGCTAATTCAGGAATTAGCATGTTAATAGCCCAAGTTATTCAACTAAGAAAAAAATTTTGATTTCTATTTCTATATGTGTATGTGTGCATGTGTATATACACATATACCTTTCTGATTCTGTCTTGGTAGTCAAGTATAATATATCCAAAGCAACTGTGAAAATTGTATTAATCCCAACTTAAATAAATGGGAAAGAGCCCTATATTTGAAATTAAGAGACAGGGATTTAGATTCTGGCCCCAAAGTATTTACTTGTGTTACCTAAGTTTATTATCTCAACTCTCTGAATTCCCTTTTTTCATGTATGATTAATTATATATTTATTCATTCAATAACGTTAGAAAGTCCTACTGTGTGCAAAGCTGGCCTAGATATTTAGTGATCGCAGAAAGCAAGAGCTCCATTTCAGCACTTAGGAATCTTCCAGTTTAACAGGAGACAGGTGTATAAATAAATCTTTATAGTAACAAGGTAAATGCCATTTTCAAGAGTTGGACAAAGATTACAGGAGCAAGGGAAGGAAAGAACTTCAGGATGCTGTTTAGAGGTGTCAGGATAGCTCTCCTGAGAAGACTGTTGTGAGAATTAAGTTAAAGAATGAACTCACCTACCACATAAAGAACAGTAATGGGCACCAGCCCTGGGACCAGAAAGTACTTAGTGGAAATCCTATTCCACCACTCATGCACTGAGTGCTGGATTTCTACCCAAGCCCTCTAGGGCCATTTTCCTCATCCACAAAATAGAAGTAATAACCTCTCCCTTGCCATTTTGGGATGGAATTAGAGATATATGCAAAATGCTTCTTACCAGAAGATCCAACTCACAGTAGGCACTCAGAAATTGGTAGCTGGAAGGATTCTTTTTCCGATGTTTCTTACTATTTATTTTCTTTCTTTTTTTTTTTTTTAGACAGAATTTCACTCTTGTTGCCCAAATTTGAGTTCAGTGGTGTGATCTTGGCTCACTGAAACCTCTACCTCTTGGGCTCAAGCAATTCTTTGCCTCAGCCTCCCGAGTTGCTGGGATTACAAGTGACCACCACCACACCTGGCTAATTTTTGTGTTTTTAGTAGATGTGAGATTTCTCCATGTTGATCAGGCTGGTCTCAAACTCCCGACCTCAAATGATCCGCCAATCTCAGCCACAGTGCTGGGATTACAGGTGTAAGAGCCACCATGCCCAGCCTGTTTCTTACTATTTCTAAATGACCTCATGAGGTGTGGATTTGGTCTGGCAGATGCTCCTATATTAAAAACTTCAACAATCTATCAATTTTCACTCCTTGTTTAAGGCTCATCTCAGACATCTGCCCCTTTAAGACACTTTCTCTCATCCCTCACGTCAGATTAGACCCTTTCAATTCCGTAATGTTTCTGTGTCATTTGTAACCATCACATCAAATGAGAAAAACTCATAGGGTGGACTACCTTTCTCTCATGTCTCCAAAGCTGCCCCTGTAGTGCAAGGTCTTTTCCTGCTACCAGATGAATATGGCAAGCACCTGAACCCTATGCCTCACTCTCAGCCCCTGTGAACAGTTCTCAGGTCAATTCACCAAAAGCAGTCTCTCTTCAGAAAGTATAATATCTAATCCCATGGAAAGGTCAAACTTCAATATTCTTTTTAGTTTGAGATTTCTCTCCCTCCCCAGTTGTGCCCCAGTGCAGATGTGAAAACTGCAGTTTCAGGAGGAGAGCCTGTGTGTGGACAGCTTCTTCTCTTCCTTCTCCCCCGGTGCTTTGACATCTTTTTATTTCATTTACTGAGGTTCTGAGTCTCATCAGCATGGGATCATGAGAAGAAGCACAGGGAAGTTGTTATGCAGCTGGTAGTCACGTAGCAGTGTGGCATAGGTGATGTGCTATTTAGAACTGACTTTCTCCAAATCATTTGTTTATTTAAAGACTCCTCAGCCTCGTCTTACCCACTGTTCTTCTCCCAGGAAGACGGTATCTCTGTTTTCATTGGACAATGACTTGTTCTTTAGTCACCAGATACCTAGATTCTCTGCTGGGACCTGTTCAACCCTCCAGGCAGCCCTGTTTGGAAGCAGTCCAATAAGATGCCATGCCGATCTCTTCCTCTTCTTGTGTGTGTGTGGTGGTGCAGAGGAGCAGTATCGCTCTTCTAAATCATAGTAAGCACTCATACACCATTTGCAGGGTCAACTTTAGGAGTGGAGGCCTCCCAACATGCCATTCTCACCTTTGCTCCACTATAAAAGTTTCTAGCATGTATTTTTCTTGTTGTTATGTTTGTTGTTGAGGCAGGTGTCACACACCAGTCTGCTGTGCCACCAACATTTCAAGAGACATACATTGAATGTTCAGAGTAGTACTTCCAAGGCCACCTGTGGAAGTTTGAAAGAAGGAATTACCCTCTTCCCCTCTCCATTGTGGAGAGTCAGGGACACTCAGTCTGCTAACAGCTCCCTAAAATCTGCCCCCTTTAATTTCCCATTTTTTTCATGTGATATAGTCATTTAATAACTAACATCTTACTTTTCCAACTTTAGAATGTCTCTTGTCTCAATCAAAGCTTCCCCTTTTAACATTCCACTTTCCCATTATTATTGGTTATTATGAGTTGCTTCACAGTCTTAGGGATCTATTAGAAGGAACTATGGCATATGAATTTGCACTTGGTAAACTGTTTCCTTATTTATTACACTGGAGAATACACAGTGATTTAACTCCTTTGTGGGGAAATGACATTAAAGAAGAAAAAAGAAGAAAACCATGAAAGTAGGATTTGAAATAAATGCAACTACTCAAAGGAGTTTAAAAAATAGTCCTAGAAACTTATTAAATATATTTGACAAAATGTTGTAATTATTCTATAGCTCTTAGACCCTAATTGGCCAAGGGTATGGTAGTCAGCTGTGTTGCATATAATCAAAGGGATGTAGATATTTGGCTGATGGATGAGGCACACTCTTTAATTCTCTTAATAAGCATATTTGCAACAAAGCAAAATAAATTTAAAAGCATCTCGGTAACATTGTATGGAAAGAGTTGTAAGTGAAAAATAAATGTCCATTTAAATTATTGAAATGAGACTGTAGTATTAATGCCACCTTAATTGAGTTCTCTATCTTAAATATGAGCTTCCACACATGAAACACTGTTAATTAAATGATTGTCATGTTCCTCAAGCATGAACAATGGGGATTTCAGAAACATGACATTCATTCTTGGGAACAGAATTCTAGCCTTCTCTGTTTCTTTTTATTTTTATTTTTTCTCACTAAACAGGCTACTAACATTTCTGGAGCCCCAGGGCCTGAAACAAAATACGTACTTAATAAAAAGTTACCAAATAAATAGATAAATTAAAAAATGAAAGAGTGAGTGGATCTCTATGCTGAGCACAGAATACTTGTCTTCGCCAGTTCAGGCTGCTATTATTATAGAACACAATAAAGTGAGTGGCTTAAGCAATAGACATTTATTTCGTATAGTCTAGAGGCTGAAAGTTGAGATCAGGATGCCACCATGGTCAGGTTATTGGCAAGGCCCACCCTCCTGGTATACAGACAGCTGGCTTCTCACTGTATCTTTACATGGTGGAGAGAGCGTTTTGGTCTAGTCATCCCCTTACATAATGGTGCTAATCCCATCAGGGAGACTCACCCTTATGATCTCACCTAAACCTAATTACCTACCAAAGGCTCCACCTTCAAATATCACCATATTGAGACTTAGGGATTCCACAAATGAATTTGGAGAGAGACAAACATTCCATCTATACTACCTACAGATACTGCATTCAAGAAACCCAAGTCTAAAGGAGAAGAGAAGTAAATGTTTTGATGCAAAGACAAGAAACACAAAGTTGAGGCCTCACAAAAGGAGCTTGCAGACTTGTAAAGCAATCCTTCCCCTTTCAGCTAGAGTTGGTTCTTGAGATTAAATTCTGGCCCTCAAACCAGGGCTTCAGTGTAGAAGGAGCAGATGAAGAGCGCTACAGCACTTAGCTGTGGAAGAACTGACTCGGTACCTTCTGTAGGGCCTAGCTTGAGAATGGTGAAGTGATGCTAAAAGAATGGTCTGAAATCCAGCTGTCAGCACATCCAAGGGAAAAACACACGGACAGTAGGGCAAGCAGCTCAAACATGAGGACAGACAAAAATTCATCATCCACCCATTCATCCAACAAACATTAATTGATCATTTACTATCTGCCAAACTCAGTTCTAAATTCTAGGGGTACAGAGTGAATGAAAACAGTCATGGCCTTGCATTTAGGCACTTTTGGGTCTAACAGAGGAGAAAAGCAATCCATAAATAAGTGCAAAAGGAAAGGTAAAATTGCAACTGAGATAAATGCCCTAAAACAACTTTCCAGAGTGCTAAGAGAATGTCTAAGTGGGTGACTTTGAATTAACTAGGGATGTCAAGCAGTGGAGGGAGATCAATTTTCTGACCCCAAAATCTGAGCTATTTCTAAAGCTCAATTTAGCAACAGTGATGCAGTTGGTTGCATAGTCCCTATTTGATTTCCTTCTTTTTAAAAATATATATTCTTCCATCCGCATTCACATATCTGTCTTCTGTTTCTGTGTAAACTTTTTTTTGTGTGACTTGTGCCAGCTGTTGTGATGGTTGATCTCATTTCACAGAAAAACCATAAGGGATTAAAAAGAACGGAGGAATCAAGACAGACTTTCATTTGAGTCCTCGCTCTGTCTCTTACCTCCTGTGTGTGTGCCTTTGAGGAAGTTGCTAAAAGTTTCTGAATCCATTTCCTTATTGAGAATCACCTTTTATAAAATAATTTTACTGCATAAGCCATAGAAGATGAACTTCAGATAGAATTTTGGAAAACAGAAAGGAAATCTACAGTCTCATTGCTTTAATATGTGAGTTTTTATCCTTACCTCGTTGCTTTCCATCTTTGCAGGTGTGGGATACACCTGTATATAATTGGTATATAATCTCAATGTGCTTGGCATTTTGAATTCTGTATCCAATGTTTCTGTATAATTTGCCCAATTAACATGGACCTCAGCCCGTGTGACTTTTGAATCTTGCTAAAATTTACATATTGGTTACGGGAGAAACAATTTCAAAATCTGAAAAGCAGGTGCCTGGAATACTGAGACAGTGACCAGGGATTTGCCTGCATTGTTGGAGGGTAGGAGAGGTGAGGTCAGTGGAGGGGCCTCTGGGTGAGGTTTTAGTTCTCCAGGAAGGACAGGGAGAGGGAAGGTCAGCTATTTCAGTTCCTAATCAACTTGGGATTCTTCCCTGATTATGCCCCTGCCTTCTCAACAGGAAAAGGGAGGCCTAAAGGTGAAGGGCGGGATACACAGGGCTGGTCTAATTCCCTGGGATGACTGGAGCCTCATTTGTCTAATTCAGGTCTTTCCCCAATTGAGAATCGTGTTATGCAATAAAAAGCAATTGCTTATTTAACATTTCAGGTTTAGCAATAATTTAACTAGTACATTTATTAACATGTAATATGAAGATTAGAAATTAGAGTTTGAAATAACTTTGAAAAATAGTTATTCTCTATTTCAAAAGTAATTTCTTGTTATTATGAATAGCATGAAAATGACTAGGAAAGGTGTGGCGGAAGTGAGTGAAGAGAGGTTGGTTAATGGATATAAACATACAGTTAGATAGAATGAATACATTCTAATGTTCCATAGTAGAGTGTAGTGTCCATAGCTAACAACAACGTGTTGTATATTTCAAAATAGCTAGAAGGGAGGACTTGAGATGTTCCCAACACAGAAATAATAAATACTTAAAGTGATGGATACTTCCAATATCACTATGTATAGTATGTGTAGTATGTGATCACTACAAATACTATACATGTAACCCACAAATATGTACAATTATTACATATCAACAAAAACTTAAAGAACAACATAAAACAACAAAAAAGCATTGATAGAAAAATGAATTACATATACATACATATATGTAAAATTTGCAAATATGTAGTACCTATCATATGTTATAGGGACCAGTAATTTTGCTTCTATATTTGTACACTTGAAATAGTTATTGTATATAAATGTGCTATCATCTGAAAACTTAGAAAATGCCATATATACAGCTTTTTTCTTTTTTTATTTGAAATTACATTGACAGCATTTTCCCCTGACATTACATACTCTTAGAGCATAATATCTGTAACTGATGAATTTCAGTGCATTATTCTTTATGGAAACATTTTTAGAATTTTCCTCTGTTGTCAGGGATTTGGCTATTACCAACAGTTCTCTACTATAAGCAACAACATCATGTTGAACTATCTTATACATACAACTCTACCTGCAATTCATTCTTTGGATAGATTCCAAAGAGTTAGATTAGTTAATTTAAAAACATTGATATTTTAAGGCTCTTGATGCTTGATGCTAAATTATTTTTTGTAAGAATTTCTATTTTCACCAGGAACGTACGAGTGTCATCTCATAGGACCCTCGCCCACACTGAGAGTGTGTGTGTGTATAATCATCACCAATTTACTTCTAAAGTCACCTCTCTCATCAATGGGCTGATTCTCAATTGTTCTTACAAGTGTTTTTACCACTTGTACATTTTGTTTTTTTTTACTTTTGTGAGTAATGCTACGTGCTCATTTGTGAAACATTCTCATCTACTTTCTTTTTGTATCTGAATCACTTATATTCTACGTACTTTCAAAAGGATTTTAAGTCCCTGACAGAAAAAAAAATGCAATCAAAACACTACGATCGGGCTAAACAAACCATGCCTCACACATGGACATTGTAGCCTAATAGACACTTTCACATGAATCCTTGCATTTCGTCTTCACAAGATGTCTGGCAGGTCTGGGTAATTACAACCCTCCTTATATAGATGTAGAAACTGAGGCTCCTAGAAGGGAGGTGTTGGCGCTGGAGCAGATATCTGTTCTCTGTCAGCACCAGAACTGCCGCTGCCATCTGTTTCATCTCAAACCCACGCTGTCACCAGGTCCAGTCCATTCATTCGATAAATATTTATTCAGGGCCTGATTGCTATATGCCAGGCACCGTTCCTGGCATTAAAGATCCAGCAGAGAACAAAAAAGACAAAGTACTGCCTTAAATGTTAGGATGGAAGGAGGACAGGTGAGGATATATATTGTGCTAAGGAAAGGAGAGCTAGAAAGAGAAATAAAAGGGAGTGCGGGATAGAGGGCGAGGGGGCCAGGTTGGGGAGTGCAGGCATTACTGTTTTGTTTTTTGTTTTTTGTTTTCTTTCTCTCCAGTACACACACGATTGCCAAGCATTAAGATTCTCCTGCGGTTCCAGGCTACAATCTTTTAAATGAAGGCAGACAGAGAGCTAGGTGGCTGCAGCCCAGCGCTACACCTCACCCCTCCCTCAGTGTCATGCAGATAAAATGTATTCAGAAGTCAGAAGTGAAGTTGTGCAAATCCATCATTGACACTGCCTTCAAGGTTACCTCGGGGGAGCTGAATGTACCCCTGCCAGAGAGCTGGATGGATGATGATGGGGACAGAAATTCTGGGGGTGTTGTAAATGGCAGCCGCTGCCTCTATAGGAAACCCAAAGGGAACACAGCAGAGGAAGAGGTGGTGGAGGAGCCACTGCCCTCTCGAAGGGTTCAATGTCATTCTGCGGACGCAACCAAATAACTTTTTCTTCCCTGCTGCTCCTCCATTTGAAATGACAGCCCCAAGCTCGCTTTTTCCTTGATTGTGTAACTCTGATTACAGACAAAGCCAAGGCAATCCCAGGGCATTACTACAAAGCTAAGGGGTCCCCAAAGAACTAAAGAGTCAGCTCCACAAAAATTCCAATTCCTAGCATGAAACTGAAATATGAAAACCAAAGGGGCAAAGAAAAGGTATGTGCATTCTTATCACAGAGCAGTGACTGGAGTCCTGAGCTGTGTCTGAAGGCTGTGAGATCACGTTTGGAGCTGCTGATTGGTTTTGTAATCATGGCCCCATCGTGCAGTGCCATGAGACTTAACTCCGTGGCCAAAGACGATGGCATCCCCCAGGAGTCCTGTGAGGTTGCTGCTGTTCTCTTAAGACACCAGGTAGCCATCTGATCCTCCCTGAACAAACTAACTGGGCACACGGGTTTGTTAAACCTCTCTTGGTCTGACTTACATGAAACAAGAGAGTTATTTTTTTGTTTTGTTTTGTTTTTAAAAATAAACCTGTCTTTGGAGCCTCCTGCTCTTAGTTTCCAAGTCTTCTTTGCACACTCTAATATTTTAAGAAGCAGCAAACATTAACTGAGTATCTATTGCATGCCATACATTGTACTCTGAGCTCAGAAATGCACACGACTGACTACAGAGGAAAACAGCTTCAGTGAGAGCATCATAATAGCTACCCCCAAGGTCATGATTACTAAGCTCAAAAGTCTCTAAGCACATACGTACACACACAGACAAAGAACAAACAGAGTTGGGGCCCTGAGTTTCCATGCTTCTTAGCAAGCCAGAAAGAACAAGTGAGCTATGGACCATTGGAATCCCTCAGCCAGTCTTGTCCCATCCAATGGCATCACCTTCCCTGCCTCTCTACAGCCAGGAATTCTCAAGACTCTGATTAGTCAGGGCTTCTAAATTCAGTTAGAACTTTTCTACTGGTATATTCACTCATTGTATTCACTTGGGTACCAAACTATCTATCTTGCCAGACTGTATTGCACTGGTGATACAATGTCAAACATATCGGATACAATTCCCACCTTTGTGAAATATTCACCAAATTGAGAAAACCAAGATTATACGAGTCCTTTAAAAATAGTATCCATTGTGCACTAGAGAAGTATGTGTGGTTCTGCAGGAATAGGAATGGATAACAGAAATTCTTGGGAAGCATTTAGGGCCCTAAAAAGGATCTTGGAATATGTGTGTGTGTGTGTGTGTGTGTGTGTGTGTGTGTGTGTGCATGTGAGAGAGAGAGAGAGAGAGAGAGACAGAGACAGAGTGAGAGAGAGAAAGCAGGGACAGAGTTTGAAGAGGAAACTCACAGTCTTCCACTTAATGGTTTCTTGAGTGATATCAGAACACAGCCCCTATTTCCAAAGCAAATTCCCGGCCATGGGCTGACTCAGTGTTGTACTTAGCATAGGAAAGAATCAGGCCCCTTCACCAGGTGTTGCTGACCTCAATCTCGTCTCCTTCTCCACACAGCTAAGAATGTTCTCCGACACAGACAGGAGCCTGGAGTCTAAATCTTACCACTTTAAAACATTTGGCTGCTCCAGGCAGATTTTTATCTACATCAAAGAGAAGGAAAAGCTGAAAATGGAACCTGGAGGGGGTGAAAAGGGTGAATGTGGGTGTTGAATGAACACAGATGGTCAGTGTGGAGTTTCACTCCAGAAGGGTTTTGTTTGTTTGTGGAAAGAGATAGGGGCTGGGCCACTGCTGTCAGGCACCCCCGCTCAGCACCAGACAGGTCTGACCCCAACTGCATCCTCTGTCAGCGAAGTTCCACTCTCCTGGTCTCTGTTGGGCTTTCACTCCTTCCATTCCAACTTAATTTTAACCAGGAAAATATAATGAACTATAATACATTCATTATATTTTCATATGCCAAGCTAAACATGTTACATGCATTTTCTGTTTTAATCTTCACAACGTTCCTACTTTGGTGACATTATCACTGTACTTATTTCACACAGGAGGAAAATCAGAGTTAGGAAGGTAAGCAACTTACCCCAAATCCCGAACCTTGTGAAGATCAGACCAGGATTCAACCCCAAGGTTAAGGCCACACAGTACACCACCTGGGAATGCCAAGGTTTATAAAGAAACAATAATCCAGAGATTTACCTTTCTGCACGGTGATTCATTTATTTCCAGTATTTTTCTTTCTTTTTGCATGATTTTCTTTTATACATAGTTGATAATTTGTTTATGAATGAGTATAACTTTGTATCTTGCTTTTTTAAAAATATACTATTATGGACATATTATCAGAAACTCTTGGTAACATAGTTATGAATGATGTAATAGTCTGCATAGTATCAGTAGAAAGTATGAATGTGTATATCATAATTTATTCACACCAGTAAACTCTGAGTATATATTTCAGCTATTTCCCTTATTGCTTTAATTGCCCTGGGACTATAAATAATGCTGCAATAAGTATCTTTCTATATGCAACATAGTGCACTTATCAGCGTCCAAGAGTAGTAATATGTTAAGAGTTCTTGAGGTAGCTTCCAAGCAAGGCTTGATTCCCTTCTTAATAATAACCATATCTTGGCAATTATTCCCTCACGTTAAAATAATGGTACCTGGCTTATATGCTTTATAACTGTTAGAGTTCCAGTGTGCCTGTGCACACACATGTGCATGTGTGTGTGTGTACTCACACGTAGTAAAACTGTATAGCGTTAGCTGCTGTCATGATGATGTCGATCATGGCTCAAGTCACACAGCAATGCTCCCAGCTCTCCTTTCCTCTGTGCCTAATACTTGAAATAAAAGACATTTACAATGAGTAAGCAGCTTCACGCACAGACTGTATTAGATACTCAAGTCAGCTTCTTGAGTCCTCCCCAGTACCTTGCAAGCAGGAGTTTTGCAATGAAATCAAGCTAAAAATGAAGCAACTGCTCCAAGGTTTTTTACAGCCAGGGCATACTGGGCATCTTGAAGATTCAGAACATTTCAGAAGCACAGCCTCCTTCTACCAAATCATACCACCCTCCAGAGAGGTCCCACATAACAAACCTTTAATGTCTCAATTGCATGTATGAACCCAAAGTGTATGCAATATAAATACATTTTTCACTCTCTTTGTGACAAGTCTGACATAATTTTTTGCTGCGTAATTTCCCCAAATATCTTCATCACGTGTCAAAGATGTTTCCTCTTAGCTTCCTGCATTTTTTGGCTTGCAGAGACTTGGGATGGCCCTGCCCCCACTTCACACTTCACTTTTCCCTTGTAGAGATGTAGGAAGGGGGTCTGCAGCCTGCTGTGCTTGGCTGCAGTTTATGGGGAGGGAGGTTAAGCCAAGAGGCGCCAGGCACTGCTTCAATTACACTTTGCTTGTTCCGAGGGCTTTAATCATGACCTCTTTCTCAATAGATCCTTTCAGAAGGGCCGGGGGGAGAAAAGGCAATTGGAAACCCTGGTAGTAATCAGGGCCCCAGACCTTCAATTCCTTGAGAAACAAGATTGGGACATAAGGCTCATTAAAGGGAGTGGGGCGAGCTAAGAGAGACTAGCCATTCCTGAAGGAATCCATATGTTTTGGGGGTGAGGTGGGAGTACACAGAAATCATAAACAATAAGTGGAAAGAGTAGGTGATAATAATTAGTTGGTAGTTTTAATTAGGAAGTCTCTTAGGCCAGATGTTCGTTGAAAAAGAATGACGACCCCTCCTGAGATATGTAATGAAACTTCAACCCCCACCGCTGGGGAAGGGGGTAGAGATGCAGAGTATGGGTGCATGAGAGGCATATAGGCCTTTAGCCTGAAGCTTCCTGTGCTGGGGGAAAGGAAGGGGAGGGCGCATGTGTGTTTTTGGTGGAGCCCAACTTCTATCCCCCAGACTTAGTCATTTGTATTCTCTTTTGAGCAGCCAGTTCAGCAGAGCGTGCCTGCTTCTGATTAACCTAAGGAGGATGGCTGGGAGACCTAACTTCTTGCCTGGATTGGGCTGTCTCAGGAATCTGGGCCTCTGTGCACTGTCTGGGACTCATTGTTCTGGGGAAAGAATGGGTGGAGGCATCCTGTGAATCTTCCCCGGCACTTGTAGACCGCAGGCTTTTGTACCTATTCCTGCTCTAAGAGGGGTGTAACACGTGATTGGCTGGAAATCTGGTGTGAATAAATTATGATGTACACATTCATACTTTGTACTGATACTATGCAGACTACTAAGTCATTTACAGTTATGGTTACCAAGAGTTTCTGATGATAATATGTCCATAATAGTGTATTTTTAAAAAAGCAAGATATAAAGTTATACTCATTCATAAACAAACATATATCAACTATGTATAAAAGGAAATCAAGCAAAAAGAAAGAAAAAAGCTGGAAGCAAATGAATCACTGTGCTGAAAGGTAAATCTCTGGATTATTGTTGCCTTATGAACTTTGGCATTTCTAGGCTGTGTAGAGTACAGCCTTAACCTTGGGGTTGAATCCTGGTTGTGATCTTCACAGGGTTCGGGATTTGGGATAAGATACTTACCTTCCTAACTCTGATTTGCCTCCTGTGTGAAATAAATAGAATGATAATGTCACCAAAGTAGGAACATTGTGAGGATTAAAATAGACATCTCTTTTTCCTATACTGTGTTTACTGTGGGCCAGACCATGTATTAACCATGAGCTACCAGGTATTAAGTGTCAAACTCCTTAGGGAAGAAACATGGAGATGGGAACTTGCCAGTGTGATTAATTAAGAAAATAAAATAAATATTTGATAGCAGAGTAGGGTGACTATAGTTAAGACAAATGCCCTGTACACTGGTGATGAACACCATAAGTTCCCTGACTTGTTACTATGCATTATATACATATAAGAAAATTTCACATGTACTCCATTAACTTGTGCAAATAAAAATAATTTTTTTTAAAAAAGAAGAGAACAGTCATTGTAATAGTAGCTAACATCCCCTGGGCACTTTCTAAGCAGCTTCCATGGAATATCCCTTTGAAATCCCAGAAAAAACACCATGGCATACATCTATCTAATGTTATTTTCTAGAGATCTCTAAAGCTTAGGAAATTAATGGGACTTACCAAGGCTCACACCATTCGTGAGTGGCAGAGCTGGGATTTGATCCCAGGGAGAATCTGTTCAAAGATTGGTCTCTAAGTTTTCATTAGAGGAAGGGGAACAATACCGAGGAAAGGCAAGAACCGGGCAAAACAGCACAGAAGCTGAAGGCAGAAGTAAGTGACTTCCCTTTGGGCCAGGAGTCAGCCAACTTTTTCTGTATAGAGTCAGATAGTGAATATTTTATGTGTTCCAGGTCATTCACTTTCTGTTGCAACTCCTCAACTCTACCATCGTAGCGCAAAAGCAGCCATGTATGCAAATGAATGAGTGTGGGTGTGTTCAAATAAATCTTTATTTACAAAAATGGATGGACTTGACTGATGGGATATAGTTTGCCAACTCCTGTATAAGACCCTCATCAGAATTTGAGATTTGGGGTGGCTTTGAGAGAGGTTATAGTTGAAAATCCTCATTTCAGATTAACTGAGGTTCCTAGAATCCAGGGATTGGATTCCCACCACTAGTACTTTGTTTGTCCGTTAATTAGCTTGCCTAGTATCACACAGTTGACAAAAGGCAGATTCTGGACCTGAATCCACGTCAGTTTAACTATGGAACCCAGCTAGATTCTGCAACTCTGTTAATACAACTGATTGAAATGAATGCCTGGGTGGGCTCTTCTCCAGCATGTTCCAGTGTTGGACAGAGAGTTATCAATGGTGAACAGCACTCGCTTGCATTTCCCACTGACCTTGTGACCTTGAACAAGAGATCAGCTTCTCTGAGAGTCAGCCTTATGCTGCCTTTACCAGATATGTCAGCAAGACCAGGGACCTCATATCCAGATAGATTTTGTTCTGACCATGGGCTTTGGGATCTGTAGTTATGAGACCTTAGGCAACTGTAAGACTCTCTCAGAAATAAGGACTGTTGCTTCCTACTCACATCTTTCTAAGATAACTCTACCACTATCCCTGCCGCCACAACCTGCACATGTTGCAAACCAAGGCATCTCACGTGAATCATTTTGCAAACTCATACCCTCATCATAGGTTACTGGACCTGACCCAAGGCAAACTGGTCCGCTGGCTGAACTAAACCAATAAGATTCTTCTGACAAATAATTTGCACAAGGAGGCATCTCAAGAGTTGTGGTAGGTGAGTCTTACTGATGGGGAATAAACATGTCAACATCCAGCAACTCTTGATGCTGAAGTGTCTGAAGCCTCACTGGCGTTTGTCCATGGTAAGGACTTCTGTAGTTCAGCTACTCTCCAGCTTTTGAGTCTTTTGAATTTTGGATCAGTTTGGTCATAGTCCTACTTTTTAGGAGCTAATGTGTCCTAAGACACCCATCTACAATACAAAAATAATGGATAGGTGTTTCATAAAGTTTGTCCTGAGAATAGAGCTAATGTAAAGGAGCCAAAAGGATAGATCTGGCAAACAATAGGCATGAAAACATGTTTGTTCCATTCTTGCCATTTACTTTCTGAAATGATGATTCAGGAAAGGAAGTATGGTAGCTATACTGGAACCACAGACCCATGTACACTTACGAGTAGGAAGACACTGTGAAAGCTATCCTGAGCAAACACTGACTCCACCTCGAAAGCCCTCTGGCAGCCTCATTGACAGACACCCTCTCCATTCATGCCTGAACAACCCCAAAGGGAAAGAGCTCATCTCCAGCATAGTGTCTGACTCCAGTGTTACATGGCTCTGCTTATGCAGACCCTCTTATTTGTAATGCGCTAAACATGTGGACCTTTTTGTTTGTAATGCAATACACATGGCCTCCTTGGAATTTTCACCACTCATCCTTGGATTGCATTTTTGAAGCCATAGAGAAGGAAGTACTGGAAGTTCTAAGAGGCAACATGCAACCTATAGAAATAGGCCATGTGTTGGGATGGTGAAACCATGAGGAATTGTGTTACCTATCTACAGATACCATCAAACATGGGCAAAGTTTTTCTTAAATTTTTTAATGATGGACATACCTTAGGATTGAAGCATTTGAAGAGAAGAGATTTTGCTCCTCGTTTTCCTTAAGTTATTTGTTATCCAGTCAAAACATCTCCAAGTCCTGCCATTGCCTCTCATGAGGTACAATTTCCTTCCCTGTATTTCATCCAGCTTATCAACATCTCGTAAAAACATGGAACTCAGAATAAACACAGTAGGTAACCTGGGAGCTGACCAGGGTTATCACATTCATTTATTTTTCTACCTGCTTTGCACCAACCCCAGAGCATATGGGGGAATGTAGTTCCTCCATCCCAACCCCTTCATCCTGTTATTCCAGTGGGTCCTATCAGTAAATAAATGACAACTTATAAAAATAGTCAGTATCTTTCATTGTAACAATCACCCCAGGAAGCCTGTGGCTATGGAACAATCATAACTGAATCTCCTGGGATTATACGCACAGGGCCAATGGCCCTTATGGTATATCTTCCTCAAATTATCTCCCTGAATCTCAGCCTGTACAATGACTCCGTGACTTTCATTTCCTCACAGGATTTGGTACTGACCATTGCTTGGTTACCGTCTGGTATCCAGGGAATGCTTGAGATATTTTAATTCAAATTTCTAGTTTCCTAATTCAATGCCTTTTGTACAACACTCTGGAAGAGATTTTAGCCTTTTTAACATTCAATTTGCCATGTTTGGTTATAAAAACTGCCAACTCCCATGTTCTAGAGTTGGCATTTTAATGAAGGCCTAAAACAACTGTAGGAAAATAAATGAACAATGTGAACACCACCTGGCCTAAGCAGGGCCTGTCATAGTGACAGGCATGACCCAGACCATGGGTCAATTAGTGTTAATTCATTAATTATAGTCCAGGAGGGAGAGCATGCATTTGGATTATGAAAGATTATTGGAGGGTTTATTTCTGTGTGAGCCAAGTCCCAGGACCATTCACCATTATATCTGCTGAGAAGCCAGCATGCACATTGTACCAAGTGTGTCAGGAACTAAGGAAGTCAGGATAGAATTTGGGTTGCCTCAAAGCAATTTGCCATGTTCCATCCCCTTGCCTCTTTGCATCTCACCACCTGCAGCCACTGAACCAGAGGAAGCTGGGCTGAGCCATGTGCAAAGTTATTCCACTGTGATTTGCTGTCACTGAAGACAGCCAAATCTCACAGCGTCCTACCCAGAATTCTTGAAGAGCTGTTTTTCTGTTCCTAAAAACTAGAGCCTTAATCCAAAGGGAGTAGAAGAGACCAGAAACATGCAGAGACTAGTGTTAGGGGCTGCTTCAGGGGGCAGTAACACGGTGGAAGGCTGTGGTTCTCAAATGTTAGTGCAAATCCAAATCACTCGGAGGTTTGTTAAAACGCACATCTCTGGGTGTTTAGCAAGTCTGGGATGAGGCCTGGGAATTTACATTTGTCATGAATTTTTAGGTGATGCTGATACAGCTGGTCCAAGGGCTGTACTGAGGAGCACAGATGTAAAGGGGGAAGGTTCACAGTTAAGAACACACAGGTTCAAGTTTCACCTTTGAGACTTATAACCAGGTGGCTTTGGCCAAGTCACTGCACCCTTTGAGTACTCGGGTATTATTGTTGTCATTGTTGTTACTGCTGCTGTTTATAAAATGTTAAAATAATCCCCAGGTCAAAACGTTGTCCTGAGCCACAGCGTCCCTGAGCCTATGGCAGGAATTAACATATCTAAGTCTCAGCTTCTCCGGTTTGGAGATTTCTGAAAGAAATAAAAATAGAATTACCACTCTACTGTGTGTCAAAGTACAGTTATTCACACAGTGGAGCGTCAGTCAGTGTCAGGTTCCTTCGGTTGCTTGGGGTCCCTCTGTACCTGCACAGGTGAGCCTCCTAGAAATGATGCTGTCATTTTCTTTTGCAACTACTTCCTGTGACTTTTTAACTTAACAGACCTTCCTAGCATGCCCTTCATCTTATGCTGGAAAAAACCCACATTGTCCACCACACCAAAGAGTACTCAAACCCACTGACCAGGCCAATGGAGACAGGATGTCCCTGTTGTCTCCACATCTGGCCTCTCCAGCACAAGCCTCTAATTTTCTGTGGCTCTCGCTTGGCCTCCCTTCAATGTGGGAGGGTAGTGTGGATAATGAGCCCCATCTGTGGGGCAGCTGGGTTCTGAGGCCCCCCTTCTCCATGCCTTTGAAGAGTACACCCATGTTCTGCCTGGAGGTCTCCTGTTGTGACCAGCATTTCTGTTTCCCATTAGCAGTGGGGAGAATATCGAAATGTTAAAAGGAGGAAGCAAATTAATGCCCTATTCTGGGATGTGCTGAAATTTACCAGTATGGAGGATGTTGCTGCAGATGAGAGTGTCTTAGATACAGATATTACTGCACTTACAATCAAAATGGCAACGATTTCCCTTCCATAACAGCAAAGCATGTTGGTGTGGTGGCTGAAAAACTGTGTGATTTAGAGTCAATATATTAGGGTTTGAGTTCAAACTATTCCACATGTAAGTCACAGTGACCTTAAGCTTAGGGCAGGTGAAATTACAGAGAGCTCTGCAGAGGATTTTGAGTAAGAGCCCAGCTCCAAATTACCTTAACATTGTTTTCTAAAGCAGAAAGTAGTAATTAAGAAAACTTGAGTGTACTTCAAGATATTAAAACTAACTGACCATTCTAGACATATGGACTCGAGCTTTTCAAATATAAAGTCTACAAGTTAATTTATTTTTCTAAACTTTACGTTCATCTGTGAAATGACTGCCTCCAAAATCCCAAATAAGGTGAGCCTGAAATCCTCTCTGAGTCTGTATCTATGGGATCTTTAGTTATCCCTATGTTTCTCTCTGAATGGTTCTGGATGGATCTTGTGTGAACTCAAAGATGTTTGGTTTTATTCTACACCTTTGACATTTGCTAAATGGAGGAAAAACATAAATGGTGCTGAGCTTTCTGACTGTCGCTGAGCAGCAGCCTTTTGTCACTTACCAGTTCTGTGAGTCTGGCCAATGTGCTTAATCGTGCAGAGCCTCAGTTTCCTCACATGTAAAATGAAAGCTAAAACCTATCTTTTAAAGCTGCAGTGAGGATTGCTTAAGAAAACATATTCCTGGTACATAGAAAATGCTCAAAAACTGTTATAAACCCTTCCCCTGCCTATACTCACCGCTTCTTTCAATATAAGTTCCCCACCACCCCCGCCCCCCACCAAGTCCTGGAGGTAGCTGAGTTCTTTAGAGTTGGATAATCTAATCTTGTGTTTTTTAAAAAAATGTATTTTTCTCACAGTTATTTTAACTTAGAGAGGGTTAGTTATGCCAAGACTCTATTCAGAAAGTGTTCACAGCAATGGTGTGCTGGTAAATGTTTGACAATGGGCCCTCTGGAAAAGGTGAGGAGGGCAAGCTGCAGTTTGCTGAATTCCATACTGGCTGATTTCAAGCTACCAAGGAGACATCGCTGGTCACAAAGTTTGGAAGAAATGAGCGTACTTGGCTTATCTAAGCTGGTAAGAGCTGGCTCCAGTGTAACTAGGGGTCGCAGGATGAGGAACTGACCATTTCAATATAGTTATAGAATACAGCAAGAAGGAGAGAAGAGCAGAGATGGAGCACAAACCAACAAACGAAAATGAAATAAAATAAAAAATGAAGGGAAAAACAAAAAGGAAAAACAAAAAGAAAGACACAGAGACCTTAGCTATCATCCCTTCCAATTATTCTATTTTGCAGGCAAAACAACGAGGGACCAGAGAGAAGAAATAAGCTTCCTACGGTCATCCCTCACATCAGTGGTGAACTTGGCTTTGGACCAAACCAAAGGCTTAAATACGTGTGATTAGAGACCAAGCATTCTCAAGAGAAGCTAGAATTAATGAGTAAACTGAGCAAATAACACAATAGTTTGAAACAAATAAAGCATCACCTCACAGTTAAATCTACAATAAACTAATGACTTCCCTGGACAAACCCCAACACTCAGCCACTTCAAACTCAACTAGCCAAAAAGACTTAAGACTAGGCTTGAGAAATGGGCTGTATGGGTGGAAAATGGACAGGATGCCTTGGTATTAGAGGCATCTCCAGCCCCAAATGTCAATAATTCTGTGATTGAAGGGCCTGCCATTTGGCACTTAGCTGCCACATAGGAACTGGCAGTATTAACCTGCAGCTACAAGCAATTAACACGCACAGTCTTGTGAGACTTGTTGCAAAATTTGGTGGAATTACTCTGTGATTTCTCCCTCTAGCATTTGCTTTGCAAAGGGAATAATTTCTTTTGTGTTTCAGATTTTATGCCTTGTGATGTCAATATGTATTTAGACCAGATGGTCCAACCATCTTAGGAAATTCAGAGCTGCAGATCCTTCTTCCCCAAATTGAAAAAATCAGCATCCCAGTTAATGCCACAGACTCCCGTCTATCATGATGGTGTGTAATTATTTTGAGAGTGAAAGAAAAATTTAGTTTTAGGGATTCCCCAAGAGTCAGACACCCTGGTTAGCCTTGGCCATCCCAGTCCAATTCAAGGCTCCGCCACTCACTAGCTAATCTTTTAAACCTAATTCTTCAAACATCCCCATCAATTTGCAAAGTGATGATATTGAATTAATTGCATCAGAGTTTAAAGAATTACAGAGCAAGAATATGAAAGTTTGAATTATTGCACTGCCACGAAATAGCACAATAACCATATATAATCTCTAACCTTAACATCTCTAAATCTCAGCTTCTCCAGTTTAGAGATTTCTCAAAGAACTAAAAATAGAACTACCATTTGACCCAGCAATACCATTGTTGGGTATATACCCAAAGGAAAATTAATTAATCTACCAAAAAGGACAACAGCACTCATATGTTTATTACAGCTCTATTCACAATAGCAAAGACATGGAATCAAACCAGGTCCTCAACAATGGTCGATTGGATAAAGAAAATGTGGTACATACATACCATGGAATACAATGCAGCCATAAAAAGAACAAAACCATGTCCAGTGCAGCAACATGGATGCAGCTGGAGGTCATTATCATAAGTGAATTAACACAGGAACAGCAAAGCAAATACTGCGTGTTCTCGCTTATAAGTGGGAGCAAAAATTTGGTACACGTGGACATAAAGATGGGACCAATGGACACTGGAGACTGCTGGAGGGAAGAGTGAGGGAGAAGATAAGGGTTGAAAACTACCTATTGGGTACTATATCCACTATTTGAGTGACAGGACCAATAGAAGCTCAAACCTCAGCATCATACCATATACTCATGTAACAAACCTGCACGTGCACCCCCTGAATCTAAAATAAATAAAACAAAACAAATCTCAGCTTTTCATATAAAAAAGGATAAAGGTAATATAAAAGAGTTTTTTGTGAAGACCAAATGAGAGTGCATGTTATGTACTCAGTGTTTTGCCTGGCATAGAGCAAACACTTAGTAAATGTTAGCTTTAAAAACTGTATCAATATTTTAATAACAAAATTAAGAATTTTGTGACCCTATTAAATATGTAAGGTTACTAATACTCAAAAGGAAGTTGCTTTTTCAAAGACAGATAGCTAATAGTCAAGCCAAGGTCTATATGACTCTGAATGCTATTAATATATTGTTCGTGATAACATGATTTACAAGATTTCCCTCATAGGTGATAGGGTAGCAAGTACTCTTAGTAATTATTGGACTTGCTATTTTTTCCCATATGATTATGATTGGGAGTCTCTGAACAAGGTGGAAAGTCCAGTAGCTGGGCAAAAGCAACCTTGCAAGTTCTGGGACAAGTCTCTTAAACATTCTCCAGGCAGTAGAATTGCAGGAAGCTGGGGGCCAGTCATTCTTTGTTATTTCTGCCTCTCTGAAAGGGATGGGTAACAGACATGGAATGGGGAGAATTCTCAAGCATAAATGAGTTCCCAGTCTTCAAATCACCAGCCACATGTTATGGACAACTATAGAAAATGGCAACAATCACTTTGGGAAACCACACTATGCTAGGTCTTCCACGGTTTATGATTATTCTTAAACTGGTCTAAGCCATTTACTTATAGGGGAGAAAACTTTTTCTGACGAGAATCATTTTCTAGTTTGACAATTTTATTTTAGTGTTACTTGATCTACTTTGAATCCTCCTGGGAAATCTATGTTACATTTGACTTCTCTCCACGTCAGCCTGTTAGCTATTAGACGGCTAATTCGCTTCACAAGATATGCCGATATGAGAGGCACTCGGCTCATATTAGGAGTAGAATTTCACCACTCAATGGTCAGGTCGTTTATGATTAAGACAGAAGAGCAATCCAAACACACTAGCCAATGAGAATGCTCTCCAATCACCTGTAATCACTGCTCTTGGGTTTCTAATGGAAGTGGTTTCATTTAGTGCCTATCAAACAGCTAGGATTTATCCTAAAAACAATAATATGCTTTGGTTTGGAAGTAGAGACTATAGGAAGCCTCTCTCTCTCTCCTTGTGTGTGTGTATGTTTTTCCTTTTCCCCTTTTTTTTCCGATATTTTCTTTAATGGAGCAAAATGAAGAAAAAAAATTAAGATAAACTATGAAAATAGCAATATATGGAAATTAAAATAACTTTTTCTAAGGTAGTTCAGTGAAACACTTCAGCTTTGGGATAAGATAATCCTGGATTCTAAAGTCATCATTTGTTATTTATAAGCCACACAGCTCTGAAGTAGTTAATAAATTTTCCCAAGCCTTTATGTCCTTATGTGTCAAATGTAGATAATCCGATAGTATTTTTCAAGGAAAAATTGGAAACTGAATGAATAGCACTACAAACATGATGGCAACTATTAGAGAATTCTTGAGGAAATATACTTTTGTCACTCTTCTGTAATTAAGTAGAATGAATTGGCACCAGGACAAGGTGAATCTTAACTAAAACAAAGTTTGTTTCCAGATAGTGAGATCTATGGAAGTTGAACATGTGCTGTAGAACTTCTTATGCCTTTATTTAAGAATCTGCATTGTCAAGGGTAGGACGAACCTCAAGTTCACAGTCATAAAACACTCTTGCAGTGTCTGAAATAGGGGGGAATTTCTGTGTGTGTATGCCTTGAGTCTACAGAGGAGAAAGTGCTTAGACAGCTGACACCACACTCTACTCTTGCCCCAGAACTTAGGTTGCCTATGAAGAAGATAAAAAAGAAATAAAGAAAGATAATCCTAGTGTTTTGAAATTACATATTTTTTATGGGACCTTAGATGAATTGTCTAACTTTAGTTGTCCTCGGGTAGTCATTTCATAAAATAAGAACACCCCTGTGTCCTTCCCAAGTGTCCAACCATCTACTTTAGTTATCCAGAAATAAAGTGAGAAGAAAGTACAGAAGGTGTGATGAATCTTGAATAGTGTTCAAAGCAAATTTCACAAAGTCCCTGGTAGACAATCCAAGAAGGCAAATAGAATGTTCTATACCTATCACTCATGTCTTTTTTTTTTCTTATTCTTATTCTTTTTTTATACAAGGTCTCTGTCACCCAGGCTGGCATGCAGTGGCATGATCTCGGCTCACTGCAACCTCTGCCTCAGGGTTCAAGCGATTCTCCTGCCTCAGCCTCCCTGCTAGCTGGGACTAGAGATGCCCTCCACTGTGCCTGGCTAATTTTTGTACTTTTAGTAGAGACGGGGTTTCACCATGTTGACCAGGCTGGCCTCAAACTCCTGACCTCAAGTGATTCATCCACCTTGCCCTCCCCAAAATGCTGGGATTACAGGTTGGCCCACTCATGTCTTCATTGTTACTCTCCCAAGCTTTGCGTGGAGGTGCTCTTTGGGGAGAAATAATAAAATGGTAGAGACTTTGTTAGGATAAAAACAATGGAAATTAATTATAAGAGTCTATTTGCATTAAAAGGAGAAAGGTGAGTTTTGTCTTGCAGCTACTCTAGTCTGGGGTTTCTGAAAGACTTACACCTTAAGGATAAGTCAGTATCCTGGGATATAAACAGAGGCATCGGATAAGGCTTAGAGTAATAATGGCAGAGGAGAAGAGGGAAAAATCAAATAAAGAAAAAGAATTTAGACTATTTCTCTGAGCTGGATCTGTATGGACTGAGAAGACAACTCATAAAAAGTGTGAAAGAGCATATTTTGTAGACATTACGTAGATTCTTTGTGGATGAAAGATGCATTTCAGCTTTTAATAAGACTTTCATTCTTCTAATTAGATATACATGCAACATTCATCCAAATGTATGGGCATCATGAAATGACTCTTCAGAATTTATCACCGTAGATGTGGGCTTGGCCACCAGGCAAGTGGGCAGCCAGGGGAATAGAGAGGCCAGAGAGAGTGATCAGTTGAATAAAGTACAATATTGGCAGTGAAGACAGGCCCTGTACTCTGACTGGAGAGCCCCCTGCAAAGTTGTACTTGTATTCATAAGTTAAAATACTTCACCAGCCATCATTTTATAGAGAATCTGGGTAGGATGGCATTCAGGCAATCATCCATGAAATCACTTATTCAGCTTTTGAATGAATGAAAGAAAGTGTCTACAATTAGTCAGATGTGAGATGGCTAGAAAAGATGGTCTTTAGTACCCAACAAGTCAGGACTTGCTAAATGCTTAGAAGTTAGAATATCAACCAAGTAGACCTTTGTTCATGGAGAAGAGATGAGATGAGATTGGAAGATGCAGAAAAGAAACCAGCTGTTTGTGAAAGAGTGAATATTAATGAGTCAGGATTGTGCTCTAGATACACACTCTCGGGTAGCAAGACTAATTCCAGACTCTATTGAATACGGCGATCAGTCTTGTGAGCTATTCTTAAGCTTGAGTGGCATTGGTCCCCAAAGTGGGCAAAGTAAGCCCCTGAGGTAAAAGTCTTTAGCTGCTGAAACTAGGCTAGGCTAGATTAGGTCAAGAAGGCACTGACAAAATGACATACATTGAAGCACAAGCTCAATGGATATGTCCCCATGCCTCAAATAACTACCAGAGAAGAGAAAAACAAACAAACAAAAAAAAAGAGCAATGTGTTTACAAGGAGAAGCTGTGCAATTAACCATGCTTGCACTTCATTTGTATGGCCTTCGGTTTTGGGGAAAAAACGGCTGTGAGTCTAGAGATGGCTAGGGGTAGAAGTGTCTGTGCCTAACTGAGGAGAAATTCCAAAGAAGCTGTGAGGCAAAGTGTAGTGACAGCGTCCACCCCACTCTGAGTAGTGAAGCTCTCAGGAGGAGAATAAATACATTAGTGTCATTTTAAAGGTATTCATTCTCTCCATTCAGCTGCATAATGCAATTATTTAGTAGTTCAGGATTCTTTTAATTCTGTTTGAAGAACTTAAGAGGTTAAGGGCTTGAAATGATAAATGCATTATTAATATTGCCTCACAGAAACATCCAAGTTTATAATTTCTGAGGTAGATAAAAGAAAAAAAGACTAATAGGTTTTTACTCAGTTTTCCCCCCTAGTAAATTAACTTACCGAACCTGTGAGAAATGTATAAATTAGACATTATTAGAGAAAGTAATAATGGACCGAAAGCCATCATCTAAAGGTTTTATTCATTAGCAAGACTCATGTGTACAACTTTAGTTTTTGGGTTTCTTCTTGTCCTAAATTCTGCACAGCTGGAAAGAAAGGGAGTAGCAGCAAGGGAAGCAGAAATTGTGGCTGGGTTCATACTAGTAAGGGTGCATTCTTCCATATGGTCTGATGTAATCCCAATCAGTCTATGTGACAGTTACAGAAGGCAAAGTGCATGGTGATAAAGAACGTGGGCTTTGGAATCCAATAGATCTGGGTTCAAATACTAGTTCCACCAACCATGAATTTTGTCACCTAGGCAAAACTATGTTTTATTTTTCTCACCTACAAAAAGAGGTGTAATAATTTCTATAGCATTTGATGAGAATTAAGAGATCATATATTTAAATTAAACGTGTGCCCAGAAATTGTAAGCATTTAATAAATTAAAGCTATTAGTGTTAACTATTAGCATTATAATTAAAATTGATATTAAAATTACTATTAGTATAGTATTAGTATTGTTATTTTAGAATATGTCCTACAATACCCATTTGACAACTGAAATTTAGATGACTGAAGTGACTTACCTAAGATCATAGGGTTAGTTTGAGCCATAACCAGAAACATCTTACTTACATTTTTAAACAAATTTATCTTCTGTAGAGTTCAGCTACTTCAATCTGCAAACTCAGATTTTTGCTCAAGTTCTTATTCTAACTCTTCTTTTGGACAGTAGTCACATACTGCTCACAAGGATTTTCACAGATGTTATTCAAGTATTTCAGAGACATTGACAAATCTCACACAGTTATTATTTTTGTTAATGGATGCAGTCTTTCTGTGGCCATAATAGTGTATCAGGTGCCAGGTTTGTCATCCCATGGCAAACAACCATAAAATTAGACAAGATAATGGAGCAAATATGTTCAGGTATTAGAAAATAAAGTAGGACTGTGATCCTTCAGAGAAGATAGATATGTGAGGTTAGCCCATGTTAACCTTGGATTGTTTCCTTGGGATTTACCAAACCATGTCAGGGAGAAGTAGAAGCTAAGCAGAAAGGTTAGTTTTGCTGAACAAAGAAAAGACAATCAGACTTTAGGGACCTGAAGTAACTAGAATTTTTGCTACAGGTTGTCAGAGAGGACAGAGCTGTGCTATAGACAAGGGTTCACCCCTGATCCTTGTCCATGAACTGGCCTCAGTCATCCTGGGCAAAACTCCAAGACCTAGTAGAGAATAGCTGCTCCAGAACTGTCTGAATGAAGACCCCAGAGGCTGTACTGACTTTGCTGATGCTCAGGTTTTTAGTTCAGAGCCCATAAATGCCATTTTTTAGGCTGAGGCCCTTGCCTTAAGTAAGAGCCATATTGTATGACTAAAGAGAAACCACAATATATCTATCCTCCCTAATAAAAAATAAAATCAACCTGTTGTATCAGAAGGATCCACCAAAACTTTAACTCTGTACAAGAATAAAATTAAGCATTCTTTAAGCTTTAATCGAGATAGATAACATAATCCAGACACCTAATGTTTCATCTGCAATGTCCAGTATATTACAACAAATTATTAGACATAGGAAGCAAAAAAGTGACCATCAAGCAAATATGTAAGTGTTAAAAATTGTCCTTCAGATGACCTAGATATTGAAATTAAAAGTATTATACATGTGTTCAATGACATGAGGGAAAGATTATTGTAAAGAGTGCACAAATAGGAAGTAGTATTAGTAAAGAACAAAAAAAGTATAAAAAATAACTAAATGGAAATTCTAGAACTTAAAATACGGTACCTGAAATTTTAAAAATTTACTGTATAGGCTAACAGTAGTTTAGAGATTACAAAAGAAAGGGTTAGTAAACTTGAAGGCAAAGCAATAGAATTCATGAGTAGACCCTTAAAAATCATTTAAAATTAATAAATAGGTGCAAAATAATTAAATAGGGAAAGAATATTTTTTTCAGTAAATGATGCTGGGACAAGTGGATATCCACGTTCAAAAGAGTCAATCTCTACCTCACACCATATACAAAAATTAACTCAAAATAGATAATTGAACTTAACTGTAAGAACTAAAATTAAAGATTACTTAGGAGGAAACATAATAAGAATAAGACTTCTTCTTATTATTATTTTTGATACAGGGTCTCACTCTGTTGTCCAGGCTGGAGTACAATGGCACGATCCAGGCAAATTGCAACCTCAACCTCCTGGGCTTAAGTGATCCTCTCACCTCAGCTTCCAAAGTAACTGGGACTACAGGTGTGTGCTACCATGCCTGGCTAAATTTTATTTTTTTATTTTTAATTTTTTTTAGAAATAGGGGCTCACTATGTTGCTTAGGTTGGTCTCAAGCTCCTGGGTTCAAGTGATTATCTTGTCTCAGCCTCCCTATATACTAGGATAACAAGTGTGAGCCACCACATCTGGCCTCTCAGAGTAAATCTTTATAAATTTGGATTGAGTGACGATTTCTGAAGTCAATACCAAAAGCAAAATCAACAAAAGAAAAAAATTGATAAATTGAACTATATTGAAATTAAAAACTTCTGTGCTTCAAAGAACACCATAAAGAAACTAAAAAGCCAACAAAAAGAATAAGATAAAACGTGTGCAAAGTATTTATCTAATAAGGGAATTGTGAATATAGAATTGGGAATTTAGAATATATGCAATCTCTACTACTTAACAATAAAAGACAACACAAATTTAAAAATGGGTCATGAATTTGAAAAAATATTTCTCCAAAGAAGATGTTCAAATGACTAATAAACACATGAAAAGATACTCAACATCTTTAGTTATTAGAAAAGCACAAATCAAAGCAACAGTGAAATAGCATTTCAAACTCTCTAGAAGGAATATAATAAAAACAGATAGACAATGACAAGTGCTGGTGAGGATGTGGAGAAATTAGAGCCTTCATTTATTGCTGCTGGGAATGTCAAAATGTACATCCACTTTGAGAAACACTTTAGTAGTTCCTAAAAACGTTAAACATATCTTTACTATATGTCCTGGAAATTATTCTCTTAAGTATTATACTTTGAGAGAAATAAAAACATTCATCCACATATAAACGAATACACAAATTTATATAAATATTATTTACAAACAGATAAAAATTAGAAACAACCCGAATATATTTCAACTAATGAATGGATGCACAAAATGGAGTACCTCCATAAAATGGAATATTATTTGAAAATTAAAAAATGAATTATGAGTGTTAAAGCTCTATTACAATTTTTTTTGGTTTTTACTGAACCCCATTCTTCCTCAAAAATGAAGTACTGATACATGCTATGACATGGCAAAAACCTGAAAACATTTTTCTACATGAAAAGAGTCAGTTACAAAAGACCACATATTAAGTGACACTTATATAAAATGTTCAGAAGAGACAAATCTATAGAGACAGTTACTATAAATCTATAAAAACAAATTACATTAATCTATAGAGGCAAATAAGTAGATCAATGATTATTAGGTCCAGGGGGAATGGTAAGGAGGATAGGCAGTGGTTGCTGATGAGCACAGCATTTATTTTGGAGTTGATGAAAATGTTCTACAATTAGAGAGTGGTTTTGGTTTCAAAAACCTGCATATAGACTAAAATTTATCAAATTGCATAGTTTAGAAGAGTAAATTTTATAATATGCAAATTATAACTCAATTAATATGTTATATAAGAGTTCCAGTGAACTATGACACAATGTCAAGTGGTTTAATACGTGTGTAATTGAAGTACCAGAAATAGATAATAAAAGAGAAAAATTATTTGAAGAAATAAAGGGCAAAATTTCCCCAAAGATGGTGGAAATTAACTTGCATATCCAAGTTCTTGGAACCCAAGCAGGATAAATACAAAAAGAAACATGGTTAGAAACTTCAGTCTATCTGATGAAATACAAATATGAAAAGGAACATCTTAAATATAGCCAGAGGAAAAACATTTAGTATACGATGGATCCATACTATAAATGATATCTGGCTTCTCATCAGAAAGAATGGAAGCCAGGAAACAATGAAGCAGGATTGTTAAAATTCTCCAAAAGCAACTGTCAACACAGATTTCTATATTCAGAAAAAAAAAGTACCTTAGAAATAAGCATTGGATAAAAACATTTTCCGAAAAACACAAGCTGAGAGTATTTGTCACAAGTAAACTTGCACCACAAAAATTGCTTAAGAATTCTTTTCTGGCTGAAGCAGAAATGGCATCAGATAGAATTTTAGAACTTCAAAGGAATGACAAGCACTAGAAATAGTAAAAATTTGGATAAATATAAAAGATTATCTTTTATTGCTCTTTTTATTGCTTTCCTTAATTTTTTAAGGACAACTGAAGACACAAATTTTAAAAAATAACTACATTTGGAGGGATTTATAACATATGCACATATGAAATATTGAATGATACTAGCACCAAAATGAGGTGATAAAATTACACTGTGGTAAATTTCTTACATTTTACATGAAGTCATATAAAATTAATTATTCATAGACTTGGATGAAATAAAGATGTCTATTGTAATTTTTAGAGCAACCACAAAAAAGTAAAGAAATAGCTAAATAGCAATATAGCAATTAAAAATAATGGAAAAAGTAGAATCATCCTAGGAAGACAAGAATGGAGGAACAGGAGGCAGCAGGAACAAATAAAAAACAAGAACATGACATTAGACTCATATTCAACTCTATTAATAATTATGTTAAATGTAAATGAACTAGTAATGTGAATTAAAAAGCAGAGATTGTCTGACTACATACAAAACCCAGCTATATGTTGTCTACAAAAGATGCCTTTTAAATATATAGACCCAGTTAGGTTGAAAGTAAAAGGTTGGAACAAAAAGAGATATATGAAAGAAACAACATAAGAAATCTGGATTGTCTGTGTTAATATCAGTCAAAGCAGATTTCAAGATGAGGGGTATTACTAGAGATAAAAATATGTGGAAACCTCCTTTCAAGGTCCTTGTATTTCTATCAGTATTACAACCTCAAACTTATTTCACATTCCAGATCATCCTATGTCTATAGAAAGCATTTATCACTTCTCACTCCTAATATAAAATACTCTGAGTGTAATTGCTCATGGTGCAAGGTTTGTGGCTGAGAATGTCCTGTGTGTATCTTCCCTCAGCTCCCTCCAGATAGGTGGAACAGAGACATCTCTGATGTGCTAAAGGAGTTTCTCAGCATGAGAGACTGTTCTGATAGAGGTATGGGTCCTATAAACCATCTATTCAGAGTCCTTAATTATTTTATTTCACAAAAATGCTTCAAGCACTGTCTGTGTACTAAATAGTGAGGTAGGTTCTATGTATATAGAGGCAAGTTTGATCAGAATCATGGTCTTCAAGAAACTTACAATCTGCACAATAAGATTACACTGAAACATGATGTTTTACGTTAATTTTCTAGGCAACTTTGGGGAGAGATTATCTTTAACTACTATTAAAATAAAACCTCCTCCAAAACAGTGTGGAGACTGATACTGCCTTTAAGTTGACAAGGCCTGAGCTCTGAGCATGAATCAAAGTGTTTCAAACTTTATCTAGTGTTCTGGTTTGGGTCACATTTGCAAGACAATTCCCACTTACTACCACCAGCCAACTTCATTCATAGCCATATCAATCACATTTGTGTCCCTGTCTGTTTGTTCTTGTTCAACAAAGAATAAATCCATCCTGTGTCTCCTTTCTCTATGTCCATTATAATCCCATAGCCTATCAAGGCATAAGTCTATTGTCAATACCTAACTCTAACTTTAAAAGATACCGTTCATATTCTGCCTATATCCCCTCAACACTCTCCTTCTTCATGTGGATGACTTCCCATTGCTAGCACCTACAACTCTTTGCCCAAAGGTTTTTTCTAGTCACTAGAGCCACTGGTGCCTGTTCTACTAGCCAGAAGTACTGCAGAATTAACTGTGAAGGGAGCAATTCTCAATCAATGGCTGACGGGGCTTAGTGGAAAAATATCTCGATTTTCTCGCCTTTCAAGATCACACAGAAGATTGTTTTACACTGTATCTGGAGTTCTTCAGGGAGAATTTATCCCGGCTTCTCTCAGTAGTAAGCTGGTGAATTGCGTGTTCTTTATTGTCTTCCCTTTCCTGAGTTACTTCCCCCATCCTCCATCAGTGCTTCCTGAATTATCTACCAAATTGACCACTTGGGGAGAGACAGGGTAAGGCCATGTTTGACTGCCAGCAAAGTTAAAAGTATGATCAGAAGCTGGCAACTATAAAAAAATTATAATGAGGGCTGGCACTTACAAATATCTTACCCAAGAACCCAGAGGAGGTTTTCAGAGCCTCTAAGACTTCCCTATTAAAATCTCCAGAACCCAAGTTCTGGGAGTCATTCAGGAGCTCCAAAGCCCTAGGGAGGCCTAGAGGGTATCTTGGATATACCCTCTGGGTTATGCACAGATATACATATACATATACATATACATATACATATACATATACATATACATATACATATACATATACATATACATACACATATATATACACATATACACGTATCTTAGATGAGCCTGTGCATGGCAGTGGTAACCAAGGTGCCCAGGGGGGGTCATAATTTGGAAGATCTCATAGAGAAAGGACTGCATGTTTATAAGCATTTGTTAAACATGTTTTCTACCTCAAACTGTACCCAGATCTTTATATCATAGTTTGTTTCTGGAGTAACCTAACCCAAAATAATCCACATAGAGAGGCAGAAGCTATTGTTCTTTCCTTGTAGTTTAGATAAAAAAGCTTGAGTCTTTTTTCGATCAACTTTCAACATAGATACCTATTTTCAGAAAAAAACATACTTCAGAAAGGAGGATTGGATAACAACAATCCTCAAATCCAGACAAATTTAGGCAAGTACTCCACTCCACCTCTTACTATCTGTGTGGCCTTGGACAAACTAATGAACTCATGACTCTGTAATCACCTATATTTCTCCTGAAAATGACTGCCACACAACACAAACTCTTTTCCACCAGAAAGGGAATTTATTTATTCACATACCCAAAAAGTCAAGGAGCTTTGTATAGTGTCGTATGTGGTTTGATGTAACCACTCAAATAATGTTATTTCTTATTCATCCCTGGGTTCGGATATCCCCTTGCCAGCTCTATTTCCATTTGATTTCTATTTATAAGTAGCCAACATGGTACATGGCAAGTCCAGACTTAACTATTCTTTAAGTGCCTAGCCTCTGTAGAAGAGAGAGAGGGGCTCTTCGCCAATAGTTTTAGCAAAGCTTTGAATTATAAAAGAAAACCCTGGGTAACATATTGAATCCAGGTAGATAGTCTACATTTTAGACTGTGCTTGAATGATGTCTCTACACCTGAAGCCTACAGTAGTGTCAGCCCTACAGAAATCATATGGGCTAAGAATGAGAGAAAAGAATTTCCCAAAGCAAGGATCTCTTTTATGAGGCAAAAAAGAGAGAACAGATGCTGGCAAGGAGAAATGGATGGGTTCTGCTAATACAATGACCTCAAAAGGCTAGTGTGAGACTTAAATGAGAGAATCCTTTTAAGCTCTCAGTACAGGCATACGCTAGGTGTTCAATCTTTGATCACTGTCATTATTATCAATCATATTGAACAGAGCGTAATTTTCTCATTTATTAAGTACATAAAAAAGGACACACCTCAAAATATTTCTGGAAAGATTTTAAATGATATCTGAAAATCGACATTAATTTTTCGTGTTTTTTCCTCCTCCTTACGTTCTCAAAGCTGGACCTCTAACTCCCTACCACTATGATAAAGATTTGTTAAATGAATACATGAATAAATGGACACATAAATAAATGAATGCATATAATCCCAAAATGCAGGGTGACCTTCATACCCCTCAAATCTCATTGCTTGGGGTTATTTTTCACCTAGAATATACCTCATCTTAGAAAAGTCACCTTTCCTGTGGTTGTCTCCAATTTGAGGTTCTATCTCAGGGTGATACTCTGCACAGGAAAGTGGTTCTGAGCCATGTTACAGAATCTTCATTTTCAGATTAGTTTCCTATAAAGGAAAATATCCTTCAAGACACTAGATACAGGGAAGGCTGGAGCCAGAGACCCTGAGTACAATGTACAGAGGCACTGCTGTGTATCAGCAGTGATTCAAGGCATCATTGCCCACCCCCATCCCCATCCCCATTCACTCAGCATCAGTACCTGGGATTCAGTTGTCCCCTGGGACAGAAAAAGACAGAGGAAGGTTTTGATGCTTCCTTTAAAAATAAGATACATTAGTTAGGCATTTTATTTTCATTACCTGAAGTGAGCATACTTGTCTCAGAGAATTCAATCACCTACAGCCAACAAGAAGGGAAGGCATGATTTGTGGTTTTGCAGAATGCATTTCCTGTCTTGTACTGGGCATAGATTAATTTCACTCTGGCACAGCAAGTGCCACTGATGACAAAATCATTTAGCCTTAGTGCTTAATGCAAAGAAGGGTGAAATAGACGAGCACATGGGGCTGAGGGTATATGGACGATGCTCTTGCTGATGTCTCCTTTAGTGTCTGATTTCAATGCCTATCATCCTGACCACATGATAATGTTTTATGAGCTTCTCCAGTTAGAGAAGCACAAATACTGTAAAGTGATTACAGACAAAAATGAGCCCCAAATTCCTATCACTGTGACTTAGTAAAATGTAAAATAATGAAACAGTAGCTGTTATGAGCTGAATTATATTCGCCACCCCCCAAAAAAATTTATATGTTGAAGTCCTAAACTCCAGTACCTTGGAATGTGACTGTATTTAGAGACAGGGCCTTTAAAGGAGTGTGTAAGTTAGAATGAAGCCATTTATTTGGGTGTGTTCTACTCAAATCTGACTGGTGTTCTCATAAGATGAGAAATTTTGGACACAGAAAGGGTCACTGACGATGTGCACACAGAGGAAAGACCATGTGAGGCACAGCAAGAAAGTGGCCATTTGCAAGCCAACAGAGAGGCCTCAGAAGAGACCACACCTTCCAATACCTTGATATTGGATGTTTAGCCTCCAGACTTATGAGCAAATACATTTCTATAATTTAAGCCACCCAGCCTGGGGTAATTTTTTTTTTTTTAATGACAGATCTAGCAAACTAATACTATAGCTACCAATGATTGAGCACTTACAGGATTCTAGTTATGATACTAAATGCTTTTATAGAGATATAATTTAGGTCCAACAATAGTCTTAAGAAATATTGTAAGTTTACATATTTTCTAGATGAAGAAACCGAGTTTGTGAAAGAATAAGCAATTTATTCAAGGTCATGCTGAAAGCACCTGGTTCTAATCAGTTTCTCTAACTCCTTGGAATCTTTGTTTGAACTTCTGAACGTGGCTAAAACCAAGCTCAAAGTCCATTCACCAAACTCAGTGTTCTCCTCCAGTGTTCTCTCCACCAAAGCACCAGATTTAAAAGGCAGAATTATTTTATTGCTGAAACTTGACATCCTTCAACTCGAATCCATTGTGAAATCTTGTTTATTTGACTCCATCTTCTCACACGGTGGCTAACACAATAGATAATAAGATATTATTAACTCTGTAAAGGCAAAGCTGATATGATTAGCAATGAAATTGATGGGCATTGGGGATATATTACTGGGAAGATCAAAGATGATTACACCAAGATTTTAATTCAAGGTTCAAAAAGGAGTTTGGAGGAGTTAACTGAGATCAGCCCTAAAGGAACTCATCAACCCACAAAATGCTTCTTCCTCTGTTCCCATCCAGAGGATGGGATCTCCATGTCCAAGATAACTGTTCTGGCTCAGACCATCATGTCTCATGTGAGTTAGCACGATGTGTCTCTGGCCTCTCCTCACCTTCTCTAATGCACTCCCCACTCTAGCCAGAATAGTCAGTTACCAGTTCCTTCACAGACTCTCCCCACTGGATAAAGGTCAGATATATAACCCACATGATCATACTGACTTCTCACTCGAGCCTTAAATAATAACCAGACAGAAACACTGGGCAAAGAACTTGATTAATTTCATGAAGCCTTCAACTCCAATCATGGCACAGTTGCACATCCACAGGTTGTTCTTTTTCTGTCACACTAAGTCGATTTCCAGGAAGCCTGGTTTAATAGGACAGTGATATCCAGAGTTGACTTATTTTCACTGGGGCACGGAAGAAATCATTTTAGGTGGGACTCTCAGAGACCAGATTTTGCCTCTGCTACTATGAGTTTGAAGACAAGCCAGGTCTCCCCAACTTGGTTGCTTGCTCTGTAAAATGTAGTGTTTGGGCTACTGATCTCTGTGAGTCTTTCACGCTCCATAAAGAAATTACAGCATCCCTTGCCACGTTGTTGAAAGGAAACGAGAAGATCTCAGGATGAGCTGGAGAAAGAAGGAAACAGAGTCAGGAAGTGGACAATTTGAGAGAAACACGAGTACTGAAAAAAGAATGTGTGCATGCATTGCCTCAGAAACCAGAGACAGAGCACGCTTGGGCTTTTCACCACCCTCTGAGTTTTTTCTATACTTGCCCAAGGAAGGCCAAAAATAAAAGCTAATTTTTTCCCCAGAAAAAAACAGGATAGAAACCAGGCCTCAGACACACCTCTTCCCATCTGGACTGAGCCAGGATCCACCCAAGAGGGTGTGGCCATGAGGACTCGGCAATTAGAGCCAGATGTCCACCCTTTCCATCGGCGTGGAAGCCCTTTGAAACCACACTAGGCACTAGGCACAGCCTTCTTTTTTTTTTTTTTTTTTTTTTTTTTTTTTTTTTTTTTTTTTTTTTTTTAAAGAAACTCCCTAAAAAAACTAGAATCAGATTCTGTAAGCAACAAGTTATCTTGGAAAGCAGCTGGAAGCATACACCCTTTTCTCCAGTGAGAAAATGAGGGCAAAGGAAAGTTGGATGACATATGGAGAATACCAGGATCTCTTGTCTCAGCGTATGTATGAGTTATTGTTAGTGTAGACACCCACTCTCATACACTGTTATGGTTCTTCCATCGGGAAATTGGAGTTCAGGATTAATCATCTCCTACTTTTGAATAGCTATTTTCATAGTTTATAGCAGGCATTGGTCACATCAGTAGTCAGGCATTTAGTGGACAGCAGAAAAAATAACCAGGGAATAAAACACAGAAAATAATAATTTGAGTAATTGTGTGCATAACTTCTGCTTATCGTATCTTTTCTCTGGGTGTCAGTTTACCCATGTGAGACAAGGGGAAGTATGATTAAATAATCTCTAAGAAGCATTCCAGCTCTATCTGTCTAAGACAGACAACAGGAAAGGAAGATCCCCCATGGCAGTCAGGGAAGCAGCCCAGCCAGGAACCCAGGTGGCCGTGAACCCTGGGCAGCTCCAGGAATGAGGGGCCTGGCTATTGCATTTCTGGAGCATACCCCCTCCTCATTTTCCAAGCCCTGTGCCTTCTCTCTGGCCAAACAAACACAGCTGAGAGTTCTGGAACTGAGCTGCAAAGAAAATCAGCTCCTGACATCTTGCCCAATAAGCAAACAATGGAGAAAATGTTTCTCATTGTCGCTTCGTATTAATAACCTATTGAATCAACCCATTTTCCCCATTTAATCTTATAGGCCTTGCCACCATTAATTATCAAATATGAGATACAGAATTTCAACTTTCTGTACTATATAAAAAATTAAGGCTTAATAACTGTTAATATCTTTATAAACAAAACAACTTTACAATTATTAATACCTCAGTGATCATAACAATAGCTGTCATTTGTAATGCACTTTCTAGATTCCAGACACATTGCCAAGTGCTTTCACATGTATTGCTTTATTTAATTCATTTTAATCTTAGGAATTAGATTATTCTACGATTTCCATTTAACATATGGGGAAACTGAGGCTTAGAGAGGTTAAGTAAACAGCCCACAGTCCCACAGCTAAGAAATGTTAGAATCAAGATTTAAATTCAAATTGGCCTGTCTCCGAAGACTACTGTCTAAACAGAACTGACTTGTGAGCTAAAGTTGCATGCCTTCAGAATTCAAAGGTATTTTTCTGTTTGTTGTGCCTGTGCTTGTTAGAATGAAATTATCTATTGCCTCTTTCTACTTGTTTTGGTCAAGTTCACAGATCAACACACATTTCCTGATCTATGATTTTACACATCCATCTCTTCTACCAGTAATCAAGCAAGAGAAGCACCTGCCGAGTTATTCTCTTAAAGGATGGGGTCAGATCACACTGGCCCACAACTCCAGCAGCTGGAGAGACAGAAGCTCAGATCTTCAAGATACTGAGGTTGAGTTCCCTTGGAGAGGCAAGGAGGATCCCAAAGGCAGGGGGAACAATCCTGGAAAGCTCCAGGTGACATCTTGGATCAAAATCCTGTAGGCTTGAATTATTTTTGGCTGTAATACTGCACAATCTACAGAGTTTAGTGGGGAGCTGAGTCAGGAACCCAGGCTGTTCACTCTGGGCATCTCCAGAAATGAAGGGCCTGGCTACTGCATTTCTGCAGCATACGCCCTCCTCCTTTACCCAAGCTCTATGCCTTCTCTTCAGCCAAATGGACACAGCTGAGAGTTCTAGAACTGAATGGAAGAGGAAATTGTGGGACAGGAAGGGCGAAGGCTTTCCCACAACTCATCATCCAGAACTGTATTATCTGGACATCCCTACTTCCAGTGGAGCCCGAGAAATATCTATATGGCAGATGAAGTCAATGTGGAGAAGGGGACAAGAAGTATTGTCAACCATCGTATGGCTTCTGCGCCTCTTTTTGACAGAAACCTTCATATCCTCAAATGATGAGTGATGTCATCCATGTGTAAACATGCCCAACCCAAGAGAAAGTCAGGAAATGAGAGGCTGCAGGAATGTGGGAAGGTATGAGTTTATCAGGTTGAGCAGCGTATCTGAGAATGACCTAACTGTGTTGACCTATCTAAAATCTAAACACACGCCACAGGGTGATCCATCACTGGAAACGGATACCTAACTCAGTTACAGACAGTGAGAAAAGGTGGGAAACATTGGCCTTGTTTATTCCATATCGCACTGAATATACAAAGTTCCCATATCCTGCAACAGACAGAATGTGGTCCTGAGCAGAAAAGGGAAACTGACGGCAGTTTTATGCAGTGGGTCTCTTCTGTGGAAGTGACACTGACCTGGAGGATGTACTGCATTCCGTACTCTGAGAGGTGTCCTCTGATGTGGTGGAGGATTTCTTCTACCTCTTACAGCCTAGGAGAAGCAGGTCTCAAAATTATCTCATTAAGCTACTGGCTGAAGTTCAGGTTGATTTTCCACATGCCTAGAATAGGTACATCTTGGTCATGAAGACAGAAGATTCTACAGTTGAAATGACTAAATTATGATCAAGCTTATACATTGGTATCCTATAAACTTGGTTGAATATAAATTAATTTCCTAGGTATGGCCAGCTGTGGATGTCATCACAAGGCCAAAGACAAGACGATCCCTTGGACTTTGCTGACTCCATCAGATGACATTGCCGCTTACACACACACACACACACACACGCACACACACCACACACACTGATTTTGTCTGTATGACCAATTAACTTCCCTAGATGAAACATATCTGTGCCTGGTACTTCTTCTAATTGTAGCATGAGACAGACTCAGGCTTAATAATAGAAGGAAAGACTCTCTCACAGTTACACTTGCCCGAAGATGAAATACACTGCCTGGGGAGGCCCTGGGTTCTCTCTCCTTTGACATAGACATGCATTGTTAGAATATTGAGGAGAGCTTCCCAGCACCACAAGAGAAAGAACTTGAAATTCCTCTTGTCTCTGACGTGTTAAGGTATCTGGAAATTTTTTACTTACATCGTCTCTGAGCCTATTGCAAACCTTAAGAGCAATTAGATGGGTGTGTTCCTTCATTCATTGACTCATTCAGTCATTATTTTATTTATTCAGCTAATAAATATGTGCATAGTAAATATGTGCACATAACTCAGCGTGGGTTATGCTATGTGACAGGGACTGAGAAAACAGGAAATCAGAACTCCCTTTCTTTTAAGGGGGTTATTCAGATCCTTGATGGTGCTATGTAATGGATTCTCTGATGGGGTCGCCTACATATATGCATGCTGCCGAATTGAGGAACAGTTGTTAGTGTGAAAGCTTTCAAAAAAAATTTAGAAGGGTCATTTGTTATTTAATCCAAACCTTCTGGGTACTTAATAAAAGGCATCGAAACTGTATTTTTATGTGGAACATCACAGGATAGTCATCTAGATGAAGAGCGGTGTACATGCCGCCTTCATTTGTGTTCCAGGGACCATAGGTTATCAGAACTAAAAATGCTCGTAGATAATTCATCAAATCTACGTCTGTCATGTATTATGAAGGGAAACAGAGGCAAGAGGAAGTCTAATACCTTGTTCAAAGTCCCACTGTAATTTTTTGGCAGCCAAAACAGAAATCAGGTATTTGCTTTTATTGAACTTGTTGCATGTCAACTTGATTTATTGCATTTTATTTTGAATTAATATTATCATTATCATTATTATTAACACATATTATGTGCTTGTCATGTGCCAGACAGCTCCCAGTGTGCTTTAAGTGCTTGCCTCTTTGAATCTCCAAACAAAGCTGAGAAGGCAGGTGTTAACAGTCCTCCTTTTACACGTAAGGAAATTATGGACCAAAGAATGTAATTAATTTGTAGAGACGAGGAGCTAAGAAATAGCAGAGGCAGGATATGAACCCAGGTCTGAGTGACTCTACAAGCCCGTAACGAGGCATTACATCTCAAGGCTTTGTAGTTTGCTCTGGTTGGCTACCTGTCAATTCATCCTCCACATCTAGGATCATGAAAAATAAAACACCACTCTTACAGCTCAGCTGAAAGCAGGCTAACATCTGTTCATGGAGCCTTATTGGGGGAGAAGGAGGTTTGCTGGCGATCAGTAGCATTTCCACCCTCTTCTGCCTGTGATGAGAGCACCCTCTGGCCAACTGAAACAACACTGAGAAATGGAGCAGAGAAAACCAGTCCAAGGGCCTGGCCTGCCTCACTGGAGACATTCACAGCGTTGCTATAACAAGAGCAGGAGCTGTGATAAGGAGCTGGGAAAATCTGTTACAGTGAAGGTGACGCCCACATCAGGCTGTGGACATAGACCAGAGTCAGCCCTGGGACTCGCCCAGCGTGGGAAAGAGGGCATGGATCCCAGGGTGCAAATTGTGTTTTCCTTCCTTTCCAAAGTGCTGCTGATTCCTGACTGAGGCTTGGTCTTTGTCAAGCCAGCTACTCAGGGTCAGGAGGAGCCAGGATGCCTTTTGGATTTGGTGCCTGCTCAACTCTCTTACTTTTTAACTCCTGCTCCTCCAACGCCTTCATCCTATGTGCCAGCACAGAGAACTGTATTAACCTGTCTCAGAATGCTCCGTGCTACTGAAGATACTTGCTTATGCCTCTTTCCTTCCCATTCTTTTTTTTTTTAACTTAAGAATATCTTTTCATCCTCCAAGATTTGGCTGGGCGAGGTGACTCACGCCTGTTATCCCAGCCCTTTGGGAGGCCGAGGCGGGCAGATCACTTGAGGCCAGGAGTTCAAGACCAGCCTGGCCAACATGGTGAAACTCCATGTCTACTAAAAGTACAAAAATTATCCAGGTGTGGTGGCACATGCCTGTAAGCCCAGCTACACAGGAGGCTGAGGCAGGGGGATCACTTGAACCCAGGAGACGAAGGTTACAGTGAACTGAGATCGTACCACCGTGTTTCAGCCTGGGAAACAGAGTGAGACTCTCTCAAAAAAAAAAAAAAAAAAAGTTCTCCAAGATTTATTCAATATGGCACTTTACCTGGAAAGGTCTCATTAGTCTATAATCCGTAACACTCCACTTTGTTCAGATGAGAATGGCTTTAGTTCCTCCCTCAAGGGCAGTCACTACACCTTGGGGGAATCTCTGTTGGAACACTCCCAGTACTATAGTAGAACTCAGCTTAAAGCTGGCTAATGTCTGTTCATGCAGCCTTACTGGGAGAAGGAGGCTTGCTGATGATCGGTAGCATTTCCACCCTTTTCTGCCTGTGGTGAGAGCACCCTCTGGCCAACTGAAACAACACTGAGAAATGGAGCAGAGAAAACCAGTCCACAGACATGGCTCACCCCGTTGGAGACATTCACAGCGCTGCTGTAACAAGAGCAAGAGCTGTTCTTTTATTAAAATTGTGGGTTCATGTATTTGTCTTCCTCAAAGTATTTCTGTCATTTTGAAAGCCGAGACAATGCTGTATTCTTCTTTGTGTTCACAAGATGTCATGAAATAAACATGACATTGCAGATTCTCAATAAATACTGGGTAAACGAGTATATGAATGAACAAATAAACAGGCTGATGAGCTCAAATTAATTTCATAAAAGAAGCCCTGGCCCAGTAGATGAAGCCAGAAAGAATTAATCTTTTATCCCTTTCTCATGGGCCTGATCCAGAGTACCAGGTATAGAAAGAACAGTTCTTGAACAACTATAGTGCAGCGGCTGGAGGGAGAGTCCACAGAGATGGTCCACAATGCACGTATGGGAAACTGTCGTTCAGGGAGGTCGGTGACCCCCACTCACCATCCATCCCAGGGCTGGAAGGCCTTCAAGTGGGCATTGGGCCAGCTCTTTTCAGGCAGATGGTGTTGCCACCACTTTACAGATGAAGCAAGCATATTAGTTCACCAAATGGTTACTGAGCATTTATAATCGGCCTGCCCTGTGTTAAGAGTTGGGTAGGAGGGGAGATAGATGAATAAACAGAAGTACAAAATGTATGGAGGAGTGTCCCTGAACATGCAGCTGGAGACTAAATTTTCTTGGAGGGAGAGCAAGGCTAGAATTTGGAAAATTCTCAACTTAGACCAATGCGACACCTCCTGGATTTAGGAATGGTCGCCTCTTTTTATTATCTATTCAACCTACCCGTTTTGCTATAGACCTACTAACTTCCAGCCCAGTACAGAGGCTTTTACATACTTTGCCTTTTTAAATCTCCCAGTCACTCGTAAAATTAAGTTTAATTATCTCTGTTTACCAGATGAGGAGACTGAGGTTCCAAGTAGATAAGTAACAATAAAGTCTCCCAGCTTGTAAAGGGTAGAGTCAGAGTATACACCCAGATCTGTCTTTGTCTAACTTTGCACCTCCCAGTGAGCCATGGCTCACTTTGAATATGTTCTGTGTCCCTGATGTACAGGTGTTCGAAATAGCATGTCCCAGACTTCTGTGAAATACATGCCTTTCCAACAGTTTATGAGCATCTACTAAATGCAGACATTAGTGCTGGGCTCTAGAAATTTGTGTAAGGAAGACCAAGAAGGGTTCCAATTACTAAAGGGTCAGTAGTCCCTTGTGGGCTGGGGGAAGAGACAGAGCAATTAAAAGGCAGAAGTGCCAAGACAGGTACCCCAGAGTCCTGCAGGAAACAAAAGAAAGTAACTCTGTCTTCCTAGGAAAGCCAGAGAGGTCAAGCATCATGCTTATTTATTGATGGAAAGCTTCTAGAGATTTAATTTAGAATATAGTCAAGTCCATCTGGTGAGCACATAGCCAGGAAGGAAAAAACTGGATGCAGCGGGTAGGTTTTAACAAGTCTGAGATGTTGGCAGCCTCTTATTTTCAAGCTCTCTCTCCCTAACTGAGTCGCTAAGCTGTACTCAAGAACTGGGTTAACCGCCTTCAACCGATTGGCAGTTGATTCGTGATTTGGGTGAACTGATCACTTAGTAGCTTGGTGACTGATAGTGGTTTCAAATCCACATGCATATTACAAAACCCTGGGGAGCTTTAAAAAGTACCAATGCTCAGGCCACACTTCAGACCATCTAAATCCGAATTTTGAGAGAGGGGTCACGGGTCGGTAGCTTCAAGGAGGACACAAACACCCCTTATAGTAATTTTATTTTGCAGCCGGTTGGAACCTACTGCTATGTGGAAAAACTGCCAGTTTTGGCAGCCCTAAAGCTACAGACAGGACTAAAGAAAAAATAAATTCCTAAGATAAATAAGGTAGGCAGTGGCTGTTTATCTGCTCCTCTCTCCACAGGGCCTTTGCATAGCCCATTCCTTCTGCTTGGATCCTCAGCTCCATCCACCCACCCTTCCACATTCAATTAAGTTCTCATTCTCCTAGCTCTCATCTCAAGGTCTCTTTCCCTATGGAGGCCACCACGTCAGGACGCTCTGTTATCTGTCCTCATGATACTTGCTTCCTTACTTCACAGCCCTTTCCTCAGCCTGCAGTTGTACAACTGAGGAAGTAAATTTCTGGCTGAAGTCCATCTCACGCACTAGACTGAAAACCTCCCAAAACTAGGACCAAAATAATTGTGATTTCCTCTGTCTATAACTAGGACCTAAACTGGGGACTGGCACAGAGGGATCTCTCAATAGATTTTTTTTGAATGAATGAATAGATAAATGATGAATGGAAAAAATGAACAAATTAGTAAAGATAAAAATTCACCTATACTCTAGGCCACAAAACAAAATCGAATCAGATCTAGTGTTTTTCTAGCCTTCAGGCTTTTGTGTTTGCTGTTTTGCCTGGTATTTCAACCTTAAATGATCTTTCCTGTAGGTCTACATTTCAAAATCCCTCTCATCCTTCAAAGCCTCGTTCCAAAACCTCATCCTGCATCATGCCTTTTCAAAACATCCTGCAGGAAGTGAATTTACTCTTCTATGCACAACTTGGAATCTTAATTGGAATGTGCTACTCTTTGTTGCCTTGGGAACATATTATCATTTTTAAGAGATTATGAGCAACTTGAAGGTGGTACCCACCTAATTAATTCATTTCTGCCCTTTCCCCCATGGTACCTAGTAAAGTGCCTGCCATATAATAGATATCCTGTAATTATTATTTTAATGCCTATATTAATAGTATATATCATGAGTAAGTGGGCAATGGACTTCTGGATTCATTTCTCAAATGCAAGCAAAGGGACAGTTGCACAGATTTTTAAACTCATACATATTCTAAGGATCTAGCTTAGGAAAAAATTACTAATCAGTCTCGTTTTCTCTTTCCCTTTGTAGATCACACTCTAATATTTTTCCTCTGGAAGACAGAATGAAGATATGACAGTGGTTCTGCATGAGTTTGGATAATTATATTTTTCATATTGCTTGGCAGTTAAGATTGACAACTACTGATTATTTAAGGTACTGTGTAATCTTTAAAAATAATTCAAAACACAAAAGTAATAATTGGATATAATTGCAAAACCAATTGATATGGTCCCAGCACATGCTTGAGTTTATGGGCCTCAGTTTTCCATCCGTAAAATAAAGGGGGTGGAATAAATCAGTGTTTTTCAGTGTTTATTGACCCAAGATACACATTGTAGCTCATTCAGAACGCATTTATTCATATGGTAAATATTTAATGAGCACCTACGATAGTAAATCAAAAACGTCTTCTTCTAGTAGAGAAACAGACACCTGTCAACAATTGTATAAATGCATGTACTACTTCTATGCCTGGTTTATAAAGGTATTTCGACAGAGTATAGCATGACGATTTTAGCTGGTCAAGGAGGTCAGGAATAACTACCACAATGGGAAAACCATTTTCTGGGATATGGGCAAGTATTAATTAGGGTTCTTCAAAGAAGCAGAACCAATATGATGTGTGAGAGAGATTTTTACTTTAAGGAATTGGCTCATACAACTGTGTGAGATGTCAAGTCCAAAATCCGCAAGATAGGCTGGCAGGCTGGAGACCTGGGAAAAAGCTGATGTTGTAGTTTGAGTCCAAAGGCAGTCTGGAGGCAGAATTCCCTCTTCTTTAGAGGAATCAGGTCTCTTATTTGCAAAAACCTTCAACTGATTGGATAAGACCCAATCACATTAGGATAATCTGCTTTATTCAAAGGTCAATTGATTTAAATGTTAATCTCATCCAAAAATACTTTTGCAGCAACTTCAAGATTGACATTTAACCAATTATCTAGGTACCATGGCCTAGCCAAGTTGACGTATAGAATGAATCAGCACAGGGTAAATACAAAGGACAAAAGGAAGCCAAGGGTGTGTGGGGAATGACTAGGGGAAGGATGGTGGGAGAGGAGACCTACGGCAGGCAGAGGAATGGCCACACAGGGCCATGTAATTGATGTGTCTCTTTTCTACAAGTAGTAAGTTTTTCAAGGATTTGAACAAGAGAATAGACATAATCAGACATGCTTTCCAAAACTAGCACTGTTGCAAAGGACTAAGATGATGAAATGGCCGATGGGAGGTATGGATGGATAGGAACATGCTACATATGTAAAGTGTGAAGCACCAGATGATGGCTTTGACAGGTTGCAAGACCAACCAACAGTCCCAGTTCCAGCACCGAAAGTCCCATGTCCTGGCAAACCACTCAGTCCCAGCAAATAGGGATGGTTGGTCACCCTAAAAAGAAATGCCGGTGATACTATTTAAGTTTCTGGGTACCTAAGGGTCATCCTGAATACTCTTCAATTTGCGAAATTAGGTGTTGTCTATAGAAAACTGTGTGTGATGAACTCACAGCGGATGGATAAAACTTGCTGGAAAACATATCCTGCAAGTCCCCTTTTAGCCTTATACTCTGGATCCTCTAAACCCAGAGCAATGTGTGCAAAGGCAGCATCTCCCAGAAAGCCAAGATCAAGAATTTCAAAGAATGAAGCTCTTCCATTGAGGTAAAATTTTCAAATCCTCCTGATTTCATCTGATTCTCTAATGGCTACCTCAACCCAGTAACTTGCTAGTATCACAAGCATTTAATTCATTAATTTTACACATGGTTAGAGTTAGGGTTAGGGTTGGGTTAGGGTTAGGGTTAGGGTTAGAGTTAGGTTAGGTTTGTTACAGCGAACATGGAAACACGTTGGGAAAGTGTCAAGGGTGATAGATCTTTGCCTTTACTAGATAAAGAAAAACTCAATGAAAGTTTTACCAATGAACATTTTACCAATCATCACCATCTCATTCGTTTATCATTTATTTGTTAATTTCAAGAGAGTTGGCTTTTTTCATTATGAAGTGAATTATGCTTACAAAAGAATGAAAAAACAGAGATGGAAAAGAAACATGAACTCACTACTTGAGCCCAAGAGCAGCCTAATTCCATTCTTTTAAATAAATATTTTAATACCTCTGTATAAATCATTAGATTGCACAATCTTGTACACAAACAAAATTGCATAAATTGTTTATCTAACCTCATATCTGGATTTTGTCTTTCCACATGAAAATGCTAATATTCCCTGTGTTGGGTCACATTCTTTATTTAAACGAAGTGCTTGATGATTGTATGACAGCTCAGCAAATGTGTGCTTCACAAGTTACCTAACCATTGGCCATTGATGAACACTCACATTTTCATTTTATTGTACCAATGAGACAATTAACATATTTGCGCATACAGCTGTTTTGTATTTTTGGTGATTTTTCTTAGGCTACATTCCCCAAAGTGGAATTTCTGGGTTAAAGGACTTTGGTAGTTTAATGCTGTTGACACATACTGTGAAATTGTCTTCCAAAAGGGCTGTAGCTATTTTTATGCATACCAGAATGTGCGGAAATGCGTGTGGAATATGTGAAAACGTAGACTGGAGGGCATCTCGGTTAGATGGGTTTATGTGAGGGGCTCCTTCCTGGCCTTGGCTCAAACAGAACATCAGAATTTGCCTTTTCTAGTCAAGTGAGTTTTCAGCGGGAAAAGCGTGATTTGAGAACAATTCCTAAAGGAAGTATGTTCTGTAAGTAACTGGGATCCGTGGGCAAGTTTTACGGCGTCTCTTAATTTTTTGATTACTTATGTAACCTTTGTTTTTTACTATTATTATTTTCATATTAGTACATTTGTTTTTTTGTTTGTTCGTTTGTTTTTTCTGGGAAAATGTACACTTTTTTCAGATTCCCAGGAATTTCAGTGGTTAAACCTTTGTTGTTTCTTCTGACTATGATTCTCTTTTCTTCAGATAAAAGAGTGCCTAGAATTTTCTTTGGGAAATAGTCATTCCCCACACATAGCCCATTGGTTTGAAGGGAGTTCACCACTCCTCTAGGGGAGGACACTGATTGGCCAAAGGTGATTTCCGTTTATCTATACCCAGCGATTGGATGAGACTGGCCACGTGACCCAATTAAGGACAATGAGATTCATGCCCACAGAGTGTTTTTCCAACTGTTGCGAGTGAGAAACCTTGTTTTCATAGATGAAAGCTCAGGACCTTGTGTGCTTATCTGCCCATCCTATCGGATTTAGAACAGAAACCTATACACCCTAAGGAAAGACTAACAGATGGGTGGAAGTCCCTGGCCTCTAATGACATCATCTTTGGTCCCAGGACCACCTATGCCTGAATCTACATTCCCTAGATCTACGCCTGGACTCCTCAGTTCACTAAGGAGTTTATGATTTATGTTTCTCTTAAAGCATTTTGGGTTGGGATTTCTGTCACTCGTCCTTAAAAGAGCCCTAAATAAGATACATAAAGGAAATACGTTTGTTAAGACACATTGGGCCAGGTGCACTGGCTCATGCCTGTAGTCCTAGCACTTTGGAAGGCCAAGGCAGGCAGATCACTTGAGGTCAAGAGTTCGAGACCAGCCTGGCCAATATGGTGAAATCCCATCTCTACTAAAAATTCAAAAAAAAAAAAAATATATTATCTGGGCGTGGTGGTGCACCCCTGTAATCCCAGCTACTCAGGAGGCTGAGGCAGACGAATGAATTGCTTGAACCCAGGAGATGGAGATTGCAGTGAGCCAAGATTCTGCCACTGCACTCTAGCCTGGGTGATGAAGTGAGACTTTGTCAAAACAAACAAAAAAAAAGACACATTGAATTGAATTTCAATTTTTTTGTTTTATATCTGGGATTTGCAGGCCAGATAGGGACATTGACTTAACCAAAGGTAACTTAGAAAAGGAACTAAGATGCAAAGTCTCCCTTGCAGTATAAGGCTGTTATCAAATACCTGATTTCCCTTCCGTTTCACAGAAAGATCGATAGTTGTACAAGTCTTTTCTAGTTATTTCTGTGTTATCTCCAGTGCACTGTTGAAGACTCTGCACATCTAGAAAATATACTATACACATTGCAATAATTGGAAATGCCATATTTGAGGGTTGTTTTCAGTGTCCCTTTTATAATCAGAAAGTTTTCTTTAAAACAAAACAAAAAATAGAATCCCTGGTACAATTGCTAACACCTGTAATCCCAGCATTTTGGGAGGCTGCAGTGGGCAGATCATTTGAGCCCAGGAGTTCAAGACCAGCTTGGGCAACATGGTGAAACCCCATATCTACTAAAAATACAAAACAAACAAACAAACAAACAAAAACAGCCAGACATGGTAGTGCGTACCTGTAGTCCCAGCTACTTAGGAGGCTGAGGCAGGAGGATTGATTGATTGATCCAGGGAGGTGGAGGTTGAGTGGGCTGTGATCCCACCACTGTCTGGGTGACAGAGTAAGCCCCTGACTTAAGAAAAGGAAAAGAAAAGAAAATTATTTCTTTCAGTTGCTCAGAGCCCAATTCAGAGTGGTTACTTTTGGGTCCTATATTTTGAGTTGAAGAAACATTTGTAAAGGAAAAGCCCATTGTTTCTTATGTCTTTGGCAAGAGCCAGGCATTTTCAGGGAGTTGCCTCAGTTATAAATGGAGTCAGTGTCTGGAAAACTCCAGGTCCATCTCCAGGACACCCTTCAACTTGGTTCTTTTGGAGTAGCTTCTAGCACAGGATTGAAGTCTCAGTAGCCTCCCGGTTTTTGGTGTCATGACTGAGTGTTGACAATGGGTACTTGAACTTTCAGTGTAATCTGGAAAACCTCATTAGTTATGTAACTCAGAATAACTCACTGGTAGATGTTCCAAGGACGGGAAACCTGACTGCACTTACCAACAAGGCACAGCTTACATTGTTGCAAACTGATAGAATGTTAGAGTTGGAAGGGCTGAGATAACTCGTCAATACAGCCTTCTCATTTTCCAGAGGTGGAAACTCAGGTTTCAGAATAGCAAAATGAGTTCCTTAAAGGCACACAGTAAGTCAGGGGCAGAGCTAGGGTGAGTTTGTCTTTTTGTCTAACAGTCTTTTTAGGGAACTGGAAAGACTAGCACTTCTTCCTCCTTGGTGATATTGGTAAAAAGACCACCTTTGAGTTCTGAAGATGCAGAAGCACAGTTAACCATCACAACCTCTTGGTTTATTGGTTTGAGGATATGATCACTGCTCATCACAACTCTTTGAAGTAAGATTTAGCTATTAAAAATTGCAACCAATTTCTAACCCTCTATTCTTAAGTCTGTGTGAGCACCATTTGGTAGCCCCATCAACCCAACAAGATTCTCATTACTCAACCCCTAGGGGAGACTTTTGCCAGCCTACATAACTAGTCTGCTGTGATTCATCAGACTGGTATATAGCACGGCTAGTGCTTGAAGTTAGTGCTCACCCACACTGAAGAGGCCCTTTTGGGATAGTTTCTGCTGTTGTTCCTGACTAAAATTCTCCATTCTCTCTTGCTGCTGCCTTCAATGCCTGGGTTGCAAATTCTGGTCATACATGTCAAATGCTGTACCTATGGTTGTTCCTTTATTTGCCTAGTTATGTTTGAGATTGGTTAAAAACACATACATACAGTGAGCAGAGTTGCAGGTGATGATTTGAACAGGCAAATTCTATTTATTTAACACTAAAGTAACTTTGCCTAGCAATGCCCTTCTGGAGAACTGATTCTCAAATTACTGGGGCTCCAGTAGCTCTGAATTCCAGGGAAACTAATAGACTGGTGCCTGGGCCTCTTCTTTCCTCTCAACCCCCTCACTCACCTCTGACCATTGCTATGAGCATGGTTTTCACAATTTTAAGCAGCTCTTTCCAGATACTCTTTGCAGGAGTGTTGATAAGAAACCTAAACAAGGATGTCAGGGAGAAACACAGTTTAGAATGACTTTTGAAAGCCTCTGCTGGGTGCCAATGGCTCATCCATTTCCAGGTTTGTTTTGACTGGCTGTTTCAAAGGGTAGGATCAGTAGCCTCTCTGTTTTCATTTCTTTATCTACAGTGAAAGTTCTAGGTAGACTTTTGTTTAGGTTAAAAAAATGGCTATTTTAGACCTAGAAAGACCATTAAACTCCACTACTTCAAACTGAAACACAATCCCCAAATGGTAAGTCTCATCAATCTAGTTCCAGAGTAGCTAGAAAAAACTGGGTCCTGAGAGTTGGGGAGTGGGAGTTGGCAGCAACAGGCGAAGACCCATTCACTCCCGTGGAGGCCACAGTAGAGAAAAGGCTCTGTGGGCTGGGATCACATCTCACTGAGGAAGGGTCAGAGGTGGCAGGGGTCTCAATCAAGGGAGGGAGGCTTGCTGGTCTAGTCACCACCCACGTCAACCTTGAAGATACGGTTTCAGGCCTCCAACCCCCTCAGCAAAAATTGGTCTTTTCCCAGACCCCAACATTGGGGCTGGGCTCATTTCTGTCACATCTCTTCAGATACAGCCTTGCTGAGTAGTTCTACAAGACTTATACTGGCAGAGAAAACCTCTCCTCTGCAATTGTGGGAGACAGAAAGGATCCAGAGGTTAGGCCCAGTTGTGAAGTCAGAATCAAATAAGTCAAAGACCCAACTAATACACAGATTATCACACCCAAAAGAAGCTAAGATCAAGTGTGAGTCTCCAAGGTCAAGAACTAGGGTGTCCAACGTGGGCAGAATCGGCACACCAATTCCGTGCCTGCGCCTTCAGCACATTCTTGTGGGCTGTGGATATTGTTTCTGTCCTTGCCACAATGTACCAGGAGTAGGAGGGACAGTGAGTTCCCAGCTGGTGGGACCATCTGGGAAAGTCAAGAGCTAGAACCTGGATAACTCCTTGAGAGATGTGATCCAGCAGAACCAGAGAAAAAAACATCAATAGCAACTGACTGGAAGGGAAGCACTGGAGAGGGCAGGAAGACATGGTGTGTGCATTAACACGGCGTTGGTGAGTGATAGCTATAGGAGAGAACATTTGTTCTCCAACATTTGTCATTTGCTCAATTCCAAGTCCCACTCATGGCCACGTGGCTACTGTGCAACTCCATCCCACTCTAGAGGAAACCAAGGCTTCCACCCCTCTCTGCTGGGTGCCCAGCACCTCTCCTGAGCCAGCGAGACCAGCTCTTCAGGGCTTGATTGCCCTCTGATTAAGGAGGTTTGTTGGGGCCTGACACACTGAGAAAGGGGTGGGGAGGAGGCAATAAATATTTAATGAGAATTTTGCTTCTGGGCCTTCCTCTTACAGGGAGAAATGGAAATCAAAAGTCTTCATTGGAACCCCTGTTGTTGGAGGACAAAGAAATGTTCTCTCACTGCTGTGAAAATGAGCCGCTGGCTCCTCAGCAAGAGGCAGCTTGGAGAGGGGGAGTCTTTAATGAATCACGGAGCAAAAAGCCCTTTCCTGGAAGGAATTATCCCCAGTGCTTTCTCTAATAACACTCCCAGGCCTCAGCCTGATGGATGTGGAGTTATGGCCTTGGAGTGGAGCCTCTCGGGTTATGAGGTGGAGATTTATGCCACATTCCCCACCAGTGCTCCCCACCCTGTTCTGAGAGCAGAGCCATCAAAGTGGGTCCTGGAGCTCGCTGGGCCACACAAAGGGGCTGGTCAGGGCTTCAAATAATGTGATGAAGGACTAGAGGACAAAACTTTCTGAAACAAAGCCTCAGACATTGTGAGGAGCTGGATTTGTGGCTTTGGACAAGTCAATGTGATTCTCTGCACCTTTACATTTCCAAACCTGTGATACGGAGATCGTAATAATGGTACCAACCACATAGAATTGTTTTTGAGAATTTAAAGTGACAATATTGTTAAAAACACTTGGAATGATGTGCGTGTAACAATTCCCCTACACATGTCAGTTTCTTTTTTTTTATTACTGTTATTGTGCTGCTGGTGGTGGTAGTTATTCTGGCGGAAGTAGGGACTTAGAACCAAAGTGTCAGGCACCAGCTGTCATGTGAAGAGACAGGAATGTGGTTGATCCAGGGAAAATTCCATGTCTTCTTAGCAATAAGAACTGACCTAGGTTGATTGCTTACCATGCTCAAACAATGTGTTATTCATTATCTCACTTACTCTCAATGTACTCATCAGCATCATCATCATCAGTATCACTACCATCATTGTCATAACCATCGTCATCATCCTTATCAGAGATAGAAATAAAATCCAGGACTGATGGGCTTCAAAGCCTGTATTTATTCTTTCTCCCACAGTCGTCTCTCTTGCCGTCCTCAAGTCTTTCATTTATTGCAATGTTGGAATGCCAGGGAGTTATGATTTTAGTCTCTTAGGCTGTTCTGCCCCCGACTATGCCCATGCTAATCCCCTCAGCTGCCACTACTGATGGTGTTAACCTGAAGCCTCAATTCTGCTCTCCCCCTGAGATAATCCTGACCAGACATTTTGTCTGTCACAGCCACAAGAGTAGGTGTCTTATTGTCATAGGCCCCAGCCTTCCAAGGCTCTGGGAAAACTCTGAGCATCAAATCCACTCTCGTTCTTCCCCTTCCTCCTCAGAGCTGACACCATGTCTGCCCTTCTGCCTCAGTTTTCCTCTTTAGCATTTGTATTTCTATTTAGACCTCTACTAAATCTTACTCTCTTACTGACAGCCTCGGTATCTGGACCTGAATATCAAAGCCAAATTTCTCTCTGGGGTCTGATTCCCAATTGTCTGAAATTATGGCACTATTCCCTGCCTTGCCACTTGCTACAGGCCCTGCACTGGAGCCTCCTGCATGGCAGAATGACCTGGTAAAGCCTGAGAAAACCATGTGTCACAGGCCACAATGAATGAGGTTGCTTTGAACAGTAATGGTGATTACTCTCCTCTCTACTCCTTCAGACATTAAACCCAGTCCAACTCTAAATAAAGCAATGGAGGAATTCACTTACTTCCTCTCCACTTTATTCAGATTCAGATGAAGACAAGGTCATATGTATTCGCAGAGAACGAACTCCTGTTTGGAACCTTATTTTCCTCCATCAGGTCCTTTTCTGACTTCCTTTTTCCCATTTCAAGGGGTTTCCTTGTGTTCTGTGTTCATGTTTTCTCACCCATCCTGATTTTCCAAGATTTCCCTACCCTTGGCTGCCTTGTCTTCCTCATCTCAAGGAGAATAACCAATTGCTCTGGACTGAAGCATCCTGCTTGACCCCTACTCAATTCCTTCATGCTGTCTTTGCTACTTCCCATGACCTCATTTCTCAAATTCTGGGATGTCCTTTGCTCTCCTTTCATGTTCAAATGTTGATTTGATATGGGAAGGTAAATGTGGTCAGTGTCCTCAAGGTTCTAGTCTCTTTTTCCTCCCTACAGACAGCTCTGAGTAGTGTGTGTTGGATTGAACTCTTTGAAGAAGGGGTGCTGATGGACTCATCAATGTGTCTCTAGCACCAAAGACAGTGTTCATCACATACAGGAGTCCTGGTTCCCCACTCTTTCCTGGGCCCCTCAACCTCTTGGGGAATGGTGGGGCTGACCTGATGACTCATTCTTAAGAGGACCTGAGATGATTAAAAAGTTGTGTCCCCTTTGTTGCTATCTGACTATTCACAGGTGATCTTCAACATTAGGAGCTCTAACGGGTTCTGCCCTGTTGATGGCCTTTCCCCCGTATGAAAACACACTGCAGGAGTAAAACTTTGCTGTAAATAAATGAATCAACAAACAAATGAATAACAAGTGAACACATGCATACGGCAAATGTTAAAAGAGCCCTTTCAACTTCAAAGGTACTTCTGCAGGTCATCTTCAGGGATGAGTAACAGAGTGAGGGGTCCACTAGTGAACAGATGGGAAATTTGGGGGAAACAGATACAAGGCCAGAAAGGTCACAGTTAAAGGTTCAAAGCCTCTCGGCTGCTGGTGGTATTCAGGGTGCCTGCAATTATACTCCCGTGCCAGGGATGCTGCAAGGCAACAGGGGGCATACCTGAACCTCCCTCCATTTTTCCCCCAACACTTGATTCCAATATTCTGAAGGGAGAGCTGGGCCTAGTCCAGGTGAGCCAGGACTCTGTATTATACTCACCTTTCTTTCCACTACGACAGCTGGCTGATTGCTCTGTGTTGAAGGGGTTTATGATGACCCTGTTAATTGATGCACAAAACACTCCTTCAAAAGGTAAACTGATCCCACTGCTCCCTGAGAGAGCAGGAAATCTTAGTCTTTGCAGCCTGCCTTCTGTTGCTTGTTCCATACCTGAGATAATAATGCTTCCCCCATAAACACCAGCAAGGAAACAGTTAAGCATTGTGTGGTGTATTTCACTCCAGGAGAGCAGTTCAGTGTGTGATTGAACATTCCATCATCATTTGCCAACTTCAAATTGCCCATAAGAAACCCCAACATCTAGATGTGGTGTTAGAACAAAGAAGGTTGGTTACTTTGCATTGTAGGCAGTAGGCAGAAAAATTTGAGCAAAGGCATTAGGATAAATGCAATGATCAGAAAGATGATAGAAAGAGATGTTTTTTCATAGATTGCTTTTGTTGGAGATTTTTCTTTTTAATGTAGAAAGGCCATATTTTGTGAAGGGGTTCGGGGGGGTTTGGGGGAGAGCGAAAAGTCAAGCAATGTTGTTTTGAATCCCAATTTCCTTTGACGAATACAGTATTCCACCCCAGAACCTTCGTGTACGTAGGTGAGAATATGTAATACATACATATGCCAAGAAATGATCTTTCCTCTTCTGAGGAAGCTGCATTCAAATCTTTTGTTTAGGGGAGAAGTAAAGAATTTCCATTTTTTTGTTTGTTTTCTTATGCACATGCATGACCCATTGCTATGAATTTTATAGCCATTAGCTTATTTAATCCTAGCAAATAATTCCCAAAGTAAATATTATAATACTCATTTTATGAATGAGAAAACTGAGGATCAGAATCTAAAATTACTTACATTGGGTGATAGGGTCAGTTCATTTTGGAGCTGGGCTTCTAGACAAGGCTGATTTAACTTAAGGGCTTGATGAGGCAGAACAGGAGAGTGGCCAAGGGTATAGGATGCCTGACCAGGCTGAATCTTGCTACTACTGCGTACCAGTTTATTGATGTTAGGGCATTTATACAACCTCTCCGTGGTTTTAGTTTTCTCATCTGTAAAACCAAGTGACTACTTAATGAGGTAATGCATGCAGTGCACTGAATGAATGGCCTGGCATAGGGTAAATGCTTCCTATGGTAACTAACTGGTAGTTACCATTGTTCCCATCACACTATCAAGATTTCTGGTTTGTTGGAAGAACCCTGTTCTCTATGGATCTTTATTAGAGAGTAATACAAGAGATGCCCAGGCAGGAGGCTATGTCAGTTTTCCCTGAGAGACAGGATAGGGCTAAGGTGGTAACAAAGGAGAGAAATAAATGGCTTTCAAGGAAACTCAAGTGGGAAATGGATACAGTTCATGGCCTTCTGCATTGGGCAATGCATGAGAAACGGAAAAGTCAAGAATGACTCCAAGGTTGCTGGTTGGATCAAGCCATCGGCTGATTCACCATTAACCAACATGGCAAAAACAGCTAGAGGAGGAAGTAATAATGACATGTCTATAGGGACCTCTTATTTAGAAGGGCATATATCCAAGATCCATTATTTTGTGGAAATATTAATCAATAATTCTATCCCTAACTGAGTTTATATTTTATTATAAATAGAGATCAATTAGAATCTGGCATCCAGCAACAGCATAGATTGCTCTCATCATTAGGCACTAAGGAGAAAACACTTGTGGCTCAAGGAGTTTACTTCTTCACCCTGTCTTTTTCCTAGGATCTTACAGACTCGTGTTTCTCATTTAATACGAACCAAAATTCACCATAAAGTTCTTAGGTGCCAGCTTGCAAAAGCCCCTATGTAATTAAATTAGATTTGCTTTTACCCTGCAAATTAAAGTCAGAACAAGGTCAGGGTGTGAATCGAGCCTGATCAGAGCAGCCTGCTAACGAAAGCAACAGCTAACTGTGTCGCTGCCTCCTTCGTGCAGTGGTGAACGTGAGCCAAAGTCCTTTCTTACAATTTGAAAGTTAAAAATGAGGCTGAAGTCTGAGCAGGCCGAAGGAATAGATGACCAAGCAAGGGGCCTTTTTTTTTTTTCCCCCAAATCCTGAGTTTTCCAAGTAAGGGTTTTAATAAGAGCCCCTGTTTTTGGCCCTTGTTCTGTAAAGGCATTTGATTCGCATCCCTAGGGCAAATGTGCTGGACTTTGAAATTGTTTTCTTTGAGCAGCAAAAATATTACATGAGTCAGCACACTGAGGACCACTGAGCTTCAGAGCAGTGTGGTTCTGCTGAAGGATGGCAGGCTATCAGACAAGGGAGCACCAATCATGTGCCAAAAAAGACAACAGGTGCTGGGATCAGAGATTCATTTATTCAGCACCTATGTATCGAGCCTCTCTACAAATGCCAACGTTGTTACTGGTGCTGGGGACAGTTACTTGCTCTTATGGAGTTCCTTGGAGGAAACACACTAGTCACGAAAATACACCCTCGCCTTTCTTGAGCTCAAATCGTTGAGAGATGTTTGTGATTTCTGGTAAAAGCAATGAGAGACAACAACTATTTCGACTGAGAACACAGACTTTGGAATTACAAAGCCATGGTGTGAGTTTTTGATCTGCCATTTGTTTGTTACGTGGTCTTGGGCTGTTTACCTCGATTATCTGAGTCTCAGAGCTTTCATCTATGAAATGGGTATCCTAATGCTCATCACAAAAGATTATGAGATGCCCATGAGACGACATAGAATAAAGAGAGAAAAAAAGACTACAACTCAGAGAGGGACAGAGAAACAGAGTTAGTAATGGAGAAACACAATTACAGAGTCACAACACAGAGACTGAGGTACAGACAAGAGACAAAGAAGGAAAGGTACCCAGATAAAGAGACACAGGAAGCTGCAAGGAGGAACAGGCAGCTACAGAGAGAGAAATACACACTGAGAAACACCGGATGACCCCACAGTCACTGCAGAAACCAGTGCTGACAAGAAGTGTTTTGGGTAGAAAGGAGACTGAGGTTCAAAATGGATAAGTAACTAGCTGGAGGCCCTGGGGCTAATCATAATGATGTCTCTAATATATGCAATAGATAATAATGATGTGCAATAGCAATAATACTGCATATACTGGAGATGCAATATATTGCATATATTGCAATAGTATCTAACATTGCAGTATTGCATACATGCGTGGCATATTACTATTGCATATGTTAGAGATGTCATTATTAATATCATGGCCTCCAGCTAGTTACTTATCCTTTTTGAACCTCTGTCTCCTTATCTGTGAAATAGGGAGAATAATACCTCTGCCAATATTGCAGGAAAGATTAAATTTGATACTTTCTGCAAAGCGCCTGGCATAGGACTAAAATTTAATAAGTGGTAAATATGTATTGTATGTATTAAAGAAAACATAAAATTCGTGAGCTAACTTATCCCAAGTCAGTGTTATTTTCCCCTTCTAGGGACTGCAGAGAGTTTAGGAGGGGATTGTTTTTTATTTTTATTTTTTTGACTGATAACTGGAGAGACAGAAGAGGGGATTTTTAAAAATCTCCACACTGGAAAGTTCTTTTGAAAATCACCTCCTAGGGTGTTGTTAAAGACACATTTTGATGAGGACATAAACAATTCACAGGCCAAAAAATTGCATTTCCCTTGCGGTAAGTGTTATCCAAAAATCTAATGGGAAAAGAATTGCTGCAGACATTCAAAACACGTCCACTCAGAGTAGCGAGTTGTAATAATAAAAAGAAAAAAAAATCATCTGAGGTAGAAAATGGCTGGGATTTTCTTTTAGATGCTGGAAAGGGCCATTTTTTGACACATATACCTGTTTCTCAGAAAAGCAATATCAAGTAACTCCCACTTCCATTTCCAAGAAAGCAAAAGAGGCCCTTTTAGTAGATACCATTTATGAGTTGGAGTTTTTTCATTAAAGGAATCCTGTTATTGCAAACCCACATGGGCCATTCCCAGCCAGAGCAGAAGCCGGGACCAACTCAGGGTCTCAGCAGCTGCACACCCCAAAAACACGTTGTCAGCACTGGTTTCTGCAGTTGCTGTGGGGTCTTCTGGGGTCTGTCCGTCTCTGGTGTCTCTCAGTGTGTCTCTCTCCCCCTGTAACTGCCTGTTCCTCCTTGCAGTTTCCTGTGTCTGTCTGGGTGCCTTTGTTTCACTGATTCTTGCTCAGCCTTCCCATCTGTACCTCAGTCTCTATTTTTGTAGCTCTGTAATTGTGTTTCTCTGTTGCTGATTCTGTTTCTCCATCTCTCTCTAGGGTGTAGTTTTTTTCTTTCTTTCTTTTTCTCCTGTTCTCTTTCCTCTTTGCTTTTCTCTGCCTCTTTTCTCTACACTTCCCTTCTGACTCTCAGTTTTTCTCTTTTTCTTTAACTGAATTTTTTAGGAATGCTTTTCCATTTTTCTGTTTTCTTTCTCTGTCTGTCTCTCCTTTAACGTCTTACTCACTTTCTCTGACTTTGTCATTTTGTCTGGCTATTTTTGTCTGTGTTTCAGACTTATTTCTATTTTTCAATCTTTTCCTCTATCCCACTCTTTCCCTCACTCACTGTAATTTTTCTTTTTGTCACGGCACCTCCTGTCTCTCTGGTTCCTCATGTTTCTCACAATTCTGCTGTGTCTCGTTGTCTCTCTGCTCTCAAAACCCAGACACTCACTCTCTCTCCCTTCCTGCGTCCTAATCTGGTAGAGCACTCCACAGGGAGCAGGCTATAAATTTAAAGGGACTCCATAACACCATTGGGTGTTGTTTGGTTTATGGCGCCTCTGCAAAATCACAGACACATAATTCATTCTAGCAGCAACTTCTTTCTGGTTGAGTCAGCATTGCGCTCAGCACCCAGACATCTACACCATAGCCACCCCCGACACCACCACCAGATTTCCAAGACCCCAGGCCCAGCATCCCGAAGGGTCTCTGATTCTACACTGGAACAGTTTCTTCTCCCAGGCCCCACTCCACAGGCCCTGAATGAAGCCCAGCTCAGAGGGCTTTAGGACAGCCTAGACTTCGTCAACTTAAATTCAGGTTGAAATAGACAAAAAGTAGAAATAAAAAGAAGACTTTATTTTAAAAAGGTGGGAGGGCGGACGGTGATGTGGAGGATCCGCTCCAAGAAGGTGAGTTGCCATGAGGGATTGCAATCCCTGGGAGAGGGCGCTTGGAGAACTGCAGCCCGGGTGTCAGGATAACCCAGGTGGGGTCCAGTCTCCCCATCTCCTTTGCTTTGCGACTCCACATTTGTCAATCTGTGTGACACTTTCCCGGGCAACTGACACTGGTGGTGATGTCAGTGGGATTTGACTTTAGAAGGAGTGGGTGGGAAACTTTTCTCCTCCTCCTCCATGAATTATTAAGCCTGAGTTATTCTCATAGTCGATTCTGAGTCTAAGCTTGATCAATTGGAAAATAAATTTCAGATTCAATTATTATTATTCAGATTATTGAGCAGACCTTTGTGTCAGGAGGGGCGCTAGGGACTGGCATATGTATCCTATGTAGGGTCATTCTCCACCCCTAGACTGGCAGGCCAGCTAGCATCCTCCAGCATTTCCCTAGCAGGCTCTGTTTCCCTCTTCAAGTCTCAGTTTCAATATTGCGTCTCATGTAGGGAGATCTTAACAGAGTAGATTGTCTTCTCCCTTAATCTGAATCATAGCGATCTGCTTATTATGGTTTGAGTACTTCTGAAATTTATAACTCTAGATTTATACATTTGTTTACTTATTTATGGCTCATCTGTCCTGGCTAGACTTTAAGCTTCATGCTGGAAGAAGCCATGTCCATTTCATTATATACCCAGTGCCTAGGGTAGTGATGGGGAAACTAAGGCATGAAAAGATGAATTAATCCACCTTGAAAGTGGAAGCACCAGGATTTGGACAAACATCAGTTTGTCTCCAATATCCAAACTCTATCCTCACCTTCTTGCTTGATAATATTTGTCACGTAGGGTCCATATCAGGAACAAATGAGGTATTTATGCCAATGGCTTGGGTCACTAGGAAGCTTTGGAAAAATGTTATTCTCTGTAAATCAAGAAGGTAAAGGCAGACTATCTTTCAATATCTATGATTCTTTGAAACAGGAAAAAGTATTTTGAATCTCAATCAAAAGTGGACACAGAGGACTGATTCTTGTCTGTGTGGAGGTGAAACAGGGCCAATTAAATATGTTTACCCTAGAGATAGATAAGAGTTAAGACTCTGCTGTGGCTCTATAGATGCTCACAAAGCCCTCTCCCCCTTGGTGAGCTCAGAGGAGCCTTGAACTCTCTGAAAATGCTGAAGGATTTCCTGTGGCCCAGGAGCTTGCTACATGCCAAGCCCTGTAGCCAGGTGACAGAGGACCTAACGATCCTTGAGAATGTGGCATCTATGCTCCCATTTTACTTTTGTGGTACTAGACATAATAAAATAGGTGTGTGTCCAAATTCCATACTAGATGTGTGTCCAAATCCCATCTGGTACTAGAATCACGGAAAATTCCTTTGGCTTTCATCCTCAATAGGCTATCATTATTTGATTCCAGGAGTTTAACAGACACAGCAACTGCCCTCCAAGTTTTAACCCAATTCTCTTTGACTTCTGATGGGCTCCAGGTATCTGTCTTTATCTCCTTTTCTGGATGTGTCAAGAGATCCCCCTGCTTCTACATTTTGGTTATTGGGGCTGGAATTGTCTGAGTAAGCATACTGTCTGGTTAATGAAGGATAACTTCAAAGCCTCTTGTTTCAAACTGTCAGAAACAAAACTAAGAACTACTGAATTCCTTACACATTATACCTAAAATAACATATTAGTCATATTTATATTAGATGTAATATGGTATTTTAATCTGTAGCATTATAAATCCTTATATTTAGTGTGCTAAATAATTTGGGGTATTTCCTAAGGCTCCCAACATCCCCATGTTTATATATATATATATATGGTTGTTGTTTTTGTTAATCCCATTTTAGAAATGAGAAATCGGAGTCTTATGGAGATATAATGACTCACTCAAGGCTATATGGCTAGTAAGAAACAGAGCTGGAGCTTAAACCTTAGCTGACACTAAGAAGAGCCTGTTTTATGCCTACCTCCAGTAAGGACAGGATGTATCCAAAGTAGGTTAAAAATATATTTTTGTTGACTATGTGCTAGACTAGTACTGAGGTCAGCCTGGTCCACTCTACATGGGTTATCTCTTTCAACCCTTGCAAGAGGGATGGAGATTGCCCTTACCTTACAGACAGTGAAACTGAGGTTAAGAATTCTTCCTGGAGTACTAAGACTGCATTTTTCTCTAGGGGTCAGATCACCATGGACTTACAGCTGTGTGGTCTGGGTTAACTAGGGAGCAGCCTGCCTCCCCTTTGATGTCCACTCTAGTTGACAGTGGAGCTCCATCTGTGCAGCTGATGAAGATCTAGACTTGGGCATACTGAGTGGCATGACTTTGGGCTATGTCTTTCTCTTCTCTGCTTGAGGAGAGGTCTCATGTGTACGCTTCCCTTCTGCTCCACCTAACATTTCCCATCGTTTCTACGAACTCTCCAGTTGGGCACACTGTTGTTCTACGTGTGCCCAGTATTGAGAGTATCTTTACACACATTGTTGCACCTAAACCTTGCAAAAATCCTGCAAGGCAAATATTACTATGAAACTTTATATATTTGGAAACTGGGGATCAGAAAAAAAGTGAATTGTTCAAGGTCACACAGTTTGTGCCAAATGCAACATGATTCAAACCTGGACATGCTGACACTTGAGACTTTTATTTCCAAGACCTCTCTGTCAGGCATCTCTTTCCCTCCTGCCCCTGCTGCCTTGTAGGAATAACACATAAATTGGCCCTGTAAAATCCTAACAGGGGTTTCAGTTACTGACTAAGGTAAGCAGATGTCTGAAAGCTTTCCTTCAAGATGGAGTCTTGCCACTACTGGAATGAGATTTTCATGAAGGTTGGTTTCCTTGAGTTCAGATTCTATTGGACATATACTTTAATAGCTACTACATATTAAAAGAAAAGTCCCCATTTAATCATTGCAATACTTCTGTGAAATAGAAATTACTACTCTTATTTTATAAATCAAATCAAATAAAAATAACTGGGGCATATTTATCTGAGTAAGGATATCTCCCTCTTATCACTGCTATTTCCATTTTTGACACAGTATACAGTGACGTATTTTACACATGGAATGATCAGTGCAGATACTGCTGTTATATAGAACCTGTCATCGAAAAAGTAGACATTGTGACCTTGATTTGAGTATTTGGTGTCTTAATTAGAATTTAACAACTGTGGCATTCTTTGAAGCATCAGTATGCTCAGACACAAGTTGGACTTGTGTGTTGAAGCCCAGGACATGTCGATGTGTCTAGGCATAGGTTCTAGAAAAGTCATTCCAAGGCACAGAGCATGGGCTTCAGTCACCTCTGAGCTAAGCCAGTTGTCCTCTTCAACAATAAGACAGAGACAGTGGGGGTCTGAGCTGGGACCTCATCCCCTTCTACTCAGCTCCAGGTTGGGCAGACATCAAAGCCACAGTTTCTGAAGCTCTCCAGAAACCTCTTGGCTCTCACTTATGCACAGGAAACCAATGAGCCTTCCTGGTGTGTTTTTCTAGCAGATTCCCAAGCCTGGCTATTGGCTTTCTGTCGCTTCTTTCAGGCCTGATTAACACCGCATAAAATTGAGGGGTTTTCAGCTATTCTTCAAAGTGGAGGAATCAGTTGCTTCACTCTCATTCTGAAATAAGCAATTGCATTACCTCCATATGAATGGAGGGCGAGGAGGCAAGGTAATGGGATCGATATGCAGAAGGAGGGCAGGAGCTTGAAACAGCAGTGATGGAGGCGGTGCACGACTCAGGCTAAGTCCTCGAATCAAGGGAAGCTCAGAGGGGCCAATGATTGGTTTCTCTGCCTGCCAGTATGAGGAAAAGTGGAGACCCAAGCCCTGGTGGAGGGGGATTGTGATAAGGGTGCGGTTAACATCTACTGGTCATTTACTACATGCTGTGCTGAGTGTTCTACTTGATTATCTCTTAATCCTCATGACAACCTTATTTAATAGGTACTATTATTGTTCCACTTCACAGATGATAGAAACTGAGGCTCAGAGGGGTGAGTGAGTGGTCAGGGGCAGCACAACTGGTGAATTAGGGAGCCATATTACATCCTAGACAATCTGAAACCAGACCTCCTCCCCTGACCAACACACTCGAAAGCATTCGGAGCTGAAGCAAGAAAAGCTTCCTAATTGGGCTTATAATCTCAGGCTATCATTCTCAGAGATAGATGGAGGAAATCTCAGAGACCCAATAACAGTGGCTTCCTTGGGGGCCAAGGAGCAGTCTCTCTTGCTGATGAAAGTCTAAATTCAGAAGTTCCCGCAGGGGTTAGCATAGAAGAGAAGAAACAGCACAGAAAGATAGAGAACTCAATTTGAATCCCTGCTCCATTCACTGCCTTGGGACTGGTGAGCCAATAACTTGATCTCTCAGAGGCCAAATTTCCTGACCCATGAAATGAGGATGGTGTTACCTGTCTTTTAACAAAGTGCCTGGCCCGTGATAGGTGATTAATATCTGTTGGCTATCTTCTTTCTTTCTAGGGGCCTAGGGGTCTCTGAATATGCCTATGTGTCTATCCTCCACTTTCCACTTTTTGAAAAGCTTGGCAGAAGTCATCACTCAGGCAAATTCCTGTGAGAGAACACACTCAAAGTTGAGGTTCTTTGCTTTGGGTTGGAATTGTATCAGTGATGATATCCTTCTGCAAAGAAACTCTACATAGCAGACAGAAAGGCCCATACTTAAATAATTTGGTGGGAAAATGCATTTGTGCTGTGAGAAAAGTATTTCAACAGCAAATTTATAGGGTATACAGTTGAAAAACCAATCCTGTTGAAAAATTTTGTGAACGACTGCATGGATGGTTTCTTCTCATTCATCATGGATTGATATCCTTCTGTTGTTCCCATTTCCCCTAGGCTCCCATCTCTTCTACCCTTCTGGAGAACACCCAGGTTAGACACACAATTGCTACATGACTTCCTTCTTACACTGGTGTAGCATCCTTCCCCCTTAGAACAGACAACTAAGAAAACCCACCTGTTAAGTAAACAACTGGAAACCTTATCATTTCTGTGATGTAAACATTGGTAAATTGACCAGGGAGACTAAATTACCAAAATGGTGGAATGAGAACACGTGAAATAAAATCTGTCTATTGATTGATTCATCTTTGGTGGAGGCTGGAAAGGCAAGGTGACCACACATCAAAGTTGCCCCTCACTCTAATGCCTACATCTTTAGAGGTGGTTCTTAGCACTGACGGCACATTGGGATCACCTGGGTGGCTTTGAAAACTCCCTATCCCAGATCAAACAAAGCATATTCTCTAGGAGTGAAACTCAGACATCAGATTTTTTGATTGTTTGTTTGTTAGCTCTCCAGGTGACACCAATGTGCAGCCAAAGTTGAGAACCTCTGTTTTGTGAATAAAGGACTAGAATACTTCAGAGGAAGAATGTTTGTCCTATAGCCCACCACTCACCTGTTTCCACGGTTCTACAATTAAAATCTCTGCCAACGTCAACTCCCCTAAGAACCTGATTGAATTTCCTGTGGCTTCATCTCTGAGGCCCTGAGCATTTCAGGCTGCGAGCTGGCAGGCCATTGATGTGTGTGCTCACTGACAGCAATTCAACAGCTTCTGTTGGCATATTTGAGCTCAAAAAACTGAAAGATAAAGACTTCACATTAAGCTAAGGGGTCTTGCTCTCTCTCCTCCAGTCTCCCCAGGCTGATAAATAATGGATAATGAAGAACAGTGCTATTACATGCAGAAAGCACTTGGCATGCACCTCCAACACAGCACTTCCCATCGAAATCTGAGGTTCAGTTCAGCAGAAAATCTGTTCAGTGGTAAGGCCCTGTCCTTTCGGAGGGCTCCTTGATGCTGCCAAGTTATTTCAAGAAAAAAGGAAAAAAAATCAACTATAGAGTCGATCATATTTTCAGTTTCCCAAAGGCTAAAGGGCTGGGGTAGCGTGGTTGAAGTTTCTTTCTCTTTTTGAGCGTTGCATTCGTGCATCTACCTATCTTTGATGAGCAGAACAGCAAAACTACTCAGAGACGCCCATCGGAAACTGAGCTCCTTAGAAATCTTCTATTGTGTTTTTCTCTTTATAACATCACAATCATCAAAGTGTATATTGTATTTATTTAGTGTTTTTTTCTTTGTCTCCTCTGCTGGAGTTTATACTTTACATTAAAGACACCATGCCTGTTTTGCAGCCCCTGTGCCTAACTTATTACCTGACACCTAGAAAGTTCTCAAGAAATATTGGTTGAATGAGTGTTGAAAGTGCAACCTGTAACATCTGCTTGACACAGACTTTCAGGACATGTTTTCGGTTTATTAGTTATACAATTTTTATAACTTTGGGGGAAAATTCAGATCTTTCCGAAGAGGTGGCATGAATGTTGGAGGCAACATTTACTCTGCATTAGAAATGCGAACTGGGGAACAGCCTGGGCATGTGGCAGTGCAACCTTGGAGAAGTCATATCCTCAGTTTTGTGGACAAAATGGGGGGTTCCATACTGACCCCTCTGGGCACATTGATGTTTTAGTTAGACAGTGTGCCAGAGAAGACAGACCCATCACTGAGTCTGGCATGTAGTGTGCATTCTCTGTGTGGTGGCATAATCAATGTGGAAGAACTGAAAGCTCAAATGCAAAAAACTTCAAGTGCAGTATGGACTTTCAGGTCAATTATTAACCTCTGAATGTCTTATTTTACTCATTTGTAAACTACCCATGTTTACTCAGACACTTAATTGGGACTCATAAATACAGTGTTTCACAAAGATTTTCACAAAGAACTAATATCTCCAAATGCCTTGAAGATAAGGTGTTTTATTTTTAAATAAATTGAGAAACAGTACACTCTATGCATACTTCTTGATATAGTCAAGATTCAGCAACAAATATTGGGCACCTACTATGTGCCACACACTGAATACACGAGTGAACAGAATAGACAGAAACACCTGCCCTCATGAAGCTTACATGTTAACATGGACAAAAAAACAAAATAAAAAAAATCATACACAGTGTGCAGGATGATATTAAATGTTAGGAGAAAAAAATATAGCAAGAAAAGGGATTGGAGAGGGTGGGGTTGAAGGAAAGGGAATGTTTCTTCTCTCATCATTTCTATAGAATCCCAGGGAAGGCTCTGATTGGCCTATATGATTCACATGCCTGGCCGTTGGACTAATTACTGCTGAAGAAATTATATGGACTCTGTGATTGACCAGGCATGGTCATGTGCTCACTCCTAGGATCGGAAGACAGAATTAGCTTCCAGAAGAAAAAAGACAAAATTTACAGTAAGATGTCAACCTCTATTACAGGGCACTGGGCTCCTCCTGGAAGACCAAAAATAAAATAAATAAAGAATCCAAAAAGAAAATAGCCATTGGGTACTAGGCTTAGTACTTGGGTAACAAAATTATTTGTACATCACACCCCCATGACATGAGTTTACCTATATAACAAACCTTCATAGGTACCCCTGAGCATAAAAGTTAAAAAAAAAAAAAAAAAAAAAAGAATCCTGACAAATCCTACAGTAAATAAATGTGTACAACTTTGCTTACCCTCGTAGTTCCCCAATGCATTTGGCCACATATTTTTGCTTGTGTAATACCTTTTTAACACTAATCAGGGCACGTTTTGATAAACACCTTGCTATAAGTTCATACGATTTCATCAATGCTCCATCTATAGTTAACTGAGTCTCATTACTAGTAAATCCGTTTGGGTAAATCTTAAATTTTTAAAGGGCTTTCTAGATTTGCAGAAATTTATCCCTCCCCGTTTTCCCCTTTAATTAAAAGTATGTCTTGGCACAAGTAAGTGTCTTTCCTCAAATGTAATGAGAAGTTGAAAGGAATTGGCTTCTAAAGCAGAGTGGCCCGCATGGTATGGCAAAGGCTCGTCAGAGGATAAACACATGAATCAGTCACTGGAGAACCTAGTTGTGATGCAAGAACAAATTTTCCAAACCACCAATTGTCCCAGTCAAATTAGTCTAGCTTAGTAAGAAACTTTATAATGTTTTATAGACATGTTTGCAAAATCACAACCCTGTCAAATGTCATATCGTATTCCTTGTGACTTTGGAAAATGTCATGAAGTAAGCTATACCAGTAGGGTTCTTAATGTTTCCAATAAAAGCCTCTCATGGAGAGGGAAGCAGTTATTTACAATGGCTATTGAGCCACAAGTCACAAAACATAAAGCAACCAGTTGAACGAGAGAAGTGGAAGACCCCCAAACTATTCACAGCAGCTTTCAGTGTTCCTGGGTAGAGTCCAGAACTGACTTCATTACCAAGTCACTGTTGTACCCTAGCAAGTTATTTCACCCTCTGAGGAATCTGGATTCTCTCTCAGTGGATGCTGGGATAATAGCAATGAACTCCTGAGGTTTAGGAAAAAAGGTCAGTGATTTTGACAACTAAGAGACTTTATAGCATTCTTTATCTTCTGAAAAGTTTTCTTTTTAATGACTCTGGTTTTCTTTTATTTTAAAATTCAATGCATAGCCATTTAAAAATAATAAAGTATATGAAAAAAATACTCATAATTCCTCAGCTTGGAAATAACCACTACTAAACTTTTGGGAAAACGTTAACTTTTATGTGGCTCTTTTGAGTTCTCTTCATGTAAAAATGCAAATAAGTATCTGGTGTGTATTGTGTGTTGGTATATCTGCAGTTCTTCATACGAATTTATCTTAACATTGCCCCACAGCATCAGAAAGTCTTCATATGTAAAATTGTAATGGCTATGTAACATTTCATCTATTAAATGCCCTATAATTTATTAATTGTTCTACTATATTTGGAGATATATATTGCAACCACATTCTCATGTTTCTGTCACTGTAAATAAAATGATTTAAAAAATTTGCACATAAAGTGTTGAAGAAAGCAACTGGTAGTATTCATCTCTTAACAATCTTAAAAGCCCTCTAAGAACAGATAATTGACTAACTAAAGAGATGACAAGAGTAATCTATCCCAAAGCACTGGGCTTTTTTTGCACGTTTGATTTGTTTTTCCAATAATGCTAAGAATATACTATACAATCGAATGATAATGGAGCCTGAATGACATTTATCAGAATGTAATTATTCCTATGTGTGTAGATGTATGCACACACACTCATATTTTCCTCTAAGTCTTATTTCCCCTCAATAAACTTCTAATAAGGCTTTAGTAATAAGAGGAGTACAGTTCTTCTGTCTACTATGCAAGTGTAACTCTGCTGCCGACATGTGCTTGTTTTAAAGTTCAAGGCAGGCTAAGTTGATATTCCTGAACAAGTGCACCAAGGAAACTCATAAGAAAGGTGCACGCTAATAAGACTTCTGAAATCATTAAGTTGCTTTTTCAAGCAAATGGGACCTGCTCAATTAGCTATTTTGTTCCCTGGTATGTCCCATATCTTGCCATGGAACTAATGGCCTTTTCAACTGCTGCATTTTTTAATCCATGCCACACATTTCCTTAGGCTAGTCTGCCTCATTTGCCTGGTGCTTCCAAAGATTATCATTGTAAAAAATGTGGCACCAACCTTAAACACACTGTGTTAGGATCACTCACCCACTGCCCAGTTTCCAATTTAGCTAAAGTAAAATTAGTTAATTATCTTGGAAGAACAATTCCAAGAGTTTTTTTTTTTCCCTGCAAGAATACTTTTATTTCCCTCCCTCAGCCTCAGTGACGGTGATTTTGATGGGTAGTGGAACATTTTATTGACCACTACAGTCTAATTTTGTTCCCTGCTGTTGGGGTAACGTAAACTCCATTTTCTTGCACTGAGGATGGAAGGCGTCAGAGTGGCGACCTGGCCAGTTTCCCATTGATCCCATCCTCTGCTATGGGATGGAGTGGGGAGGGAGAATTGACCTACGGAAACCTCTGGCTCAGTGCCTTCAGAAGTCAGGGTGTCAGTTTTCAGACTCTGCCAGACACTGTGGCCAAGGCCAAGGGTGCTCCGTCAAATCTATCCATTTCAATTAAAGGTTAGAGAGTTGGGAAGTAAAAACAATCAATTTTGCAGGCTAAACTCCATCATCCTGTCGACACTTTATCTTTGCTCCGGATATACTTGTGCAGGATATGTTTAATAAGACTTTCATGGCATTATTCACTGATGACACTTCTGGTTAGAGATTGATCAAAGCTACTTTGTAAAAGTTATCAAGCTAAGGGAAAATGGCAAAAGATATATATATATATATATGTATATATATGTATGTATGTATATGTGTGTGTGTATATATATGTAATGTATGTGTGTGTGGTATACAAAACTTTCTTATACTAAAGCATTTCTTATTTGCCATTCAAATAACTCCATGACCAAATGCTAAGCTCTATTGCCAAATCAGCTAAATTATGTATTACATTATATTTAATGCTCCAATTAAATATGCTGATCACCATGATTCCCAAGTATCTCACATTTTATGACCACAGAGATATGGAGTTTTACTAATGCCCTGTCTTTTAACAGTGAAACATTCAACCATTTACTAACTCTCAATGCAATGTGTTGGTCATTTATTGAGCAATTATGGTGTGCCAGGCAGTGCATTTAGAGATGTGCATACATTATCTAATTTGATCCTTAATTCTTTGGAATAAATATAAATTCTAATAGATAGCTGTGCTCAACACATTTATTTATCTTTCTCTATTGTCATTACTTTTTCCATTGTACTCATGGAGTGGCAATAAATTCATGAAGGCAATGACTGAGTGTGCATCACCACCCTCTCTTTAGCATCCAGAGTGTGTGTGGAACTGAGAAATCATACAATATTGAGTATGCTAGTGAGTTATAATATTATTATTATCCCCTCATGTAAATTAATTACCTGACACTTAGTAAGGTCAAGTAATTTGACCAAAAGTGACACAGTTTGTAAGTGAGAAGTGGGAGTTGAACCTGACTTTGTCTGACTGTCTCCTGTGCTTAAGCCCATTACTGACACATCTCCATGACTGGTGTAACCAAACATGACCCAAACTTTGGCCAAGAGTTGATTTCTGCACTTCTAAGTACTTGACTTAAGATAGTGGACTCTCAAATGAAAGTGAGTTTCTGCCAGTAGCAAAGAATGAAGACAGAGATATAGCTCTTGAATAGACAGCCAATAATGCCTTCCACCAAAAATGAGTAGTGAAATAATTCATGGGAGCCACAGGGTGAAGGATGTAGCTGAGTAGCATCAATTTCTACTTTAATACTAAAAATCCTGATACTTTATTTCTAATTATCTCTATCCTTATCCCTGTACTTGACTATTTAATGGATCAGCCATACTTGAGTAATCCACAGGCTTTTCAGCTCAACAAGCTCAAATTGAATTGACCATCCTGTCCACAATATTTGTTTCCTATCCTGCAGTCCCTTTTCTCTCGGCCCTCTGGCACTACATCTATCAGTTAATCTAAGACTTAAAACAGGACAGATTCTTAAAATCTCTCTCCACTTTAATAGCTACCCTCACACAAGCACATATATTATGACATTGAGTTTTGTCAACTCTGAGATGCAAATATTTCTTAGATTTTCCACTCAACTCTGTGGTCACCATCACTGTCCAAACTCATACAGGATGAGTATCTTGTATCTGAAATACTTGGGTCCAGAAGTGTTTGGGATTTTGGATTTTGAAGTATTTGCATTACATATCATGTTGGTGCTCATTAATTTTTGGATTTGGGAGCAATTTGGATTTCAGATTTTCAAATTTGGGATTTTCAACCTGTGTTCTCATAGTGTCTCATCTGGCCTATTGCCAGAACCTCTTGTTGATTTCTATCTCTGTCTTCACCATACTCAATCTAGGCTTGAATATATCACTAGGTAATGTTCCTTAATTATAAATCTGTGCACAACTCATAAAGCTTCCTAGTTATCATCATGATAAAAAGGTGCTTGCTATCTGACTTCTGTTCAGCCATCCGTACTTAACTTTTGTTTCTCTACCTTTTTTATTTTCCTAGTAAGGAATCCTGATCTACATGAATTCCAATAACACATCAAAGATAACTTGTGCTTCCAGCATACTGTTCGCAGTTAAACAACAAGACAAAACATATTAAACAACGGTTTTCAGACATTGGACAAAGACAGCTCAAATAAGTTATTTATGAAAAAAGTAAAGCAAACGAGGCAAGCTCTTCAATTACTTGGAACTAACTGTCTGGGGGAGTTTCCAGGACACAGTGAAGAGAATGGGAACCCAAATGAACTCTTGGCCTTCCTAAATGGAGAAGATGGAGTTGAGAGTTTAGTGTAGGGGGAAAAGATGATTAGAATTCACAGCGAAGAGAAAGAAGATGGACATAGAATGAGGAGAGATCTGAACAAAAAGAGAGATGCGGAGATGTGCAGAAGGTCTCCATCTGAGTACTGATCAATACATACATGTAAAAACCTGGGGAAAGAACCACCTGAAAGAATAATTCAAACAATCCCTGGTGCTCACACAGGGCTGGAAATCGTTTGTGTTTCCATGAACCAGAGTGCAAGTCAATTAGTACATAAATAAATAAATCTTTGAGACTACATAGTGCATCAGTTAACACAGAAAGGGTATTGCCTCAATAGTTTGGTAAACTTAGCCCTAGCCTAAAGGCTGCTTCACACCTGCCACACAAAGCTGAGAAACAATGGGGAAAAAAGCTGAGAAAGGATAAAACTGTTTTCAACTAAATTATCTGCACCCCAGAAAAAAAGCTTTGGTATATTTTAGGGAATACAAAAATATCCAACTTAACAAGGTAAATTTTACAGTATCCTTTTTTCCAATAAGAAATTACCGTATACGAAAAGAATTGAAATATTTTATATACTCAAGAAGTAAAGTATGAACATATTAAGAAAATATGTGGAAGATATAAAAAGAAGACCCGAATTGAGCATCTACTGGGGAAAAAAATCGCATTTAAGATTAAAAATATGCCAAGTGGAATTAACAGCAGATTAGATACTGAAGAAGAGACCAGTAAAATGGAAGATAGCAATAAATACTATCCAAAATAGAATGGAAAGGGGAAAATAACACTGAAACACCACCAGCACCAAGAAGAGATCTGTGGGAAAACAGTAAGTTGTGTAATATACATGTAATTGGAGTCCCTAAAAAGTGGTAAGGGTCCTATTTGAAGATATAATAGCTAAATATATTTTTTTCAAATTTGATATATATTATCCAACCACATATTTAAGAAGCTCAACAAATAATGAATAATAATTATGAGGAGCATTACACCAATGCACATCATTACACAAATGAAAACCCTTGCTAATGCAATCAAATTGCTTAAAAATAAAAATAAAAATAAAAATCTTAAAGCATCCAGAGAGGAATAGAAAACAGTGTACATCCAGAGGAACAAAGGTAAGAATAAGGCAAAGATCAGAAATATGGGTAAAGGATAAGTACTGGAGAAACTTTTGTGCACAGTAAACAAAATTCAATTTTATTCTGAACTTTATCTTTTAGTGCAAGCTAGAAGACAGTGGCACAACATTGCCAAATTACTTGTGGTAGTGAATATGAGGGAGTGTCAACCAAGAATGTTACACCCAGTGAAAGTACCTTTGAAAAATGAAGACAAAAAAAAAAAAAAAAAAGACTCTTAGATACACCAAATCTGAAATAACCCATCAACAATGGATCTGCTCTACATGGAATGTTAAAGGAATTGTTTCAAACAGAAGCAATATAAAACCAGATGGAAAAGGGAATCTATACAAGGAATGAAAGAGGCCGGTAATGGCTAACAAATAAGTATATAATAAAAGTTATTTTTTATTTTTGGAAAATCATTTTTAAGACACTTGACCTCCGAAAGCAAGCTAAAAGAAATTATTACATGGTTTGTAAATATATAGAAGTAGAATATATGACAATGACACAAAGGCAAGAAAGGGTAAAGGGAAGAATACTTTTGTAAGATAAAATACAACTACTACAAACACTAAAACAATCACTAAAAAAGGGAAAGAAAAAGTGGTGTTGCCAACAAGCAAACAAAAGAGATCATTTGAAACTTAAAAAAATACTCAGTCTAACAACAAACTATGTTCTCCTTGTTCCTGTGCCTATTAATATATGTTGTCTCTGACTACTTCTGCTTCAGAATATCTGGCAAACTCCTACCCATCTTTCAAGCATCAGCTCAACTAATGCCTTCTCTGGGGAACCTCCTATGATGCTCATGGTCATGCATATTATTAGAAAAATAATTACGCTGTGGTCTTATTATTGTTTGTTTTCATGGCTGACTCCTCATTAGACTTCAAGTTCTTGAGAACAGAGGTGGTGCACTTTTATCTCTCTGTCTTTGGCAAATAGCATAACCCTACCCCATAGTAGGACCTTAGTAAATATTTATTGAGTACATAAAGTCAATGTTCAACGATTTTATGAACTGTAATTTCTCTTGGGGTTTTGCCACCTAAATCATATTTACCTTGCTAGCACTTGGTGACCTTCTTTATTCTAAAACAATCACTGGGAGACTAAAAACCTAGGTTAAATAATACTAATGTTCTTACTCCTGAGATCATGAAGTCCAAATATTTCAATAGCAAAATAATAAGACTAGCCCCAAGAAAAGTTCATGTTATTCTTGTTTCAAGAATAATCCATGATAGCGTTGAGGATTTCTACTATTAACATATCTCTAAAATTCATGTCAAAATTCTGCAAGTTTTCACTCAAATGATCCCTTTTTGTAAAGTTTTTCCAGTATACCCAAATATAAATACTCTTTTACCTCTTCTGAACTCCCCTGGCCCTTTTCATGTCAATTTGGACGTCAAGTATAGTCATTGTGGATATAAACTAATTCATGGTGCTTCTTATCTCTCTTCCTGGACTATAAGATCCTTTTATCTGATTCATTTGTTCATCCCTCCCTGGAGCATATTGTCAAATTAAGTGTAAGTTCAATTACCCTCTTAAAGAAATGAATAAAGGATTCAGAATTTAATTTTCTCAATTTTGGTAATTTTTTCCACAGCTATATGGAATGGTTGGCTGCTATTGCACCAAGATTTACATAGGGAGAAACTAAGGCTTAGATAACAACCACAAATGTCTACATAAAATATTTTTAAATTAATCATCTATAATTTCAATCTACATTATGAAATTCTACGTGGATATGATTTACTTGAGACTTTTCAATAAGAAGTCAAAATTCTGTTTTTACTTTTTTTGTTTTCTTCTTGAAACATATTTTTAAAAATCTTATTGGAAATCCGTAACCTTTATCAATCCATAAGTTATTTATTTACTCATCTATTTTACTCATTTATTCTTTTCCATAAGTATTTATAGCAGGCTATCCATGTGCAAGGCATGGTACTACCAAAGGGTGAAGATACAGTGGTGGGTAAAATCACAATCCCTGCTCTAAATGGACTCCCAGTGATGAGAAAGACAAAATATTAAGTCTTACATAATAACTAAAAGAGGCATGCTCAGAAAAACAAAAACAAAAACAAAATATTTGCCAAAAAAAGTGAGCGGGCAGAAAGAGAACCTTGGGTGATATGCTACCTAAAACAAAACCTGCAAGTAGAGAATACCAAGACACACTGAGGAGAGAGCATTGAGCAGTGTACAGCATGTATGTTGGTAGAATCAGTACAATAGGAGACCATTAAGAGATATACCTGCAAATGCGGTTAAAGGATAAACACTGGAGAACCTTTTGTGCATACTAACAAAATTGAACTTTATTCTGACGATGGTAGAGAATCATTGAAGTGTTTTAAGTGAATAAAATCTGTATGTTTGCATTAAAGAAAATCAGTGGGTTGTAAAGAAGATGTGTTAGAGAGAGGAAGACTCCAATGAAAAAACCAATCAACTTGTATTGGTATTAATTTTCCTTATCTAGAGAATGACACCAAAAAAAAAAAGAAAGAAAAAGAAAAGAAAGATGATTCCCAATGCTAATAATCTATGATTTTAAAATATGATATCTCTTTGACACTCTGAGGGGTCTCAAGTAAGACACTTTCCTTCTTATAGCTTCTAAATTTCATTATCTCTAAAATAAGGAATTTGGGCATGGCCATCTCTGAGGTCTCCTTTCACAGACACTACCCATGGTCCAAACACCATTTTATTTCTCTCTCAGGTAATAACAAAGGTGTCAGAGTGTGTAAAGCAATGTTCAATAATTTTACAATTAAAAAAATACAAGAATATTGCACTCTAATGTCTACTCATTTCTAGCAATTAGAAAATAATTATACTGCAAGTTTTTAAAAGTCTCCTCAAACTCAATGGCTCAGCAAAAGTTATTAATTGAAACTAAAAATAAATGTGTGACCCTCTTTGTGTTCCCTTCTCTTTTACTCTTGTGTGATAACCTCAGGGAGTCCCTCCCTGTCTAGCAAGTGAGAAAATATGCAATGACCCTTCCATTATTGATTCTTTAGTACAATCATGAGTCTTGTTTGAACAGCCAACTCTGTGGGTGACTGAGGGCTCCCGCTGCCCATTGGGTAATTAAGCCTGGGATTATGAAAGTTGGAATTGCTTACTCCTGCCCTGGAGCCCTTAGAAGACCACTGCAGCTGACCCAGTGCTGTGGTTACCATATTTTCCTAAATGTAAACGGTATATACATCATTTACCAATGGGAGAGAATATATAAATTCAAAAGAGTACACTTTCCAAAAGTGTACTCTTTGGAGCCAGATTACTTGGGTTTGAATCCAGCTTCAACTTTTACGAGCAGTGTGATCATGGCATAATGCACGTATGTGTAAAATTCAGTCCATTACTCTTAAAAATTAGAATAATAATGATGATGCCCACATCATTTGGTGAGTACAAAATAAGATAATTACCTCCTTATTTAATACTGCAGCCCACCTCCTGCGATTTGACACCTTTCACCTTGCTCGTTGTAAACAATTTTCTACTACAGAACTTATCACATTCTAACATACTGCACAATGCACTTATGATTTTTATGCTTTATTTCTCCACCATCGTATAGAATAAGAAATCTACAAATGTACATTTGCTTTCTCCAAAAATTTATCCCAAATGCCCAGAACATTTCCTGGCATGTAGTAGGCACTCAATGAATAGTTACCAAATTAAAAAAAAAATAGTGAATTTGAAATTGGCTATTAGCATTTAATGAATGTTAGATTAAATTATTGCCATTGACATCAACATCATCAGGAAATTCCAGGTAATTTGGTGTCTTGTGTAGTTATCAAGAATTGTTTTTTCACCATTGATAACATTCAAGGTCACATTTGTAAGAGATGGTAAAGCAAGGTTTTGGTTTTGTCTCTACTGGACACAGTCTGGTTGATTGCCTGCTGTGCCAGGCACTCTGCCACATGCTGAGAAAACAAAGAAAAGGAAATCTAAGTCCCAGTCTTAGAAGCTCACACACGGTAGTGATTATTATCTTGCAATTAATGAACTGAATCTGACGTCTTTAATGAATTTATTTGTTATCTAATTATATCACCTGTGATTCTCACACACACAGATAAATGGTTGTTTTCTTTCTTCCTTCCCCCATCCCCAAGTCAAGAACTTCAAGGAGACCTTGAACAATGCCCATGACCTAGGACAATGCCCGTGGCTTGGAAAGCATCAATAAACAAGGGCCATGAGAATCATCTGGGGAATATTTTTAAATAGGGAGGGGACTGGCCCAAGAAATTCTGACTTAGTAGATCTGAGGTGGAGCCCAGAGCTCTGTATATTAACAAACATCCCAAGTGATGCTCTCCCAGGTAGACTGCAGCTTACACATGGAGAAACACTGATTTAGGAGGTGTATTTCATCTGAGAAAGAGTTATAAGAGCATGTGATCGCTCTTATAACAGAGATTCTGTCTATCAGGCTAGGATTCATGAGCAGTGTTTGCCAAAGGACAGCAAGGCTAAAATATGAGTCATTGCTATCAGTGAAAGGGAAGAAAGTGACAGAGAAAAAAAATAGGAAGAACCCAGGAGGATGTGGCTCAAGAAAGGTGAAGAAAAACCAAATGGACACTACAGTTGTCTGGATGGCAGAGTGGAAATACTCGTATTTTATTCTCTTTAGTCTTTTCCTTCTGTTTCCAACCCTAGCTTTTTCCATCATCCTTTACATGTATGGTATTCTACAATTTCATCCTTCACCTCTTCATTTCCATGTACCACCTCATTCATTCCAAGAGTTTCAACATCCATTTTAAAAATTCCTCATGAACCTGTCTGAGCTCCTTATTTTTCCTGTTGCATAGGCCCATCCATCTGGCAGAGAAAGGGATGCTCAGGACACAGAACAGCCATCCTATATTAACAAGATTGCTGTGAGCACCAACTTTGGATGAGGTCGACTCTATGCAGAGGTCTCTGGCAACCTCACTCACCTGCGGCTCCTCACCCTCATGCAACACTTCCTGAGAGGCAGAGACGTCGACTGGGAGAAACCTGAGGCGCCATCTTGGTCAGTGAAATGGTTTCTGTTTGATTTTGTTTTTGGTTTCTCTTTTATTTTTCTATTTGTTTGAGGAGCTGTGGGCAGAAATGAAGCCTTCTGAAATAGACATCAATGAGAATTAGGTAAACATTCCTTCAAAGAAAACCTCATACGAAAATAACATATATAAACAGATATTTCCTGAAAGCATGTGCTACAGAGGCCCCAATCTACACATGAGGAAACTGAGGCCAGGGAGATGAAGAGACGTTGACTTTTTCTAGAAGGTGATCTTAGAGCTTTGTCTCCTAACGAGTTTGTTAAGTTTTTGTCTTCATCTCCCAGTCACAAATAAGGGGAAAGCATGTAAATGTTTTATTTAGAATGTGGAAATATTAGTTACAAGCTAGTAAGTTATCAATAAGTTTTAACTTTTCAAATGTAAAAAGATTCAGATTTCAACATGGACTTGCAGTTTTCCCAAAATAATATGACCTTGAAAAGAAGCTCATGCAGCTTTATGTGGCTTCATAAAATGTATCTGTGCCAGCTAAGGAGCAAAACTCTCATTCCGACCAGCGAAAGGCTACTATGGCCAAATTTATTTTTAATTATCATAATTAATAATACCATTTCTAAAATGCAGATGTAAATATCGAATGTATCATAAAATATGCAAGGACGGTGATAAAATATTTAAATTCTCTGTGTGGCCACCATACAAAAATTCTTATATTCATTCATTTATTGTTTGTCAAATACTTGCTCATTCCTTATTATGTACCACTACTAATTGCAAACTCTAGGGATACAATCTTGAACAAGAAACATAAAGCTTGCCTTCAAGGGACCTTCACTCTAGTGGATGGATAATAAATAAGTAAGCAAATGAGTAACATAGCACCAGGTGATAGTGAGGGCAAAGAAAACAAATCAAGCAGGGCAGGAAATTAGAGCATGATTAGGTGCTAGTTATTAAGGAAGGTCTCTTGGAGAAGCCAGTTGTCATGCAAAGCTGACTGCAGGGAGGCAAGAATGGACAGGAGACTAGTTAGGCAGCTATTGTAGCAGCCCACATGAGATGATGATGGCTTGAATAAGGTGGTAGAAGGTATAGACAGACAAAAATGGGAATATTTTGGGAAGTGGAGCTCACAGGGCTGGCTCACAAGAGGATGGAAGAGAGGACTCAAGAATGACTTACACCGTGGAATGATTAAATCAAACTAATTAGCATATCTATGACTCACATGGTTATCATTTTTGGGATGAGAACATTTAAAAGCTACTCTCTTAGTAATGTTCAAGTATAATATATATTATTCTTAATTATAGTCACCATGATGTAAGAGAGATCTCCAGAACGTTTCTTCCCATCTAACTGACTAATGGAAGCACTGTACCCTTTATCCGACATCTCCCCACTCCCCTGGTAACCACCCTTCTACTCGGCTTCTATAAATTCTATATTTTTAGATTCCGTGTATAAGTGAGATCTTGTAGTATGTGTGTTACCGAGCTGAAGAATTTGGGGAGGGAGATTCAAAAATTGTGTTATAGATGTAGTCACTTGGACGCTTTCACTGTGATTTGACTATGATCAGGTAGGTTACACACATGTAGAAAAGCACACACACAGTTTCTGCCTGGGCAATCCGTACCCAGTTCCCTTTTTACCTACTTATTGTTTGCATATCTGCTTTTGCACTAGTTTGTATGCTGTTATCTCCAAATTTGAGTCTAAACATTTTAGGACCTCTAGAATCTCAATATTCTTACTTGATATTTTTTAAAAGGGTGAGAAATACATGAGAGAAAGTGATTTTTGCGATCATTAAATGCGATAAGGAAAGCACAAAAAATGAGCCAGAAGCGCAGTGCCCACTAGTTGGAGAAGGATGCAGAGCTTATTGAAAAAGAGCAAGACTTTTTTTGTTGGGCACCAAGCAGAAAAACCCTGAACCAGAAGCCCTGAGCTTGGAGTCTCAACTTCCTTTCTCCAAAACTAAATCTGCTGTTAGTGTACTGTGCTATCTTGGGGGACATCTAACCACGTAATTCTATCAGAGTCTTGATCTCTCCATCTTCACAGATGGGATCCTGGAGTTCACCATCGAACTGCGTCAAGCTTATGTGATTATAGTGTTCAGCTAACATGCAAAGAAACGGTGTGTCTGAGATTTCTCCCTGTGACATATTGAACAGAGAAAACTCCAGGTGTTCACATAAAGTTCAAATGTTTCATTTCTGGAAAGCTCTGTCAAACTCTTCACAGCCTGCCAGAATCGGAGCTCCGTCACAGATGCTGGGTGGTTTCATTTTACTGTCTCTCACTCTCTACTTCCGTCTCCAACCCACCACAGGCCATCACCAAAGGTTTCTTGCCCTACCTTCCCTTGGGCAAAAATGACACAACTCAAGGGGCCAAATGCCAGTTCAGAACCATGTTGCCTTTCCTCAAGAGAGAAAGTGAAGGCCAGGTGCGGTGGCTCGTACCTGCAATCCCAGCACTTTGGGAGGCCGAGACAGGGGGATTACCTGAGGTCAGGAGTTTGAGACCAGCCTGGCCAACATGGTGAAAATCCATCTCTACTAAAAATACAAAAATTAGCTAGGTGTGGTGGCACACGCCTGTAATCCCAGCTACTCAGGAGGCTGAGGCAAGAGAATGGCTTGAACCCAGGAGGCAGAGGTTTCAGTAAGTCGAGATCACGCCACTGTACTCCAACCTGGGTGACAGAGTGAGACTCCGTCTCAAAAACAAAAAAACAAAAAAACAGAGAGAGAGACAGAGAGATGATGAAAGGAGGGTTATTCCCACATGCAGTGGTAAGTGTTCAGTCAGACCTGAATTGTGGTATTGTGGTGGTTGTGCAATAGATCAGTTACTTTTCCAGCATTTTCTGTGTGACATCACAGCGGCTGGCAAGTCTCATTTACTTCTTTCTGTGATTCTGTGACAGGTGATTTTTGCGGAAGCAGACTTATCAAGGGGGAGCATTTAGTGAAATTGGTAGAAACTACACTGGGCTCTCACCTGTCTGAGGCAAGGTCACAGACTAACGTGTGGGGACCAGTATTTCTTTCTCCCATTGACATTCGGGGTGGGATCTGGTGTAATTGTTTTATTTCTTCAATTTCCTGATTGGTGAAAGGAACACCAGTGATCATTACTTTTCTCTTTGAATAGTTTGTGTTTCCCTTTGCCCAGTTTGAGAGGTAGAAATTATACAATGGAAATAGTCATTTATTTAATAGATGCTGACCAGTGGGAAGCCCACAGAACAATAGGGATCAAGAATTGCCCTTGGGGTCAAGGTATCAGGAAGGCCTGAATTTATCTGAAAGTATTTCAGTGCTAACGGTCAGGGCTTGCACTGTGAGTCACAAAACTCTGTGGATTAATTACTCCACAATAGGAAAATAAGGTCACTGAGGACGAAGGTCTCCAAATCATGAATGGAAGCTGTGCCTTTTCTACTTGTCTCAGAAATCATCCAACTTCTTGGCACAAAATAGGAATTTCTATGTATTGGAAGACAGCTGAAATCAGAGAAATGTTATGCAAATCTTGTATTTGGGACAAAAGATTTTGGACTTCAGAATAGTGCACTCCTTTGAGCCAGAGTTCTGGTACTACATGGACTGCTTCCATGTCGTCAATGGGCATCCATGAAGCTGATAAATAGGCCTGAGATTCTCTGAGCCAAAAGCATCCCCATGCCAAAACTAAAAATATGTTTAATTATTGTTGTTGATGCTTTTATATACTTTTCAGAAGTACTATGGCCAAAATTTTTAAAAGCCTACTGGTGTGATAAATGATCATATGATCCTAAATAATATACCTCTTATGCAGCAGACTTTTGCTTACTATAAATTTGAGTCTCACCATAAATGGGAGTCATTTTACTACGTCATGACACTTGGGCATAAGCTACTGTGGGGAAACAGAGTAACACAGAAATCTGGCTGCTAAACTTGTCTTTCATCTCTGATAACTGGGGGACTCGTGGGAAGGTTGTCATTCATAATCAAGAGAGCAAACAGCATCAATTCTATCTGTCCCTCAGAGGAGATAATCAAATATCACAATTTCCAGGGAAGAATATTTGAATTTGGTGAGTGTGTTAGTCTGTTCTCACACTGCTAATAAAGACATACCCGAGATTGCATAATTTATAAAGAAAAAGGTTTAATGGACTCACAGTTACACATCACTGTAAAGGCCTCACAATCATGGCGGAAGGTGAAGGAGGAGCAAAGTCATGTCTTACATGGTGGCAAACAAGAGAGTGTGTGCATGGGAACTCCCCTTTATAAAACCACCAGATCTCATGAGACTTATTCACTATCGTGAGAACAGCACAGGAAAGACCTGCCCTCATGATTCAATTACCTCCCACTGGATCCCTCCCAGGACTCATGGGAATTATAAGGGCTACAATTAAAGATGAGATTTAGGTGGGGACACAGCCAAACCATATCAGTAAGACAACAATAATATATAAAAATAATATGATATTTTGCTGGAGTAGCAGTAGTCAATGAGACTGAATCAATTCATATGTAACATATGGAAATCCAACAGAATCAAATTAACTTTATTTTTAGTTGGGATTAAGCTGTAAGAATATAGAAGTTGACTCAGTTAAAGGAACATTTCATTGAGGTGGTGACTGATTGAGGAAAAAATATGTTGCAGATGAGAAAATGATCTTTTATCTATGAAAATTGTCACCTCCACCCCCAGGACTCATGCCATATCTAATTTGTAGTTTTAAACCAGAAAATAGATAAGATGAGTCTTTGTAAATGAAACCTCTTTGTAAATGAAATTTAAGAAAGTTGTAACGATGTTTGTAGCAGCAAAAATAGTAATAGCAGCAAGAGTAAGTAGTACCAGTAACAGCATTATCAGTAGTAGTAACACCAATAAGGGTAGCAGCAGTGGTAATATTAATAGTAATAATAGTAATAATAGCAGTGGTGCTGAGAATAGAAGTAGCATCTTATATTATAGAACCATGGCTGGGAAAATTAAGATGATCCCTTAGGGAATCTTCCAATTTCCCCTTTCTAACTATAGTTTAGGAGACGAAGGTTAGGGGAGAACAAAGTCTTCGTTTAATATCTTATGATAAGTAACAGGACATCCAGGAGCAGAATTCAGATTTTGTCATTCTTAGTCTTGTAAAATAGAACATAAATCTGTAAATCTATGATTTGCAAACCTATTCTAGAGATAGAAAACCTAAAACTCATGTCAGTCTTTGCAGAACATTGAGACATATCATTGTGGTTACGTTCTCACATAAGATAAGAATATTCTTAGCAGAAAACCCAACCGTACTCTTTGCCTGAAAAATATATTTAATATAAGCACATGCATTTATTAAAAATAGAAAAAAAACTGCTAGAGTAAACCTCATTAACAGCTTTTGAATCTTTATGTTAATATTTTCTTCTTTAATGAACATTTTTGGTAGCTTTTAAAGGGCCCGTAGAACAATGGGTTGTGGAACATTTAAAGAAGAATATCTTGTGAGGTTGCAGTAGGAAGAGTGTTTTAAATATCAAAATAAGTGTCGTGTCTATATCTGTGTCCAATGGAAGATTCATTTTCAGCTTGGACCCAATCTTAAAATTCTAGTTTAAGTCAAAGTTTTGGAAACACCTCTGGAAGATCCCAGAGTCCTGAATCCACGTTTCTGCTATTTGAAAAATAAATACTCAAGACTCAAAGAAGAGAGAACAGACTTTCCCTAAGATAACTGGATGATGGCAGTCATCTGCAAAGCCTACTGGATAGAAACAAGACTCCTCAGCAGTATAATTGCCAAGAAGGTATATTAAATGAGCCTTGCACAGGGCTTCAACACAAGGGTTGATGGAAAAAGTCAACCCTAGGAGCACCAATTAACATGGGCTGAAATCTACCTGGAAGACTATTTGTAGTCAACTCCAGCATTTTATAATGGTGGACCCGCTCTTTTTCTCTGTCTGTCCTACTCATTAAAGCAAAGCACAAAGTGACCTCTCCTCATTTGCCAAGGCTACTTTCTCCTTTCCTCTCCACTGCTTCACTGCCTTAAACTCCATTTCCACTTCTCTTTCCACTCACTCCACAACCCATTGCCTTGGAGACTGCCGTGCTCATCTAAGGACAGTGGTCGAGGTTCCCACCATGAGTCAGACTGTACTAGAGCAAGGTTGCTCTCATACGGAATGGAATTTTCAGTAGATGGGCAAGCTAAGAAGATCAATTTTCAGACAACTGTTGAACGAATTCTCTGGTGAAGAGGAGTTAGAAATTAGTATTAGAAACCCTCAGGATGCCTTCTATAGAGTGTTATATGGAATTATGCCTCAGTTAAGTATATTAAATTATGTCTGTTCCTCATTCCAGGGTGTGGTTCAATCATTTTCAGTTAATCCTATTGTCTCTATGAAGTCTGAAATTAAAGGATTCCTCCAGAGAGTATCATAGACAGGGAGTTATGCTAAGTGGACTTTAACTGACCATCAAAGTGAAGATTCATATGTGCTGACTGGTAAGCCCTGCCACTGGCAAAATATTAGTCAGCCTTTTCTTGAATGTTTGACAACACCATAATACTTCCTAGTAGATCAGCTACAGCAAATGCACATGTTTAAGTAAAAATAAAGAAGAAAACAAGAAAAATACATTCATTATTTGTTTCCTTAATATTTCCAGGAGAAAAAGAACACTTTTACTTATTATTAGCTCTCAGGTTACAAGACTTGAGAGTTATGTGACAAAATCATTTGGAGACAACTTTCTAAGTCATCAAAATAACTTTCTCCTCCCCTCTCCACTGCTTCACTGCCTTAAACTCCATTTCCACTTCTCTTTCCACTCCCTCCACAACCCATTGCCTTGGAGACTGGAGTACTCATCTAAGGACAGTGGTCCCGGTTCCCACCATGAGTCGGACTGTACTAGAGCAAGGTTGCTCTCCTGCTTCTGAAAAAAGCACCAGGGTATTTACCACCTTTAAAGATAAGCCCGATACACAAACACTTGAATACAGATTTCTTTTGTAGCCTTGGCAGATGAGGAGAGGTCACTGTGTGCTTTGCTTTAATGAGCAGGACAGACAGAGAAAAAGAGCAGGGCCACCATTATAAAATGCTGGAGTTGACTACAAAGACTCCATCAGTGACCTTTTATAGCTGGCAAACAATGATAACTGAAGCCATTTCGGGTACTATAATTCCGCCCCAGGCTCTACAGGAGACTGCAGTAGAAACCTCATGCTAGAGCACCAGCTAACACCACTATTTGGCCTCAGGAAAAGTTTCCCAGCCAAGTTTAAATCCCTGGAGACCAGGAGTGGGTATAATTTAAGCACTAATATAAGCTAAGAGGGAAAGCAACAATACTAGTGCTCCCATAATGGAAAGATCATTATTTTTAGTTTGTATAGAAAGCAGAGCTGACAGCTGTGAGGGAAAATGTACCCTTTGAAAAGAACCTACCATTGTTATATTTAAGCTGTAGGGATACAGCCAGTGACTCAGAGGCAATTGTCATATGCTCAGAATTACCCCAGGAACAGTGACAGGCTTAATGATTTTGAAAGTAGCAATATACAAACAAAGAAAGGTGAGGGGCAATGGCTGAGAAGTGTTTTATGACCCATTATTTCTTTTGCCTGCTGAAGAATTTGTAACCATACACAGAGCTAATGGAAGAATGATAACGCCACTTTTTTTTCTCTTTCTTTTTGTTCATAAATATTTACCTGTCTTTCCTTAGGCAGGATAACAGACAGGTTAAGTCCTTGGTCAAACAGACTTCATTTAAAATACTAGGTCTCTATTTACTAACTGTGTGGCCATGGTTAAGTTACTCACCACTTTCAGTTTCCAGTTGCTTATCTAATTGATGTAAAATGGAGATAATAACAGCATCTGTCTCCGAGGGATGATGTATAATGTTTCATTCATTCCATACATGTTTCTTGGCAGCGGCTCTGTGTCTGGTAATGTGTTGGGTACTGGGTATACAACAGAGAATAAGACAGACACAAGATTCCTGCCCTGTTAGAACCATGCAGTCTAGTGGATCAGATGAGATAATGCATGTGTGCACCTGAGTGCAGTGCCAGCCAAAAAGTAGGTACTTTCAGAATGTTGGCTTTTATTGAACCGTAACATCTCACTGTAAAGACGTTTGGGCTTGGGGGTTAAGTTGCCAGGCTTCAGCCCACTTCTATCTTATGTGCATGATTTGAGTTTGTTTCCTCTCTGTAATTTGGAAACAGTAATAATGCCTATCTTCTAGGGTTCATCATCTCCTTGAGTTCATGAACCCTAGACAACGGGCGTCATTACTGCCCCAAATTACAGGTGAGGAAACAAGGATGAAATGGGATGATGCACAGTTCCTGGCACTCAGGAGAAGTTTGTAAATCAGAAACCCCTCAGGCTGAAATGTCGACAAATTGAAAAGGGCAGGAGACTAAAATCCTGAAAGTCTGGAACCCAATGAAAACAGCTGGCCCATCTGGCCTCAGCAGCACTTGATTACTCTTAATTAGCATCTCCTATGCTCCAGGTATCACACTCAGGGCTGTGAGGAGGCAGAAGTGAAAAGCACACTTCCCTAGACCTGGAGGGCAGACAGTCTTATAAGGAAGACAAATAGGTGAGCAACTAACTCTCAGAGCGGGAAAATCCAGTGAGTGCTATGAGACAGACACAAGTGAAGCACCTTGGGACTGAGTAGGGAGAGGGGATGTCATCCACAGGGAGTCCAGTTGGGGCCAGACACTGGGCCAGGTGCATTAAATATCTCATTTGATCCTTTTGACAGTCCTGGGAAGGAGATGCTATTATGCTCCATTTTATAGATGAGGAAACTGGGGGATGAAATTTACTTGGGCAAGATCATTCAATCAGAAAAAGACATTGCAATGTATATATCACCAGGTCAGATTGATTCTAATGTTCTTTTTCCTACTATACCATAATACTTCTCACAGCCAACTGATTATTGACAAAGACACCGACAATGTACATTGTTGAAAGGACATCATCTTTAATAAACCGTCTCTGGAAAATCAAATACTCATATGTAGAAGAACGAAACTGGACCCCTATATCTCTCACCATGTATAAAAATCAACTCAAAATGCATTAAAAACTTAAATGCAAGACATTAAATTATGAAACTATTAATACCAGAAGAAAATACAAGGGAAAACATATTAGGATATTTGTCTAGGCAAAGATTTTATGGCTAAGATCTCAAAAGCACAGGCAACTAAAATAAAAATAGACAAATGGGACTAGGTTAAACCTAAATGCTTTTGCACAGCCCAGGAAATAATCAACAGAGTAAAGAGATAACTTGTTGAATGGGAGAAAATATTTGCAAACTTTCCATCTGACATGGGACTAATACCAGGAATATACAAGGAAGTTAACAATTAAAAAAATAAAAAATCCCGTTAAAAAGTGGGTGGGTGGCTGCTGGCAAGATGACCAAATAGGAACAGCTCTGGTCTGCAGCTCCCAGCCAGACCAGTGCAGAAGGTGGGTGATTTCTGCATTTCCGACTGAAATACCCTGTTTATTTCATTGGGACTGGTTAGGCAGTGGGTGCAGCCCACGGAGGGCGAGCAGAAGCAGGGTGGGGCATCTCCTCACTCAAGAAGTCCAAGGCACAGGCGGGGGAGTCTCCCTTTCCAAGCCAAGGGAAGCTGTAACCTACAAGGAACTTAAAAAAATTTACAAGAAAAAAACAACCTCATCAAAAAGTGGGTAAAGGATATGAACAGACACTTCTCAAAAGAAGACATTTATGCAGTCAACAGACATACGAAAAAAAGCTCATCACCGCTGGTCATTAGAGAAATGCAAATTGAAACCACAGTGAGATACTATCTCACATCGGTTAGAATGACAATCATTAAAAAGTCTGGAAACAACAGATGCTGGCAAGGACGTAGAGAAATTGGAACGCTTTTACACTGTTGGTGGGAGTGTAAATTAGTTCAACCATTATGGAAGACAGTGGCCATTCCTCAAGAATATAGAACCAGAAATACCATTTGATCCAGCAATCCCATTACTCGGTATATACCCAAAGGATTATAAATCATTCTACTATAAAGACACATGCACACATATGTATATTGCAGCACTATTTACAATAGCAAAGACTTGGAACCTACCCAAATGCCCATCAACGACAGACTGAATAAAGAAAAATTCCACATACACCATGGAATACTATGCAGCCATAAAAAAGAATGAGTTCATGTCCTTTGCAGGGACATAGATGAAGCTGGAAACCATCATCCTCAGCAAACTAACACAAGAACAGAAAACCAAACACCACATGGTCTCACTCATAAGTGGAAGCTGAACAATGAGAACACATGGACACAGGGAGGGGAACATCACACACTGGTGCCTGTTGGGGAGTGAGGGGTGGGGAGGGAGAGCGATAGGACAAATACCTAATGTATGCAGAGCTTAAAACCTAGATGACAGGTTGACAGGTGCAGCAAACCACCGTGGCACATGTATACCTATGTAACAAACCTGCATGTTCAGCACATGTATCCCAGAACTCAAAGTAAAATATATACAAAAAAAAAAAAAAAAAAAAAAAGGTGTGCGAAGGAAGTAAATACCTTATTCTCAAAAGAAGACATAGAAATGGCCAACAGGGATATGGAAAAATGCTCAAAATTACCAATCATCAGGGAAATACAAATAAAAAACACAATGAGGTGACATTTTAGCCCAGTTAGGATGCCTATTATTAAAAATACACAAAATAACAGATGCTGGCAAAGATATGTGAATAAGGGAATTCTTATATACTGTTGATGGGAATGTAAGTTCGACCACTTTGGAAAACAGTGTGGAGATTTAAAAATAAAGATAGAACTACCATACAATCCAGCAATCTCATTACTGCATATCTATCCAAAGGAAAACAAATCTATGTATTAAGGGGATACCAGCACTTGCATATTTATTGCAGTACTATTTACAATAACAAAGATATGGAATCAACCTAAGTGTTCATTAGTGGACAAATGAATAAAGAAAATGTGGTATGTACATACAACGGAACACCTTTGGCCATAAAAACAATGAAGTATCATTTGAAGCAACATGGATGGAACTGGAGGTCAGTATGTTAAGTGAAATAAGCCAGGCACAGAAACATAATATTGCATGTTGTCACTCATAAGTGGGAGCTAAAAAAAAGAGTTGATCCCACAAAGATAGAAAGTAGAATGATAGATACTAGTGGCTGAGAAGGGTGGGTGGGAGAAGTATGAAGAGAGATAGGTTGATGAGCACAAGCACAGCTGGGTAAAAGGTAAAAGTTCATTGTTCAACAGCAGAATAGAGAGACAACAGTGTATTGTATATTTCAAAGTAGTTAAACAAGAGGACTTAAATTGTTCTCAACACATAGAAATGACAAGTACTCAAAGTGATGGACATCTCAAATACCCTGACTTGATCATTTTGTGTCCTACACATTTAGTGAAGTACTGCATGTACCACAATATGTATAAAAATTATGTATCCATTCAAAATAATAAATTTTTAAAATACTGTAGAGAAGGGAAAAAGATCAATGGTTGCCAAGGGTTTGAATGAGGGAGATAGGGTCAAATAGGTGAAGAACAAGGGATGTTCCAGGGTGATGAAACCCTTCTTCATGATACTGCAAAGATGAATATATGATACTATGCATTTGTCAAAACCAGTAGAACTTTACAGCACAGAGAGAGGCTTAACATATAGAATTTTAAAAATTATTTATGGGTTTAGGAGGTCGCAAAATGGAATGAATAATATGATCAAAGAATTGAAACACTTTATAAATAGGTGAAATAACTTCACTGAAGAGTTTGGGGGAAAGGATAGTGACCTAAGAAATTTTGAAAATGAGTGAAGTCTGTGAGGCAGAAGGAGCAGTACATAAGCACCGTTCTCTAGTCAATAAATTTGTTTTCCATGGGGGTTGTGTTATTAATTCTGATGCCACTATACGTGTGTATTGGAACTGAACAATTCAGTAAATAGTGGTGTATGGTGGCTGCCAGATTTCCCAATGCTACAGAGAAGCAAGGAGAGGAGGCTGAAATGATCCGTGTGGTAATGGATTATAGTCGAAGATAGTAAGAAATTGCATTTAGCTTACTATAGATACAAATGGTTATATACAAAAATATTTGACATACGTGTATATCCATGGTTTTAGTATACACACATATATTTCCTGGCTCTGCCAGCTGAGAAGGCCTAGAAGCAAGAAGCAATGACACAATAGTAGCAGTGAACGCACCTAATGTCCTTAACTTTGTTTCTAATACCATCCTCCAATAAAAAAGATGGGGGCTTCCTGGGAAAATGAATTATTCCAGGACTGGGATAGAATACAGGATGAGTATGTTGTATGGCCACAAAGTAAGTGCTAAAAGTAAGTGAATAATGAAAGTCTGTCAAAGGGACTCAGGAGTCAATGGAAATAATTTCCAATGGCCAAGGCTGGAACAATTTGAGAAACAAAATACAGTAGTATTGAATTAAAACTGAGTATAAAGTAAATATTCATAAGTCCATACTGATACAAATAAGTCCTTGAATAAATACATCAATGCGGAGGAATAGGCAAGTTTCTATGCAGAAGAATTCTCTGTAATTTGTGTAGATACTCCACCCTCCAAGAAGATGGAGCTTAGCTTCCCACCCTTTTAGTATGGGCTATGCGTCATGAATAGGCAGTCACGATGCCACCCAAAGACAACAGTATAAAAAAGAGGGAAGAAAGAGTAACTTTATATTAGAAAAACCTGACAAACATGACCTCAGCCAGGTGGCCAAAGTTAACATCAACAGTGATAAATTATCTTGAGAACATACACTCTTTTTTTTGTGTTATTGAAATTATTATTTTTTAATTTTAGAGACAGGGTCTCGCTCTGCTTCTCAGGCTGGAGTGCAGTGGCACAATCACAGCTCAGTGTAATCTTGAACTCCGGGGCTCAAGAGATCTTCCCGCCTCAGCCTCTGGAGTGGCTAGGACTGCAGGGATGCAACACCACATTCAGCTGAGAATGTGCAGTCCTGCTAGGATGTGAGGAAAATGGGACTTTACCTCGGTGGTATTTCTCTGAAAAACATACAGCTCCAGGCTAACCATGAGAAAAACATCAAAAAATTTTCCACTGAAAAACATTTCAGAAAGCACCTGAACAGTAATTTTTAAAAATATTAAGATCATCAAAAGCAAGACAATTCTGAGAAACTCACAGCCAAAGGAACCTCAACAGAAACAATGACTAGATACAATAGAGTATACTTAATAAGATCTTGGGACCCATAAAAGATGTTAGGTAAAAGCTAAGGAGATATGAATAAAGTATGGATTTTAGTTGATAATAATATATCAATATTGCTTTATTAACTGTAACAAATGTATCATATTCATGTAAAATGCTAACATTAGAGGAAACTTGGTGTGAGGTATATGAGAATGCTTAATACTACCTTTACAAATTATTGGTAAATTTAAAACTGTTTTAATATGAAAAATTTATGATAAAAAAATAACTAAAATCATTTCATATTTCCCTCAAGTATTTTTCTCTTTTTATTTTATATACACTTACCTTTTTTTCTTATATATTTTTGATTATTTAAAAATATATGCACCGTTGTTATGAAAAACACTTTCTTTAAATAATTACAGTGGTAGTAAATGTTGTGTTTGGAGGTACCAAAATATCCTCTTGCATTTAAAGTGTTTCATGAGCATCTCTGTCTATAAACATCTTCCTCATAGTAGAGTACTTCTTAAAGATTCAATATAGACGGATTTTCTTCCCACTTACTTCCAAGGATAAGTATGAGTGATGTGGTCATTTGAAGGACAGAGGGGAGGAAGCCATAGTATATACTAAGTGCAGTGCTTTTCACATATTTACATACATAAAACAAACCTGGGTCTATTGTTAATTAAAATGTATGTAGATTTCAATTCAGTGTATCTGGGATGGCACCTGAGAGTCCGCAGTTCCAACAAGCTCCCAAGTGATGCTAATACTAATTCTTCAGAACTATGGACCCTACTTTGGATAGTCAGGCAGTAAAGAACACGTTGCCTGGATTCAGGTGAGTTGGATTAATTGCCTGATTTACCATTTCTGTCTCTTGTGCAACTTTCAAAAATCACATGCCATCTGGGAAACACATGTCCTATCTTCTTCTACTTTCAACCTTGGCTGTTGTGAATTAAGTCATGAATCTAGAAGTTCTCTGTATGTTTGCATGCTCTTTGTCTTCCTCTCTTTCACTGGAAAGTTTGCTGTGGTAAAGCCTCCCATGTTGCACATTTCACCTTTTGGGAAAATGTCTCAATCACAAAAATGACAACATTAGCCACTAAGACATGCAAGAAATGGCTGCAGTACCATTAAGGTTCGTACAGTCCTTGTTGCCAGGAGTCAGACCGTTTAATCCTCATTAGGACCAATATCATTAACGAAAGGAGTTAGGAGACATAAGTGGCAATAAAACCTAAGCCTTGTTTTCAAGGAAATTGACACTCTTAGCAGAGCTGCGCAGAGTATGGGTCGTTAGGAATGGTGGAATTATCATTAAGCAAGAGCAAGTCAATCACGCTGAGGATGGCAGGCAAACCTTGTGTTTTGCTAGAAACGGATGCTCTCAGTAGCATGCTCCAATCAGGAGCCCATGACAATATTCTCGCCAAAATGAACAGTCATGTTGGGGTTTGCATTTCTGTCCCTGAGATGTGATCACTGAGTTGTTAAGTAACATGAGATCTAAGAGTCGTAGATTCTACTCAGACAGATCCAGCATAAACTCGCAATAAGAAAAACAGACTTCATTTCATTTATTTAATTGACTGGAAGTTATTCAAGTGTATTATTTTATTATAAAGGTTTCTCCAGTGCTGATAAATGGATGAATGGATGTACATATGGATAGATTAATGGGTTAAAAAGTGAAATAAATTAGTGAACAAATTAAGGTGTGAATGAACAAGGATTTGATAGACCCAAGCAGTTGGGATTTTGTGAATAACGTGATTATATTCCTAACATGCCAGAATCTCCATTAAACCTAAGCTTCTAACTAGCACATGCAGAATGATAAAGCTAAAGAAAAGTAAGTAAACCAAATTTACCTACATGTGGGTTTAGAAATTGGAAAAGGAGGGGGAAAATGGCAGAAGACTAGACTGAAAAATCCGTAAGGGCAGAAACCAAGTCTATCTTATCTATGACTATAAATCTAGCAGGAAGTATAGTTTCAGACACACAATAGACACTTAATAAATATTGTTGAGTGAATGAATTAGCAGGTAATTATTATAATTATATCCAGACTTCAAAGTTATACAAGAATAATATTTGAATTACATGCAGAGGCTCCATTTTCAAAAATTTTGATCCTGAAATTTTGGGATGAGTCCAGTATATTAGTTCTTCAATAAATATCCCTGGATGACTTGGATGCAGGTAAACATCATAGAGAGAAATCTCTATCAATTCTTTCTAAGAGGTTCTTTCCACGTGGTTCCAAAGGACCAGTTTCATGACATTGTGATGCAGGCTGTTTTAAAGCTCAATATTGAAAACAGATCTTTGGCTTTTTTTTTTTTTTTTTTTTGAGATGGAGTTTCGCTCTTGTTGCCCAGGCTGGAGTACAAGGGCACGATCTCGGCGCAGTGCAACCTCTGCCTCCCAGGTTCAAGTGATTCTTCTGCCTCAGTCTCCTGAGTATCTGGGATTACAGTCATGTGCCACCACACTCAGCTAATTTTGTATTTTTAGTAGAGACAGGGTTTCTCCATGTTGGTCAGGCTGGTCTTGAACTCCCGACCTCAGGTAATCTGACTGCCTCGGCCTCCCAAAGTGTTGGGATTACAGGTGTGAGCCACTGCACCTGGCCAGATCTTTGGTTTTAAGTTCAGGACTTTCATTCTGAAATACTAAATTTTCCAGGCCATTGTTGGAGTAGATATTTTTGCAAACAAGTTCAAACTCCACTGTATGTTCAGAGGATTTTATGCCCCACCCTTTTCTATGTCTGTAAATATGGCTGTTCTCAACTCTGGATCAATATTGATGGAGGGGTTTTAAATAGAATGATGCTCGAGGCATACTACAAGTCACCTAAATTACAAACCTAGAGATTGACTAAGGTGTTGGTTAGAACAGGTGTCCTCAATACAACCAACTCGAAGGACCTGCCTTTCCTGCACTTACAACATTTTCAATTAATTTTCACACATCCCTTCATATCTGCTTTTCCTCCATTGGTTGTTTACTTTCTAAAACCTGCCAGATTCCAAAAAAAATGTATATCATGAATTCTAGTTAAAAACAAAGAAAAAGCCCACTACATTAAAATGAACCGGAGCAGAAATAAACTGGGAAAGAATCCATTTTTGAAATTGTAGTTTCATACCATTTACTTTTATTTAAGAATTTAGTTTGGCAAGACTACAGCATGTTCCATTGTCATGCCGCTTGGATTTGGGAGAGGGGAAAAGTTTTGCGAATGTTTTTATGCAGAACAGACTGCTCTCTTACTAGCTTGCCTTTGAAGTGGCACCACTGCCTGTACTAGTATTCTCAGATAGGTAAGGAGCATTCACAATGCATAATCTCCACTTGTTAATTAAAAAGTGTAGGCCAGGCACTGGGGCTCACACCTGTAATCCCAGCACTTTGTGAGGCCAAGGCGGGTGGATCACTTGAGGTCAGGAGTTCGAGACCAGCCTGGCCAACATGGCAAAAACCCGTCTCTACTAAAAGTCCAAAAATCAGGCAGGTGAGGTGGCACAGGCCTGTAGTCCAAGCTACTCAGGAGGCTGCAGGAGGAGAATCACTTGAACCTGAGAGGCAGAGGTTGCCATGAGCAGAGATGGTGCCACTGCACTTCAGCCTGGGTGAGAGAGCATCCTTCTCAAAAAAATTTGAAAAAAAATTAAATAAAAAATATATATGCTTTTTATATCTCCTACCTGCTCCAAAACAGGTTTAAGAAACATTTAAATATAACTCAGTATGTACATCTATCCATGCACATGTGTATATAAACGTACATCGGAAGTAGATAAAGATGACAAGTCAAAGGGAAAACAAGGACAGACACAAAATGAACCCAAACATCAGTCCACATCACTATTCACTCTCCGCTCTACACGCCTTCCTGAGGCTCCCAAGTCCTCTCCAATCTTTCGATGTCTATCAGCCTTAGTCATCGTCTCAGGATGCTGACTGCACACCATGTTGACTCCACCCAGACACACTGGACCTGGTTCTCTGTCTGACACTCTCTGCCATGACCCTCCAACTTTGGCAGGCACCAGGATCTGTTAGAGAACTTGCTTAGATTGCTGGGACTCAGATTGCTGGGCTCCTCCAGAAGAAGATTTGATTCAGTAGGTCTGGGGTGGGGCCTCGGAAGATAGTATTTCTCCAGACTTACAAGAACAACCATGTTGTGGCCTCCACCATCTTCTTTAGGCCCAATTAGTAGCATTCACTCTGTAGCCTCCAAATTCTTACTGCAGTGACCTTTGCCAGGTTCCTCAGTGAGCCATACTTCGTTCTGCTGCAAGCCCGTTGCCAACATGCAGTTCCCTCTCACCATGAAACATACGACATACAGTCCCTGCCCCGCCATTTCCAATGCCCTATTTGTCCAGTTAAATCATGTGCCATTTCCACAGGGAAGCCCTTACTTTAAACCAAGACTCTTTGTTTTAACCTGGACTATATTCCTTTCCTTTACAGTGCTTATCTCAATAAGTTAGTATACGTTCATGAGTGTAATATGTGGGTTAATGTGTCTTTCCTCCCCTAGACTCCAAGCACCATGAAAGTGGGAGCTGTATTTGTTTTTGTGCATTTATTTCCTTAAGTCCTAGAACATGACTTGGGGCAGAGGAAACCCATTTACTCTGAAAGAAATAAGGTCACATACACTTGCTAAGGCTGGATTTCACACTTAGCTGTAAGTTTCCAGCCACAATTTTAAAAGGCAGGCAGGCTAAGAAAGAAAAGGAAAGAAAAGAAAGGAGGAAGAAAGAAAAAGGAAAGAAAGAAGGAAGGAGAAAGAGAGAGAAAGAAAGAAAGAAGGAAAGAGAGAGAGAAAGAAAGGAAAGGAAAGAAAGGAAGAAAGAGATAGAAAAGAAAGAAGGAAGGAAGGAGAAAGAAAGAAAGAAGGAAAGAGAGAGAAAGCAAGCAAGCAAGAAAGAAAGAGAAGGAGGGAGGAAGGAATGAAGGAAGAAAGGAAAGAGGAAAAGAAGGAAGGAAAGAAAGAAGAAAGAGAGGAAGAAAGGAAGATAAAGAATCAACTATGTGATTCGGTCTTCCTATTACCGATAAATTGGAAGAAAATTAATTGTTCAGAATTGTTACAACTGTCTCTGATTTTTAAAGCGGTGAGAGTTGCATGTGATTCAAACATGCTTATCAGCCAAAAGTAACAAAACGCGTATTGATGTCATTGCAACTGAAAACCCAGTAATCAGGTTCTTGGCATGGCTCCTGACCTTGTCTCAGCTCCCAGCAAAGGCCAGGAGAAGACTTCCAGAGCACAATGTGGTGGGTATGGGTGGACAGAATGTGATCATCTGCAGGTACGCTGCTGATGGCTGATGCTCTGGCTTAATCCAGAGTTGACTTAGAGTCCTCAGAGGAATAGATGGACTCAATATACTCCAGGCCATATTCCAAGAATGTTGTCTCTCTCAGCCAAAACCTTCAAAAGATATTGGACATCCCACTGTGTGAGGATTTTACTCCCTGGCAAGTCACCGAAGGGCATTTTGGGTGGGTTCCATTAAAGAGTGAAACTGTGTGCTTTAAGAGCGAGCCTCGATGAGATATCTGAACCTCAGAGAAGCTGTCTAGGGCCTCCTGGGTTGCTCAGGGTTTCATCTACGATAATGTTAATACTCATATTCTGGCCTCTCTTATCTCTTAGCTTAAATCTTTCAGGATCCAAATTTGTTATAGAAAGCTTCAGAGGAGGCACAAAGACTAACATAGTGGGAAGAAGGTGGGCTGAGCATGGATCACAGTGACCTGGGTTCAAATCCTGCCTCTGTATACCCTGGAGTAAATGATATAAACTGGCAAGCTATATACTCTCGAGTAAATTATGTAAACCGTTTGACCACTCATTTCCTCAACTGGAAATGTAAGCTATTTTTTTTTAATTAAGAATAAGACAACATATGCGATGTACTCAGTTTATGAAGTATAATAAATGCAATTTTTGTTGTCATTCATCACTCGAGATTTTAATCAGCTATCATTTGGAGAAAGCCAAAGCTTGCCATACTACTACAAAATGATAGAATGGGAATTTTTATTTGTGAAACAAAGTAGACTTGAGGCCAAGATAAGCCTGGCTACTATCCTTTGTTCTTGTTCCCTTGTATGCCTTGGGAAAGACCCAGTGGATGCTTTTGAAAAACTAAAATAAGAAAAAAAGTGATTCCCCAGAGCCTGGAGGTTGATGGAGTGTAAAAGAACCCGGCTGCCCATTGCTCACAGTCAGGTGGCGGCAGGGCAGGCTCCTGAAGCCCACTTCAGACACTTTTGTTCACAGCTGAGTCCTGAGACTGTGGGTGCTCACAAACTCCTTGTAATTCAGGTATTAACCTGGCTTGCTAAGCTGCCAGATCCTCTCCCCAGTGGTTTCTGCAGAGTTTTAAGTTTGTCAGCTCATTTTTCACTTGCAGCATCTAACTCTGGAAATGGCAAATGGTCTTGGGCCGCCCCCAACTCTGATGAGCATTCAGAGCATTTTTTAACAGAATCTTGCATTTTTAATTTTGCTTGGAGCACCATAGTCCAACAGCAGTCACTGGGCATTGGGAGACATAGGTTCAACCTGATTCTGCCCCTCAAAGGGCATTCATTCAAGAGAGGGAATGGCATGTGCAAAGTGAAAGAGGCAACTACAGGGTCTGAGCTGCGTAGAAAGTATTAGGAAATTCAGCATAGCTGGAGTCTTTGGAGTATCAGGGGTGGTGATGGGGAATAAGGTCAGGTGAGGATGTTGAGAATGACATTAAAAGGCTCTTGTTGCTCCAGAGTTTTTCTTACTCTCCTAAGAGACAAGAAATCAGCATGTGTGAAATGGACATGGAGGTGCTAGAACAATCAGATGATATTTAAGGAATCATTCTCACTCCAGAAGCCTTTGTGAAGGATGAACAGAAATTATTATAGACAGGAGTAAACAAAACACCAGTTAAGAAGTTGCTATAGTAGTCCAGAATTTTAAATTTTATATATATATAAAATTCAAGTCTTAACCTGGCTTGCTAAGCTGCCAGATCGTCTCCCCAGTGGTTTCTGCAGCCAGGCTTAGCTTGGCCTCAAGTCTACTTTGTTTCACAAATAAAAATTCCCATTCTATCATTTTGTAGTAGTATGGCAAGCTTTGACTTTCTCCAAATGATAGCTGATTAAAATCTCGAGTGATGAATGACAACAAAAATAGCATATATATATATATATATATATATATAATTTATGTATACTTAAATATTACATTTATAATTTAAAATATATGTGTGTGTATATATACACAATATATGTATGTATATATCTCTATATATACACATACAAAAACCTATGTGTGTCTGTGTGTATATATATATATACAAGGCACACATACGAGCTTTAAACAGAAAAATCAGAGTGAGGATAGAGAGATAATCATTAAACTGAGAATGGAATCCCACAGGAAGGCAATCCTATGGAAAAAATCAACTGGTTGTGGGAAGAAATAGAAAAGCAGGTTTTTAATTTTCTGACTTACATGTCTGGGTGGGTGAATAAATGATCATGAGGGGTACTTTAAACAAATGCCTTTTCCTCCAGGATCTTGGTTTTACTGTGAGTAAGATTAGAATATTGGAAGACAGGACTTTATAGGGATAGAGGGAGAATGTGTGACCTCTTGCAACCACAATTATTGTCGAGGTGGCCTTCTAGTCACCAAGCAGCAGCTATATTTTTAGCTGAAAGCTGGTGATTTGAATCTGCAGCATGACGCTCTACATAGAAATATTTGAAAGCCAGGGTTAATGCTTCAGGGCATGTTGCATCTTTGAATACTATAATGGAAACGGATGCTAAATTAAATAGTTCCTAGCCTGGCTTCTCAGTGTCCTTGAGCTATTTAACAGTACTTAAACAAACACACCCATTTCCCAAAATGGTGAGATCTCTGCAACTCTCCATGAGCTAGTCCTATGTCCTTAGGCAATTTGCAAAAATTATCTCAGTCTTCATTTCCTTAGCTCTAAAATGGGGTTACTAATACTGATCTATTCAGATTTTAGTGAGATACAATGAGGGAACATAAATAAAATGACAACTTTGGAGTTTGACACACAGGAGTATTTACTTGAAGTTATTCCTTCTATTCTTGTTAGAGGGTGCAGTCTCAAGCGATGGAATAGTTGATGATTTGAAGTCAAATACTGGTGAATCTGAGTAATTCGTGTTCTAGGAAACTCGATTTTTTCAACCATAAAATGGAGCTTGGAGTAGCTATTTTACATGGTTGACAAAGCATCTGTCTTCATTTGCTAGTGTTCATTGTATGGATCATGATACATTTTTGTTGCTGCTGCTGCTGTTGTTGTTATTGTTTTTTCTTTGAAATGGAGTCTTGCTCTTGTCACCCAGGCTGGAGTGCAGTTACATGATCTCGGCTCACTGCAGCCTCCATCTCCCAGATTCAAGCAATTCTCCTGCGTCAGCCTCCCGAGTAGCTGGGACTACAGATTCCTGCAACCATGCCCAGCTAATTTTTTGTATCTGTAGAGGAGACAAGTTTTTGCCATGTTGCCCAGACAGGTTTTTGCCATGTTGCCTAGTCTCAAACTCCTGACCTCAAGTGATCCTCCCACCTTGGCTTCCCAAAATGCTGGGATTACAGGTGTGAGCCACCACACCCAGCCGATTATGTTACACTGTATCACGTTTTATTAAATGAGCTTCAACGAAAAATAAGGCATGGTTATGAGAGGTTTGCTCAGAATACAACAACAATCCAGGGAAGGAGGAACTAGAACGGTCTTTTTTTGACTAATTAATTGGTGATGAATACGAGGGAGGAAGGGCATCTGAAACTCTGAAGAACTGGGAAAGAAGCCAAGTCTAAATATTTTCTTTTCTGAATAATTTATTGTCTAACACAATTATACCAATTAAATGAACAGCAAATAATATATTTGAAAAATCGATTGAATTCTATGTGGCAGGCACAGTACTAGGTCTTAAAAGAAATAGAAGAAGACAAGAGAAGAAAACACAATGTTTCATCTGATGGTTTCCAGCGTAAGCAACCCAAAGGGAAGTAAGAGTGGGGAGTTAAATCGGTCATTCGAGTAACAGTAAACATACTGACGCCGATGCACAAGAAGCTGTTTCTTGGCTTTACTTCTTTTCCTTAGGTGGCCAATACTTGCCTTTTGCAAGGAGTTAATTCCTCAGTTAGGAACGTACCCAACAATTTTTGCTGTTTGAAAAAGAACTAAATCACAGAGGTAAGAGAAGATCGGGCTTCCAAGAGAGGCTCACTCAGGGACACAAAAAGACCTTGAGCATGTGTAAAACATGGGCCCCCACTGAGGGAGGCAGAATGCATTTTATATTTCGAAACAAACTTTAATATTTTTCATCTGGAGTTATTTCTATACTGTCAGCAGAAAAAAAAAACAAAAAAAACACCAACCTTTGCATGTGGTTGTGTATTTATGAGTGAGCTTTATCTCTAAACAGATTTGTAACTAAAAACAGAAATATCTTTTTATGGGAGACAGCTGGTTGAGAGATTAAAGATACACAAGGAGAGAGAGGGGCTCAAATTAACAAACATTCCTAGACGTAGAATGTCTGTGAGTATTAGGAATCTTCTAACTTGTGACCTAAAAAACAGCTAATCCCCACTAGTTTTCCAGCATAGCTTTCAGCCTACTTGGCATTTAGAAGAGAAAACAAAAACAATAGTTGGAAAGCCTAGTGCAAAGCTATAACGCTTCAAAATCTCAAGGAATCATAAATAACTGTAAATACTATGTGAGCAAAAAATTCCTAAATATGTAGTTTCTCTTGTGGGATTCAGGAAAAAAAAATTAGTCAAATTAGGCCAATTCTGGGTATGCTTCCCCCCTTGTGGAGTACAATAAGATGTGTGTCTGCAATTTGGATTTGATTCCTCAGTTTCTAGCATTTGCCACATGTTTGTGCTGAGAGTGTGTTGTACTGGAATAAAACTATTCTTGGGTTTATTTTTCAAAGGACGCTAGCAAGCATGAATTTACAAAACTTTGTATTGAGGTTGGGCGTGACCCTTTGAATCTGGTAAACCAATCCCCAAACAGGATTTGGTACACCAATAATCAAAACATCTTCAGTTATTTTCTTTCTACTCCAGGAATGGATTTTTAAACAAAAGGCCAGAGCTCAGGCTGGTTTCCTGGGCTGTGGTCACGGTCATGGGAACTTTGATGGGAGAGGGTTTGAGGGCAATCACTTTCCCGTGGTGAACTCCATGCTAACTCCAGTCATAGGTGCTTTAAGCTGATTTAATTTCTGGAATCACCTGAACAAGACCAAGGCCTAGAGTTGGTTCTACTCAATGATTTTGGTGGTAAAACCAAAGTTGCAATGATTAGGATTGGCTGATCCCGGAGAAATTAGGCAAGGTCCATTTCCTACATTTTCCCTCTTACGCTAGCTGGGTATTTTCCAAAATTCCATTATTAAAATTAATGTACATTTTAAATTTTTTTCATAAAGGAAATGCATACATCTCTCATAAATGAAAAACCATTATCAATCACCACAAGTCAAATGTCATACAACGAATATCTTAAATACAATTGTATATATAATATATAATACAATGTGAAATACATTTTAAAATGCATACAATGAACATAAAACAAAGTGAGAAATTACTGCTTCCGAAAGACTCTGATGCTTACTCTTTTGTGACTATTGTTGTTTAGAGGGAAGTTGAAAGGTTTTAGATAGGTGTTAAAGACAAATTACCAATAAATTCATTAACTGGACTGATTACTAAAAACATCACATGTGTTTACATCATCTAATATTTAACGTCATGTGCTCATACTACCGTGAACACTCATCTTTAACACTGTCGGTGTTTTGTATTCCAGGCTTTGCAAAATCCTTCTTTAGTAGACAGCTGCTACTATTTATATTGAAGCCATATCACTTGATAAGCCTGAACCTTTTAAGAGCTTATCAGTCGTCAGCACCTAGGAGGGGGTGCAGGTTAGATTCCTTTTTTTATTTTATTTTGTTGTTATTATTTTTTGAGATGGAGTTTTGCTCTTGTTGCCCTGGCTGGAGTGCAATGGCGCGAGCTCGCTTCACTGCAGCCTCTGCCTCCTGGGTTCAATCTATTCTCGTGCTTCAGCCTCGTGAGTAGTTGGGATTACAGGCGCCCACCACCATGCCTGGCTAATTTTTTGTATATTTAGTAGATAAGGTGTTTCGCCATGTTGGCCAGGCTGGTCTCGAACTCCTGGCCTCAGGTGATCCACCCGCCTCGGCCTCCGAAAGTGCTGGGATTACAGGCATGAGCCACTGCACCCGGCCAGCTTAGATTCTATTCTGCTCCCTTTCCTGCTGATCAACCCTGCCTTGCCTCATCTTTCTCATTCTAGGACTCAAACACAGGGTGACACCTGTACTCTCTTATACCTCCACACTTTTATATACAGTATTTCTACAGTCTATAAAATTATCCCCTCAAGAAAGTTCTTCCTTTCACAAATAGGTCTTGGTCCATCTAGACAACCCCCATTCTCCCACCAAGACTCAAAGAATATTTAGAGGATAACTTGATGATAGATATTTAATGAACTACACTTTGAAGAATTTATTAATCAAAAATATTTATGTAAAGGTATAAAGACAATGGGTGCAAGTGTGATTATTTCAGCATTGTTTGAAAGGACAAAAATGGAAGTTATGATAATGTGCTTACATACGGGATTGGCTAAATAACCATGTTTCATCCATAAAATATAATATTCTAGAGTGGTTAAAAATAATGGTCTCATCTATATTCTTATGTGGGAAATAGCCATTGTGTCTATACAATTTACCGAGCTCCTCCTCTTTCTTTACTTGGATTGTTTGATCCATTTACTAAATCTTCTTAAAATTGCTAAAGAGTAGCAGAGCAGTGTCATCCCATATTACACATGAGGAAATCAGGACAGAGAGTTATTTGACCAAACTCACCCTGTTAGTGGCAGAGCCAAGACTGAACCCTAGGAACGCTGGAGCCTTATATAGTGCTTTTAAATTTCAGATTACATTGTAGATCATGTGGTTTGGTTCTGTGTCCCCACCCAAATCCCACCTTGAATTGTAATAATCCCCACATGTCATGGGAGGGACCCAGTGGGAGGTGATTGACTCATGGGGGCGGGTTTTTCCTGTGCTGTTCTCGTGATGGTGAATAAGTCTCACAAGATCTGATGGTTCCCCTGCACATGCTGTCTCTTGTCTGCCGCCAACTAAGATGTCCCTTTGCTCTTCATTCATCTTCCACCATGACTGTGAGGCCTCCCCAGCCGTGTGGAATTGTGAGTCCATTAAACCTCTTCCCTTCATAAATTGCCCAGTCTTGGGTATGTCTTTATTAACAGCATGCAAACAGACTAATACACTAGGTCTTGAGGAACATACATCAAATTGTTAACTCTGTTTATCTTGGAAGGAAGTAGCAAGTGCTGTAAGGCGTATTTCTATGTCCCTGTCAGGGCACATGGTGCTTGATTCCCTGATGACCTGCACTCATTACCTAATCGATTCCACTAAGCACTAATTAGGGAGTGGAGACATGCAAGGAGACATTTCTATTTATGATCTGGGTCCAATACCAGGTTGCTAGTGTTACTCTGAGAGCCCCAATGTCAGGCATAAAGACCTTTCAAAAGAACTCATCCCTGCAGGACTGCATTTTCACAGCCCCATTCCTGCTGATCTCATTTTGGGTCACTGGCTCCCAGTCATGATTCCTCATCATTTCCTGCCTTCTTGACCTTCTCAGTTGGGCAGTTCTTGTACCGAACTCACCTCCGTTCTGTTTGATTTTTATCTCTTCTAAGATTTAGAGTCTTTCCTAAGGCTTCCTGCGTATCAAAGCTCAACTTACCCTCCCTTTTGTGGTATGGGGATTTTTATTTCCATGATAATGCTGAGCCTGAACAATCGTCCCCAAGTTAGGATGGGTAAGATTGAAGGTGATTTTATCCTATGGTTTTAATCTTTGAATCACACATGTCTTTTCAAGGTGAAGCACAGAAATATATTCTAAGGAGCTGTTGATGAAATCACTGAGGCAGGAGCTGGCTAATTTTTAAGTAAATTATAATAACTATTGGAAATTATTCTGATAATCTCTCTTTGAAAATAAAAACTCTGGGCGGCATGACAAGTATCTTGGAGTACCATCCTACTGACAACAACATAATTATTATTATAGCTGTTATTATTCCACAGAAGTTTATTTGCAAACTTTAAATGGCAGGTAGTTTTAATCTGGTTTGCTGCCAGATACTGGGTGTCCCTCCCTCTGTCTTGGTTAACAATGCCTACAAACATCAGCTGGAAATAAGTCGGCCTTGCTGGGACCATTTCTGTTATACAAAGTGGTAAAAGATGATGAAACATCAGGGGATTTAACTATATCAACATGATTGGCATTGCTGCTGCTGCTATTATTACCACGAATAGAGGGTCTCATATGGGACAGACACATTAAGACAAGACTTCTTGTCTTCCCAAGGAAACAACAAGGTAAACCATTTCAGAGATTATGACATTGAGGACCCGAGAGCTCACATGATTTGATGAAGGTCATCAGTAAGTGGTGGAATCATGGTGTTTGTTTGTTTGCTTGCTTTTGAGATAGGGTGTTGCTCTGTCACCCAGGCTGGAGTGGAGTGGCATGATCACAGCTCACTGCAGCCTCTAACAGCTGAGCTCAAGTCAGCCCCCTCCTCAGCCTCCTGAGAAGCTAGGACTACAGGCATGCACCAGCACACTGGGCTAAGATTTTTATTTTGTGTAGAGATGGGAGTCTCAATATGTTGCCCAGGCTGATGGAGCCATGATTCTGATGTGCACTTTCCTGACCCAGAACCCCAACACATTATCCAACTCAGGCTTCCATGGAGTGACCACAAACTTGCTCTTGGTGTCATCCCACCTTTGAAAGGAATTTAATAGAATCTGAAATGCTGACGGCATTCAGCATCTGACAAATCTGAGTGCTAAGGAAAGGTCCCTCTAATTCCTGGTTTGGAGCCACCATGAAGCTATGAGGACCTATGAACCGGTGTCTTCTCTTCTTCTTCCTAACCACAACTATGCATTTTGGAAGCTCCAATACCTCCGCACTGTGCTGCCTCAGCACACAGCTGTGGGATGTCTTTCAGAGAAGACATTTATTTTCACTGACCCATCCTCTCCCACGCTTTACTTTTATTTTTTTTTTATGGTTCGAAGTGTGAACAATCGTCATCCACATGAAATCTTGCAGCTGCTTCTGGAGCTCTTTGGAGACCAACGTCTGAAAGCCAACTCTTCAATCATTTCTCAGAGAGAAGAGCCCTGGGGACAAGGGCAGGGCTAAGAGGGAAGAGAGAGCCAGGAAAGTCCAGGCCAAGGGTACCTCTTGAACCTCGTGGCTGAGGGGAGCAGGCTGTTGGGATGACCAGTGGACATGGAAAGTTCTTCCAGCGCTACCCCTATGTATCTCCCCATGAATCCTCTCGGATTTTAGGACTTAGCTCCTAAAATTTTCACTTGGTCTAAAGCAAAAGGCCCCAGGCTTCCTGTCAGGCGCTGCAACTTTTCATCTGATGAGGAGTAATGAGATTTGCTGAATATGTTCCGGCTATGGGGCTCTGTGTTAAATACTTTTTTTTTAACCTTTTCTTTTTTTGGAGACAAACTTCCCATAACATAAAATTCACCATTTTAATCATTTTGAAGAATACGATGTGGTGGTTTCCATACCACAATCTGCAACCATCATCACTATCCATGTTCAGAATATTTCCAGCACATCATCTCACAGACTCCCATCAACACTACCATGAGGTAAGGGTTCTTGTTTGCATTTTACAGATGAAGAGATGGCGCACCAGAGAAAAGTGACAAAGGTTGCAAAGGTGTGCAGTGGTGCGACTGGCGTTTCCATTCCAGAGTGCATCACTTCAAAACTTGCATTCCTGAGGCTGTTCGCCGAAGGCTTCTTGATATGTGGAGGGGCTTAGGTGCAACAAGAGGCCGTGCTTTACTTCTCAGAAGGAACACAGAAAAGCAGATGGGGGAGAAACAGTTGGTGGCATCAAGCTTTTAAACCTCCCAAGGGAACATGAGAGAGCTACCAGGAGATTGCAATCTGTAAATTAGGAAGTGTTGTGTGGGGGGGTGGGTGGTAGCAGGTGGAGGTTTATGCCTTTGATGCAAATGGAGCAGTGGGTATAAATAAAAAAACAAACAAAAAAAGAGTGTGAGTTTCCACCAGAAAGCCTACATGTACTTCCATATGTGGATCAGTATCTCACCAGTCCTATTTCAGGCATTTGTCTGCAGAACTCTTCAGTCATTTCTCTGATGGATGAAGGTATACTATGCTCTTAGCCAGGTATCAGCAGGTGAGCTAAGCAGCTTGTGTAACGCAGGGCCAGGATTAGTATAGGTGGGAACTATTAGTGAGGAAGAATGGCTACGAGAGTGAGGAGAGTCATTCCGGACAGGTGATCACACGACGTTAGAGGACATGAACTCAGGTAGTAAAGGTGGGCAGCAGGTGCCTCTGGGCAAAACCCAAAGATGGAGAGTTATAATCTCTTGCATTAGAGATGGATTCAGGCAGACTACTGGAAGGGAAGGGTGACTGGGAAGCCCCTGAGGCCACACCTACAGCTTTTATTCTTGGAGCAGCAAGCAGCAGGATTTCCTAATTCATTCTCTCTCTCTCTCTCTCTCTCTCTCTCTCTCTCTCTCTCTCTCTCTCTGTCTTTCACGCTCTCTCTCTCTCTCTCTCTCTCTCTCTCTCTCTGTCTTTCACGCTCTCTCTCTCTCTCTTTCTCTCAGTCTAAACTGCCGTTCATTTATTGCAGAGCCTTGTTCACATGGGTTCTCAGAGACATTTTCATTCTTCTCGCCACGCTGGAGATGAGAACTGGATGTGGTTTTCTAGATAGAGTCTCCATTTCCCTTTGAATCTGGAAGACTGGCTTCAAGGTCAAGTATAGCTTCTTTCTTCTCACTGTTGGTCAGTGAGTTCCCTGGGATTCTCTTCCAGTTTACGTTGGTTTGAGTGTTTGGAGTTTGCAGTTGAGCTCCTCCACCTGAGCCCTCAAGCCTCCACTGTCGGTTTCCTCAGTGACTCACTTCAGTTACACATACCCCTTTGAATCCCTCACTTTCTAAAACTGCTGAAGTCTCTTCATTAAAACAAAATATTTTAAAACATTTCCTTGAAGAATCGACAGAATACAAAGTTGATTCTCCACCAAATTAATCTATTAACAATTCCTATTAAAATCCCAGCAAGGTGTTTTGTAGACATAGACAAGCTTACTCTAAAATCCATACGGAAAGGCAAAAGACATAGAATAGGTAAACAACTGTGAAAAAAAAAAGGGTAAAGGAGTCACCCTGTCTAGTGTTAAGGCTTATTCTATGGCAGTAGTAATCAAGGCAGCTTGGTATTGGCAGAGAGAAGGGCACAGGCCAGTGGCACAGAATGGAGACCCCAGATATAAACCTGTATAAATACACCCAACTGATTTTTGACAAAAGCACAAAAGGGTAGCCTTGCCTAAAAATGGTTCAAATGGGCCAGGTGTGGTGGCTCACACCTGTAATCCCAGCACTTTGGGAGCCCGAGGCAGGTGGATCACCTGAGGTCAGGAGTTTGAGACCAGCCTGACTAATATGGTAAAACCCCAACTCTTAAAAAAAAAAAAAAAATTAGCCAGGCATGGTGGCGAGCACCTGTAATCCCAGCAACTCGGGAGGCTGAGACAGAAGAATTGCTTGAACCTGGGAGGCGGAGGTTGCTGTGAGCTGAGATCATGCCACTGCACTCCAGCCTGGGTGAGAGAGCGAGTTTCTGTCAGGAAAAAAAAAAAAAAAAAAGTCCAAATGTGGCATTTGGACACCCACAGGCAAAACAACAACAACATCAACTAAATCTGGGCTTCAAACTCGCAACTTATGCAATTATCAATTTAAAATAGATCACAAACTTAAATAAAATATGTAAACCTGTAAAACTTTTGGAAAAAAAAAAGGAAAAACAAGATAAAATCATTAAAATCAGGGTTAGACAAAAATGTTTTAGACTTGATACTAAAGGCAAAAGCCATAAAAGGAAAATAGGATAAATTGGACCTTTTCAAAATTTTTTAAATTTGCTCTGTGAAATACCCTATCAAGAGGATGAAAAGACAAGATACACACTGGGAGAAAATATTGGCAAACCATGTATCTGGAAAAGGATGAGTATCTAGAAGATATAAAAATCTCTTGAGATGAGTATCTAGAAGACATAAAAATCTCTTGAAACTCAAGAGAACAAAAAAATTAATGACACATTCCAATTAGAAAATGGACAAAATACATTAAGAGCCATTTCATCAAAGATATGAGCAAATAATGGCAGATAAGCACACAAAAAGATGTTCCTCACTAGCTGTTATAGAAACTCAAATTAAAACCACGATGAGATATCATTACATACCTATTAGAATGACAATAGTAAAAACAGAAAAAACAACAAATGCTGAAAATCTGGAGGAGCAACTGAATCACTCATTCATTGCTAGTGGGCATGTGAGATGCTACCACCATTCTGGGTAACAGTTCGGCAGTTTCCTGGAAAACTAGGCATACAACTACTTTATAACTCAGGATTAACAGATGGCATTTATCCTAGAAAAATGAAAACTTAAATTTATATAAAAATCTGTACATAAATGTTCACAGTAGCTTTATTCATAATAGGGAAAACCTATAAACAACTTAAATGTTTTTCAACAGGTAAATAATTCAACAAACGGTGGTACATCTATACCATTAATTAGTCTGCAGCAGTCAAAACAGAGTGAACTACGACTATGCACAGAAGCTTGGGTGGATCTCAGGGGAATTATGCTGAATGAGAAAAAGCCAGTCTCAAAATATTACATGCTATATGGTTCCACTTATATTACATTTTTGAAATAAAAAACATTATGGAGATGGAGATTAGCCATTGCCAGACTTTTGGGTTGGTGTAGTGGATTGCTGGGATAATATAAAGGATTAAAAGGATGGGAGAAACCTAGTCTGTGGCAGTGAAAACATTCTGTGTCTTGAATTGAATGTGGTGGTTGTGGTGGTTACACAAAACCACGCATGTGATAAAATTGTGTATAACTACACACACACATGTAAGTTCATATATAACTGGTGAAACCTGAATAAACCTTGTGATTCATATCAATGTCAATTTTCTGATGTTGTTATTGTACCATAGTTATGCGAGATGTCATCATTGGGGGAAAACTTGGTGAAGGCTGTATAGGACCTCTTGGTACATATTTTGGCAACTTCTTGTGAGTCTATGATTATTTCAAAATAAAAAGAAAAAAATAATAAAAATTCCCTTGAGCATAGTACTCCTACAAATGATCACTATTATTTTATTCCATCAAATAAAGCCTACACTTACCTCCCGTGCTTCTCTCAGGCATTACTTCTATCACTTATAATCTCATTTCCCTTCTACCAATTCATTCCAATTATTTTCCTTGAGGCCTGTGACTCTTTGGCCCCTTCTAGAGGAATTTGATCCTATGGTGAATATTCACTGCACTCTGTCCTGAATAACTCTAATTTGATGAAAGATGTTTGAGTAGGAAAATCAGAAGCAATTTCTAAAACACTGATGCATTAGTTTGTTCTCATGCTGCTAATAAAGACATACCCAAGACTAGGTAATTTATAAAGGAAAGAGGTGTAATTGACCCACAGTTCAGCATGGCTGGGGAGGCCTCCAGAAACGCAATCCTGATGAAAGGGAAAGCAAATACATCCTTATTCACATGGTGGCAGCCAGGAGAAGTGCAGAGTGAAGGCAGGGAAAAGCCCCTTACAAAACCATCAGATCCCGTGAGAACTCACTCACTATCACGAGAACAGCATGGAGATAACCTCCCCCATGATTCAATTCCCTCCCACTAGGTTCCCCCCACAACGCATGGGGATTATGGGAACTACAATTCAGGATGAGATTTGGGGGTTCTCAGCCAAATCGTATCACTTGATTTAAGCAAATTGCTTTACTGCTAAATTTCTGAGATTCTTTAATAAGGTGTTTTACTCTAGGAATCTCTGAGACTATCAGAGCATAAAGCAACACCCAAAGTTTCCTTCTACTTTCTTTCATGGAGCTAATTAATGGGACTGGTGTTCCATAGAGACCAGTTTTAGAAATTTTGGGACTACACCCATGCACCCACGCATGCTTCCATATCATTCTGTTTTTGCTTTCTTTCTTTCATCTCTGTGTTTCTTCATAATCCATGTTGTTGGTTCTATTAATATCTTTCTAAAGGCTCTCTCGCTATGTGTGCGTGTGTGTGGGCGGGAGGCGGGGGGCGGGGGGCCGGGTGTGTATAACCTTCCATCCCATTTCCCAAACTGTAATCCTTGTGGTTTCACAAGATTTAGACTTCAGGATTCACATCTTTTATTCTGCCAGTCACTACTTGGTGTCCATTTTTATTTATCTCTATGAGTCATTGTCCAAATCTGTCTCTTCAGCCAGATGATGCTTCTCTAATTCACACTCATGTATCCAATCAATACCTAGGCATCTCCAGTTGGTGTTGTGAAAGTACCTCCAAACCAATTGCTTCAAAATTGAATTGAAACCTCCCCAATCCTTCTTCCCAGTTATTCTTACTATTATTTCAGGAAAATCCATCTTCACCAATCCATTCATCTAAGGGAGATACCTGGGGGTCATTCTGGATCCCCTACCTGCCCTCTCTCAAAACCATAGTGTTAGAACCAGTATTTGTAGGGTATCAATACTTTCCATGTGAATTAAGTTTTATATACCCACTTTATTAGGGAAAATGAGGTTTAGATGTTTATCAAAACAAATGTGTGGACATATGTTGCAAATCCATGCCTTTGTAACGTCAGATTGGAGAGCCTTTTCACTTAACCACTCTGCTTCTTTTAGAATCAGTCTTTCACACACATCTAACATTCATTGTCTCCTTCTAATTTTCTCTGCAAATCGCCATAACATCATTCCTACGCACTTGCAACGATCTCCCTGGCTCACTTTCCACATCCAAACTTTCTCTTCTCCAATAACTCATACTGCCAACAGATTCTTATGACCTTCAGAAACACTTGTTGGCTACCATTGAACACTAGATTAACTTTCCAATTTTTAGTCTTACATTAAAAATAATTTACAATGTGTCCCCCCACTTTATACCTGTATATGTAAAACTGCACTATTTTCTTTTTCTAATCAAACCCTCCCCTTTCTAACTTCTTTTTGTTGTTGTTGTTGTTGTTGTTGTTGTTTTGAGACGAAGTCTCGCTCTGTCACCCAGGCTGGAGTGCAGTGGCGCGATCTCCACTGACTGCAAGCTCCGCCTCCCGGGTTCACGCCATTCTCCTGCCTCACAGGATTTCACCGTGTTAGCCAGGATGGTCTCGATCTCCTGACCTCGTGATCCGCCCGTCTCGGCCTCCCAAAGTGCTGGGATTACAGGTTTGAGCCACCGCGCCCGGCCCCCTTTCTAACTTCTTATTTTTACCTGTGCCTTTGGTTTACACATCTATTTACTGGAATCAAAATTTCAGGACAGGAAGTTCTGGGTCCTAGTTCCAGATCAGGTTTCCTTGCTAAATATCTTTGAACAAATATCATTAAATAATATAAAGAACTGTCAGTAACACATGTGGTGAGGAAAGCAGGTGGAAAAGGGTGTAGTAACAAGAAAATATTGATGCGAATTCAAATGATTGCCCACAATCATATCTAGAAAGAGTTGTAAAAGAATAGGTGGAAATATAAATGTGTTGATAGAAGCGCACATGAGGAAATAGTTACCAGATTACAGCGTGTCTTACAGAATAAGATTTGAAAAACTTAGCTAACTTCCTCCATGACCTGACCTGAGATACTAAACAGTTTCCTTTGGTGAGCTCCTACTCATGATGGCGTGAAGACTCGAGTGATACTCAAGCCCTAATTATTATACTTCCCCTTGTTCCTGACATCCTAAGAGTAACAATCGCCTAGTTAGTACACATAAAGCAGGAAGATATATTGAAGGATTATAAAACTAATGGCAGAATTCATTGTTCTGCCTCATCAGTGATTTCCTATGGACTTTCATTTCCTCATAATAAATTAAAGACATTGGATTAATTAAGGTGGTATGATCACCCTTGTCTTGGAGTGCTGATTCTCTGAGCCTCCAGCTTATGAGCTAGTTTTGAATGAAGCCATTTTGTTAGTGTGGCTTTCACTAGGCTGATCTCAGAGAACTGTGAATTACTTTCTGCATAGGCGGGATGTGACTACGGGGCCTCGGTGGATCATCTGCATCTGTCTGAGCTTCCCTTGGAAATCTCCCCTGTAGGTCTTCATTTTCAGGTTTGATTCCCTGAGATGGAGATGAATGCTGTAGTTACTTTATTATAGAGTACTCTTGGAATCAACACCTATGAAAGGACAGGGAAGGAAGAATTGGGTAGATGGAGTGATGAAGATGCAAGGTAGTTTCAGCTAAGGATTTGAGTGATGTCGTGAGGACATCTGAAGCTGGGATGGCCTTTTAGAGTTGGAGTGAAGAAATAGGTCCTCACACTCCTGTGTCAACCAGACATTGGATGCATGCTGCCTCAGTTGGGCAAGGCAGTACTCTTTGGCCAAGGCGCTTCCCAAAGAGAACTGGTTGCCGAAAGGTATTTTCCAGTATCAATTTCAGTAGCTGAATAAATAGGCTCTTTATTCATATGGAGGTCTGTGTAACCCATTATAATGGTGGATTATTTTTCCAAGTAAAGTTTTGTGACTGAACATCATAATATCTGAGGGAGACATCAGAAGGCTTTGGGCTGGCAGAGGTGTCTTAAGGAGTGGTTAGACTCTTTGTGCTCTCTCACTGCATGGAGAATGATCTGGCACTTTCAAATTATAGCTATTTGCAAATTCTTCAATACATTAATTGTTATTGATATCGGTGGAGTCATTTATTGCCTGGCGACTGTACCTCTTTCTCCCAGCCCTTTGTTGTCTAGCTAATTTAACTCTTCAATTCATCTTCCAGCCAGAAGACGTCATTTTTACTCCTTTTTGAATTAGATATCCATTGTTCTTTTGGATGAGACTAAGTTTACTTGTACAAGTTTGACTTGATAGGTAGACAATTGGATGAGATAAATGGGAAAAATGAATGGATTTATGGATGAGTGGATGAGTGTGTCTGATGGAAAACAGTACCCTCTAGCCAGTTATCTTGAATTCCTTCCTCTTTACCTTCTGTTCAATGTCAAAGAGAAAGAAGGAGGCTAAAACTGAAATTCTGGCTTGAAAGAGGGACTAAAGTAAAATAAATTACATCAGTGCCAAAAGGGAACATTCCTGCTGATGTCAAATGCACCATGTTTATGTACATCCCTATTCCTTGCATGTCCAGTTATAGCCATCTTTGATTTTTAGCCCCTACTCTGGCTCTCCACTCATCCTTTCTTATCCCAAAAAAAAAACTCCCCCGACTACTCCCTCTTCAATAACATACGTTGTTCTCTGAACTAATTTCATATTCACTGCCTGAATAATATGTAGCAGTATAAGAAAGATTTACTGATCACATACGTATGTTCTGCACCAGGGATGGTGTTAAAACTTCAAGATTAAAAATAAACAGGCCTACCACATTGGCTAACGCCTGTAATCCCAGCACTTTGGGAGGCCGAGGTGGCCAGATCACCTGTGGTCAGGAGTTTGAGACCAGCCTAACCAACATGGAGAAACCCCATCTCTACTAAAAATACAAAATTAGCTGGGCGTGGTGGCGCATACTTGTAATCCCAACTATTCAGGAGGCTGGGGCAGGAGAATCGCTTGAACCCGGGGGGTGGAGGTTGTGGTGAGCCGAGATCATGCCATTGCACTCCAGCCTGGGCAACAGAGCGAGAGTCTGTCTCTAAATAAATAAGTAACCAAAGCTCATTTTCTCCCTCAAGAAGTTTTGTTGTTGTTGTTGTTGTTGTTGTTTTAACATATTATATAGCAGTACATTACGGTAGTCATTAACATAGAAGTGCAAATCACTCAGGATAGATGGATAAAGTAATGATGCAGGAAGACCAGGTGGAGAATGTTGCCTGATGTGAGATCCTGAACCAGGGGTAGTACAGAGAAGTCAGAGAATTAACTGGAGAGTCAGAAAAATGGTGGCCTCTTTAGGGAAAGACACACACACACACACACAGACACACACACACAGCCCCTCTTACGCATCTGTCATCAGAGCATATTGGATCAATGAATGAATGATGACAGGTTTGCACCATGTCATGTTCATAGTCATAAATCCACGAATTTAAGAAAAAGTTTTCTTCTTTTCATTTATTAATTTGTTTTTTGCTATTTTAAGCTTTTATTTTGAGTCTTGATATTTCTCCTTATTTTCCAGCTTGCAGCAAACGCATTTATAGTTTGATTTAAATAACGAAGCATTTTTCATAGGGATCTTTTCACGCTTTAGAATACTCACTTGGTTGTTTTCCCCAAACATTTATATTAAGACACTTGGGAGCAAATGTGTAGTCAATTTTCAGACATTTCAAACAAATTTCAAAAGTCAGAAATCAAACGTGCACTATATCTAAATGTTAGCAGTTTATCAATGAAATAACAGGCTGAAATCTGAGTTGTCAGTTTGTCATTTTGGTTCAAGAAGGAACAGCTGAGGAAGTGCAGGCTTTCTCATAAGCTCACTGCTCTAGTATGAAGCACTTCATTTATTGCCAACTTTTTAATACATGTTGTTTTTGAATTTTGAATTTTTAAAATTATTATGTCTCTTCCTCACCACTCTCCTACACATGCATATTCTCATTAGACTCAGGCTACAAAAGACAATGCATTCTGCCCTAAACACACCGTATTTTCTCATTCTTTTCACTTTTGTTCAGGGGTTCGTTCAGTGACAAATGCTGTTTGCGACGTCTCTGTTGCTTAACTCCCTGAATTCCACCATGAGAATCAGCCACCGTTTCCTCTGTCTAGCATACATCATATTAATATGTGTCGTTATTAATGTTTGGCACATGGAGTGTGTTTAATAACATCTATTGAATTAAATAAATGCATAGACTACAAGAGAAAATGAAAGACCAGGAAATAAATGCTTTTGTAAAATCTCAATGGATGGACACTTTGGATTTTTGCATTTTGTTACGTATAAATCTTGACATGAAAGAAAAATATTGTAAATAAATAATCAACTCTAGTTAATAATGTGCATACTGAAGTAGTTAGGGGAAGTGTACAGGTATCTGAGATTTACTTTGAAATATGTTACAAATGAATTGATGGATGGATAGAGGGATAGACAGATGCGTGATTTTAAAAATGAGTATAGTAAAATATTTATGGTAGAAAGTAGGTGGGAGAGATGAGTGCTCACCGTAAAATGCTCTCAACTTTGCCATATTTTTGAAAAATTTTAAGATAAAATGTTTGGGAGAAAAAAGTAAGGTAAAAAGTAAAGATTGACCGCAGAATGTCTAAATGTAAACAAAGGAATCAGTGTGATCCCCTGGACTCTGATATTCAGCATTAACTCTTTTTTTTTTTGTTTCCTTACTTTTAAACATCTACTACAGTTCATATAACAATGCTGTGAACTCTTTGCATGCACCCACACCCAAATATTTTTGAATCAATCTGAGATAGTAACACAACTTGTAAGCTGAGAGATTAATGACGGCTTATGTGTGGTTTTGAGGTGTGGGCAGGGACGTTTTATGGCAACACCAACCCAAAATTTGTAGCAGGATCAGAGGGAACTCTGGCCTTAAGCCATTACATCATTCATATACAATATTTTATTTATTTGGATTTCAAGGAAATAAATTAAAGATCTATTTGAGGGATGAGCATGAAACTTTGGAAATCACATATATCTTTCTTCAGACTTTAACATTCAGAGCAGACTCATAAATCTAAGGCTGGAGCTTGTTGGTTAGATCTAAGGAGAATAATGACTTCTCAGCTGGATAGAGCCCGGGATTAAGGCAAGTGTCAGCTACTCCCTGGGAAAGAGCACCAAATTCACAAGCTCATTTACTCAACTTATGGTCTTGAGCATGCTAAAAACTCTCTTTGCCTCAGTTGCCTTGTCTGTGAAATGGGACAATAATCTCCACCTGGAAATGCTGTTAATGGATTTCCAGCTAAAAATCGGTGAAGGAACACCTGGGTTTGTCACTGATCCCTCCCAACTTTTCACTAAAATGACAAGAAAAGCCTGAAAGAGGTAAAGGCCTAAAAAGTCAAAGAGAACAAGACAGAAAATCAAGTAGAAAAGTGATGAAAACAGAGACTTGGAAGATAGAAAACTGATGAAAGAGTGAAAACTGACTTCCTAAAATGGAGGCAGCTGGGGAATCCAGGAAGCGCAAGCCCCTTTGTGTCTGAGAACTTAAGAGAGCCCCTGAAGTTAGACACTACAGTTGTCTCAGAAGGCAGAAAGAGTTGCAGAATCGAACTCAGAGGAGTTTTTCATACGACTTTATATAAAGTTGCTCAGATCCTCAAGTCACCTCTACCATTTAGGGAGACCAGGTAACCAACACTTACCAACTTCAGTGGAAGACTGTAAGTTTGATACCTAGAGAAAATGAACCAGAAACTCCAGCCTTGGGCCAACAGGCACAGACAAGGGTATAAATGAGGCATCACACCAACAAGAGGGAGAGTAAGTGAATCTCTACAGACTTGAGAGGTGGGGTGCCACCTCCAACCCCCTTTCCTTGCTTGGCTCCTAGAATTTTGGTGAGCAATCTTAGAATTCTTGGAGATATGAGGTGGGTTTCTTTTTGTTGTTGTTGTTTGTTTGTTTTTGTTGTTGTTGTTGTTTTGAGACAGTCTCATTCTGTCACCTAGGCTGGAGTGCAATGGTGCTATCTTGGCTCACTGCAACCTCCACCTACCGGGTTCAAGCGATTCTCCTGTCTCAGCCTCCAGAGTAGCTGGCACTACAGGCACGTGCCTCCACACCTGGCTAATTTTTAAATATTTTTGTAGAGACGGGGTTTCACCATGTTGGCCAGGGTGGTCTCGAACTCTTGACCTCAGGTGATTCACCTGCTTCCGCCTCTCAAAATATTGGGATTACAGCTATGAGTCACCTCACCCGGCTGAGTTTATTTTTTGACTAGAAAAACTGACCAGCTCAAGAGAAAAAGAAAAAAGTAAATAAATAGATGGATAGATAGATGAGTGAATAGATGGATAGATAAGATAAGATCGATCCGATCCGATACAATACAATACAACACAACACAACACAATAAAATAGATTTTGACATTTGAAATCCTCTCAACAAAATAGCTGTATTTCTACTTTATCACCCATACAATGGCTTTCATAAATTAATCTCCCCCCAGTATGCAAAACTTTTAATTAGCCTTCTGGTTCTCATTTTAAGATGTGAATGACTGTTAGTGAACATCACCACTTTAGGGACATCACTGACAAGAATGACAGACACCAGATAAATAAACATACGTAGGGGGAAAATAGTGCACTTGAAGCAAACAGAAAAATGCTGTGAGTTAAGAATTCATTATTTATATTATCAGGGAGATCTGAGCAGATAATGAATTCATGAAATAAGAACTAGATGCTACAGAAAAGGAATACACATAAATGGGAACAATATCTTGTATTAAAAATACCACATCAGAAGTAAAATTAGAAGGACTAGAAGAGTTAAGGATCCTTCAGAGGAAAGGGGGAGAAAAGATACAAATAGAGGTTCTTTTACATAGTTTAATATTTAATGTGTAGATGTTTTAAGAAGAATTAAGAGTAAAAATGAACTGGAAAAATTATTAAAGAAATTATTAAGAAAATGTTTCATGACTAACTGACTTATTTCAGATCTAAAGCTATCTTGAGTGCCCAGCATTATTAATGGGACGTGAATACAAGAGATGTCATCATGAGAGTTCATACTATGAGGCTAAAGAAATAATCCCAAAAGACTACAGAGATGGGGAAAAGGAGCACAGAAGGAATTTGGAATAATAACTCAGCAGCAGCTAAATCTTTAAGACAAGAAGAGATACTTTCACAAATTTAAGGTAGAATTATTTTCAACCTAATATCCTATATCCAAGCAAACCAGCAACCAAGTGTGAGACAGTTTTAAGATGATATTTTTAGACATGCAATCTTAAAATATGAGATGTGCCATGCACCATCTCATGAAGCCTCTGGAGGAGATTTACCACCAGCGTAAGAGAGTGAGTCAAGCAGATGAAGACTTGATGTAGAGGAGATGACAGACGCCTAACAGGAGAGAGGCAAAGGGAATATCCAGTCTGATGGTGAAGAGACATCTCAAACCACAGTTGCATAGAGAACTCTGAGAGCAACCAGTCCGTATTGGAACAGGATGGAGGCTGCAGCGAGGCTGTCTTCCAGAAAAGAAAATAGAACTGATGGTCTAGACCATGTCGAGAGGAGATTTTGCCTTTTTGTCAGAGATTCAGGAGATGCATCATTGATAAAGAGGTAGAAAGCTAAATGACAATTCCCTCAAAATTTTAACAGGCAACTATTATTTCCAGGGGGGAGGGTATTTTTCAAGAAAGGAAGTTTATTGATCATATATATTGTGATAGTTATAAACACTGTATATATGCATTCAAAAGTAAACATAATAAACACTGAATGTTGACTTACACAAAATATTATATTTTTAGGAATACAGAGAAAGAGAGGAAGGGGAGGGCTCGGGAAGAGGGAAGAGAAAGGAGAGAAAGAGAGAATGTTTGACAGGGGGCAGTGAGTATAAAAGAACTGAACCTTATCTTCATGCTAGGAAATTGATAGATGATAGATAAGATTAGAAAAAGAAAAGAAGTATTAGCATATTATTTAGAAACAGAAAGGTAAACACTTGGTGAAAACAATTAAGGGATTTGTGAACAGTTGTTTCTGGGAGGAAGATGCCAGGTTGGGGAAGGTTTGCTGAATTGTGTTACTCATAGGCCTATGTGATTTCTTTTTAAAAACTATGCATACATTTTGCACAATTAGGGTTTATCAATATCATAGGCTAGCACACAGAGAAGGCAATGAATCCTAGTGGTTAAGAGGTAACCTCTGAGTTGTGTTATCTGGATTCATAGTCTGGCTGTACCTTTAACGAGCTGTGTGACCAACTTTTATTTTATTTTATTTATTTATTTTTGAGACAGAGTCTCGCTGTGTCGCCAGGCTGGAGTGCAGCAGTGTGATATCAGCCCACTGCAACCACCGCCTCCTGGGTTCAAGCGATTCTCCTGCCTCAGCCTCCCAAGTAGCTGGGACTACAGACACCATGGCTGGCTAATTTTTGTATTATTAGTAGCAACAAGATTTCACCATATTGGCCAGGTGGGACTGGAACTCATGACCACATGATCCGCCCATCTCGGCCTCCCAAATGAGCAACTTAATGATACTTTCATGGCTTTAATTCTTCTATCTGTAAAATGAGGCTAATTTCATAATAAAATGAAAAACCTATTTCATAGCTTTGTCTTAGGGATTGAAAAATTAGTAAATTTCAGCCCCTTAGAATAGTTTCCAGCAAGTAGGAACTGCTTAATAAGTATAGTATCTTTATTATGTATAGTCATTTTAAAAAAGATGTGAACGTGTAGAAATGCTTATTAATTACATGTTAATTAGCTAGATTTAGTCTTTCTACAATGTCTGTAAACTTCAAAACAATACGTTGTACACAGTAAATGCATACAATCTTCATTGTCCATTAAAAACATAAATAAAAGGAAGTTATTATAGAATCAAAGTAAGTAAATTAATAAAAGGATACTAAGATCTGTTTTGAGAAGTCTATTATATTTAAAAAAAAAAAAAAAAGGAAATCACCTGGACATATAGTAAGCTGTAAGCAATAATTTTCTCTTTTTGTGAAGTTTTCTGTACTTTCCAAAGTTTATATAGTGAACATCTCATTTTTATGCTCAGAAATAAAACTTCGGTTTTAAAATGCAAATGAATTTTGGAAGATAAATCTGGCTGTCGTAGGGAGAAATGATGTCAAGATTAAATGAGAAATGGTAACATCTGGCACACCCACACAAGATACAGGGTTTGTCCAAAGGTAGCATTCTGAAAGCAAGGTGACTTAACTAGTTTTGTCCAGTGTGGGCTCCAGTTGTTAGCTAGGGTCCTCAAAATACACATGCCGATCTCCAACAATATCTGGAGAGATTGCTTTATTCAGATACATGCAGCAACAGTAAAATATTTAGGCAAAAATTACTTAATCCATTACTCAGAAGCACTGCTATTAATACATACCAGTGTTTAACAGGCAGTAAACAATTTTAAAATATTTGTTGATTGAGTAGATAAAGACTATTGAGGTAAGAACTACGTACAGTTTACTGTATCATTATCTCAAGTGTAATTATGTAAAGCAACCCATAAGAGATCCTGATTATATTCTTGATATAAACTTTTAACTCCCTATTCATCAGATAACTATTCAACCCCATCAGCAAGCACTGTCAGGGACAATTGTATCCACTGAAGTTTCTTTTGAACTTACCTTTTCGTGTGTTGCCTAAGTTCTGCTGATTTCCTTCTGTTTGTTCCTCTCCACATTGATCTGCATTCAGCTGGTGAGTCTTTTATATCAGAGCCCTTGTCACTCTATGCATAAAATCCCTCATTTTTGCGGATACTGTCATTAATGTTCAATTTATGGAACTTAGCACTGAAAAGGAAACTCACTTTCCTCCAAAATGGATGGCAAATGTTTTCATGTAGTCATTCATGTTGTCACCATATTGAGAACATAAGGAGTTCCTGATGTTCCCTTAGGAGCAAGACATTGTTCTTGACCTCAGGGAACTTGAAGTCTAGGAGAGGCAATGGGCATTTCACCTTACATCCACAAACAATAGATGCACGCATGTGCTAAAGGACCCTGTCACTCAGATAAGGTGGGTGAGGGTGGACTTGCAAGGGCCCTACATTTGCAGTAACTCAGGGGGTTTCTGCTTAACTTTTTCTCATCCCATTACTCTGATGAAAATTTTGAGTTCCATCAGCACTTAAAAACAAGTCTGCTTGTTTAATGTTTGTTTTTTTTTCAGATGGAATCTCACTCTGTCACCCAGGCTGGAGTGCAATGGTGCAATCTCGGCTCATTGCAACCTCGGCCTCCTAGGTTCAAGTGATTCTCCCGCCTCAGCCTCCCAAGTAGCTCCCAAGAAACTGCCTTCATGCCCAGCTAATTTTTGTATTTTTTTAGAGACAAGATTTCACAGTGTTGGCCAGGCTGGTCTTGAACTCCTGACCTCAGGTAATCCGCCCACCTCGGTCTCCCAAAATGCTGGGATTACAGGCTTGAGCCACGGTGCCCGGCCTTGTTTAATATTTTAACCCCTGTTTAGCACTGTGTCTCATACAGTAGGTATTCCACGAATATTGGTTGAGCAAATAAAATAAATGAATGGGCTATAGAAGATACACATTGAATGTTTGTTCATTCATCTTTAAATGAATTTAATTCATCCTTTAAATGAAAGAGATCAAGGAGATGATCTCCAAGTCCTGTTTCAGCTCAGATGCTTTAGTTATGTGTCAAGTGGATCTTTTCATAAGAATGTTGGCCTCTGTGGGATCTCCTTCAACTTGCCTTTAACTGCTTCAAATAAAAAGCATCAAACAATATGTCACATAGGGCCTTAGAATCAAATGCATAATGACTGAAGGTGTGAAAGAATGGACATGGGACCTGGAGTCAGATAAACCTGAGTTCTGATTCTGATGATGCCTGTTACTAAATGAGAAGCCTAGGGTAACTGAGACCCAGTCTCCAGGCTTCAACTTGTATCATCTCCAAAAAAGCAATAGCAATGTGTGCATGATGTAAAGAGGGCACTTAGTGCATCTTCGTTAAAGAATAAACTCAGCAAAGCACAGAAAGAAATTATCTGTATAATGGGAGAGAGTGTGCAGGTGTTCACTTCCTCCTTCCACACAGTTGACAAATACAATGACGATTCGCCTGATTTGCAACAAAGTGTGCATCATGTCAAATTTTTAAAGAAATAAAACTACACAACTTTTCTTCTTTCTTGCAGAATTTAAATAGAAACGAACAAGTGAAATGAGACAAGCAATTTATTAATCCATTTCACAATGGACTCATATTACATTGTCTTTAAGGTCCTTTAACAAACAAAAATTAATTTCTAGTCCCATAAGTTGTTGGCACATTGATAGACTCCTTAATTACAGGGTCTTTGGTTTAGAAAATAATGATTGATTATTTCAGGCTGTATTTCACTTAGTTATGGATGAGCCCCTGAATATTTGCACAGAGAAATTATTTCAAAGTTATTATGATTAATAAGTGTTATAGACAGGATGTCTGAGTTATTGCAGAATCTAAGACAATGAAAATAATTTTTTAGCATATCTGAAAGGGTTGTTCCGAGGCAGATGACAGGAAATGAGGCAAATGAGTTGTGCTTGTTGGTTTACTCCACAAATATTTATTTGATACTTTCTAAATACCAGACCCTGTGTTGGACACTAAAGATACAAAGTAAGATAAGGCATGATGCCAAGAAAACCACAGTATAATGGAGGAAACCAAATCTTGTACAAATAAATTCAATGTGATGGTAGAGGTGCCGTGTTAGAGTACATGGAAAGGTTACAATTTTATCTGATGTTTTATATATAAACGTATATATAATATTTAAATATATATTAAATATCATATATGACATATAATATATAAATATATATTATGTATAATTTATATTATATAAATAATAATTATTATTATATTATATAATTATTTATATAATATAAATTATACATTATATATAATACATATTATGTATAAATAAATATATTATTTATTATTATATTAATTACATATAAATATATAATATATTATATTATATAAATATATAAATTATACATAATATATATTTATATATAATTTATATAATATATAATATATATATATCTCACCTCATAAAGGAGATGGCATGAGCTGAAAGCTGGAGACTCGCTGGATAAAGCAGGGAAGCCATGCCGAGTTGCTGCAATTGCAATAGCATAGGCTGGCAAGTAGAAGGCAGCATAGAGCGGAGAGGCTACTTTCAGGGACTTGGTCTCGGGGTAGAGGGTACCAATTGGTGAATGACAAGGATAAGGCTGGGTAGGTGAACTATCCACTTGGAGTTTGCAAACAAGCAAGGAAAATAATCATAGTCAAAACAAATTTATTGATATACAATAATTATATATTTGTATGGGGTACATGTGATATTTTGATACATGCGTACAATGTGTAATGGTCAAATCAGGAAGTTTAGCGCATCTATCACCTTGAATGTTTATCATTTATTGGTGTTGGGAACATTTTAAATCTTCACGTCTAGCTCTTTTTAAATATGTAACATAACTTTCTTAACTAGAGTCACCCTACAGTGCCATCAAACACTAGAACTTATTGCTTTTATCTAACTCTATGTTTGTACTCATTAACCTACCTCTCTTCATCCCTCTACCCCTTTTCAGACTTTGGTAAGCATCATTCTACAGATATATTTTTAAGGAGACCATTCTGGTGACAATATGGCAACTTGAAGATGACTAGAACAATATGTCAAGTAAGGGTCTTAAAATAAAGTGTGTGGCTCCTTGAGGCTCCTTGAGGCTGTTTGGAAAATAATAAAGATAAATAGTGAGGGGAGGAGGGTGCTGAGTTCCCCCTTCCCTCACCATTTATCCTTGTTGTTGAATATATTTGCTATATGCTGGATACAATAAAGGTAAGATGACTCTTAGAATTCTAAGGGCACTGGGTGTGAGGCAGAGCAAGGTTACTCATGGAAAGATGCAACTCAGTGAAAGAAGTAAGTTTGATGGGCTGGATAGCTTGCTAATTCAATGTTATCACAGGAGCCAGAATTACTTTCTTTAATTAGGGAAGTATTCTTTGTTTGTTTGTTTGTTTGAGATGGAGTCTTGCTCTGTCGCCCAGGCTGGAGTGCAGTGGCACAATCTTGGCTTACTGCAACCTCCGCCTCCCAGGTTCAAGCCATTCCCCTGCCTAGGCCTCCTGAGTAGCTGGGATTACAGGCGTGCACCACCATGTCTGGCTAATTTTTGTATTGTTAGTAGAGATAGGGTTTCACTATGTTGGCCAGGCTGGTCACGAACCCCTGACCTCAAGTGATCTGGCCACCTCGGCCTCCCAAAGTGTTGAGATTACAGGCGTGAGCCACTGTGCCCAGCCAGGGAAGTATTCTTAACTAGATGTAGTAACGTACTTGACGTAGATAGGTCTTAATTTTCAAAGCAGGGATCCAGGCTTTCTAGGCCTTCTTGTTGTTATCACTCTAAGGAAGGTATAGAGCTTTGCACTTTAGCCTTGCCGACAGAACATAAGAGGAATCACAGTTCATAGTTATTTCTGTGGTTGTTTTTCCTGCTTTGGGATTCATTGCATGTTGTAAAAAGGGAGAGAGACTCCTGGTTGATTACAAGGTAAGGTGATCAGGAGAAGGTTTGGCCAGAGGTGTGAAAAAATATATAAAAACTCAAGGCTTCTCTTAAGTGGGGTTCCTAACCGACATTTGCATGTTTATGTCCATAGGAATAAAAACTATAGGAGAATGAAATGTAATTCCAAGGTGATCTGATGTGACTTCCATCTTCTTCCCATGGGCAATTCTTGAAATGTGATTCTGTTTGTATTTTGGCTGTCTCTGGTTATGTTCCATCTGCGTGGAAGGAAAGTTCCATCTGCTTGGATGGAAAGTTTAAGAACACAGCAGTGATAATGGAGGTAAGATGTCACTGGATGACCAGGTAAGGGTGCACCAGGACAAATAAAAGGAAAAGAAGTTGAACGTAAGTTAAACTATTATACTATGTGCATAGACTGCGTGAATTAAGGATTGTTCAAGGAATAATGAAAAAGCAAAAATTTAGAGAAGAGAATTTCATGACGTGGGCAGGCAGAAGTCTTCCTCTTTTCACTTCCAACCTTTTGGTGCAACATTTCTTGGTCAAAATCCCTAGAGAGACAGTATTATGTATTGGGGCCCCCAAAATTGTTTGGAACTTTGGCTCAGTCACATGCTATCTATATGACCTGAGGACAGATTATTAAATCTTTCTGTTCTCGTTTCCCTTATACATACATTCATTCATGAAAGCAGGCTGACATGATTGTCATTAATTTGGCAGCGATCAAATGAAAAAGTGAAGTCACATTTTATACGTGGGGAAACTAAAGTACAAAGTGATGTTACAGGAGTTTTATAGCAGAATCTAGACTTGATCCCAAGTTTCCTGATATTCACCACAAGCGTTTTCCACAGGAGATGGCAAAGGAGGGCTTTATTCTGCTTCAGAGGGGAATGGGACTATGAACTTGATTTGGATTCTGTGGAATCATCAGTATTTTTCCTCTCTCCTCAGATCTGTTTAGGGTTGTGGAGCTTCAAGGGTAACTTGGGCAAAAATATTTGAGTAATTTATCAACCCTCCACTTTGCTTATGCTGTTCAGTTCTGGCCTAAGGGAGTCAAGCTAGGGGCCTCCCTCACCAATAAAGCCCATCAATCACTCAATCCACCTTGGTCCCCAGCCCGCAGAGAAGAACTGGTAAAGATAAAGGGACATTTGCTATCGTTTAGGGAACAGCCAGCATATAAATATGGTCATTCGAGATGCATGTCTTTTAAGAAAGAAATTGTTTTGCAATAAAGAAAAGTAATGATGATCAGGGCAAGAACCATGAAATAGCAGATTGGAAATAAAATATGCTTTTATTAAGTCCCCATTTCTATGTGGCAGAAAGGGAAATAAATAACAGAATGCAGAGCTAGGAGCTGAGAAAATATTGCCAAGGGTGGAATCTGATGACTTGACTATGAAACAAAGACTCAGCTTTGGAGAGAGTTAAATATGTTGGTGAAATCAGAACACATGTTCAAGTTCTCCACTGTCCTGACATGCAATGCTTCTTTATTTCCTGACTTTTAAGCTGAAGATGGACCCTTTAATTTTTTTGTATGCTAATCTCCCTCTATTTTATTCTAAGAAGTATTTAGCCATTATTAGGCTCAAATAAATCCTCTGATTCATTAGGATTCATTGAGATTTTAGAAGATGGTGTTTTAAATAACACTCCAATTAGCATTCTTTGTACGCTATGTTTTTATTCTCTGGTAATCTCTCTTTGGTCTCACCTCTCTATGTTTCCTTGAAGCTATCATGGTCAATTTCATAGAATGCACACATACACACGCACATACACACACAAACACACACACAATTTTTCCTGGTAGGTTGTCTAGGCTGGATCCTGACTGCTTTTATTTTGTAGGTCACTGCAATGGCATATTTATATTGATGTCTTTAGTAAATTGTGCTTTGTGCTAGGAATAAAAAGTAGAAAAATGTTAATTTTTTTCTCTTCCATTCTGAAAAAAATCTAATTTTAGCATCTTGATAAATTTATAAATCAGGTTTTAAGTTTTGTTTTTTTTTTTTTTTAAGTTTCAGGTAACAGTAAATTAAAATCTTATTCACAGATGCTTCATTAATTTTGTTACAAATAAATGTAAATACATTTCTTGATATATTTGAATGTACCATATATATATATGATGAATTCTTAGCAAGAAATATAGCACATTGTTGTGTAGAGCATATTATAATGACAAGTATATTTAGAATATGTGTTTAATACATAATTCAAATTATCAAAATGTGGTTGTATAAATCATAGCAGAGTTTAGAAAAGAACTTTTCGTTTTTTCTTTTTTTTTTAGACAAAGTATCGCTCTGCTGCCCAGGCTGGAGTGCAGCGCGTGATCTCGGCTCAGTGCAAGCTCCGCCTTCCAGGGTCACACCATTCTCCTGTCTCAGCCTCCCGAGTAGCCGGGACTACAGGCGCCCGCCACCATGCACAGCTAAATTTTTTTTTGTATTTTTAGTAAAGACGGGGTTTCACCATATTAACTAGGATGGTCTCGATCTCCTGACCTCGTGATCCACCCGCCTCGGCCTCCCAAAGTGCTGGGATTACAGGCGTGAGCCACCATGTCCGGTGGAACTTTTCAAATTTATATATGTAAATTTCTAACAAGAATTTTTCTATTTTTCTTGTGAATGTGTGGGTTTGAATAATGACGTGATAGGCATCCATACATATTAATTGTTTCTAAGCATGACACAATCTGTCTTAAATGTAGTACAAAGGTCTTTTTTTCTTTAAATCACTTTAGCTGCTATGGTAAAAGTGCCACAGCTTAATGTTTATCTCATAGATATTTCTAACTCTGGTTTCCTCTTGATTCAATGAGTGGTTCAAACACTGGATTGTTTGGGCCATGATTTTTGCTTTTGTGTGATTCAGATGAAGAGCTGAAGAACCTGGAATTTATGCTGAAGAATAAAAGAGCCAAAAATCAACCTACATGCCCATCAATGGTAGACTGAATAAAGTAAATGTAGTACATATACACCATGGAATATTATGCAGTCATAAAAATAGAACAAGACCATGTCTTTTGCCAGAACAGGGATGGAACTGGAAGCCATTATCCTTAGCAAACTAATGCAGCAAGAAAAAAAAATCAAATACCACATGTTCTCACTTACAAGTGAGAGCTAAATTATGAGAACTCATGGATACAAAGAAATGAACAGCAGACACTGGGGCCTACTTGAGGGTGAAGAGTGGGAGGAGGGAAAGGAGCAGAAAAAATAACTATTGACTAATAGGCTTAGTATCTGCCTAAGGAAATAATCTGTACAACAAACCCCCACGACATGAATTTACCTGTATAACAAACCTCCACATGAACCACCGAACCTAAATTAGAAGTTAAAAAAACAGGAGCCAGGAACATTCAAGCTGTCTTCCTTTCTCTGGGAGCTATAGCTTCAAATAGTTATCCTGAGGGTGTCAAAATAAGGATCATGAGCAGGGAAGGGGACTGACATTGACCGTAAATAGATGGTATCAGCTCAGCCTAGTCACAGAAGGTTAAATTTGAACCTATGTGTGAGTGCAACTAGCCCAACACCAGAAAGCAGGTCTGACCAGCCCAAGTGCCCTAACATGAAGAAGACAGACTTAGAGGAGTTTCCTGCTACTGGAAGCATTTATGCAAAGATAAGAAAAACCACTTGATGCCGGGCACAGTGGCTCACACCTGTAATCCGACACTTTGGGAGGTCAGGGCAGGCAGATCACTTGAGGTCAGGAGTTCGAGACCAGCCTGGCTAACATTTGAAATCATGTTTCTACTAAAAATACAAAAATTAGATGGGAGTGGCGGCATGTGCTTGTAATCCCAGCTACTCAGGAGGCTGAGGCAGGAGAATCACTTGAACCCAGGATGCAGAGGTTTCAGTGAGCTGAGATTGCACCGCTGCACTGGGTCACAGAGAGAGACTCCATCAAAAAAAAAAAAAAAAAAAAAAAAAAAAACACTTGATAGGAAGGAAGTTTCCTTTAGATGACCATGAAAGATTCCTTAAACTTGGTCATTTTACAGTTCTTCCCCTAGGTCAAAGGCTTTCTGGGGGAACAATAACTCTTGTCAATACTGAAATAAGCAGGTCATGTATTTTTGGTCCCATATGTTAATTTTATTGTTGACAAAATTAATTTAGGGTCTAGCATCTCAAGGTCTTAGAATCTTGAAGACAGGGGTGCTTTTGACATTTTCCGGTGAAAAGGTGTCCAGTTAAAGATCTACTGTTGAAGGACAGAGAGCAAAACAATTTAATTAAAGTAACACCATATCTAACATAGGTTAGGCTTTGTTATGGGTTGAACTGTATCCCCAGAAATTCATATGTTGAAGTCCTAACTTCCAGTACCTGAGAATGCGGCCTTATTTGGAAATAAGGTCATTGCACATATAACTGGTTAAGATGAAGTTATTAGGGTGGGCCCTAATCCACTGTGACTGCTATCCTTAGATACCTGCAAATCAAAACTACGAGATACCATCTCACACCAATCAGAATGGCTATTGCTGAAAAGTCAAAAGTAACATGCTGGCGAGGTTGTAGAGAAAAGGAAACACTTATACGCTATTGGTGAGAGGGTAAATTAGTTCAACCATTGTGGAAGATAGTAAGGCAATTCATCAAAGACTTAACGAAAAAAGTACCATTCAACCTAGCAATCCCATTACTGGGTAAATACCCAAAGGAATATAAACTGTTCTATCATAAAAACACATGCACATGCATGTTCATTGCAGCACTATTCACAATAGCAAAGACATGGAATCAACTTACATGCCCATCAGTGATAGACTGGATGAAGAAAATGTGGCACATATATACCATGGAATACTATGCCACCATAAAAACAGAATGAGATCATGTCATTCGCAAGGAGATGGATGGAACTGGAGGCCTTTAGTCTTAGAAAATTAACACAGGAACAGAAAACCAAATACTGCATGTTCTCACTTGTAAGGGAGAGCTAAATGATGAGAACTCATGGACACATAGAGGAGAACCACACACACTGGGGCCTACTGGAGGGTGGAGGGTGGGAGGAGGGAGAGGATCAGGAAAAGTAACTAATGGGTACTGGACTTAATCCCTGGGTGATGAAATAATCTGACCAACAAACCCCCATGACACAAGTTTACCTATGGAACAAACCTGAACATGAGTACCCTTGAACTTAAAATAAAAGTTAAAAAAAGTTGTGACACAGAGACAGAAATACTCACAGGGAGAACACTATGAGAAAATGGAGTTGAGTTTCCATAAGCCAAGAAACTACCAGAAACTAGGAGAGATGCCTGGAGCAGGTTCTTCCCTAAGGCCTTCACAAGGAGCATGGCCTGGCTAACATCTTCAGACTTCTCTGAAACTATGACACGATAAATTTCTCTTGTTCTAAGCCCTACAGTTAATGGTAATTCGACGTATCGTTTTTGGTAGTTTGTCTGCAAACTAATACAGGCCTCCAATGAAGGAGTTCTGACTCCTGGCCGTCGGTCTTGCATTTCATTCAAGAAGAGAGTAGGGAAGCTTTTTATATTTAAGTGATAGTTCTCCATCATTCTAATATATAGAGATTAAATTTTGGGGACTGATAGCTATTCAAGATTTGTTACTATCATTGTTTAAAGAAGAATTAGTGTGCAGTGTGCAGTGTACAAAAGCCCTCATAATTAGACCCCTCTTACAATATGTCCAGTTCACATCAAAGTCTGAAGACTGATCAAGAAAGACCAGACTTTCTTTTTATCTAAAGAGTATTCCTTCTCCATATTTGAACATCTCTTTGAAAGTGATAGTGTAAATTATAACTCTTTCAAGGTACAAATAATGAAGCAAATCTGTACCTGTTTTCTGCTCCATATTACAGATATTGCCAGATTGTAGCATAGCACATCTACCTGTCTAGACTAATCCCTGGTCTGTCAGGTGAATAAATCTGGTGGCATCTGATACTTGGATCCCATTGTAGGTCTGTTTATTTAGGTTTTGTTTGATTTGTAAAACACTTTGACGCTTTTGTTACTTAATGTCTTCCTCTTACCAATTCCAGAAAGTAGACAAGGAGACTAGTAGCATTTCTATGTTAAATAAAAATGGTCTCAATCATTTAAGGTTAAAAGATTAAGTAAACTGCTTAAAAGTACACACCAAGTGCCGAGTGCGAGGGCTCACGCCTGTAATCCCAGCACTCTGGGAGGCCAACTCAGGCAGATCTTCTGAGGTCAGGAGTTCGAGACCAGTCTGGCTAAAATGGTGAAGCCCTGTTTCTACTAAATATGCAAAAAATTAGCCAAGCGTGGTGGCATGTGCCTATACTCAGGAGGCTGAGAACGGAGAATCTCTTGAACCCAGGAGGCAGAGGTTGCAGTGAACCAAGATCACACCATTACACTCCAGCTTGGGCAACAAGAGCAAAACTCCATCTAAAAAAGAAAAGAAAAGAAAAAGAAAAAATAGAAAGAGAAAAAAAAATTACACACCAAGTTAATGACTGAGTAGGGACTAGGATATTGGTATTTGGTGCCAAATACTTTTCGTCTAGTAGATGTTTGTGCAGGTTTTAATTCTCTTCTCTAATCCTTCAAGATGTCTGCTTTCTTTGAAATGAGACTCTCAAATATCTATTATGTTTGCTTTGGAAGGGTGAAATATTTTGGCCTTACTGACTTCTTGTTTAACCAAGTGACTTGCATAGGGAATGAAATATGAGCGGAAAGGACATAAGCGCATTTCAGCAGAAACTTCACCATCGTGTAGTCCCAAGGTGCATGGACCCTCAGGCATAAGCATGACAATATTCCCAATGGAAACTTCTCTCTCAGCTTGAGTTCTAGCATAAAAATAGCATGGTGCAGGCCACATCCAACACCTGAGAGTCATGTAAACTGGATGATGATAATCCTTGGCCATCACAAACTATTGAGATTTGGGGGCACTTTCTGAGCATAACGTAATGTAACTTACCTAATACAGGCTTCAAAGAAGTTACCTCCTCCATCCTGTCTCTGGAGGGAAGAAAAAGTTTTAATGTTATTTAAAAATCAATATAGTAAAAAATGGATATTTAATGTGTTCTATGATGACTTTATGTAGGCATTTAATTTATGATGTGCTTTATTTTATTAATACAAATAGATTATGTGCTTGTGTGTGATAAAACTAAAATCTATTGAACATCTATTATGTTTGTAAGCACTTTATACTTCATTATCTCCAACTCTCACATCAGCCTTGAGATGTGATGTGGTGGGTTATACAAATGCTGACGAATACTTCCCTATCCTGCACCATGCCTTGGCAATGGAAGATGGCAGGTCCTCCATATCATGTAAGAGCTAAGAAATTCTATTTTTTTTTTAAAAAAAAGTTTCCTTCTTTTAAAAATGTGAAAATTAAATTTCAATGAAGTGAGATGTATTTAAAATTATTTAAGATTCGAGAGAGAGTTAGTATCAGAATGCAGGTACTCTCTACCTCAGTGTTAGCATAATAGACTACTTCAGAAGAAATAATTTTCCAGACAGGTAAGTGTTGGGTTTGTGTTATTTCCTACTCATCTATAACACCACTTATCTGATGATTCCCTGGGTCTACAATGTTGAATGGCTTCCACTTTGCACAAAAAATATTTTGAGCCAGTTTTATAATTGGTATCATCAGGGATTCAGTTGCAGGTGTATTGTATAATATGCAGACAAGAAGGGGTTCTATATCACAAGGAAAGTGTGGAGTGGGAAAGTTAGAGTATTCGAGTGAATTCTCGGTGATAAGGGTTTCGAAGATGAATATCTACGTGCGGAGTTATTAGGGCAAAAACCAACTCTACCAGACCAAAGATCAAAGGGAGAAGGTAAAATCTAGTGGAGTTCTTTCAGGGCCAAAAAGGGTCAGCATAGTACATTTTATTTTAAAGGTCTTTATCTGTGAATGTAGGCACAGAAGGAGCTGTTCTGGGTACTGAACTGGCCTGGTCATTCAGAGGTGGGAGATGTGTGACCTTCAGCTCTGCAGGGTCGAAGGGAATGCTGGAGGCTGTGGATTTGTAGTGGCATCAATTAAGAGATCACTATAGAGGATGACCTCATGCTATGGAAATGCCCCAGACCAGGCTGCTCAATCAACCAAGAACTGAATGTGAGACTTAGCAACTAGAGAAAAGGCTGGAGGGAAGAAGGGGCATCTGTCCTCATATCTTACAGAGGGGAAAACAGTGCTTGTGAGAAATATAAGAGAACAGCAAAGACAGCCTGAAATCAACTACACGCATTGGACAACATATAAAATTGTTAAAATTTTTTGGCATTGGTATAAAACTTACAATATTTGCATGAGAGTGAAAAGAAGACAACAAAGAAACCTGCGACAACTAGGAGAGGAAAAGGTAGAGGTTTAGGAGGAAAATATAAATGTCTTAGGTTAAGAATAACATGGATAAGCACGTGTGTACATTGACGTACAGGTGACCAAGAATGCTTGTGAGGGTGCAGTTGGCCAGGGCAGTGGGAAAGAATTTCACAGTTAAGCCTATGCTCCCTTAATTATTACCACTTACCTCTGCACCCTGTCTTGCTAAAATCGCAGTTCATTCTAAATAAGCCACTAGGGAAGATCTGTGATACGATACAATGAAGAAAAAGGCATTTGCAAGAATCCTTTCTGCCCCCTGTGGTTCCACACTCTAATGAAGCTCACCCACATTCCCCAAGTAGAATCCTAATGAGTGAGGCTTTTTGACTCTCTCTTTGAACATTTTAAAGCTTTTCTGAAGTGTTTGAAAATTCATTATACTTTATTTGACTTCCCTTTATTGTACAGAAATAAGGAGTCCCTGATGGAATACTGGAATCAACATGTTTCAAGAATTGCACCCAGCAAGTGGTGGAGAACCTGTACAAAAAATTGATGCTCCCTGGAAGTCAGTTAAGCATTTATGTACACATTTATCTTCACACATGTGCAAACATGTGCATTCACACATTCACGTGTGTTTCACTCGTGACATGGTCACACATTTCCAGTTAAGCCAAACCCATCACCATAAAAATGAAGTCTACCCATCTTTAAAATAAAGTATGCATGCAGCAAATTACATAGGGAAAAGAAAAAAACAAAAAAAAAAGTCAAAAAGAAAGCAATTCAGAAGGGCAACCGAACAGAAAGTTGTAGTTAATTATGATTTATAAACTTATTAACTTGCTAAGCATTGTAACGAACCAAAGAACAAATTTAATTTTAAATAACATTAAAGTAGTGGAGTTGCCTAGATGAAAACATGAGCCAAGGAAATGTATTTAAAGACTGAGAAATCACATTTTTTTAGGAAACAGCCCAAATGTCACCTTTTAATTCAGCTTTATTCATTTAACATGAATGCAAGTAGAACTAATACAGAATAATAACAACTCAACATTTCCTAGATAATTGTTATTTAGTGAAATACTGTGTGCATTTTTTCCTCCTTTGACACAAGTTGTATATTTTTTGCAAAAACAAATTGCCACGTCAATTTGTAGTTTTGAACCTTAATGTTCTCTGTGCACCTACTCTGTGCAAATTATAGTCTAATAATTTATATATTATACATGTACAATTAGGCAGAAGAAGGCATCATAGTCTCTAATTTGAAAGCAAAAGAAATTAAAATTATGTAGAAATGTTGGTATTTGGGAAATCATACGAAATAGGATGACAAAACTGTTATACTTAATTATATAAGATATTTAAGTTGAATTATATATTTGAACTTCCCTGGTTTTTCTCAAAAGCATGTGAAACAAGAGAGATATTGTAGCAGGAAATAAGTCAGCAGGTATTTCATCAGGCACTTCTGGCTTGTTAGCGCTTTAGCATCCGAGTACTGATTTCGTTACGACACCGATCTCTTCAATTTTAATACGGACTGATGATTAGAGACAAAGGAGAACAATGGTGTCCCTCTCTATAGGTAGAAGTTTTAAGGAACTAAAGCATTCACAACCCCCACTCTTTTGTCAATGATGAATAAGTTTCCACAGAGCACATGGGTTTCAGACTCATCTCATCTTTGTTTTCCTAAGTACCGCAGGCAGACCTCATCAAATCTTGCCTTTATCTCACCTTTATCAAATCTCACCCTTTTTTATATATAATAAAATTGTACATATACAGTAGACCCTTGAACAACACAAGGGTTGGGGCGCCGATCCCCACCCAGTTGAAATTCTATGTATAACTTTTGACTTCCCCAAAATGTAACTGCTAATAGCCTACTATTGACTGAGAGCCTTACCAGTAACATAAACAGTCAATTAACACATATTTTGTATGTTTTATGTATTATATACCATATTCTTACAATAAAGCAAGCTAGAGAAAAGAAAATGTTATTAAGAAAATCAGAAGGAAGATAAAATGTATTTACTATTCACTTAGTGGAAGTGGATGATCATAAAGGTCTTCCTGCTCATTATGTTCACATTGAGTAGACTGAGGAGGAGGAACAGGATTATGAGGAGGAGGTTATCTTGATGTCTCAGAGGTGGTAGAGACAGAAGAAAATCCATATCTCACTGGATTCTCACAGTTCAAACCCCCATGTTGTTCAAGGGTCAAATGAGCACTTTAAATGTCTGCCACAGTGTAACGTGTTTTCTGTAGATTATCTAATCTCTCAAAACAATCAATTGAGATAGTATTATCTCAGTGATGAAGAAATAGAGGAGTAGATAATTTACCAGTATTCTCTATACAAGCACAGTGGTTCAGGCCTGTACTCCTAGCACTTTGGGAGGCCAAAGTGGGTGGATCACCTGAGGTCGGGAGTTCGAGACCAGCCTGGCCAACATGGTGAAAATCCGTCTCTACTAAAAATACAAGAATTATTTTGGTGGTGTGTGCCTGTAATCCTAGCTACTTGGGAGGCTGAGGCAGGAAAATTGCTTGAATACAGGAGGTGGAGGTTGCAGTGAAGCCGAGATCTCACTGCTGCACTCCAGCCTGGACGACAAAGCAAAACTCTGTCAAAAAAAAAAAAAAAGAAAAAAACATTTCTGAACTCATCAGGCCTAGTGAGTGGATCTAGGCATGGATCTCAGGCTTTCTGACTCTGTTGGGTGTTGTTGTCAAGTGTCTTACTTAGTACCATGAAACCCATTTGGTGGATGGTCAGATGGCTATTGTGTGGGTTGGTTGGGTTGTTGGTTGTTGGGTTTGCATTACCTTTCCAATAAATTGGAAGCCTCTTGAATGCAGGAATTGTAATGTTTGTTTATTCTGGAAGCACTGATTGCCTACTACATGCTAGCCAATGTTCTGAGTAATTGGACTATAGCAAGGAATAAAATAGAAAAAAAAAATACTGTGTCTCTTGGAGCTTACTGTCTGGTAGAGGGAAAAAGACAAATACAGATTTACAAATAAATATATAATGTGCCTGGTGCTGTGGGGAAAAATAACCCAGGAAGTGGAAAAGGAAGTCTTAAAGGTTAGGAGGCAGGGTAGCTATTTCATAAATGGTGGGTCAAGAAAGGCATCAAAATGAAGTGATAGTAATCCCAGGCAGTGATTGCCAAAGACATGAAGCATGACTGTATGATGTCCCTTGTGAAAGAAACACCAACAAGAGTAGATTGGCTGAAGCCAGGTGCAAGTGGGCACAGTTGTAGCAGGTGAGGTCAGAGAAGTAGCAGAACAAGGGGGTTTCCCATCAGATAGAGTCTGAAGGCTATTTTAAGACCTTTGGTTTATGAATAGAATACCTGGTATGGTTCCCATTCAATAGATTTTTATTTCATGTTTTTTAAAAGAGAGATGTGACTTTGACTTCTAACAGGTCACACTTTGTCTTACTGATGTGGAATTATCATTAGGTAAATTATAGGGCTGGTGATGGATTCCTTAACTTCTGCAAAACTTATTTAAATTTTCATAAGTAAATTCATAATAGTGTAAAATATATTTCTTAATGACTTGATAAAACGATTAATTTTCAACCCAGATCAATAAAGTCCTTAAAAAGTGGTGACCCCAGACAAATCCTATAGTATAGGGTCATCATCCCGAACTATACTCAGGACTCCAATTTTTTAAATATAGTTTTTTATGGGATAATTTAAGCTATTGTATGAGGAATCAAGCTTTACCTAATTAGCATTAGGTGCTAGGGTAGTCAGGAAAAAGTGAATCTCATAGAGAGAGAGAGAGAGAAAGGGGAGAAGAGAGAGACAAAAAGGAGGAGAAGGATGTAGGTACAAAATCCAGCTGAGTCTACAGCTGGGATCAGGGAGAGATTCTGGGAAGGTTTTCCTCGATTTTTTTTTCCATAAAACCTCATTCTATCTAACTAAAATAGATTGATGGTAGTCCATTACCCCTTATTTCTTTTCTTTTCATTTTATTTATTTATTTATTTATTTATTTTTTTAAAGAGACACAAAACAGAAATGTTCCCTTGATTCAGCCTCCAAAGAGTGTCAGGTACATCTGCCAGGCTACCTTATTTGGACAAGTTACAAATTTAGGGTGGCAAAATGTGGAGCTGGTGAAACAGCCCGTTGGGATGGTGTTGAACCATCGAATTAACCTGTCTTGAACTTGAAATAGCAGTATTGCAATTTAAACCATTTTAGATGGGTTTTCCCTTTGTTGCAACTGAAAGCTGGCTAGGTAATAAAAATTCATATAATTTAAGCTGTTGTATGAGGAAGGTAAGTGATCCATCAAAAACTCAGTGAACCAGGCCAGGAGTGGAGGGTACAAAGATGACCAAATTCCTTAGTCTGGCTGAACTTTAATTTACTGATTTGTAAAATTGTACTACTAATACTGATTTTGTAATCTTGACATGGATATTATTATTATTAACTTTGGGCTTTGGAAACAAGAAAATCAGCAAAGGAATTACTATTGTATATGTGGAAAAGTTCAATGTGCTTCTGGCCAATAGAGTGGTTCCAATATAAGATTTGCTAAATGGAGGGTGAGCCCTCTCTTAAGAATATTAACACTTAATGTGGATGTCTAAAATGTAGATGAATTTTAAGTTTTTACCCTGATAGAGGCTAGGCTAGACCATCGTGCTGTCATGGAAAGAACAGACTTTGGAATCTGGAATCCAGAGAGCTCTGTGATTTATTGCTATGCAGCTTGGGAAGAGAACATAACTCCTCTTAATTCACTGAGAAAATAGAAGCTCTATCAGAAGTTCCACCTGCATCCATCACCACATACAGCAAAGTCTCTGCATTCATATCCACAAGCTGTGTCTGTTCCTGTTTTAGGATGAATGAACTCACATTGCTTCAAAGGCCCACTTCTGCAATGTGCCCTGGGCCCTCTCTCACCTAACCAAGGACGTCTCTTTTGCTATCTTCTCTCTTTCCTGCATTATCAAGTTTCCCTACTTATTATTCCCATTATTATTCAAAAACATTGTAGGTGGGTGTGGTGGTTCACACCTATCCCAGGTACACAGTGAGACATGATGGCATCACTGCACTCCAGCCTGGGTGGCACAGCAAGACCCTGTCCTACCTCCTACCTTATCAAAAGCTCTCTCTTTATTCCATAACTTCCATAAGTTATTCCATAACTTTCCCTTTTCAGGAGAATTCCTTGATGTCTTCACTTCTCTCCTTTCTATTCTCTCTTGTACCAATTTCAATTAGCCTTTCAATCTGATCTCTCCACTGAAAGTACTCTCCCAGTTACCTGTGTTACCAAATACAATGGTCACTATTAGTTTTCATTGCAGGTATTATTATATCAGCCACAATTGACACAAACTCCCTTCATCTTTCTATACTTGGCTTGGGGGACAACACTCAGTTTTCTTCCTACCTCACTGGCAATCGTTTTTCATTTTCTCTTTCTGGTTCCTCCTCGTCCTGCAAGCTCAAAATAGTGACATGCCCAGGACTGACTCTTGAACCTTTTATCAACTATGTTTAATCTGTACGTTATTTCATTCAGCCCTCTGAATGTGGAACTCATATGTTTATCTGCTTATTTGACTAAACATCTCACAATTAATCCATCCCAAACCGAACTCTGGATTTCTTCCCATCCCACCCCCAAATCAGTTTCTTCTGCATTCTTCTCTTAGTAAATGGTGACTTCATCATCAGTTTCTCAGTGCACAAACTTGGGAATCGTGATTGAGTTTTCTTTTCATAGGCCTTCTCTAATTTATAAGCAAATCCTTTCAGATTCATCTGTGAACTATTAAAAATCCAACCATCTCTTATTATTTTGCTGTTTTTTTCCCGAGTCTAAGCTACTGATATTTCTCACTTGTTTCTGATTTGCTTACCCTTTTCCCAGTCTCTTTCCCCCAGCAGCCAGAATGGCCTTTGTAAGATAGACCATGCCACACCTTGGCTCAGAATCCTCCAGCAGTTTGTATCTCTTTCTGTAAAAAAAGCCAGAGTCCTGGAAATTGTCTTCAAGTCTCACATGATTGCGCCACCATCAACTGCCACTTTTCTGACCCCTTCTCCCACTACCTTCCCCTTCCTTCTTTCATTCAAGCCACATTTGCTTCTGTTGTTCCTTGAAGCATGCAAGCACTCAGGGCCTTTGCATCTGGCTCCTCTCTGCCTGAATGCTTGTCCCCACTTACCTGCCTGGCCAGCTTCCCCGCTTCCTTCAGGCCTGTACTCAAATATCCTCTTTTCAGAGAAGCCTTCCTTGACCAACATATACAAAATAGCCCCTCCTCCATAGCACTGTATCCCCTTATCCTATTTAGTTTTCTCCAAAGGAGTTTAAACCAAGTAACATGTATATTTGTTTCTCATAGGTCCTCTGCCATTATATTATAAGCAGCACAAGAAAGTGGTTTGCTTGGTTTTATTCACTGCCACACTTAGAACTGCATCTACCGTGTCATAGCCTCTCCATAAATATCTACTACATCATAAATAAACAATGAATGTAATAATCATCTATAGTTATACAGACCATAACCACCAATGCCACATATGGCAGATTTCATATTCATTTCTATTTCCTTATCCTTCTCTACATAAACAAAGACATTGTTTGATTTTTCTGTTCGTTTGTCCTACAGAGTGGAGACCTTATAATTTATTCCATTTCATATTCTAATTGTTTAACTGAACACGAAAGCCAAACCATCTTCACACATTATTTTGAACTATTCACAAACGAGTCTTTTAACAGTGGAGTGGCCTTTCTTGAAACAGATGAGTCAGACTTTCCTTATACATTTGCCCATTTATTGAACAGTTAGTCTCTTTCCATTTTTAATTCACTCTTCTCATTAACAGTATGATAAGCATATGTGCCAAATAATGCCTTACTATTTCAAATAATATTTGGAAGATAGGGTAAAACAATGGGGCTGAGGCGGGTGGTGAGTTCTCTGAGTGGGAGTTTTAAAAATGTTTATATATCTTCTAGAAAAATTAAACCTACTTGTATTGCAGCACTGGGTTTCTTAGCCAGCTTTTGCCTTTGATATGTGTGCATTGCCTTGGTAAACTCTTTTTTGTATTATTCATGAACTTATTTTTATTAATTCTTCACTCCCAGCCATTTCTAGAAATACACGCTTTCGTCCTATTTGGGATGCTCCAGAAATAGTGATATTAAAAAAAAGAAGGTTATATTGAAGGAGTTTTATAACCTATATACAACGGTCAGCGACACTCATGTCGTCTTTAATGTGGAAAATGCACGAGGCGGGGTAAACGACCTAGCCTTTGCAGCTCATTCCGCTTCAGAAGAATATAACTGTTCTATCAATCTTTACATGCTGTGCTTGTTATCTACCTAATCAATTAACATAGACGTCTATACCGGGTATCACCATTGAAAAAATGGGTTGCATAATAGGTGATTTAAGCCTCACTTTGTCCTCATGTGATTGTAAGAGTCACCATGTTGTCTTGGGAAGAACGTGACCTTTGAGTTAGTTGAGCATTAATTTAAACACCAGCTTTAACATAACCCTATGACCTTAGGCAGATTACTGAGGGTGATGGTTAATATTGAGTGTTAACTTGATTGGATTGAAGAACACAAAGTATTGTTCCTGGGGTGTGTCTGTGAGGGTGTTGCCAAAGAAGATTAGCATTTGAGTCAGTGGACTGGGAGAAGCGGACCCACCCTAAGTCTGGGTGGGCACCATCTAATCAGCTGCCAGCATAAAAGCAGGCATGGAAAGAGCAGACTGGCTGAGTCTTCTGGCCTCCATCTTTCTCCCATGCTGGATGCTTCCTGCCCTCAAACATCAGATTCCAAGTTCCTCAGCTTTTGGACTCTTGGACTTAACACCAGCGATTTGCTAGGGGCTCTTGGACCTTCAGCCACAGACTGAAGGCTGCACTATTGGCTTACCTACTTTTGAGGTTTTGGGACTCGGACTGGCTTCCTGGCTCCTCAGCTTGCGGATGGCCTATTGTGGGATTTCACCTTCTAATCATGCGAGTCAATTCTCCTAATAAACTCCCCTTGATTTATTCATCTGTCCTATTAGTTCTGTTCCTCTAGAGAACCCTGACTAATACACTGAGTCAGTTTGAACTTACCTTGTTCATCCCTAAGAAAAATAGAAAGAAGAATAATGGATTTTATAAGGTTGTGGTCAAGACTGAGTGACAACAGTCTACAATGTACCTGGAAAATTGTGGTGATAGTAGCTCTTTCCCTTCTTCAACCACCTGTACATTAGAGTCCTCTTTGCTAACTATTCCAGTTCATTTTTATTATTGTTTCACAGAATCTCCCTGAAGAAAGATTATACAAATGGACCTTGTTGAACCCGAGAGGCCATTTCATTTGCCAATGAAATGTGGGCCAAGTGGTGTGTCACTTCTGAGCAGGAGAAGCCTGGCTCATCACACGTCTTTGTAATTTTGGTCATGACAACCAGAGGACAGGCACTCTATTAGCATGAGCCCCAGAGTGAAGATGACAGAACACATTGCGGTAGCTGTGCAGCAGACGTGTAACATGAGAGAGCAGTAACACTCCATTTTTTCAGGCACTAGGATTTGCAGGATGTTTATTATCACTGCTTAATCCAGCCTATCCTGACTGATATTCACTATCCACTCCTCTCCCACCACCGACAAAACAGTAGCCAGTGTGTCCCAGTGAAAGAAAACATTAAAAAATTCTTCCCTAGAATTAATTATGGCCAAGTATCTTTGTGAGTTGTTAAAATTATTCATGGATGCTATCTGCCCTTAAAGAGATCATACTTATTATTTCAGCATATGTTGATATATATTATCTCTGTTCCACTCACACAAGATATTCTCTGACCCAGAAACATGAAGGAGATGTCACAAAGGGTCCTTCTGTGAAAAGGGTGTGGAGAGAAGAGAGAGTTTTCTCATTGTAACTGCATCATATTCTACATATGTCCCAAAGTGATGGGCTTGCTGCAGCATCTGTTATTGTAGAAGGACAAAAAGCAATTCCACAAGCTATTTTAGTTTTCCTAATGGAAAAACTAGATGCCGCAGATGAAAAAGTTATTAGAAAAATAATCTTAGCTTTTCTGTAAAAGCATCCAAAATGTGCTGCACGTCGTGGGCAGCCCGTCAGCACTATGAAGCTGTACATTAACAGATAGGATTTCTAACCAAAATATATCTTACATTTAAAGATGTTTCCCCCAGAAAGTCTCCGGAGGAAAAGAAGAGCCAGAAAAGACAGCTGAAGGTGAGTGAACGTGTTTCATCCTCCTTTTCAACGCAGCCTGTTCCAAGGACAGATAGAAGCCTGGAGACCAGAGTTCACCCAGGTTACTCCCCCAACCTGTGTTTTCTCCCCTCCCTTTCCTGGCCTTCTGCTTCCTTGACATCCTTCTCCAATTCTGCTTTTGAAGATGTGCATCTCTGTCCCCGACTCTTGCCATTTCTCCTTTCTCTCAAATTTTAATTCAAAAAATTAATGGTGATAAAATACACGTACCAGAACATTTACCATCTTAACCACTTTTAAGTGTATGTATCAGCAGTATTTAGTGTGTTCATATCGTTGTGAAAACTGAAATTCTATACCCTTTAAACAACAAGTCTCTCTTTCCCCTTCCTCCAGTCCCTGGCAACTACCACGCTTATTTGTCATTTCTAGGAGTTTCATTATACTTGATACTTCATATAAGTGAAATCATACAGTATTTGTTTTTTTAGTGACTAGCTTATTTCATTTTGCATAATGTCCTCAAGGTTCATCTATGTTGTAGCGCGTGTCACAATTTCCTTCCTTTTGAAGGCTGAATAATATGTACACACCACATTGTGTGTATTCATTCATCTGTGGATAGACATTTGGGTTGCTCCCACCTTTTAACTACTGTGAATAGTGCTGCTATGAACATGGTGGTGCCATTTCCTCCCAATATTATGCTGACTTTGTGCAGAACTCAGCCCTAGATAAAATGAGTTTGCTCTTCCATCCCCAGTTACATTTGACCAGGGATCAAGTAGCAGATCAGGAACTGGAGGGAGGTGATGAGGTGCTCACTCAGCCGTAAAATTGAAGGGGCCCCAAAGCACTCAGAAATCAAGGCAAGTGATATTTCAATGCACCATTTTAACATATCAAAACCGAATGTAAAAATTCATGATGAACAAAATATCAAGATATTAAAATAAGGGAACAGTAACACTATTGTTCAGGACCATATGGGAGCAAAAAAAAAAAAAAAAAATCAGCAATACTCATCTTGCCTTTATTTAAAATTTGCTGTTTTGTTCATCATGGCATTTGGCATTTTTACTTTTAAAATGGTTTTATTTTACTTATTTTAAAACATTGTATTAAAATATTATTTATCTTGTTTACTGAGCTTTTTGCTGCCTCCTTAAATAGTGCAACTCCTACAAGCACTTCACTCTCGTCTCCTCAGTCCCAGTCTTGTCAAACAAATTAGAGTTTTGTGCTTATGGTGGCCATTGGCTTTATACAATGAGATCAGACCAAGAAGTTGCTTCTTTATTATTGTCTTTCTAAACCTAAGAAGCAAGGAAACTTCCATAGCTTAAGCTGTCTCATAAATTCTGCACATGATCTGCCAAATATATCATTCTTTGGAACATACTTTTTTGTGAAAATAAATTTTTCATGGCCAAATTAGTTTTGTAGGTAATCAGTAGAACGGAGTTTAACAGACATTACTTTAGGATGTCTAAAAACATATGCCGGATGTGCTAATGTATAGTGAGGTGCCAATATATGTTGTCAGTGTCTAAGATAGGTAGAGCCTGAAGTATTTTCATATTTGAGGAAGAAAGTATCTTTTCAAGGGCATTATACCTTAAATAATTATGCCAGACTAGCTTTCCATGCAAGACATCCTGAGAAATGCCTAGACAGTGTTGGAAAAGAGATCTCAATAAATGTTCTTGGAGAAGATGCACACAGCTTGTGAAGAGGTAAATTAATAATAGGTGTGCTGACACAACCTAAAAAAATGGTGTCACAACAGAAAGTTGAAAATAGCTCACTTGCCACTCTGGGGGAAGAAAGTTTACGTTTCATGATTTAACATCCTCCTGTTGTTAGATAACACACAGCTTCATGTAGTCTAGAGTAGGAGAGATGTGAATTATCCTTCACCAGTCTTTTAAAGCTTCTATGCTTTCCCTGACAGAAAAATACCATTTTGCTAATTTCATTTTGACTTTCATAAAATCATCATTTAGAGTTGAAAGATAGGGTCAAAGCTGGCTTTACAAGAAGGTGAGGAAATGAATTGAAATTGATTGATTTGAAGGCATAGAAAAAGTCTTCTCTCTCAGCATATAATGGTGAAATCCATTACTCTGGGAGAGGTGAGGCAGAGGAGCTTCTTTTTATTAGTTATTGGCAGATCAGCAGTCTTAAAGACATCCCTTTGTGAAAAGTAGACAAAGTTTATTAGTTGCTCTCCATATGCAAGACCCTGTGGTAAGCACTTAATGTAGATTATCATTTTTAATACTTATGACAGTCCCATGAGGTAGAAGATATAATTACTCCCATTTTGCTTAAGAGGAGATTAGTTCAGAGAGGTTAAGTCACTTACCAAACTCACATACCTAGTAAATGACGAAGCTTGGATCTAAGGCCAAGCAATCTGACTCCATAGTCAACTCATAACCACTAGAGGCTAGAAGCTTAAAACATTTGTCTTCTAATGTACCAGCAGGGGTTATGGTGGCATCCAGTTGATGGTAAATTCGGGTGGAAATGCAAACCTTTCTGGCTAGGACTAACTTACAGTATGTTAACTCAAGGGAATTAAAGAACAACCAAGAGAAGGGGTAGCAGGACCATCAGATCTGCATCAATATAATAGTTTCATGCTTTTCATGCAAATATTACATCATGCTAGTAAAAGAGAAAACAAAGAAAAGCATTTCATGGTGATTTGGAGATGTCAGAGTGGTATTACTTCCTACAAAACCAGAAAATGTAAATCTATCTGTATCACACGTGATCCACAAGCATCCAGAGAAGGAAAGAAACTTAGAGGTAAATGATTCAATGATTCTCAGTACCTGACTGTGACACTCTTCTCCAAATACCTATGTTCTCCTCCATATTTCTCATCCCCTTTGAAGAGGCAGACCCATGGGATGAATTCTGACCAATGGATTTGGCTAAGATTTAAGAGCCAGTGCACAATCCCTCAGCTACCTCTTCTCTCCACCTGCTGCAAGGACATAAACATTTCAATGGCACAAAGACAGAGCATCTTGCATTGTTACTGCAAAGAAGACATCTTTTCTGGAGAGTCACCCAAGCAGTGGATTTGTGAGTAAATAAATCTTGTGTTAAGTTTCTGATATTTTGTGGTTAATTTGTGACCATAGTACTACATAGCCTATTCTAATGAATATGTAGTGACTATCAGAATCACTAGGGAACATACAAACATAATTTGTATTATAGGTCAAAACCTCAGTCTACTAGCTTAAAATTTTAAGCATGGAGAGGAAGTCTCTATTCTTACACAAGCTAAGATAGTCTAATAATTAGCAATTATGAAAAATACTGTTAGATGTCAGCTAGTTCCACTTAGCCTTTCAATCTGTTTTCTTTCCAAACTCTACTTTTATATATACAAAAATCAAAAGAACGCCAATAGATGTTGAAGCTAAGCCTTGGGAATCCTATTAGAGCAAGATGAGGACTGTGAGTTTGACAATTAGCTGTGCTATTTATTACTGGTGTACCTGTGGGCAAATTAACCCTTCTGAGTCCATTGTTATTTATTAGGAAATCAGAGCTTTAAATAGTGTGTACTTCTAGGTGATGGGACTGTTATCTGTCTTGATTAGATAATCAACACACAAATGTATACATTTGAAGAAATTTATGAAATTATATAGATAGAATTATATAGATGAAATTATATAGATAGAATATCTCACTGAATATAAGTTTAACTCAATAATGATTATAATAATAGCTAATAATAAAATACTACCTGCTTTGCAAAGGTCTTGTAAGGATTGAATCAGTAACAATGGAGAATATTTGTAATGATGCCTGACACAAAGAAAGCCCTTAGAAAATAGTAGCTATTATTATATTTATATTATGTACTAAGTATTATTTATTAGTTATAATTATCAGAATATCTTCCAAGGTTACATATATGTAAATCCATATCAGATTTGGAAAGCTGGGAAGAGAACTCAAATTACTTTAGATTGTGAGTTGTGTTTTCAAGATGTGTTTCTTTATGTTTGTAGTGCATAAATTCTCTTCACTGAAAGTACTTCAAAGAACAAATTCCATATTTACTGTGTTTCTTACAGAATGTTGTGGATTCATACCCTAGCTTGCCCATGATTCATAATTTTACAAAATGTTGCATGCTCTAACACACAGTATATATTTTGTTATGCTTTTGCTATAATTAATCAAGCAAAAAATGAGTATTTTATTTCCTAATGACAACTTTGTGCCTGCAAAGAAAAACCTTGCCAAAATGTTAATGTATCTATATGGTCGCCTGCATCGCAATGCACAACACTTAATTCTAATTTCAAGCTTTAATTGCTATAGGCCATAGTGATGAAGAATTTTGCTTTTCTAAAAAAGAGACGCTTTCAGTAGGTTTTCTCTGTAAGAAATGCAACATAGTGTAATGATATATGACACATAAAGCACAACTGAATAAAGAAAACAAAGCATTACAAACGTGTTTAGAGAGAGACAGTTAAGTTGCTACAAATTTTAATTCACTGGAACCCAAGAAGAGGCACACAACAATAATAGACTTTAAGAACAAGGCAAAAGCTATTGTCATTAAAAAAAAAACATGAAGTGTTCATATAGATTTTTTCATCAAAAGGACCCCAGGAAATATTCAAGTGTTTATTAAGTTTCTATTTTGTCCCTTGTTTTGTGGCTGAAATTATAGGAATACAAACAATGAGAAAAGCAAGATTTTTTTTTTCTAGTAAATTTACACTTTGTGTTGGCTCTGTTGTCTATAACTGGGGTTTTAATAAGTTGCTGGTCTCTTGACTCCGGAACTCAGAGCAATAACAATAACAAGAAGCTCTGAGATTAAAAACCATAAAATAAAATAAAATAAAATAAAATAAAATAAGTGATAAATACATAAAATCATCTAAAAGAGATAAATGACTTCTTGGCAACAGCAAGATTTAGCTAGAGAAATGTTGCTTGCTTTAATATATTTGAAGAAAAGTGTGGCTATCAAAAGAGAGGAGCAGTTGATGAGAGAAAGAGATTTACAAGTGTCCTAGCAAGGTATGTTGGAAAAGAGAGGGTAAATGTGCTCTATGGCCCTCTTTCCTGTGACAGGCCTAGACCTATTGCAGGAATAATACAGAGGCCATCAGGCTTAGAGCCTTGAACATCTGAATTACTGCTGAACTCTCCTTCTTTGTTTGGGAGATTTCCCCAAATCTCCCATTATAACTACTCTTTTCATGCAATTCCCAACACACACACACACACACACACACACACACACACACACACCCCTCATTGTTACCAACTTGATGATCTTGTTTAGTTTGTTATAAGTAGTCCATATCACTCAACTTTCCTGTAAGAAGATAGTAAACACATGTCCAGCTTCTACAATTTCCATACGGTTTATAATTTCTTTTTGTTTAATTATCTTAACAACCCCCCAAATTAGATATCAGTATCCCATAATCATATGCAATCCAAATATTCTCTTTTCTTTCAGTTGGTAAGCTGCAGGAAAAGTACTTGGTTTCACCTATGGTAACCCAGATTCATAACTCAGCCCTTTTTTTTTAACATTTTATCACCCCAAATCAATCCAGTGTCACAAAAGAATTATCAAACATGATAAAATTACTGAAGGTGTATGCCAGAAAAATAGAGATCTTATATTACCTCATAGATATAGGTACCATGAGACATTCCCCTTTTCCACAGCTGCTTCCTGGCTTTAATGCCAGTGATGGCACCTGGAGTTGTGCACTGTAACAGCCTAATACAATTTAGCTCTACCTTGACTCTGACTTCCAGTTTTGTTTTGTTTTTTTTTTTTCTTTTTTTGAGATGGAGTCTCACTCTGTTGCCCAGGCTGGAGTGCAGTGGTGCGATCTCTGCAAGCTCCGCCTCCCGGGTTCACGCCATTCTCCTGCCTCAGCCTCCCGAGTAGCTGGGACTACAGGTGCCCGCCCCCACGTCTGGCTAATTTTTTGTATTCTTAGTAGAGACGGGGTTTCACCTTGTTAGCCAGGATGGTCTCAATCTTCTGACCTCGTAATCTGCCCGCCTTGGCCTCCCAAAGTGCTGAGATTACAGGTGTGAGCCACCACGCCGGTCCCTAATTTTTCATCTTCTGCGCCAGCAAAGTACTCAGTCAAACAAAACATTCTCCTGGAGCTCTGGTTTCCTTGAGAAAGAAATCTGGAAGCCATCTTTTTCCACTAAAGTTTTTTTCTTGATGGTCCCCATCCATTCTGCATAGTATTTATTTCTTCTACACACTCTCAGGTTCCTCTTAGGAGGAATTCTGTTCAGTGATTGCCCTCATTGCCTTACTAGTAGGTGGAGCAGAAAGCTTCTGTTTTGTCCAGATTGTCTCCACTTAACTTTGAGACAACTCAAACGTTAGGAAAATGTAATCAATGCTCGAATCAATCATCATTTCTAGGACTCAGACAAGAGTGAATTATTGGTCTTGCAAAGATGATTAGATATTGGAATTCACTATGCTTTTCAAAGTTACATTAGTCTGTAATAGCCCTGGAGAACCTTCAGTTGGCATTTCCCTAGATACTGCAACCCATGTGCGTTTCTGTCCACCTGCACAGGAAAGAAAAGCAGGCACAGAAAACCAAAAAATCCAGTAGTACAAGACAGCACATGATTCAGGATCTAACTTTGTGGTGCAGAGGACAGCTTCTATAGGAGCTTGAGAGGAAACCTCGGGAACCAGAGAACTGAGTACAGGTTTCATAATGGTGGTAGGTCTTGAAGAAAGAAAGATGGAGAACGTATGTCATGTAAAGAAAGCGTCTTATATAAAAAATCTAGGCACATCTTATATAAAAAACTATGCTTTCCATACATTTTTATTTACTACCGAGGTTGGCATGTTTATGTAAATCATCTCATCCAACTTGGATTTTTAAATCCCTTGGGGGAAAGAGGCTACCTGTCAAAATTGCTTAGAATCATTTGCTTTCAGATATATGTTTAATTTCATTATACTTGATAGCCTGATGATATCCCAAAATCCCCTCACCATTTTTGATTTTCCAATTCCTTTTCATGTTCTTCAACTTACCGTACCTAAGTCCCTCTTGATGTCTCTTTTTGAGAAGATGTGTATGAACCATACATATAAATTGATCTGTTCTCATGCAGTTGTGAAGTAGTAGCTCTTCCTATGAAGGATGAAACGACCTCAGGAAGAATGGGTTCATCAGAGACAGAATTAAACTAGTCAATCTGCCATCAATAACTGCAACCTGTATAATCAGTGATGTATAGCTTGATATATAAAAAATTAGAGTATTTAAGTAACCAAGTCTCATATTTTCCCAAAATAAATCTGGCTTAAGCCTAGGATTATCTATTATAGGCTCCCCTCCCCTCCCCTCCCCTCTCTTCTCCTCTCTTCCTACCTTCTCTTCCTATGGCTCTGTAAAACAGAAAGAGAACTGATTTTGTGGTCAGACACACATGGATCTGAGTGTTACTATCTGGCTAACCATGAATAGATGGCTTCACCTCCTAGAGCCTCAGTTCCCACTGCAAAAAGAGATCGATGACATCAACCACTCAAAATTGCTGTGCAGGTTAAATGAGATGGTATATGCAAAATGCAAAGTATCTAGCAGAGGGAATATGTACCTCGTATACAGTAGCTGCCCTGCGAACATTATCTATCATATGACCATTAATAGTAATTGTAGTAGCATTGGCAGTGATAATCATAGTAGTTTTAACATTTCCAAGGCATATGTCATTTTAACTAGACTTGTTACAATTTCCACTAAAATGTATACATAAAAGAGATCATGGTGGTCCTGTAATACTCTCTCTTACTCAAAGCAGAAGTATCCTGTGAAATATGACACTACCTGTTAAATGGACATATAGCCTGAGTTTCCATGCTGGAAGGGAATCAAAGCTCGCTATTCCTAGGAGCACAAGATCTAGCAGCATAGACCTTTCTTGCCAGAAACCCTTCCTTGGACTAAGCAACATTCTCCCTCCCTGAAGCTCCCATCTATTAGTCTCAGTTTTGCATCTCTTGGGTCAAGCAAAATGGATCTAATCACTCTTATTCATGACAGCTGTTTAGATATTTGAACAAAGGGTATTCTCTTCTGTAAACTGTCCATCTTCAAATCATCTCATCATGTGGCTCACATTCCAGGACCTTCAATGTCCTGAATGTCAAGATGACACCAGGACTAAAAACTCTTGCATAGACCATGATGGCACAGAGAGCATAGAGCCACCTATGATCTGCCTTGTGTTTATCAATGTAGCTAAATAAGTGTCCAATTTATTAGTGTTGAAAGTTATTAAGTATATGAATCAATAAAGTATCTAGATCTATGATGTATATTTGTGTTTATACATATAAGTTGTATATGTATGTGTGTTTATGTAGATATTTCTTTATCTCTCTTTCCTCTGCAAGAAAAGATCCTTGTCAATAGTTTCCTTTTTTTTTTTTTTCCACCTCAGCCTCCTGAGTAGCTGGAATTGCAGGCACACTCTGTTGTGTCCGGCTAATTTTTTAAGTGATGGTCTGGCTAAATTTCTCTATTCTACCAGAATCTTCTGTAAATATACAAACTTTTAGCTTAAAAAATAGTCTCACTTTATTTTATACATCTGCTACATCCAAAACAGTTTTATCTGATGATTGATTGTTTTGTAGCACATCTTCCAATTTTTTTCTTCTGTGACTCATCTGACTTAAAGAAATTAGACTGTCTGGGTGCATTTTCCCCCTTTCATTGATGTAAGCAAAGCTAGAGGAGCCAAGCCATTCAGACGGTAAATACACATGGTAAATTTTGCTTCTTTTGCTAAACACTTCTTAGTCAATCAAGAATTGCTTATACTAAAGACTGAATGCTGGCTGTGTATCCATGGTAGAGAACTAGTAATGCAATTTGGGCCACTTAATGATTTCTTCTTTTACTCTACTTTTCCTTTATATTCTAAAATAAAATGTCTTTTGAAGAGCTGGCATGACACAGGATTTTTTTTCTTCTTCTGTGCCTCTGTCTTCCTTACCTCTTCCAGCATTCCTCCTTTCAACATGCCCTTTGGCAGTAAAGGTTAGCAGAAATTTATTGAATACTTGCTCTATGCCGTTTGCTTGAGACACATCAACGAAGTGTCTATAATGATTGGTCTCTAGATGTCTCTTGCAGAGACGGGGTGAGACGACAGCATAGGGAAGAATACACTGAGGCAAGATAAAATTACAGACATGATTCTCTCTGGGAAGGGACAAGGGCAGGAGATATTTTTCTGAAATGTATGATCCCTTAGCTCAGCTTTGAGAGATGAAAGATAACAAAGGGTAGCAGGGAGAACACAGGGAGGAGGAGTAAATAATTCACTGAGTATATTTACTATCTTCTGGGCACTGTGAATCATCATCTTCCTAACCCACGAGAATTATCTGAAGCAGGTACTGACACCGTGACCATTCTACAGATGTGGAAACTGGAAGCTCATAGAGGGAAATCAGTTGCTCACAGCAAGCAAGGGATATAAGCAGGACTTAAACTTGTGAAGCTCAATTTCTAAGTCCATGGTCTCTGCCATGGAATTCTGCTCCCTTCTCAGATAGGACCAGAAAGGAAAAGTTGGAAAAGAGTGATGGTACAGACATTTTCGGTAGAAAAGAGAACGGGTGATAATCCTGTGATGCAAGAACAGCAATCAATCATGACAAATGTCCCTGAGTGGCAACACGAGAGGACGGAGCTGACCTCTGCACTGAGCTCTTGGTAACCTGAGTGACCCTGTGTGTCTGCTGGTCATTATCACTACCCTATGTCCTGCTTCACCTGTGTCTCAGGACGAGACTCTCAACGGATACAGAATCAATATAAATGTAACTTTTGGACATAGTTTTGAAAAACTGTCCCAGCAATGGTCATAATCAGTAATCACGGGCTTTTAGAGGGAAATTGGCACAGAGAAGTGTTTTGGGCCAACTCCTCACTTTGGACAAGAATAAATGGTTCAGAGAAAAATAAAGAGAAGCCCAAAGTCCAAGTCCAGAACCCAAGTTTCCTGCCTCAAACATGAGTGCTTTCTCCTTCTAAGTCACTAAATATCAGGTGACACTGCCTCCCTGACCCTGGGAAGTATCCGTGAGTGCAGGGAAACAATACGATCTGATCATTCCTGCTGAAAACAATAACAATAACAGGACGACAGCGATAACAACAACAAACTCTCATTCAATAACTGCCCATTGCATTTGGGATACAATTTGGGGTTCTTTTTGTGTTCTATGAACTTGGATTGTCTGTCTCTGAATACTTTCCCAAAACTTATTAAACACTAGGTCTACAGATTCCTTTTTAGGTTCTCAAGCTCTCCAAAGGCAATCCTGCCTCAAAGCCCTTACACAGCCCTGTTCCTTGTATGTGAAATATTCTATCACTTCACTTATCCTAATGCCTCTGCATACTTCTCTTTACCATCTCCACTGCATAAATGAGAATCCCAGTTTTTTTCCCTTTTAAACTCTGAGCAGCAAAATGACATGTATTTATTAAACTGTTTGACTTTAAATATGGTGTTCAATTCTCTGAGCTTTCCCATTCTCACCTATAAAATAGGCATAATAGTGCTCCGTAGAATAGTTGTACGGATATCAGTGAAAGCCCTTAATAGGCATTCAATGAATAACTATTAAAAATATTATTCTTTAACTCTATCCATAACCCGGAACAATATTCTGTACAATGGGAAGCAATCACAGATTAAGGTCCAGAACGAAAATGACTGTCAGTGAGAATACAATGGCTTTTCTGGAATACCATTTCCAAGAATAAAGCTCTTGAGTCGCCTGTGTATAAAAATACATTGGGTTTGACTTACCTCGTGTTGTAGAGAAACTGTCACAGTTCTTAGCTATGAAGGAGGTGAGTGAATAAGGAGAGGGAAACATATACAACAACTAGATAAAGCACTGAAATACCAACAGCCTGTGCTGGACAAATTGACTATCATAAGCTGGGGACATTGAAGAAGGAAAATTTTAAAAACAGCTTCTGCATTGAGTAGGAATGATTTCTGCCTTCCTCTTCCCAGTACTGACAGTTAATGAACATGAAAATTGGAACACAGAGCTAGAGCTTTCTTAAATCCTGTTGTCCAAATTGTGGACGATTTGCAAAGCAAGCCAGTATGAATCTTGAATATATTTCCAGTGGTTCTCCTGGAGAGCCAACACATGAAAATGCACCTATTCACAAGTTTATAAAAGAATGTAAATGTCCACACATAAGAACATTGAAATAGCCTTTCGTGAGGTGTTTTAATAAGCCACTCTATTAGTCCATACAAGCAAACAAGCTGGAATCAGAGATCAGAAGCAGAATTGTCATTAGGCAAAGCTGAACACTTCATTTTTAGGAAATTCATATAGGCTAGAATAGTTGTCCATATACCATCATTTTGTAAATTGGATTGAATTTTTTAAAGCACTAAAGGAATGAGTTATTTTAACTAGCTTCCAAGTGAAATCTTTGGTAAATCAAAGAATTATTTTTGTAATGTGAATAATTGGCATCACTAAGTTCACTTTGTAAACAGAAATACTTGCATCATGTTTAGATTCAAGTAGAGGATCCATCTGCTTTTGGTTTCGGGAGTCATTCATTCACTTAGCATTATTAATGCATTTATTCTTCATGTATTCAATCTATAAATATTTACTGAGCCCACCAAATGCCTGGTACTGTGTTAGATGCTTGAGAGCCAGGAAAGTATAAGAGAGATCATATGCTTTGCTCTCCTGAGGCTTGTATCCTACTAGGGTGAGGCAACCAAAAAATAAGTAAATAAAAACATACAATACAATTTCAAATATATGTGTTACGAACAAGAATAACACAGTTTACAGGGATAGCCTGAAGATGATCGGAAGGGGATTGGAGTGTCGAGTGGGTGTTTCTGTTCATGAGACACCCAGGGACATCCTCATCAGACAGGCAAAGTGAAGAAGCAAGTCACAGAAATGAACAGGGAAAGGGTGTTCCAGACAATAGGAACAGCAAGTGCAAAGATCTTGAACCTGGTAACTTGTCTGAACAGCAAGAAAGCTTGAGTGATCAAGGGACAAAAGCTACTTAAAGTTTCTGGTTTGTTATAAAGGATATTACTAGGGATACAGATGAAGAGATGCATAAGGTGAGGTATGGGAAACAGGGCCCAGAGCTTCTGTGCCCCTTCCAGGTGCGCCACGGTCCAGGAGCCTCCACAAGTTCAGCTATCTGGAAGCTCCCCAAATTCTGTCCTCTTGGACCTTTTATTGAGACTTCATTGGATATGCATGATTGATAACCATATAGAGATGTGATTAGACAGAAAGGACATGATCTAAACCCAATAAGGCCTGTCCAGATTCTTCTTGGCCTTTCTATGCAGTATTCCTGTCTCCAGGCTATGGGTCAGGACTCCCTCTGGTATGAGGGTCTTATGACCCATAGACAGATTAGAGTCCAGCCTTGGGCAGATGAAAGGAGATGGGGGAAGGTCAGAGGGAGAGACTGTGTTTTCTGAGGCCTGATCCTTAGACATAAAATGCCCCAATATTATAACAAGGGCTATGCGAGTTACTAGCCAGAAACTATGGCTAAAAACCTATCTATACTATACAGAGGTCTTATATAATATATATAGGAGTATATTAGTATATATAGGAGTATATAAGTATGTATAGGAGTATATAGGAGTGTGTAAGTATATATAGGTTTTTAGCCACAGTTCCTGGTGTGTTTGTGTGTCTGTGTGTGTGTGTGTATGTATATATACACACACATATACACAGTGACAGTGACTATAGGCTTTAACCTAGGGGACTTGAATATCCAAGATGGCCCAGAATGAAGATATGATGAAAACCTGTTTTTGCCCATATGAGACTGCATTAGATTGGAAGATCTCATAGATAAGGGGCAGTTCTCATGTTGTACTTTCTAGACTTTGGAAAGGAGGTGTGCATAAGGCAGGTGCTCTCAGCACCATTAGGGGCAGGGAAATCATAGCGCTCAGAATCCAGAGATTTCTGGCTGACACAGAAAGAGGTGGTTTACAAATTCATCCACGTGCTTATGTCTTGCCTGTACCCTCCTTCTTCCTCTCTTACCTTCTCTGCTTCTATTTCCTTTCCTTCCCTCTCTGCCTTCCTTTCACCCTTTCACCTTCCACTCTTCAATAAAATTCTGTGCACTTGTCATGTGCCTGGCACTGTGCCTAGAGATCTGATGAATGTGCTCCTCCTCAGGTATAGAGGAAAACTCCTTTCTTTTTCCTTCATGCAGCTCCAATTATATCCAGACCGGAATCTTTTGCATGAGCTTCTCCACTGAAAGTCAGGCTAGTGGGAATATATGGGAGTCAAACACCCATAGGTTGGAATCCCAGCTCTACTACTCACCAGTTGTATTAGACTGGACAGTGAATATAATTTTCTCATCCTAATTCCTTCATGTGTAAAATAAGGACAATAATACATACTTTGAAGAAATGTTTTGAGGATTGTTAGTTTTATATATAAATGTTTCTGGAATATAAAACAGACTGAATAAAAGCTAGTGATTATTACATTATTATTTCTGCTTGCTTTCTTCCTTTCCAACTTGAACCTCTATGTAGAGGGAGGGCATAGTTACAATGATTTGGTATAAGACTGAAATGGCCTTTTGATTCTCTGTCCCCTGTAAGGTTCTAAAGTATTGTATTCATGATTATTTAGGAAAAACAAAAACAAACCTCAAACACCTCAAACTACTTTTATTTCTCTGCTCTCACTCCACCAGAATAATCATCAACACAGAAAAATGATTTTGTGAGCAAATGGAAGGGGAGATTCTCCCCACCGCCAAGCAAGCGATCACTTTTGCAGTGGACACCAGCTGGGTGGGTGTCCTCCTCCTATCCACATCTGACACTATCTCTCTCTCTCTCTCTCTTTTTTTTTTTTTTTTTTTTTTTTTTTGAGACAGAATCTCACTCTGTCACCCAGGCTGAAGTGCAGTGGCATGATTTTGGCTCACTGCAGCCTCTGCCTCCCGGGTTCAAGTGATTTTCCTGTCTCAGCTTCCTGAGTAACTGGGACTACAGGTGCACACCACCACTCCTGGCTAATATTTGTATTTTTAGTAGAGATGGGGTTTCGCCATATTGGCCAGGCTGGTCTCAAATTGCTTACCTCAGGTGACCCACCTGCCTCAGCCTCCCAAAGTGCTAGAATTATAGGTGCGAGCCACTGCGCCTGGAGATCACGTCAGATCCCACAGGTTAGAGCTCACTCAGTGCCCAAGACTGCTCCTGCCTGCCTTCAGACATTAGCTGCAAGAACTTCTGATCGACTGGCTTTAAGTTGGGATTCCCACAACCCCTTCTGTGGGTTTGATTAATTTGCTGGAGCGACGCACAGAATTAAGTGCAAAACTCACTTAAAGTTTCTGGTTTGTTATAAAGGATATTACTAAGGATACAGATGAAGAGATGCATAAGGTGAGGTATGGGAAACAGGGCCCAGAGCTTCTATGCCCCTTCCAGGTGCGCCACGGTCCAGGAGCCTCCACAAGTTCAGCTATCTGGAAGCTCCCCAAATTCTGTCCTCTTGGCCCTTTTATTGAGACTTCATTGGATACGCATGATTGATAACCATATAGAGATGTGATTAGACAGAAAGGATATGTTCTAAACCCAGTAAGGCCTGTCCAGATTCTTCTTGGCCTTTCTATGCAGTATTCCTGTCTCCAGGCTATGGGTCAGGACTCCCTCTGGTATGAGGGTCTTATGACCCATAGACAGATTAGAGTCCAGTCTTGGGCAGATGAAAGGAGACGGGGGAAGGTCAGAGGGAGAGACTGTGTTTTCTGAGGCCTGATCCTTAGACATAAAATGCCCCAATATTATAAGAAAGGCTGTGCCAGTTATAAGCCAGAAACTGTGGCTAAAATCCTAGGTATACTATATAGGTTTTTATATATTATATAGGTCACCATATACAAAGTAACATATAATTATTTTGTATATTATATAGTATCTCTTTCTATATGTGTGTGTGTGTTTATATACATGTGTGTGTGTATGTGTGTATGTGTGTGTATATATATAGTATTCCAGAAAAGCCATTGTGTTCTGGTTGACAGTCATTTTGCTTCTGGGTATTAATCCATGATTGCTTCCACACTGTACAGAATATTGCTCTGTGTTATGGATATATATATATATATATATATATATATATATATATATATAGAGAGAGAGAGAGAGAGAGAGAGAGAGAGAGAATATATAGGTCACTATATATATAGAGAGAGTGTGTGTGTGTGTGTTTGTAGTCACAATGACTATAGAATATAACCTAGGGAACCTGAAGATCCAAGATGGTCCAGAGTAAATGATGATGAAAACCTGTTTCTGCCTGTGTGAGACTGCATTAGTGGCCCAACACTTCACCCTTTCCTGTAACCCCACTCTTTGTCAGGCAACTAAAGTTTCTCCCCCTATAAAAGCAGATCATATTTCTCCACTCCTTAATTTTCCATCTGACCATGCTGCTTTGGCCGACAGATTAAGGTAGAAAAGATAGCTTCCAGTCCTGAGCCTAGGCCTCAAGGGGTCATGCATATTTCTGCTTCACCTCTTGTGCAGTTTTGATCACCATGAGAATATGTCCAGGAGAGTCCCAGGCAGAGGATGAGAAATGCAGAAAACCAAGCTGACTTTCCCCAGCTCAGCCTAGTTTAGACCAGGCAACCCTAGCTAAATCACAGATCTATGATAGTAAATGCATGCTCTTCTAAGTGAGGAGTGCTGGGATCATTCACAACATAGTATTATTCAATATATTGGCTTTAGTTCACCCAAATATGTCATTCAAAAATGTATATTGTATGTCTATGTTTGATGTCATGTTAGGCACCATGCTAGATGTTAGGGATGCATAAATAAACTAGAAAAGTATCACCCCTGCCCTTGCGAAACTTAAACTTTAAGTGAGGGAGAAAGACAAATGTTATTGATAGAGTTGAAAAGGGTATATTTGAGAGACAGGGGCTGCCTGGAGTCAGGCCTTAGCCTGAGATGATTGGCTGATTGCTCCTAGTGTTGGAAAGGGGAATTGCGTCTCTGAGGTGTTACTGATTTTTTCAAAACAATACACAGCAATTGGACATATTTATAGGGTACAATGTGATGCCTCAATACATGAAATGATAAGTAGGACTTAATATGTCCAGGATTTAAACTCTGGAAAAACCTTCTTCAGAGTTCATTTCAGGTAAGTTCTTATTTGCAGTTAGGGAAACTGAGGCTCAGAGAAAAGAAATTACTTTCCCAAGGTGAATCAATGAATTTGTGGCAGATCTAGGACATGAACTCAGAGCCTCAGCTCCTAAGGCTGGCACATCTCATTCTACGTGACCTCAAACAAGCCTTATTTAGACAATTTACAGTGTCAGAAATTTTGAACTGCCATAATATTCTTGGCCAGTTGTATAATGAGTTCCATTTAAGATAAAATTAATCTCTATAATTATTATAATTCACAATTGTAGCATGTCTCTTTCTTGCTCAGGTCATTTAAAATGTGATAATAATCAGTCCTCATAATTAATAATAGTAATTAATAACTTTCACTTACTGAGCCTATGCTCCAAGCTTAGTGCTTTTCGCTCTAGGTATGTGGGCATGTTGAATCCCCACCACAATCTAGGCACAGATAGTAATGCCCATTGTATAGATTTGGAAAGCACATCTCAGGGAGATAAAGTCTTTAGCCAAAGTTATGGCACCAACGAGTGGCAGAGCCAGGAATCAGACACAGATCAAAGGCCTGTGGTCCTCCCACCTTGCTCTACAGATCCAACTGTGGGAGTATCCTCCTGAAGTGTCTGATTCAGAAATGGTATTCCCAGTCCATCTTTCTCAACTTCCTCCCTCTGCTTGGGGAAGGCGTGGTTGGAGCCCACTGCAATGTGATGAAACTAACGCCCCACTTGGATCTTGCATCACTCTTTACACCATTTACCAAAGGATGCCTCTAGAGCAGGAAGCTTTGAGAAGACCTGGGGAGCCTGGAACTTCTAAGTCTAAACAAGGAACTGACTCAGCAGGGTCTGGCTATCTTCAGAGTCTGAGGAGAGGCGCATCAAAGGAATGACAGCCTGGTACCTTTGATGAGGGAACCGACAGGAAATTAACAGCTTTGTGCAGTCAAGGACAAAGACAAGAAAAGGCCCATTTGGGCCTCATATCTGTCTGGATTGGAACCCACAGGAAGCAGAAGGGGCTGTTTAATCCTGACTCCAGAGCAACCCTTGAAGGCTGGCTTCCTCCCTTGAAGAAGAACAAGGTGAAGGAAAGGTGAGGCAAGTTAAGATAAACACCCAAACTTTTGGCTGGCTGGCTGAACTGAATCTGTAATTTAAGCTGTCAGTGGGTTCCTTTTTTTTTTTTTTTTTTTTCCCTATTCTTTTCCTTTTTAAAATCTAAACTGTAATCACGCAATACTCCACCCAAGTGCTTGATAAGGATTTCTAAGACAGATCCTAACATAGTCATAAAAAAAAAAAAAAGAATACCCTCTGAAGTGTGCACTTTGTACTGTGTCTATGAGTAGGTGTGTTTAAAATGTCACGAACTGGAATGCCTAACTCTAGCTCCCAGGAATTAATCACTTAGAAGAGTGAAAGGGGGGAATTAACTTTCTTTAAAACTTATAAGGTCTCCAAAGCAGCAGCTAAAATAGAACTTGCTGAATAGAAATATGGTTATCTTTCCATAAGAACTAGAAATATTTTTTAACATATTTTTCTCTGAAACTGCTTTGCCAAGTTTCCCCTTGCGGATTAGCTGCAGGTCACAGATATTCTGGGAATAAAGATATGAAAGGATTTTTTTTCTTTCTTGGTTACAATTCAGTGATTTTAGTAAATTTATGGATTTGTGCAATCATCACAACTATCTAGTTTTAGAGCATTTTGATTGCCCAACAGAATTCCCTCAAGTCCTATTTGCAGTCAATTCCTGTTCAAATCCTTAGCCCCGGGCGACCACTGCTTTCTGTTTCTATAAATTTGCCTTTTCATTTCACATAAATGGCCATTTCATATAAATGAAGATCATACAATATGTTGTTTTTCATTTGGCTTTTAGCATATGTTTCTGAAGTTCATTCATGATGTAACAAAATCAGTATTTCTTCTCCATTTATTGCTGAACAATATTCCATGGTATGGATACACCCTGTTTTGTTTATCTACTCACCAGTTGATGGGTATTTGTATTGTTTCCAGATTTGGGCTATTATAAATAATGCTGCTATGAACATTCTGGTGTGTGTTTTAGTGTAGACATGTTTCCTGTTCTCTTGAGTAGAATCCTAGGCATAGACTTGCTGGGTTGTGCAAAGGATTATTGACTGCTCCTATACACCAGGTTCCATCTGATTCAGGTGTGTAGTGTCAGTGGAAACTTATCAAGCAATTTTTAACTTACTTTAAAAAATCGGCTGATGCACCCATTACTAAAGGGATGGTCTATAAAAACAGCTGCTGTGATTCGATAAATTCTGAACAGAGGGGAGAGGTCAAAGTCCAGCTAATGTCAGCTGACATGTGGCCAGGTTCATCTTTGGACACGCTTCCAAAAGGGAGTTTATGAAACTTGCTTCATGGGTCAAGAGATGTCCTAATCGTCACAGATCCTGGGCGTCTTTGTATAATATATGTATAATCAGATTGACCGTGGCTTCACACTCCGTCTAGGACCACGTGGAAGGGTTGAGAAAATCCAGGCAATAGTTTGTAGCCAAACAAGAGCAAAACTCGAGTATCTCTGAGGGAAAGCCGGACCCCTTTTCCCTCCTCTCCTGTGTAAGTAACTTCATTTATAATCTGAAATGGCGCCATCAGAGCATCCCATTACCATCATCATGCCTCATTAGAGTGGGGACTTTCGGCGGTGATTTGGGAAGTACCCAAAGTTTTAGGGGTTACAGCAAAGGCCAACAAGGCAGACCGAGGAAGCCGGGTAGAGCTCTGAAAAGGTTCAGGGCCAGGGATCCACAGCGGGAGGAGGTAGTGGCAGGCACCGGGATCCGCTCACTGGCGCTCTACAGGAAAGCACTCAGCGTCAATGGCCTCGCGCGTCCCTTGCGCAGAGAGTGTGGTGCAAAGTTGGGGAGTTACTGGGGACCCAGGGGGCTATCACCTTGGACACCTATGGTAGGGGGAAGGCTGAGGAATGAGGGAACTGGACAGCAGGAAACTTACAGCTCTTACCCCGCAGAGGAGGAACGAGCAGTTTAAAGGCCACGTCCACACAGAGGGTGTCAGAGGCATCCTCCCCGCGCAGGACGCGAACTGGGGGCAGGCACGCAGCGCCACCCGGATCCTGGAGTCGCCAAGAAGAACGCGGGCGGGCGGGCCGAGGAGGGGCAGCCTCGCCGGCACCCGCCCCCGCGGGCGTCTCCCCAAGCCGCGTGGAAACCCGGGAGGCTGCGGGCGCTCGGGGACCCGCGGGCTGGTGACCAGGAGCTGGAGGGCGGGGTTCGGCCGTCTCCGCCTTCGCCCAGCATTGGGGTTCCTTCCCCATGCGCTCAGGATCCCAAGCTTTCTCTTCCGTTTTCGGCCTCTTTTTCCGTTAACTCCTGGGCCGTCTCCTCCCTTCTAGCCCTTTCCAACTGCTTGGCTGTGGCGCCCAGCTTTCCCTCCGCAGCCTCCTTCCGTGTCTTTTTCGCGGGTCCATCTCTTCTTCTTCTTCTTTCCCAACCGCATCCCCGTCCCCCCAGGTTGTTCCTTTTTAGCCTTCACCCACTGGCGTCTCCACCTTCCTCCGCCTCCTCTCTTGCCTCCTCCTCCCACCCTGCAAACTTGTTCAAGCCAGGGGTCCCTACACAGACAGGGTTGTTCCCTGCTGGGTGTGCGGGTCCCCACGCCTTCCCGGTACCACGAGCGCCCCGCCCAGTCCCTGGCGTGATTCCTAAGCCCTGACCCTGCCAGCCCTTTCTCCCAGCGACTCGGGGAGGGAGGGCAGGAAGCAGGCCCGGGGCTCCCTCCTGGTAGCGAGTCCTCAGTGAGGGGAACACGGGAGGAAGGAGCCAGGACTCCGGCGCCTCGCCCCATTAGGCCCTCCCTCCCGCAGAAGCGCTCACTCCTCCGGGCCCTGGCGGGTCTGCAGAGAGGGGGTGGCAACAAGTGACACTACCGGCGGGGGCCACTGATACCTGGCTGGGGTAGGGGCCAAGGCACCCTTCCAAAGGGCGGAGCGAGGCCGACCCCCGCGAAGCGCTCCCCGCGCACCCCTCTCCGAGGCGTTGCGGGGGGGGCACTGAAGGAGAGGAGAACTGAGAGAGAACGCAGACTGGGCTCTTCCCAAGTCCTAAGTCTCCTTCCCCGCCCGACTTCACCACCAGAGCCACCAGAAGAGTTTGCAAGGGATGGGAGATTGAGGGGGCTGGGGGCTGGGGGCTGGGGGCTGGGCTGGAGCCGCCAACGTTGAGGGATTTTTGGAAGGTGGGGTGGCGGAGTGAGAAAGAATAGAACGCACTCCCGAATTCCCGATTGCTTCCCTCACTTGGACGATACCTTCCCCCAACCACCATCCCGGCCCGCCAGGCAAGAGCCCAGCCTGGCCAGCTGGAGCGGATTTGGGGGATGGAGGAAAAAGGGGGCTCCCAACCCCTCTCCAGCTTCCCTCCGCCGCCCTCCCTGATTGGCTGTGCGTCCCTGGAGCCCAACTTCAGTCGCTCCAGACTCCATCTGAGCCCTGAGGGAGTCGGAGCGCCGCGCCTCGGGGCGGGAGGGGCGGCCACGAATCCAGGGGTTGGCATCTCTGGGCCCCTGGGGGGAGGGGCGCGGACGGGGTCGGCCCCCGCAGCCTCTGCGAGGCCCATCTCGCTGCGTCTCTCAGCCTCTGCTTCTCTCAGCCCCCGCCCTTTCCTTCCCTCCCAGCGGCAGCCTCCCTCCTCCCGCCCCCCCGCCAACCCCCCGCCCGCCCGCCCGCCCGCCACCTCCCCCCGGTTTCTCATTCCTGCCACTAGCGCGCTCGGCGGCTCATTCCGCGGCCGCCGCCAGCCGAGGGGAGCGTCGCGGGCCGAGGAACAGATGCCGCGGGGGCCGCTCGCAGCCGCCGCTGACTTGTGAATGGGACCGGGACTGGGGCCGGGGCTAACACCGCAGCGCTTGCCCTGCGCCAGGGACGGGCGGCCCGGAGGTTGCGTCCACCCGCTAGGGCCCCAGGTGAGGCGCGCCGCCAGTCCCTTCCTCTCGCCTGGTTGGGGCTTCTTGGAGTGGGGGGCAGGATTTTCTCTGGAAGAGAATGCCTTGGCGGGGCGGGGTGGTGGGGGAGACGGTGGTATCCGAGTCGAGGTTTCACTAATGCAAAGCAAAAGGGAGGGAGAGATTTGTTTAAAAATCAGAAAGGGAGAAGGGAGCCAGCTGTGGGCGCGGGCAATGCAGGGGACGGGGGCTCCAGATGTGCGCTCCACGACTCTCCCGGGCTCCGGCCTCCTCTGGGGTCTGCGCCGAGGCCGCGGCAGAGGGGGTTTTTACCTGGCTGGGGCAAGAAGCTGCAGAGCAGAGCGCCGGACACGCCGACTGCCCCCGGTCATGTCTCTGGAGAAAGTCGCCCACGGCGCGGTGCCCGTCAGCCCTGCGCCGCCTCCCCAAAGCGGCGACATGACCGCGTTCTGCGGGGTTCTTACTCCATCCTGCCGGATCCCTGCCTCAAGCTCCCCGGGGCTCAGTCCCTCCAGTCGAGACTGCCGGGGAAGCCCGGGAAAACGGAAGGACCCTAGCTCCGGAAGGCGATTGCCCGCACTTTAATAGCGTGGGTTTGGGGCCGCCGACTGCGGTTCTGGGGTAGGCAGCTGCCGTGCGCTACAGCCCTCCAGCCCGAGTCTGTGTGGGAGCTGCGGCGCCCGTTTGTAAGCTCCCACCAGCTCAGGGGTAGGTCCAGGAGCGGCCCAGACTCGGGTTCGCCTCTGGCTTGGGATTGGCGAAAGCTGCCGGGGTCAACGTTAACTTTGAGAACCAAACCTTCCCGAAACCTGCGCCGCCTCTCGGAGCGCGCCAAGCCTCTCCAGCTCCCGGCACGCACGGCCTCCCTCCCTGCGCTCTGCCCCCGGAACGCTAGCCGGGAGGTGGGAAGCACTGAGAAGCCGGCCGGATGGGGAGGGCGGCAAGGAGAGCTCCCTTCTCCGCACCCATCACCCCCGCCCCCCACCAACACAGAGGAACTGTAGGAGGGCCCGCCTCACGCTGTGAAGCGGAGTCCCCAGAGAAAGTGGGGTCGGGGGAGGCTTGCGGGTCCGGCTTCCTTGTCCGTTTTTTGCCGAGGGCCTACTTTCGCCGGGGGCTCCCCGCGCCTGTCTCTCCCGGGTGAAAGGTTTTCTAGGTGCTAGAAGAAGCCCTGTTGCTTTTGCTGACAATGCAATAGGAATTTCATGGGCCATCACACTGCTATTAAGAAATTGCATCTTTTAATTATTTAATACCATCCCTGCATGACGACCGGCCATCCCTAAGGGATGGGAATGGGGGATTGTTCTTGAAACCCTGCTGTATGAGGGTATAGATTTCCCTAAAGTCTTCCCTTCGTCTCCCCCTAAAGAAATCTTGTTACGATCGCTCTGAAATCTTTTATTATTTTCATCTTCTAATCATGGCTTTCGGTTTAATATGAGGCAGTAAGTTTTCGTTTTAATCACAGGGAAGCTACCGTAATTAATCTGGCGAGAGGACGGATCAATTTCCTTATCACTTGGGCTTGCAGCAGACATCGATGGTTTTGCGGGGTGTCTGGATTTCCTGGGGATGGGGATGCAGATGTGTTCTCAGGAGCGAGGATCCTTTAGCATCGCATCAGCACATTTGCCAGGCTGGGCTCTGAGCGCTAGAGCCTAATATGTTGGCAGAGGAGAAGAGAAGGGACTGACCTTCTTTTCGTTAATTCTGGAATTGTTTTTCCTACAAATACGTAGGTGCAGACACCAAAACAGAAATATTAACTGCCCAACCCTAGCTGCAGGGAGCCTAGTCTTCTTCCAATAGGACAAAGGAAAAAAAGTTACAAAACAAAGGGACAGAGTTGTGGCCAATACGAGGCACTCTGAGGCTCCAGCCACTAAAGTTCCTTAAATGCAATCTCTGATTTCAAGTTTTAGAGTTGGTCAGTGGGCTCTGGAATTCGAACCTCTATGTGAAACTGAAATCCAGCCTAGTACAAAAGGAATGTGAGTGCTTTTCAGTAGAGACCAGGGAAAGGCATCTTTGCTTGAGTAAGAATTATCTTTACATCTTACTTTTGAGACACTGTAAATTAAGACATTAAAATGTCTTGCAGGCATGCACTATTATTAATAAAAATTATTACTATCATTTTAGTTGTTACTTCAGAGTCTGCATAAACTGGGCATTTTATGACATTGTTTGAAAGAACAAACCACCTTCCTCAGCCCTGGGAAAGGGGGAATGAAGGCAGGCCTTGGACAACGGATTGAGACTGGATAATCTGGCGAGGCCCAGACATGTAGATTTATTCAAATGGCTGCTTATTGCTTCCTAGGAAAATAAGCTTTTAAAATAGTTCTCACTGAAGCAGTGGACCATCTTGATAGCACTTCAGAACTTTCATTACATTCAGCGTTCTTATCAGAACACCAGACAGCAAAATTACTAGAAACCTAAATTCTATTTTCAATTAAGATGCAATCTTTTGTTAATTTGAAAATAAAAAAAAAAAATAGTTACGGCGCAATTTTTTTATGCCTTAAAACTCATGTTTCCTCTGTAGAGTGGTGGCTGTGGATGTGCATGTTTGTGTATTTGTGGGAGGAGGGGGCAGGGGACAGACTTGGAGAGCCACGCCGTGATTTGGGGGAATAAGGATCAATTTCATGCTCTTTTAATGCAGTTGTCTTCATAATTCATGGTTTTTCTTCCCCTTTGAATAGAATTACATGGCTGCTTTGTAAAGATTCTGGTTTGGGGGCCCTCATATGGGAAACGCCATGACATTGACCTCGTAGTCTGATTTACAATGCCAGTACTGCACTCCCAGGAGCATAGCGTGTCCTGGAACCTTGCCTGTGAATTCCTGTGACTTATGAAGTGGTAACTTATGAAGTTGGTAAACGTTGATCTGTTATATTCAGATCTGTTTTTCAGAACCATCTAAACAAGATCTTCGAATCTGATTTTAGTCTTCCTTCATTCTCAATACATTTATGTAGGTAGATGTTCAAGAAACATAACAATTTCATTGGAATTTACTTTCGGTATTGATGTTTTCACTTTGATCACAGGCATACTTAATCATTCAATAATAATAAAACAGTGGAATATAGAAAGTTTGAAAGTAGGTATCAAACTTTTTTTCTTGAATTGTCAAATTTGAAGAATGACTATGAACTTCCAAGTTTTTTCCTAGAAAATTTTGAGCACTGTGTAAATTCACTAGTCCATGATTTAAGGGACTGAAATGTGTTTGGGATGATTTTCTCCCTTATGGAATTGGCTGCTGTTTCATAAAAAGTTACCTAATTTGTCAAGAATCCCTATTCTGCACTTACCAAGAATTGTGAGTTTTCAGCCTTTTTAATTTAAAGTTATTAACTCTGAAATATATAAAAATAGTTGGTCTATATGAATTTGTGATTTAATTGATTAGGGGAAAAACATCAACAGGTCTGCTAAAGAAAAAGAAAAAGAAAGCTGGAGAAAATTGGACACATCCTGGTGCACCAGTAGGAGTTAAGAATGAGCTGTTCCATCAGGATTCCTGTGATAGCCATCCGCAGCCTCCCCTATGAGCAGGAAGGACTAAAGAAAACACTCGAGGAGCATAATTAGACATGTTTCTGCTATAATTTTACCCTGACATTGAGAGCCTTGTACATCTCTGGAAATGGACTCCTTCGCGGAAGATTGCACTTCTGGCCACTAGAGGGCAATGGCACCCTTCTCCAACTTTCTGCATGGAGCCCATCTGCTTTTGAGGGCATCATGAAAAGCGGTTTTGTTACTTACCAGCCTTGTCTGGCCCTCACAGGAGAGACCGAATTCAATCTAGCTGTGGTTCAAGCTACTGCTCTAGCAGTTTGTCAGGATTAGCATCTTTCTAGTGGGTGGATCCTGTTACCTTCAGCCTCTACTTCCCACTTTGGAGTTTACTAGAAAGTTGGGAAATCTTGTAACTTGACATTGAGCAGCAGCCAGGGTGGGGGCTGGGCTGCAGGATAAACAAGGTCAGTTCTCACTGAGACAGTGATCTGGGAGGATTTTCTGGATTTTTTTCTGGCAAAAAGAGCATCATTTCTGACTCCAAGTGGAAGGGGATGGATAAAGAAGAAAAATATCAGTGAGACTACTGTGATACCATTGCCCGTTCTTACATGAGGTTTTGACGATGTCTGCAAGACACTTCTCATTTGCAAAAAGGAATAGCAGTTTGATCTTCGGTAAACACTTAGGGGCATGGAGTTTTAATATAGCAGTAAATGTTTTCCTATTTCCTTTAAACTATTCTTGATACTGCTGTGAAAACCTAACTTTAGCAGAGAGTAAAATTTAATTCAAGATTGTTCTTCGTGCACTGGAGTATAATCATTTGATTTTTTTTTTCTCCTCAGTGATATGGAAATTATGACTTATGATTAAATTGTGTATTTCAGGCTACACAGATTTATATTTGCTCCTGTTTGATGTGTCATGAAAGTTCAGGAGGAGGAGAATGCAAAAAACAACTAATGCTATATTATGATTAAGAGGAAAACTCTATTAAAAAAATAAGTACTGTTTTAAGTGGATACTTAATTGTGTTTTTTGTCTTAAGTGAGTACAGTTGCCTCCCTGGTGATTCAGCAGTGGAGTTCTTTGCAGCTCTGAGCTGTGTTGGAATGCATAGACAGTTGATGAAGAAGGAATCAATGCAAATGGATTATGGTAGGGAGTATTAAGTAACTCAGTGGAAAGTAAGACAAAGTGTTTTGTAAACCGACGTTCACTTATCATTGGACAGTTTATTTAACTTAAAAAAGGACAATTTTAAATTCTAAGCTCTTGTGAATAATGCACATTGTTAGAACTGGAGGCAAAATTTCATTGTTATTTGATTTAATTAGTCATGGGACAGTTGCAGAGTTCAGGGATTCTTATTGAGACAAAGCATTTCTCTCACAGTCTGTGTGGTCGAGGTTTCTGCTCAATCAGAAAATCTGGTACATCAGGGAATTAGGTGAGAGGAATGTGAGAGAGAAGAGAGGGAAAGGAGGAAGAAACTCAAAAGTATGAGGGAGACTAATGATGATATTTCTCATGGAGGCCCATTTCTCCTCTCTCTCTCTCTCTTTCTCTCTCTCTCTCTCTCTCTCTGTCTACCCCCCCCCCCCCCATTTAAGCCACTTGAAGAGCTGAATCTAGGAAACTGATATAAACAGCTTTAAGGACTGCAGTAAACAGTAGCCAAGGTCTTATTCTATGTTTTCTGGCACCAAGTGTCTCTCAAACAATATTTGTGAATGAGCAGGGGTTTATTCTCAAAATGTCCTGGTTGCCGCAGGTGAAATAAAGCCTTCGATTCCTAAACTCCGCACCCTTTATTTGCCAGAAATCCTCCTGACATGGTCTTCTGCACTGAAATGATTTTCACAAATCAAAGTTAGCTCTTCACACTCAGCTCTCTTGAAGAAAATGGCCTGGAGCCCGGCTTTGTCCTCACTGTGATGATCACCTCACATGGCAACCAGCATGGTCGGGGAGGCTCCTCCCTGATCTTAGTTTAAGACACGTAGAGATCTCATTGCAGCATCCATTAGGCTCCATCAGTGAGAGCAAACTGAGAATTTAGGGTAGAGTCCCTGCTAATCAATGCATCTTTGTTATTCTCAAAAAGAGCAAGGGTGGAGGAAGCGAGGATAAGCATAGTAGCTCAAATTGCTGCATACCTACCCTGCCTTGGAACTCTGGAATGTTTTACCCATAAACTCATTCTGGAAAGTTCAGTTTTCATCATGCTAGAGGCTTGGACCAGTTATTCAATCTTGGAAGCAATAGTGCGCAGCAGCAGGGCCAGGATGAGGGTGAAGAGAGTGAGGCCAAGTAAGTGCATGGCTGGATTCTGTCTTGATTGAAAATTTTGACTTTTGCTCATCATAGATTTTTTTTTTCCCACTGATCTTCATTATTTATTTACGTTTTTAGAGACAGAGTCTCGCTCTGGAGTGCGGTGTTATGATTGCAGCTCATGGCTGGTCGCAAACTCCTGGCTTCAAGCCATCTTCCTGCCTTGGCCTCCCAAAGTGCTGGGATTACAGGTGTAAGCCACTGTACCCGGCTAACTAATCTTGAATTTTAAAATACTGCATTCAAGTATTACTTATTTTGATTACCGAGGTTTTTTGGTGTAGTCTTATATTTTGTGAGTGAAGAGTTTTGCCTCCATTACTTACAAAGTATGTGACCAAGAATAAGCTAGATAAGCTCCCCAAGACTTAGGTGTCTTCACGGTAATGATAGACTTAGTAATAATATCTACATCCTAAGATTCTTGTAAAGATAAAATGAGAGTTTAGTACAAGGCCTAGCTCATGATGAGCCTTCAGTATGTCCTGGGGTTGCTTGCCCTGTCTGAAATAGACTCGGGATTCAGGTTTACAGACTAATGAGAACAGGTAGCAGTTTTTCCTTATCATTATAAGGCCAGAAATCTTGCATGGAACATTTGTTTTAGATTGAGGCCTCTCCCAGTTAGCAATGAATTGTTTCTTAGTGCCTGCCTTTTTTGAATGATTTCGTAAATTTAAGTGATCCATCCCTCTTCCACTTAAAAGAGTCAAGAGGCAGCCGGGATTTGAGATTTGAGAGCTAATTACTGCTTTTGAACACTGCCTGCCTCCTTCCTACCTTTGCATTTGTTCCCTCAGTTCATTTTGCATATGGGTTGCTGTGGTAAGTTACCCTGCAGTAATACCTTACTGGGAAAGTTTGCTAAGCACGCCATATTGAGATATTCATCACAGGTTTGCTTTCATTTAAAAGGGGCTCATTACTATTCCAGACGAGCTCAAAAGATAATTAGTCTCTTGATAAATCGTCTCCATTTCAAGAGTATTCCTGTTTGTTTTTCAGGTAAATGTATTTTGGGATTGTAAGGGTTTTGAGCAGTGACAGTTTTAACTCATAAATAGACGGTGGCTGAAAAAGTCCTGGTCCTGCCTTGTGGGTTTCTGTCTTCTGCAGGCCCGGGCAAAAGCACAGTGATTTCGAATCATGCTAAAAATAACGGAGTCCTCACCCTCTCTTAGCCCTGATTGGTTTTCCAACTGTTTCTCACCCAAGATCACAGCCAGGCTGGGCTTTCCAAGGCTCCGGGACCTTCCAGGTTGTCCTGCCGTTTCCCATCTGCGGCTCGCCGGTGTCATCTGTTCTTGCCCCAGGCTGGCATTCCCTTCTGCCTGCACCTTGCAATGAAAGGGAATATCTGTCTGTATTTGCCCGGGAAAAGGAAGGAGAGAGAGACAACTTTGTGAGATCCTACTGTCTGCTGGGCGCTCTACCAGGTACCTCATTTATTCTGTACAACCACCCCGAGAGGAAGGTACTCTCATCTCCATTTACAAATAGGAAAATGACTCTCAGAGGGAATTTAAGACACTTGTCTAAGCTCATGAGTCTGGGGAGAAGGAAAGCTGGCTTCCCAAACCTGCTGTGACTCTAAATGCTCAGGAGTTTTCCACTATGTTTAGTGCATGTCTCAAGCCTGGGCCTCCTTCACTCTCTGGAGAAGGACACAGAAGAGCTGATCTGACTGCTCAACGCTCAGCTCCTACAAAATCTCAAATTTTACCCATAATGGGAACTTCTGAGATCCTCTGATCCAACTCCCTTATCAGCAGGTTTTTTGTTTTCCCAATAATCCTACAGCTTCTTAAATGTTCTGATGATTGCCTGCTAACTACCTCTTAGGGAACCCAGGAGTGAACAGGTGATTCATTAACTCTAGTCATTAAAAGCACTCTATTTTAATGAAGAAGGAGCTGAAATAACTTTTTTGGTAACTTTCTCCCAATAGTTATATTTTGACCCCCACTTCACTTTTTCCTTTTCCTGAAGGCTCTGCAATTATTTGGTACCTGGTATTGGATAATAGTTAAAACCCTGCATTTATTGAACACTTTGTTAGTTTCAGGCACTGTACTAAGAACATTCTATATAATATGAGATTTACTCACAATGCCCTCATGAGCTACTTAAGACTGTTGCCAGCATCTTATGGGGGGCGGGCAGAGGGGTGCAGTGAAAATCACGTATTCTAGCATTCCACAGCTGGTAATTGACAAAGCTGGGATTGTAACCCAAGCGTCAGATGCTGAAGCTTAGTCACCATATCAGGCTGCTCCCACCATTCAGAGTGTCAGCGAATCTGATGAGATACAGTTTCCAGACCTGTCACCATCCTCATCACTCCCATCTGTTTCCACTCCACGTTGTCATTGCCCGCTTTACCACGTGGCGTCTTAAATCAGGTTCCCTATTGCAGACAGTCTAACCACTTCGAACCACTGAATCCACTACTTTCTCTAAGGAGGGCTGAGGACTCTGTTTTACCAAGTAGAATTCTCAGGAATCAGATGTATGAAGTCACTAACAATCATCAGCTATTCCAGTCAACCTTCATTTAGAGATGAGGATTCAGGAACCCAGAGAGGAACCAGGACTTGCCCAGGATCCCACAGTAATTTAGAGTCTAATGGAACAGAACTGTGCTCTTGAGGCTCTTAACCCAATCCCTTTTTCTTCTTCTTCTTCTTCTTTTTTTTTGAGACGGAATCTTGCTCTGTTGCTCAGGCTGGAGTGCAATGGCAAGGTCACGGCTCACTGTGACCTCTGCGTCCCGGGTTCAAGCCATTCCTCTGCCTCAGATTCCGGAGTGGCTAAGACTAGGCACGTGCCACCACTCCTGGCTGATTTTTGTATTTTTAGTAGAGATGGGGTTTCACTATGTTGGTCAAGCTTGTCTCGAAATCCTGACCTTATGATCCGCCCGCCTCGGCCTCCCAGAGTGCTGGGATTACAGGCATGAGCCAGCGTGCCTGGTCAAAGGTCATTGTTTAATTGATTATTTAAATAGTTGTACCTGTGGCCTGATTTCTTTGTAAACATATCATTAGTTCATTTGTTTATGTAAAGCTGCACCCTCTGATGTCCTTGGGCAGTTAGGTTAAAAGTTTTACATGAATCTCTTATTTGGAAGTTCGTGGTCAGTCCAGTGTCATTTCATATGCTGTTTGATAATACGTTGCAAAATGCAACACTTGGCCCTGGCCTTAAGTTCTATCCTACTTTGTAGTCACCTCCTATTACTAACTCCCTTCCAAGGTTCTGTAAAGAACAGAGTAAGAATGATGTCCTTACCTTGCCACTGCCAAGCCTATAGAGGACACTTTGGCAGGGTTTGGTTTGAAATTCATTTCAAACTCATTTCTTTGTCATTAAAGTAACGAAAAGTCCTGGGTTGGGCACACAGAAGTGGTCAAATCACAAGGGCTTCCCTTCAGAGAGCTGACAATATTAACAGCACAGAGAATACTAGGGTTGTTGATTAAAACTCAAAGCTTTATACTGTAAGGACCCCAAAGGAAGCATTAAATTGGGCCACAGGAAGGACAAGTCACATCCAGTTTGGTGATCAAGGGTGGTTTGTGGAAGAAATAACAGAATTCTACTCCTGCATGATAGGGAGAGACTACAGAGGCCACCTAGACCAACAAACTCTGCCATCACGTCCTTGAATCATTGCTACCGTGTCCTGGTGGTAGTTGTAGCATTGCTAGTGATATGGAACTCATTACCCACTTATGCAAACCACTGAGACGTTGGGAACCTTCACTCTTGGAAATGCTTCCTTCAATTGAGCCAAACTGTCTCCCCAAAGGTTATGTTCTTGGATGTAGCCTATGATGCTATGCAAGATAGATGTAATTCTTGATGTAATTCTTCCTCCATTTGCAAGTAATCTTTTTTTTTTTTTTTTTTTTGAGATGGAGTCTCCCTCTGTCGCCCAGGCTAGAGTGCAGTGGTGCGATCTTGGCTCATTGCAACCTCCACCTCCCGGGTTCAAGCGATTCTCCTGCCTTGGCCTCCTGAGTAGCTGGGATTACAGGAGTGTGCCACCACACCCGGCTAATTTTTGTATTTTTAGTAGAGAGGGTGTTTCACCATGTTGGTCAGGCTGGTGACCTCATGATCCACCCGCCTTGGCCTCCCAAAGTGCTGGGATTACAGGCATGAGCCACAGCGCCCTGCTGCAATTATTCATTTTTTAAGTTGTCTTCCAGGATGCCCTCTCCCCAGTCTTAAAATCTCCAGATTGAATTCCCCTTTTTTTTTTTTTTTTTTTTGCCTCTAGCTTTCCTCAGAGGAAAGGACTGAAGCCAGAAATCTAGGCAGCTAGACTCTAGATTATCAACTCCCTTCTACACACTTCTTTTATTGCAGCCTGAGGCTACATTACATTAGCTTTTATTGCCAGCCACATCACCCAGAGGACTTATGCTCCACAGTTTATTTGTTTATTTGTTTTTCCTTACGTGCTGCTGTTAAGCTGCATTTCCCCACCTGTCCCTGTGCACATAAGACATGATAAGTCACCTTCAGTGGTGTTAGCACAGGCTCTGGAGTCAGGCTTCCCTGCTTCCAGGCGTGACTATGCCACTAACCAGCTGTGCAAGTCTCTATCTGCTTCTCAATTTCCCCATCGCACTGGGGTTAATGTCAGTATCTGCCTTCTAAAGCAGCTCTGTTATTAAATGATATTAATCTATAAAACTGTTTAAAACAGCTCATGGAATGGAGTTGCTGTTATTCTTATTGCTGTTACTTTTCCTATTGCTGAGTTTGGTCCATTGATCAGGTCTACTGAAATATTTTAAAATTTCAATCTTTAGTCTGTTATTCAGCATATCTGTCATCCCTCCTAGTCTCATGCTATGGGTTGGTTTCTTCAGTCCCAACCTTGCCTTGTAAAAACAGAACAAAGCAATGGCAATGAAAATACCCTGATGCGAGCAGGGACAGTGTCTTGTTAAACCATATGAGATATATCTATATAAACATACACACACACACACACACACACACACACTCTCTCTCTCTTTCCATTTGAGTGATTCAAAACCATGGAAGACAACATTCCATGCATCACTCATTCCATTTAGCACATGCTTGTCATTTTGTTTGCTTGTTCAATTGTTTGACTGCATGGCCTCAAAACCACCTTCCTACGTTTAGGAAATAAACCTGATAAAAGTCTTTATAGGAGGAAGAGAGTTCCTTCTACTCCAGAGGGCTAAAGGGTCATAGAGTTGATTCCCTAACTTTCCTGGAAGCTAGAATGCCAACTCAGCACCAAATCCCCTGTGTTTTAAATTTGGATTCAGTATCTTACACACACACACACATCATTGGCCATGGAGAGCTCATTCTGGTCACTGTAGCAGTGGCTGTACAGCATCTGATTTCCAGGGGCCACAGACATGGTAAAATAACCCATATCCACCCATGTCCAGTGGGGACAACCGTGGTGCCTTCACTCTTCTCGTTCTATGGCAGAGTCTGGCTTGTGATTCTAACTGCCCAGCCTTCCTAGGTACCTGGGAGTTTTCTGAGCCTCTTTCTCCAGTTTTCCTATAAAGACTGTGCTGCCCAAAGTCTGTTTTTGTTGCTTTCAACTAAGAAACCCAGAAGTTTTCATTTCCCCACATATCCTTGCGGGACTGTTATGAGGAACAATATCTGCTGCATTATTGAATGAGATATCTGGCTTTTGAGTTCTTCTCAAAAGCTGAATAGAATGTTGACAGTCAGATAAGGTGTAAGGTTGGAGCAGAAGGAGCTTTTAGTAAACATTGAATACGCTGGGTGCAATGACTCATGCCTATAATCTCAACATTTTGGGAGGTTGAGACAGGCAGATTGCTTGAGCCCAGGAGTTCGAGACCAGCTTGGGCAGTATGATGAAACCTCATCTCTACAAAAAATAACAAAATTAGCCGGTAATGGTGGCATGTGCCTGTTGTACCCAGGTACTCGGGAGGTATTGCTTGAACTGGAGAGGTTGAGGCTGTAGTGAGCTGGGATTGCGCCACTGCACTCCAGCTTGGGTGTCAGATCCAGACCCTGTCTTAAACAAACAAACAAACAAACATTGAATAGTCCAATTTGCATTGAGCAAGTATTGGGCAGGTGTCAGGACCTGGGCAGAAGCCCAGTAATATAGCTCAGTGGATGAGGTGGCATTCCAAGGGCAGCTATGGCAGACAGCATAATAGCTTGGCATGTGGATGGCAAATAGTCTCTTGCAAGGGACACATCCAGTTCTGTGAGAGAGTTTTCCATGGATTCTAGCCAGGGAGCCAATACAAAAATCTCAGAAGCTGGAATACATAGGAATTCTAGGCATTGATGGGTGCATGAAAGGGGATTCCCCCATAAGAATGGACAAGTGGCCTGAAGTCACATCTTAGCTTCTGGAGGGGACAGTCTGCATGCCTTCTTTTTTTTTTTTTTTTTTTTGAGGCGGAGTCTCGCTCTGCCGTCCAGGCTGGAGTGCAGTGGCCAGATCTCGGCTCACTGCAAGCTCCGCCTCCTGGGTTTACGCCATTCTCCTGCCTCAGCCTCCCGAGTAGCTGGGACTACAGGCGCCCGCCACCGCGCCCAGCTAGTTTTTTGTATTTTTTAGTAGAGACGGGGTTTCACTGTGTTAGCCAGGATGGTCTCGATCTCCTGACCTCGTGATCCGCCTGTCTCGGCCTCCCAAAGTGCTGGGATTACAGGCTTGAGCCACCGCGCCCGGCCTGCATGCCTTCTTAACTGTATAGCCTCTGTGTTGGCCCAAGTGTTGGGTAAACAGTGGAAGTTGTCCGTGCATACAGTTGGGCGAGTTTGGGCAGCAAGGACACATGGGTAAAAGCTTTCTCTGGAGTTAGTCTCATACCATCCCACAACAACTTCTCTAATACACCTTTGAGAGGAATCTGCTTCACTCTTTCAGGGAGTGGAGTCTGCAGGGGAAGCCCAAAGTCTCAGAGCATCTGAGACGTGGTAGCCTGTCTAATGGGTCAGAGAGTACAACCTTTTAAGGGCTTTGATTTTGTAGCTGAGAGAGCTCCTTGCCCAAATTTAACCCAGTTATCACTGAACTGAACAGAACTCTTGGAGCGATTCATTTCAATTTCTTTCTCTTTTCTTTTTTTTTTTTTTTGAAATGGAGTCTCACTCTGTCACCCAGGGTGGAATACAGTGGAGCTATCTCGGCTCACTGCAACATCCGCCTCCCGTGTTCAAGTGATTGTCTTGCTCTAGCCTCCCAAGAAGCTGGGTCTACAGGCATGCACCACCACACCCAGTTAACTTTTGTATTTTTATTACAGACAGAGTTTTACTATGTTGGCCAGGCTGGTCTCGAACTCTTGACCTCAAGTGCTCCGTCTGCCTCAGCCTCCTGAAGTGCTGGGATTATAGGCGTGAGCCACTGCGCCCAGCTCATTTCAATTTCTATGCGGTAATCCATGCCTGGTCACTATGAACAAAAATCCAGATCACTACCCAAAGATGACTAACCACACATAGGTGAGGCTGCATAGGCGGCTTAGTAAAATATCAGTAGTAGTCAACTTTCCATTGTCTACTTGTTAAAGCCACATGTTTAAAGGTCTTTTTTGAAATGTATTTAATTGATAGCAGCGGCAAAACCATGTTTAAATCCAAAGCCAAATTGGAAATCAGGGTGAAGTGCTTCATTTATGCAAACAATTCTAAATCTCAATACTTTGCCAAAATATTTCGGTAGTAAAGGGAGAACTATCTTGAACAACTTCACTCAACTTTCATCTTCATAAATAGACACTGCTATAGTGTAAGATATAATTTTCATGTTTATTATTATTTGGGGGAGCTTAGAAAGCACTTTATACATGGAGTGTCAATATCATTATCTTAGAGTAAAGATTGCAATGTAGCAGTTAGAGCTGGGGACGCTTGGCTTCCAAGTAATGCATTGGTGATTCTTGTGTTTTTTTCATTGCCATTCCTGCAGCACATCTCAGCAGTGTATTTGGGAGCATTAGTTAGGAGACTAACGCAGCCTGAGAAATCACATCTTTGAAGCGAGGAACAGATCAGATTCTGAGGCAGCGTCGTAGCTGTGCCCTCTCTATCACCCCCGCTCTTCCTGTGCCCTGTATTGCAAGTCAGAAAAGCAGCAGTTTTCACTTACAGAGATGCGCCTAGTGTCCTTTTCTTATTGGGTGCATAACTTCTGTCTCATTTCTCGTGATTGGAGAAAAATCACCTGTGAGCAAGTTTGTGGCCAATTGCTGACAAATTTTCCCTAATAGGCTGCCCTGTGATTCCTTCCCTCTAGGCAGATCAGCCTTTGCAATGCTGGCATTGCTGATAAATAGTGGTGTGGCCTTGAGAAAGCCAATTAACCTCAGTTTTCTCATCTGTAAAGTGGCCTTTTGGGTCCTTTCCAGCTTGAAAATGGCCTGGCTCTCAAATCTTCCTGCACAAATCACTTGGCATGGTACTTTCTAACCATCGCTTCTCAGCATTTTGGAGAAGGAACCACAGAGACAAGCACACCTGGATGTGAATGCACAAGTTTGCTTTGCCTGAGCAGAGTTTATAAGCAGAGGGTGATAGTGAGACATCATTTTGAAACCCTTTATGGGATACTTTCAATACCAAATTTAGAGGTTTGGACTTTATTCCCTAGGTCCCAAGGAAATTTTACAGGATTTGAAGCATGCTTTATTAAATGATTTCTGGACCACATTGAAAGGAACTGATAGAAAGAGACAGGAAGTTTAAACAGGGAAATTCACCGGGAGAGTACTCCTGTGAGTCCCCTCTGGCACTCACTTCACTGGGAGAGAGGATGAAGCCAGCACGAGCGTGGAAGCATTGTTATAGTAGCTGATGTGGACTGAGCATTTACTCTATGCACACACTGTGTTCAGCACGTCCCATGAATTATCTCAGTCCATCTTCAGGACAATCTCAATGAGGTAGAAGCTATAATTATCCATTTATAAAATATGCAAATCAATACCCAGGATAATTTGGCAACTTTTCCCAGTATTATGCAGCTAATAAGTGGATAAGCAGGGCGTTGAGCCAAGAGATCCCATGTTCTTCGTTTCTTTGTTACAGGGAGACAGACTTAAGATGCTTTCAAGGGCAGGTCCATGAGACATACCACTGATCACTGTGAAGTGCTTACTGACAGCCTGGGACTGGGCCTTTCATAGGTTATCTCATTTCATCTTTCCAATTCCATAAATGGGAGCCTGAGATCACATGGTAGACAGCTGCAAATGATTTAAATTCAGGACCCGAAAGATCCAGAAACCTTTTCCCATGACTTTTCTCAGGCATACAAGATTGATGGATTCTTGGCACTCTCCCCACCCAGAATTATTTAAGGATGACACCAAGTGTTATGTTTTCTGTGATGTGCTCATAAAACTTAAATATTTAAAAAGATGTGTTAGGCAGAAATAAGTTGTGTTTCCAAGATCCATGTTCTCTCCTGAGAGTTTGGCTCCTGTCCAGCCCTGGCATACATGAAAGGAAGATGCTACCAAGAGTGTCATGTCAGAACATTTATCTTGCACCCAGGATTTACAGTTTGTTTGGAAGCGTTGTTGAAAGAAGATGTATACATTCAGTTTTTGTCCATCAATAGGTACCGTCCATTCTCTGTTAGGTAGCATTAAGATCTTGTATGTTGCATGTCAAAAACGGAGTTCCATTGCAGCTTCTCTAATGCATATTAATAAGAAACAAGATTTGTAAGAGATAAAGAATAATCTACACTGAATTCTAGGATGACATTAAGAGACATGAAATTTAGCACTCTAAGGCAGGTCTTCAAAATAAATGTGATAGCAAAGACCAACATGGCAAAGTTTGTTCAAAGAGACATAGTCCACGAAGGTTTCTATGTTTTGTATCGATCAACTCTTATATTCGTGTAACATTTCATCTGTAGATCACCAGGTCCAACCCTTAACCCATCCCACTCACTGTTAACAAGAAGGAACTCACTGCCCTTGTGTGGACTCAAGTTTCCTCTTGGGTAGAATAAGAGGATGAGAATGGAAAATTGCCTCCCTATAGGAGGGATTGGGAAAAATAGTTGAGCTCTGTTTTAAAAAGTCCAGGAAGAAGTTTCGGTCACACTGACTTGACCCAGAGAATACATGTATTATTCTCCTAACACAGCTCCTGGGTTCAAAATTTTATTTGGACAATGAAAATCAAGTTGATAGTAGGCTCGTGGAAACTCAGAACGTAGTTCTCAGTTCTGGCAAAGAGGCCCCCAAACCTGTCCTCCAAGGAACAGTTGTGAAAACAAAGCAAGTAAGAAAAGTATTGTGGATAAGAATGTGAATTGATGAAATTCATGGTAATAGCATCACTCTTCGAGAATTGCCTGTCTTTGCTTAATGTTGAAAAATATTGATACTATCTATAGTATTGTTTCCCCTGTTTTTACATTTGCATGGGAGACAATTCGATTAACATTTCTTTCTGAAGATGGTCTGCTTCTGAGAGAGTGACAGTGATCGTATCAGCTTGGTCCACTGAGCGTGCTTTCACCTTGCAGGGCTGATTTGGATGCAAAGCAGAGAGATCTTGAAAATATCACCTTCACCTGCATTATTGCACCTCCTTTCAAAGCTCAGTTGGGTTTACTATAAGGCAACATTGAAAATGCTATTCATGCACATGCTCTCAAATGTGAGAAATTGTGCTAATCCAGCTTTCATTTTCATATCAAATTGAACAAGAAATGAGTTTGTCAGAAACAATCATGTCTGTTGCAGAGGTGTCAGGTTGGATAGTCAGAGGGATGTGACTGTTGCCCTGGGAGGTGTCTTGTGTTGTGGGAATGTGTTGGAGGTCATCTAGTAGGCTAGATCCAAGTGTGCCCCCTGGGAAACTCACAGGGATGATAGCTAGCAGCTGGCTTGTCCCAGCTGGGAATATTTCCCAGTCTCCCTCTATATTTGGTTCAGCCTCTTCCTTATTCTCAGTGCTTTCTGGGCCCCTCACAAAAACATGAACACTAAAATCTCTTCAAAAAACAAACAAGCAACAACAACAAAAAGAAAACCCAGCCTTTATATAAATAGTTCAATCTTTGTGAAATGTATGCTTTACGTTAAAAAAAAATATTGTAACTTGATGCTGATGCTGCAAACATGGGTGGTGAGATTCAAAGTCATTTCGGGAAGAACTGGGAGGACCTCAGATATTTGTTTTACCAGCCATGTAGGAGCTGATTTTAAAGCTTTTAAGTTGTCTGTGAGGCCAGAATTCTTTTGGCTTTGTATTTCATAGATTAACTTTTGAATGTATTTCCCCCAAATATTGAATTCTTATGAAATCGAGAGTACTACCAAGACAACAGAATTTGCAAAGTCAGCTTACATACCTCCTTGTCTTTTTGGGTCTTTCTTTGAAATGAACAAATGGGGCACAAAGTGATTTAAATCTTACATCCTCTCAATAATTCCCTATGCCTTCACAACAGCAATATAAATGGGGACCATTATTTGATGATCTTGGTATATGCTTCACATTCATTGTCTCCTTCCATTCCCAGGATAGCCGTAAAAGACTAATCTGAATACAGAGAAGTGATTAAAAGTGCAGTGCCGCAGGGGTTTATACCAAAACAGATTCCACTGCCCCCAGTCGTTTGTTGTGCCCATGTGTATATTACATGCTTCTGGGTTTTTTTTTTTTTTTTTTTTTTTTGCTTTAATTTCCTTCTCTCTACTTTGGGATAACAGTGGCACCTACAAAAAGCCAAGTATATAATGGGACTTAATAACTGCTAGCTATCACCTTGTGAGTTAGAAGTATATTAGTATTTCTGCCGTATAGAGAGAAAGAGATTAAATGAGTTTATGCATCGTACTCTGAGTTATGTGGCTAGTGAGTGACAATGTGGAATTTGTCTCCAAGTTCAGTGTTTCCAAACCCATTTGCTCCTTTCCATTTCCTTTACTAAAATTGACTAATCTATTGCTGCTCTTTCAAACCTAACTTTCACCTGGGTATAAGGAAGAGAATCTTTCCTCTGCTTATGAAGGTGTCATGCTTCACTTTTAAAGGAAATTGGCATAGATAATACTTTCCTTCCCAGCGGGAATCATATTTGCATACCTCTGAAAGTAATAACTAAATTTTCGCCACCAAATCCTTTGTTTTTGAGCTTTTATATGTTTATAATTGTAATTTCATGATAACTCTTTAACCCAGTGCTGTCCAATAAAAATACAATACAAACCACAAACGTCATTCACATATTTAGTTTAAAATGTTCTAGCAGTCAAATTAAAAAAGTAAAAGGGAAATGTAATATTTATTTTAATAATTTATTTTATTTAAGCCAATATGTCAAAACTATAACACAATACAACGTAGTGTAACATAATATAAATCATTGATTTGTAATCAATGTAACATTATTAATGTGACGTTTCATATCTTTTTTTATACTGTCTTTGAAATGTGGGGTGTGTTTTATACTAATGCATCTCGGTTGAGACTAGGTACATTTTAAGTGCTCAGTAACTGCATGTAGCTAGCGGATACCTTACAGATAGTGCAGGTGTCAACTTTTGAAGAATAAACTTATACAGATTTTTAAAAAACTACTGTTGGTGAGGGAGACACTGTTGGGCATATTTTCATGTTATCTAATTCATCTTCAAAATAATCCTATACTACCATCCCTATTTTTCAGACAAAAACATTAGAATCAGATTACATAACGTTCTTATCATCATATGAGCTAGTAGAATGCAGAGCTTGAATTCAGATTTAACATATTTTATTTCCTCATGTAGGCCTCTTTCCATAATACTGTAACACCTTAATAATGATGGTGATTATTACAACGATGATGAAAAAATAATACCATTAATATAACAATTCTGTTACCATCTGGCATCAGTGAATTTATAATGCTTTCTCTTACATTATCTCATGCTTATTCTCATTTCATACACAATTGTTTAAAACATGTATTTATATCCTAAATAAGCATCTAGCAGGTTGCGAGATCCAAAGCTAACCGAGAATATGTGATAACTCAACAAACTAAGCTGCTTCCAACACCCAGGTTATCCAGGAAATCAGATTCCTGTGAAGTTTAGAGTTTCAATGGAACGCAAAAAATATGAGCACCCAGGAGGTGTGCCATGGTGCTTGGGCCACGTGGTAGGCACCTGCATGAATGTGCATGTGTAGGCACTGGGTGGAGGGTGACAAGAGGAGGGCACAGATAGACGGGCTGGCTCCAGGTTGCAGTTGTTGCAGGTGAATTGACAGACAGCAGTAGAGAATCAAAATACCTTGACAGATAATGCTCACTTTCGGTGTTTTTGCTGCATCTCAGCCCCCACACTTTTAAACCACAGCTGCTGGAGCCATCTTCTTGCATTTTTTGCTCCATTGCTCCTGTCCTGAGTCTCCACCCCAAAGTCGGGTTCAACAGAATGGTCCATACTAAGGGGATGGCCAAGAATAGGGTATTTCTTACCTGTAACCAGGGATAATCATGACTTTCAGAGGCGTGGGTGAGCTATCATTGACACAAGCATCAGTGTCTCTAACACATGGCCCCTTCATGGGGCGACTTGACTTATAGGACGGTGGTTGGCTTTGGAAAGGAGAAATCTCAAGAGCATATGTTTTAAAAATACAAAAGTCATGGCGTGCAAGGGTGCCTGTGGTTCTGTTTGCATCATGCTTGTCTATATCCCTTTGGCTACAGGCCAGGTTAATATGGGCAAGCCCAGAGTCATTGTGTTACAGTCATGAGTAAAGGAAAGGGTGATTTATTGGGATTCTCCAAAGTAAGAGTTTCCTCCACAGGTTTCCCAAGAGGGAGGTAAGTGATTTTTTTAGGAGAGTGGGTATATGGAGATGTTGCAAGAGACATGATCCCATTAGAAATATTTCCTCATACTCTCTTCAACTGTTGACTCACTGAGACAAATTGGGAGTAAGATTTTGAGTCTATAGCTACACGGAAATCTAAACAGTGCAGAAATGGATTTTCAACATGAATTTTTTAAAACTTACACTTTTAGAGTTGTTTTAATTCAAACAGTATCTTTGGTTCTTAGAGTCAGAAGTTTCCTCAAAGGTCATATTAGCTGTTGTCTGCAGGCATTTTTGGAGGTGTGAACTTACAATCATTGTGCAAAACAAAGAGTCTGGCACTTTTAATTCTATTATGCAACCTGAGAATAATTTTACTTTTAAGAATTCATGTCTATATTATATGAATGCAATATATCATCATAACTGTGAGTAAAGATGTCCCTGAAACAAACAGCAATAACAAAAATCCCATCAGACTAAGGATATATCATCCGCCCATGCACCCATTTATCACAATATCCATCCATTCATTCATTTAGCAAAAGTCATACACACTAAAAATCAGCTAGGCTGTGGATATAAGGGTGGACAAGGTAGACACAGTATCTATTCTTATGGATCCTATATTTAGTTTGAGGGAGCAAACAAGTGAAAAAAATAATTTTTAGTAGTGATAAATGTGATCAATAGTACACGGTAATGTGATGTATTGGGAAGTGGCCTTGACACTTGAGGAAGATAGTGATTATCTCGGCTGAGGAGCACTGCTCATGGGAAAATGGTAGTGATGGTCTTGATATTTACCATAATGGGGACCTACAAAGTGGTGAGTAGGGAGGGAATAGAAGAAGGGAGGAAGAAGGAAAATAGAAAAAATAAAAATGAGGAAGAAGGAATGAATCAATGAAGGCAGGAAAGGAGGGCAAGATACTAGTATCACAATTCATATTTTCCCAAACTGATGACCTGGAATCCCCACAATTGTCCTGGGAGTTGGGTCTCCTAATGTTGAAGGAGAGCTCCAAAAGAGAAAGGGAGTTTGACTGGCATCACAGTTGAGGTCAGGGCTCTGCCCAGAGAGGAACCTGTGCCTTTGGCTGCGGTGCCCTGCTTGTGCCTGCCTGTCTTTCCTCATGATTGGTTGGTGTCTTCTTGACAAGGAAGGTTTGTCTCAGCAGTGATGGATTAAGAGAGTGGTATGCATCTTTTGGGGTTCCGAGAGGCCAAGAAATGTGGAGAACAAGTTTGTGTAAGTGGTTGGAAAGGAAATATTATTAGAACATAGTTCCTCTGAGTAATGGATAAAAGCTTTGAGGTGCTATGCCTGGAAGAATATAGCCTACACATATTTGAGGAATTACTTTAAGGAAGAAAGTTATCAGATTTTTCACCTTTGACAATATTAGAAAAGCAACTAAATGTGTATCTTAGGATGAAAATTTTAAATTTTAATCAGAACTGCTCCCTTGATAAGAAGTGTTAGCTATAGAGGACATGGAACTGTTTTTTCAGAGATCATTACACACAGTGGTTGTCTACTCATTGTGATTATCACCAATGAATGCCATTCTGATGGGGGATGCCCCTGGCTGCCCCCTTACTCCAGTTTCCTCAAATTCATTATCTTTTGGGATTTCTTTTTTTTTTTTTTCTTTTTAAATTATTTATTTATTAATTTATTATTATTATACTTTTTTTTTTTTTTTTTTTTTTTTGAGACGGAGTCTCGCTCTGTCGCCCAGGCTGGAGTGCAATGGCGCAATCTTGGCTCACTGCAAGCTCCGCCTCCCGGGTTCACGCCATTCTCCTGCCTCAGCCTCCCGAGTAGCTGGGACTACAGGCGCCCGCCACTACGCCCGGCTAGTTTTTTTGTATTTTTTAGTAGAGACGGGGTTTCACCGGGTTAGCCAGGATGGTCTCGATCTCCTGACCTCGTTATACTTTAAGTTCAACGGTACATGTGCACAACGTGCAGATTTGTTACATATGTATTCATGTGCCATGTTGGTGTGCTGCACCCACTAACTCGTCATCCCCGCTCCCCCCACCCCACGACAGGCCCTGGTGTGTGATGTTCCCCTTCCTGTGTCCAAGTGTTCTCATTGTTCAATTCCCACCTATGAGTGAGAACATGCGGTGTTTGGTTTTCTGTCCTTGCAATAGTTTGCTGAGAGTGATGGTTTCCAGCTTCATCCATGTCCCTACAAAGGACATGAACTTGTCCTTTTTTATGGTTGCATAGTATTCCATGGCATATATGCACCACATTTTCTTAATCCAGTCTATCATTGATGGGCATTTGGGTTGGTTCCAAGTCTTTGCTATTATGAATAGTGCCACAATAAACATACGTGTGCATGTGTCTTTATAGCAGCATGATTTATAATCCTTTGGGTATATACTCAGTAATGCGATGGCTGGGTCAAATGGTATTTCTAGTTCTAGATTTTTTGCTTTTCTGAGAGAGGAATTTTTTTTTTTCAATTATCTTGGTTGGTCACTCATTGCAGCCTTTCCACTCAAATACTCAAAGGTCTTCCTGCTTTCTTCCTTAGTATTTTCTTCCAGTCTTCTTCTCCTATTACATTTGTTGCCTCAGATGATTCATGAATTTCATGGCAGTATCCAACATCCTGTCACTAGCTAATCCTCAAGCTGCATCCCAAACTTCATTTAGCAAACTCTTAAATATGATAATTTCCCTATATTCTATATGTCTGTGATGTCAACAGTATCCACCCACTTTTCCAACCAGCGGTAAATGATCACACATTAACCTTGGAGGACCCATCTTTAAGGCCTCACACCCAGTCCGTTGCCAGTTACTACTGATTTCATTTTTGATATTTCTCTCATAATGTCTATTTTTCTCATTCTTTTGCCATTGTCAAAGTTTTCTGCCCTTATCGTTTCTCTTCTCAGATGTGTCCTTATTCTCCTAACTGCCCTTTTTGCCTCCTTTCTTTGTGCAGAGCACTCTGACCTTCAGCTCTCACTTTTACTCTACCTTTTCCACACAACTGTGAACTCCATGACAAGTTCATTGCCATGAGGGCAATAAACTTGGCAGCTCATATTACCCCTGCGTGGGGGCAAGTCATTGCCGTGAGGACAAGTTATGACTTGCCCTCATGGAGTAGTCTAGCTTCTGTCAAGACTGGATGAAGGACTTAAACAATCTTGTGAATTTTATATTTCTGCATCTCCATTTACATGGGCACATCTCCATCTACTCTTCTCTGGGTCTAATCAAGTGTTGAACTCATATTTTATTGATGCTGAGATATTTTTCCTAGGTGACAGAAACAAAGACACAATGACCACTGGAAGTCTCAGAACATAACTTTTGTGCCTTAAGATCACTAAAAATAGGAGAGAATGATCTTTCTGCCACTCTATCAGGAAACTGCAAAGCACTGAGACTACCTTCCCTGAGTTACAGCCCATCTATAAGGCCATTTGCTATGTCCTGTGAATATTCTGAAGGACACAGCTTGGGTCCTGTGTGCCTCCTTGTGATTGATAGTACACTTGAGACAGGGAAAAATATTTACCACGTAGGTCCTCAAAATTGTTGGATGACATGAATAGATGAGTAGATGAATGAATGAATATTTGGCTTCCCTAGACCTTCCCTGTTTTTTAAATATTCCATGTTTTCACTTGTATTGTCTACTCTCCTTGGGAGATCATGGCACCCTGTAATGTAAAATTTGTTATGGTACAGCTGTCTATGTGTTGTTCCCAGTAGGAATGGATTTCATAAGACTTAGATTGCATTCCATTTCACAAATCATCATACCCAGTTTTACTGGATGGGTGAAAGAAAGGGTTAGTAACTGACTGAAATTGTGAATGAATTCATGACTAAGAAAATAGATGGTTATAAAGCACATCTGTGATTTCAGGTTCTCTGCTCAATATGTCAAATATAATAGAGATCTGAAAGTGACCTCAGAGGTCATTTTATTCTTACCTTTTATAAACAGATTTAGGTGCTGATATTTAGAAAAATTTAAAAGATTACAGCCCCCCGCCCCACGCCCCACACACACCAAATCACATGGCATAGTAGTGGCATAGACAAGAACAGGACTTCAGCACTTTTAATTCCTAGTGAGGTTCACCCTTCATTACGTAAGACAATATCTTATCTTAATTAATAGGCATTTGATAAGCACCTGTGATATTCCAGACCCAATAGGAGATGCTACAGGGAATACTAAAAATGAAGACAGAGGCAGGGCATGGTATCTCATGTCCGTAATCCAGCCAACTTGTGAGGCTAAGGTGGGAGGATTGCTTGAGCCCAGGAGTTTGAGATCAGCCTGGGCAACATAGTGAGACCCTGTCTCTAAAACACACACACACACACGCACACACACATGCGCACGTGCCTGAAGACACAGTTGCAATCTTCAATTCTCCAGCATCTCATAGACAAATGAGGGTAATTTGATAAATTCCCAACAGCACATGTATTACATACCCAGAGATGGAGGGTCAGTCTGGCCGGCTGCTCCCGTGTTTCCTTGCTGCTAGAGCAGTATTTGAATATATCATGTAACTAGACGACTAGGTTTATCTTACAGTAGTATCTGATGCTGTTAACTCTAGCATGTTGTTCTGTCATCCCTTAGTATCCAAGGAACTTAAGGATTAACAGGGAGAGGAATATGGTAGCAATATGAGGTTCAATATTTACTATTGAACCTCTCATGACCCCTGTTCTTTCCCTGAAGATACCCCATTGGTCAGTTGGTTCTTCCAGCTGCTGCCCTACCCAGTTTCATGGCCTTCTCTTCCATAGTTGATCTATTTTGATAATTCATTTTCTCTATTGTGTGGAGCAAGCTGAGTCTTCTGGTAGGAAGGAAGAATCAATAAGGGTTGCCATCCTTGTGTTACTCCGATAATCCAAGCAATCCTAGACTGGGTTTGAGTGGCTCACCTGCTCTTTTTTGATGGTTTCTGGTTAGATTGTCATTCTAGCAGAGCTTAGTTATTGGGAAGAGTCACAGAGAAAACCAATTTACAGACTCAATTGCTGAATTTCCTCTTATTTTTAAAAATGTTATCTTAATTTTCTGATCAGAAGTCCCCGGTAATGGACTGGAAGTAGAGAATGTGAAAGGATTCTCATGTGCGGTGGGGAAGATGCTACTTTTCTGGTCTTTATTATGGGACTGATTCCATGGGTGTGTTTCCTAATTCATAGAGCTGTGCTCTTCTTTATGTATAGTATACTTAACATTTTTAGAAAAATAAAAAGTGACTACTACGGATAATCATAATAATTTCACCCCTAGAACAGTAGTGATTTTGCCCCCAGAGGACATTTGGCAAGATCTAGAGACATTTGTTTTGCCACAGCTTGGGAGGGAATGCTGCTGGCATCAAGTGGATAGGGACCAGGGATGCTGCTGAACATCCTGCAGTGCACAGGACAGCCGTCTGTAGAAAACAGTCATCTGACCCAAAGTGCCAGCAGTGCTCAGGCTGACAAGCCCTACCCTAGAGAATGAGGGTCAATCTGAAAGATTCATTATTGAACAGTCATGACAATTACCATTTATAGAGACTTATGAAGTAGATTGGCTATATCTTCATTTTTCATTTGAGAAAATTAAGACTAACAGAAGCTGATATGTCCAGCATGACCCAGTTGGGAATCCAGGCCCCCATGCAGTCCAAACCTTGTTCTTTACAACACATATATTATTCTGCCTATTATCACTTCTCTAGCAATTTTGAAAACTTACAAGTATGTTTTTCCCAATAGCTGAAATGAGTTTGTGTGTGTGTGTCTGTGTGTGTGTAAAACAACCAGATAAAAGGTAATAACGAGAAGAGGCTTTAAAAGATATTATCCACATAGTCTTCTGCAATGATGCCTTTATCCAAACATAATAATAGACTACTGTGAACTGCTTTTGCCAAGAACTTGTCAAAAAAAATCAAACTGAAAGCATAGTATTCTAGTTATTGAACGAATTGAAATTTGACCTTTGGATACAGGTAAGAAGACAACTGTCATTCAAAGGAGTTAAAACGTGTTTCTGGCTATTCAGGAGACTGAATAGCCTCTTCCAGTTCCTTGAGTCAGAAATTTTCTGAAGTTTCCATTTGTAAATCTTAGTATATACATAGGGTGTTAGTCAAACTTCAACCAGGAGAACAGAACCAACAGGATACACACACACGCTCCAAATATATACATATATATTTGTATATACCAAATTGTATATATTTGGTATATAAACATGTAATACATATACCAAATCTATATATTTGGTGTATATGCATGTGTGTGTATATATATGTTATATGTATAATATGTATAATATATATGTGGGTATATATATATTTGGTGTGCGTTTGTGTGTATACATACATATATGTACAAATATGTATATATACACACATATATAAACATATATATACACACCGAAAGATTTATAGTAAGAGATTGACTTAAACAATTGTAGCATATAGTAGTCTCTTTGGACTGTTATAACAAAGTACCTTAGCCTGGATAGTTTATAAAGAACAGAAATTTATTGCTTATGGTTCTGGAGGCTGGAAAGTCCAAGATCAAGGCACCAGCAGATTCTGTACCTGATAAGGGAGAGACAAGAATACTTGTAATACTTCACTGGGAGTATTACAAAGAAGTTGTAGCTACATGGACATATGCTTAGGGTAAAATGTTAAGAGGTACAAGGTAGGCCATCAAATTATGTATTCAGTCTGACTTTAACTTACTACACACATACTTATGCACTTATGCATATATCAGAGCATATAGAGAAATTATGCCAAAATGCTAGCAGCAATTGCATAGGGATGGAATATAAGTTTAAAATTTAAATTGTATTCATTTTCAATTTGTAATTTCTGTATATTCCTCATCGATGGCACCATCTCAATGCCTTCTCACATAGTGGAAGAGGCAGGGGAGCTCTTTTGATTCACTTTTTTAAGGGCACTGATCCCTTGGCCTAATCACCTTTAAAAAGCCCCACCTTTTAATATCATCACATTACAGATTGTGTTTCAACATATGAACTTGAGGGAGATATTTTAAGACCTTAGCACAGAGGTTGACTGGGAAAATTCAAAATCCATAGGACAGGTAGGCAGGAAGGGCAGACTAGACCTCTCAGATGAGAGCTGACATTGCCGTCCACAGATGGGATTTTAGCTTCATCAGGGAAGTCTCAGTTCTGCTCTTAATGCCTTTCAACTGGTTGAATCGGGCCCGTGCAGATAATCTAGGAGGATTTTCCACACTTAAAGTAAACTGACTACAGACTTGAATTACATCCCCTGAATACCTTCACAATAACACCTAGATTGCTTATTGTTTAATTGTATAACTGTCGACAATAACCTAGCCAAATTAACACATAAAACTGATCATGACATGTAGTAAACTGTATATTTTTCCTAATCCAGAAGTTACTTTAGATGGTAGAGTAGGTTTATCAAAAGCCACAAGTGTTAAGTAATGTAAAGCACACTGTTTGTCTCAGCAGTGTGAGGACGGGATTGGTTGGCCATACCCACCTATCCAGCAGTTCTCCCAGATTAGAGATATCTTTATATGCAACCAATACTTGTACTTCTGTCTTGAAACTCACTGTGATGTCATACAGGGAAGCAATGTTGCAGACTGGAAGTAATGAGGAGGGAGGCAGACCTGGACCCAAACCCTGGTTCTGCTATTTAGGAGCTATGTGAATATGCCTATGACCTACTGGCGTTCAAGGGAGTAACACACAATTTCACAGGTTCTGGTAAGATATACCTGAAACACGCTTGTGCAGTGTATGACAATATAGACACATACCTGTATAGAGATATGTATGTCTTCATTTCTTTGTGCTGCTATAATAAAACACCACATACTGGGTAATTTATAACCAAGAGAATCTTTTTTTTCTCACAGTTCTGCAAACTGGGAAGTCTTGGGATCAAGTTGTCACATGTCTGGTGTCTAGCAAAGGCCTGTTCCTCATAGATTATGCCTTTGAGTGTCGTCAGATGACAGAAGAGATGGAAGGGGTGAAAACAGGTGTATTTCCTCCTTTAAGTTCCTTGATAAGGGCATTGATCCTATTTTTTTACAGTCCTCTGTTTGTAGTCAGTATCATCGTGTCTCCTTCTGGGGGGAGATTATGAAACTGTGTTAAAGAAACACAGAGAGGAGTACAAAGGAGAAGCTGAGACTAAGACAGGATTTTATAAATTCCATGGAAGAGTCACTGGCTGAGATTGTGGTTATTGAACTGGACTGCTATGTTTGGGCCCCCATTTGAATTAAGCAACCCTAGAGATGTGTGTATATATACACCTGCATTTTATATGTAAATACATATATACTCTCTGTATGTGTGTCTGTGTGTGTGTGTGTGTGTAGTTTTCTGTTTATTTTTGGGGTATTGTTTAAGGTATTGATTTCTTTATTAGACTCTTTGGTAGAAATTCTACTGACATCAAGTATCAAGAAATGTTTTGTTTCACCTGGACAAGAATGCATTTTTATTTTGTGGTGGTTTTGTAACTGTTGGTGTTTCTCCAGTTGGTTTTATAACTGTTGGTGTTTCTCCAGTTGGTTTTATAACTGTTGGTGTTTGTTTCTCCAGTTGCTTTGACTTGCTAGGAAAGAACACCATGTATCATAAATTATGGTGTGCTTTAGAGTGAAGTACTTCGCCGCATCTTACAACCTTACTTTTACTTTCCCTTCATCCTATTTTCTTTAAAACTTCCCTTTGTTTTACTCTTAGTGCATTGCTGGTATTTATGAAGGCTATTCAACTTCTCTTAAGAAGAGGAGAGGCCTTAAATAAATGGGTCAGCAAATAGGCCTTAGTATTTGAGCTCTTCACAAGGCCAGTCACTGGGAGTCCAATCACCTTTCTCCTGGACTCTTGCTCAGAGCTTTAGTTAAATCCTATCAAATAGTAATTTCTAATTAAGGAAGAGTTGGTCCTAATATTCATCCAAGGAACATATATTCAAATGATAGACTTCTCGCTAATTAATTTTGCTTACATATTTTGACATTCAGTGAGGCCTTTTTAGTGTTTTTAATGTATGCATTATAGTATGTATAAGAACATACTGAAATTACCGATTTAATCATATCCTTCTCCAGATTATTAGCATTTTGAGGGTAGGGACTATAATGATTTTATCTCTGTATACCTAGTATCTACCACTGTGAATATCACATAGTAGATTATTTTGTTGGATGAATGGATGCTTGCTAAAATAACTGCTGTGTACACGTGTGTATATGTGTACACGTATACACACTGCTATGGTTTGAAGGATCATGCATCCTTCAAAATTTCATGTTGAAACATAATCCTTAATTAAATAGTATTAAGAGGTGTGGGTTTTGGGATGTGTACCAGAGCTGCTGATTGCTCTAGAACCACTCCACTATTCCAAGTTCATTAGGCTCAGAGCCACTGAGAGCCGAGCCATGAGTTCTGGGCACTTCTGTCACCCATCTCCTTTTGCAGCCCCAGACAAAGAATTTTCCTTTTGAACCTCAGTGTTTGCATGCCTAGGAGTGGGTCACTGTGCTCCTCGGAGTTTTTGGGTCTCAGACGTAGTGAACAGGTATAGCATCCAGGGTGGAAATTTTGCCTTTAGTGCCCTCCCCTGAACTCTAAAAAAAAAGAAAAAAAAAGGAACCCTACACTGGGAGGCCAAGGCCGGAAGATCACTTGAGGTCAGGAGTTCAAGACCAGCCTGGCCAACATGGTGAAACCCCATCTCGACTAAAAATAGATAAAATTAGCTGAGTGTGGTGGCACATGCCTGTAAACCCTGCTACTCAGGAGGCTGAGGCAGGAGAATTGCTTGAACTTGGGAGGCAGAGGTTGCAGTCAACCAAGATCATGCCACTGCACTCCAACCTGGACAACAGAGCGAGACTCCATCAGAAAAAAAAAAAAAAAAAAAAAGGAGAGAAACTTGTATTTTTGTAAATACTATAAGCTGAATGAATTTGTTGAAAAGTACATCACATCACCACATAAGTGACTTGACTTCAGGGTTCTTTTTATTTATTAGTTATTTTTCCTTTAAGGAAAGGTCAAGACACTTTTTTTTTTTTCTGGAAAAAGTCCCTCAAGATGAGGAGGAACCTCAGTGTCCCATCATCTGTTCATGGGTGAGACAAGGAATCTGTGATTTGAGCTGAGTTGCAAGAGACACACGAGACATCCGGGGACTAGGTGAATGGACACCTGACACTTGGTCTGGGCTTGGCCACTTGGCTGTGGCGCCATGTTCTGCAGCTCCTTTGTGTCTCAGGCATCCCCACCAATAAGCAGAAGCTAGTAATAGCCACCCCATAGTTATTGAGCTTGGTGTGCAAGTGGTACTAAGACATGGGTTAGACAGTGCCTCTAACAGTCAAGAATAGAGGTTTCCATCAGTTTGGCCCAAAGTACTTCTGTCTCCCTGGGCTGAATGGGATTGAGGTCGTCTTTCTGTCTTCTGCTCTGTGCCGTGAGGTTGCTGTCACTGGAAAGCTGCGGAAGGAACATTGGCCTGGGAGTCCAGAATTTTTAATTTTCATCTAGATTCTGTCATTTTTAGTTAAAACTTCGGCAACTAATTTTTCCACTTGGGACATCTGTTTACATATTTTTTAAATAATGGAGCTAAGTTTGGTGACCTCTAAGAGACTTTTCAGCTTTGAGGGGCTGCAGTGTAGCAACCACTGTGCTGTGGGATGGAGATAAGTAAGTGATGAGGACGGACTCTGCCATCTATGACCATGACATTCTATGGGAAGAGGCACAATATCTATGACAGGACAATCTCAGATTGTGGTATTTGTGCAAAAGGAAATGAACAGAGTCGTGTAATAAAATGAGAGGTGAAATGAGTCCAGGTAGATCCAGAGAGGCTTCTCTGGGGAGGTGACATTATTTATTATCCCTGGGACAAGGAGGGAGCTTGATAAATAATTTTCAAGATACATTAGCCAATTGAGTGAATGTTTATTGAGCACCTACTCTGTCCCTGACTTTATATAGGGAACTGAGGCTAGGATATTTAAGAAATCTTTCTTAAGAAAGACCTAATCTATAGAAGGAAGAGACATACAGAAACAAATATCTTTCTTCTATTGTTAACAACGGTAGTCAGAAGAGATATGTGGGATTTGGGGACATTGATGTGCTAAGATATGATCAAAAGCATTCATAGAAAATGAGTGTTCAAATGGAAAAGAAACCACCAACATCATTTTTAAGTAATTATATTACTTCTGCTGAGATTTTACAATAATCATCTCACTTTTCTGGAATTAATACTAAATAAATAGGTGGAAATATTTAAAACTTAGATGCACAAAAATATCATGGCAAAAGTAGAAACTTGAATATCTAACAAGAGGGGATTTCTTAAATAAATTATGGTATATTTTTATGGTGGACTATAATTGAGTCACTGGAAGTATTACAAAGAAGTTGTAGCTACATGGACATATGCTTAGGTAGGCCATTGCATTATGTATTCAGTCTGACTTCAACTTACTACACACATACTTACGCACTTATGCATATATCAGAGCATGTGGGGAAATTATGGCAAAATACCAGCAGCAATTGCATAGGGCTGGAATTTAAGTTTAATTTTTAAATTTTATTCATTTTCAATTTTTAATTACTGTGTATTAGCACTCGAGTAGGAAACACACTTAAAATATCTCCAGACCTGTAGTGTTTGGAAAAGAATGGAATAGTGATTCTGTCTAATTTCTGTCTCTTTCTGATGAACTAGTCATCACATCTTTGGAACAAAAGCAGAACTTCGGATTTAAAACTAAACTTTACATTTTATTTTTAATTTGAAGCCTTTAGGATATTGTAATTTATTTCTACTGTCCACATTTTTCACTACAAATTTAAATGAAGTAAGAATAGAAAGCATATGTGAGTTGAGAAAACCTTGTCTTATTGCGTGTTTCTGTTGGACCCCAAGAATGGCTGGGGGGAGGGAAGAACTGTTGGAAGTAAAAAGAATCGCAGTGTAACCATTTCATAACTGAGGGTTCTTTTTTTTTTTTTTTTTTTTTTTTTTTTTTTTTTTGGAGACGGAGTCTCGCTCTGTCACCCAGGCTGGAGTGCAGTGGCCGGATCTCAGCTCACTGCAAGCTCCGCCTCCCGGGTTTTCGCCATTCTCCTGCCTCAGCCTCCCGAGTAGCTGGGACTATAGGCGCCCGCCACCTCGCCCGGCTATTTTTTTTTGTATTTTTTAGTAGAGACGGGGTTTCACTGTGTTAGCCAGGATGGTCTCGATCTCCTGACCTCGTGATCCACCCGTCTCGGCCTCCCAAAGTGCTGGGATTACAGGCTTGAGCCACCGCGCCCGGCCATAACTGAGGGTTCTAAGGCTTAGAGATGGGGACTTGTTTGCCCATGGTCACATGGCTGCTTTATAGGGACATTAGGCATCATCAAGATGTGGGTGGGGAGAATAAGGCTCACAAAAAGGCTTGGCCCAAGATTTGTTATTTTCTTGCTGCTGTTGGTGGTAACAGTGGTATCTGTGGTAATGGTGATTAGAGGCAGAATGAAGTATCCAGCACAGCACATAATCAATTGAGAGATACAATATGTTAGTTGTAGGACGACATTCTTCTGTATACATTCTTTTCAAACCTGGAACACAATGTTGGAAAGGAAATTATAAACCCAATACTAGATCAGGTGACACTTAAGGTCTAGATTTCAGCTTGGCTATTAAGCAAAAACTTAGAACATGTCACTTTTCAGAATAGAAATGTTTATCTCCATATCTGAATTTTAAAATGCATTGTGCATATGTTCTGCGACTTAAAAGTAACAGTCTTTTCCATTTTTCTCATTTTATTGCAAATTGCAATCACACCATGTCATCAAAAAGTTATTTAGTGACAACTTATGGGGAGCCAAAAAGTTTCCTGTAATTTGCATATATTTTCCACATTCGGAATGTTAGTGATTAAATTTTTTGTATGTTCACTTAAATAATATATTATTATTGAAAATAAATATAATAATAAATGCAAAATGTTGGCTCTAATGGCATATGCTAAACATTTTCACAGTGCAACACAGCATATGCTTAGTTCTTCATTAAGAGATTTTAAAATAACTCGTATTTAGCAAGAATACATTATCTTTTATTCAGAATTAATTATATGCTGTTTTGTGTATGGTAATTTAAAGTGCTACCCACTTCTAATATGTAACACGCAAAAGAAACTATGGTTACAATTCATTAGAATTGGCTTCTTTCCTTTGCAATTTAGGAGCATAATGAATACATAGAACTGGAATGCTATTTGTTACTTGAATCAGAAGTTATATAAAGTGCTGATAACTAACAGTTACACATCCTTTTTTTTTTAAGCACAGCAAGACTTAGGAGAATGGGATAAGTCATGAGAGTAAGTCACACATAATTAGTTATTTTACCATTCTTTGATAGTTTTAAGAGCAAGTTTTCACAAGGGCGATTTGAATTAGAGGGTAGAAGAATATTTTAAAAATCATTTTCTATTATTCAAATATAGAATGTTATTGACTTTTTTGGTATAGCTGGTTAAGTGCCTAGAACTTGATCATCTTCTATTTCTTTTTCCTTTTTGCTATGAGAAAAATAATGCTCAGAGAAGTTTAAAACCTTGCCTAGGGTAATCCAGTTCGTGACTAGGAACCCAGAGTTGGAGATTTCTTGGTTTAGGTGAGGCTGCTGTTTGAGTTGCATGAAAGTTACCCATATTGTCACTTTCTACCTTAGTTAGTATAACAGGTTCAATAAGGGCAATATATTTGAACAGCATATTACCCCACATAAACAAGAAGATGACAAGAAGATGACCTCTACTAAACAAGAAGGAAGAAAATGACAAAAACACTCAAAGTGCATCAAAAGTGAAAAACAAAATTCCCAAATGCAGTTTCCATTTCTTTGAACACATATGTTGATGTCTTGACTTTTTCCCTAAAAGGGAAAGCATCTTGAATAATAATACTGTTCATTCTGACCCGGATGGAATGAGATGAGCTCTCTAATACTCTGCTGATGAAAGTATAAATCAATAGTAGAGGGCATTTGGCAAAGTTTGTCTTGAACCTAAACATGTATCAGGCCCTTTGTCTTACTTGGTTAATTTCTGATACTTAGCCTTAGGAAACACTGAAACACACAAGATAGAAGCTCATAAAAATATATTCATCCAGGTGATTTCTACAGTACGAAAATTTTACCTTAATACAGCTGTTAAAAATTGCTCATCACATTTTTATTTATAGGAGGCAAAAGTGAAAACATGCTAAATGATTACCCTTTAGAGGAACTCTTTGAATACTAGCAGTTCATTCACATAACTTAAATGTTTAAGATATTTTTAATAATGTAGAGAATTACTTGTGGTATAGTGTTTATCACAGATGCTGATGAAAATTGTATGTAAATCACAATCTATATTTTAAAAACAATAAGCATGGTTAAAATTATTAGAAGGTAGTGAACATTTTAGCATGACAACTAAAATGAGTTATCATTGGGTGATAGGATTATCCACTCATTATTCAGTTGTCTTATTTCTTTTGGACTGCTATTAAAAAAATACCTTAGAGTGGGTAATTTATAAACAACAGAAAATGTATTACTCACAGTTCTGGAGGCTAGGAACTTCACGATCAAGGCGCCAGCTGATTTGGTGTCTGGTGAAGGCCCGTTCCTAATAGATGGCACCTTCTGTGTCGTGACTGAAGGGGCAAGGGAGCTCCCTCAAGCCTCGTTTGTAAGGACACTGATGCCATTCACAAGCTTGGAGCCCTCATGACTTAACCACTTCCCTAAGACTCCATCTCTTAATACCATCATATTGGGTACTAGGTTTCAACATAATAAATTGTGAGGAGATATCAACATTCAGATCATATCACCAGTCATTTGTATATTTATTTTGCCAACTTTTTAATTTATTTTGCACCTCTACATTTCCATGATATTCTTCCATGATGATTAATTACTGTTAAAAACAAGGAAAAAGGCAACCATAAAGGTCAAAGTGAGGAGTCCTGCTATCCAGGCATGTTGTATTAAATGTGCCTGTGTTACAGGATGACCACATGTGACCCAAGTTTTTAAAGATTCAACTACAGTTTGATGATAGCCCTTACCTGGTCAGGAGGACCCAAGTTAATAGCATTGATAAAATTCATTAACATTTCATTTTCTCAATCATAGTAATTGTCCATCAGCCCCGAGAATATCATTCTGAGCAGCTTGTGTTGCAAACAATTCTCCTAATGCAATTGATTTACATAAATCTCCTTCTCCACATTTATCCAACGGTAGGGTTTTAAATTTCCATTATTTTTATCAACTCTGATAAAAATATTAAGAGCAAGGAATTTGCTCCCTGCAGCAGCCTGTGATGTATGCTTTGCATTAGAGTCCACCTAGTACTTACTGCTTGATACCTTCTCATGGTCAGACTCTCAGTTCCAGTACAGGAAGTAAACATGTTTCCTACAAATTAACTTAATTACATAGTCCCCTGAATTGCAGCAAACATTTCTTATACAGAGCCACTTGCATATTCTCTGTGGTAGCTGACACTTCATAATTCCTAAGGGAAGGCATGAAGAATTAGACTAAATTCCCTGGATTCAGGAAGAAAGGGAAAAGGATTAAGATGTTGAAATTGCTCAGGCTCTGCTGCTGTCATTGTTGGAGGAAGCAATACCTGTGTCAGGTGCAAAATGTAATAGTTCTGATTACCTACTACCTGTCATCTGGGACATTTCCAATTCACACTTAACTCCGAAGTCGGCTGCATATCGAAAGATTCCAGGGCGTGCTGGCCTAGGGCTTTCTTTCATCTCAAATGATATCATGTTTTTCTTCTTATTTAATATTCACTCTGAAGGTCCTAAAGTCGAATATTTGACTTAGATGTTTCCATGAAAGCAATTTTAAAATACACTTTCTTTTACTGTCTGTTCTGGAATACCTAAGAGTCTATAATTTTGTATAATGTCCAATCTCTATACCATACCCTGGTCTTCAGAGTGAGGGTTGTGGGACCTGTTGCCTTTCTTGCTGTGGGACTTGTGTTTGTTTTATGAGGGTTTTATAAAAGGTAGTCTGTAGACCATCTGCTTCAACATTACCTGGGAAACTCGTTTCAAAGGAAGCTTCTAGGGCTCTAACCCTGGCCTTCTGTAACTGGGAGTGAACTCTGAGACGCTGCATTTGTAACCAGCTTCCAGGTGACTGTGAAGCTACCTGAAGCTTGAGAAGTGCCAGATTAACTATTTTCTGTTTTCGGAGAGCTTTCTCCCATGCTCTCTCATTCTGTACATCATAACAGCTTTCTTTACAGGAAGGTGCCTTCATACTCACAAAGGGCGAATAAACATTCTAACATCCCAGAGACAACAGAGGTGGATCTAGATGTAGCTTTCACAGTGTGCTTCCTGGGCCAGCAGTTTCAATATCATCTGAGGATATGTTAAGAATCCTTTTTCTTGAGCTCACCCTCATACTTTCTGAATCAGGGACACTTGAGGTGACTTTAAAGAGCCATGCAAGTGACTCTGATGATCTATAAAGTTTGAGAACCATTGGTATACCTAGTGTATGGTTTTACAGCATCCTGGTACTAGCTGCATACCACTGTGTATTTAAATTATCTACGTTACCAATTTCTGTGAAGGGTTAGACAGTTGTTAGCTTCAGATCCCAATTTCTTTTAGAGAATATCAAGGACTGAAAGCTCCAGAAGATATTTTAGAATCAATGCCATTGACAAATGATGCCTTTGAAACAGGGAATGGTTCTTCCAGGAAGGTAATGGTCTGGACTCTTAAAAGCAACATCAAAATAGCACCACAAGACCCATTGGGTTTTAAATTAGATAACAGACTTCTAAGTTAAAGCTAGTTGAGTTGAATCTTGGTTTTGACATTTACTAGCTGTGAAGCTTTTCAAAAAGCTAAAGAATATCTGGGAGAATTACTTTTCATACCTGAAAAAGAGTATAATGATAGTACCTTCCTTTCACATGGCGATTTTGAACATTACATGAGGCAGTGAATGAAAGTGCTTTGCTGAGGATCTGGTAATAAGAAAATGCCCAAAGAATGTTATAAGGCATGTAACCACATATATGCATTGCGGTTTCCTCACTCTTAGTTCCCTCATTTTAAATATCATAATATTTTTAGAATTCAATAGCTAATAAAAGTAAGCAATCAATTACAAAAAAAAAAATAAATTTTGAGTAATTATAGAGTCTAAAAGTAGTGAGTTTCAGTGAAAGGCAGAACCGAGTGGATCTCTGTAGCAATAGAATCTACGGTCTATCCTATGAAAGATGAAAGAATTCAGACCAATAAATCTACCTGTATCTCCAGCCTCTAGGACTAATTTTGGCACATGTTAAGTACTTGAATAAATGTGTGAGTAATTAATCAATAGCTGCATTTTACAAAAGGGGTGCTTTTCAGAGTTCAGTTATATACATTATTTGGCTAATACTCCCAGCGATTCCACAAGGTAGGTATAATTACTGATTTCATTTTACAGAGGAGGAACCTCAAGCTTGTGGAGATGGAATGAGTTGACTAAGGTGGAATGGGGCAGCAACACAGGTTATCTGACACAGGGATCCTGTGCTTAATTACTCCTCTATCATCCTTTAACTACTATGCAGCTTTGGCTGGTAATCTCTAGCAATAAGCAGCAGGGGCAAGAAAGGTTAGAAATAATTTTTTAAGGCCGGGGTGTGGCTCATGCCTGTAATGCCAGCATTTTGGGAGGCCGAGGCGGACAGAGAACCTGAGGTCAAGAGTTCAAGACCAGTCTGCCCAACGTGGTGAAACCCTGTCTTTACTGAAAATACAAAAAATTAGCCAGGCATGGTGGTGGGTGCCTGTAATCCCAGCTACTCGGGAGGCTGAGGCAGCAGAATTGCTTGAACCTGGGAGGTGGAGGTTGCTGTGAGTTGAGGTTGTGCCACTGTACTCCAAACTAGACAAGAGCAAAGCTCCGTCTCGTAGTAATAATAATAATAATAATAATAATAATTTTTAAGCACCTGTGTATAGGACAGAAAAAGAAATTATGCATTAGGTTGAATCTGCAATATATTTTTGTGTATTCAGTAGCTAGAAGTTAATTAACCAAAGTGGGAAGAGAAGGCTTTTTATTTTGTGGTTAATATTTTAAACTATGTTCTTCTCAGATATTATACAAAAACATATGTAAAGCACTTGTGTAGCTGAATGCATTATTGCAAGGTAAATACTCTTAAACCACTTCTGTGAGGATCTAAAATCTTGTCAGATACTCAAGATGCGCCAAGGGCATCACTCTGCACAAAGATGACCACTACTCTCACTCATATGATTCCCTCCTTGTTGTTAATGTGTGTGTGCATTCCCAAACACTACAGCTTAATTTTGCCATTTTAAATTTTTTTAATCTTTAGATAGGTGGCTGCTGCTGCTTCTGCTGCTGCTGCTGCTGCCTCCTCCTCCTCCTCCTCCTCCTCCTCCTCCTCCTCCTCCTCCTCCTCCTCCTCTTCTTCTTCCTCCTCTTCTTCTTCTTCTTCTTCTTCTTCTTCTTCTTCTTCTTCTTCTTCTTCTTCTTCTTCTTCTTCTTCTTCCTCTTCCTCTTCCTCCTCTTCTTCCTCTTCTTCCTCTTCTTCTTCTTCTTCTTCTTTTCTTTTTGACAGAATCTTGCTCTGTCACCCAGGCTGAAGTGCAATGGTTTAATTTTGGCTCACTGCAACCTCCACCTCCTGGGCTCAAGCAGTCCTCCCATCTCAGCCTCCCAAGTAGCTAGGACTACAGGCATGTACCCCCATGTGCAACTAATGTTTGCCTGGGCAGGTCTCCAACTCCTGGGCTCAAACAGTCCTCCCACCTCGGCCTCCCAAAGTGCTGGGATTAGAGACGTGAGCCATCACACTTGGCCTTAGATAGACCTTTTAAGTTTATTTTCATCTGTAAATTATCCTATCATCCTATGTCATTGAAGAAATGAAATAATTTATTTCATAATACAAGGTTTCTCAACTTCAGCACTTATTGGCATTTTGAGCAGGACAATTCTTGACTGTGGGAGACTGTCGTGTACATTGTGGGATGTTTAGGAGCATCCCTGGTATCTACTCATCAGATGCCAGCAGCACCTCCTCTTCAGTCGTGACAAGGGAAATCCTCTCCAGAACTTACCAAATGTCTTCTGGAAAATAAAATTGCTCTGATTGAAAAGCTCTGCTGTATTTTCCCTCTGTCCTGTTAATTTTCTGAAAATTGCATCTTGGATGAGTCTTAGTCTGATTCAGATTCAATTTTTAAATTTATTTTATTTTTTGCTAAGACTACTCCCTAGGTGGTACGGGGACTTCCCTCTGGAGGCACATAATGTTGGTAATTTCTCTTGTGATATCAGCCACCCCTGATGTCTGGCGCTTAGATCTTTTATGAGGGAGTTGCAAAATGCTGACATTCCAATTCTGTCATCCCTTGGTCATTGACTTGTCAGAATATTTGTGTCAAGATGTGTCTTGCCTCAGCAATGATTTGTTTGCCAGGATGGCTTGAATGGGAAAGGTCCGATGCAAGTTGGCCCATTTTTTTTTTCCAGGCTATCTTTTACCTAGTAGCCAGTCTTCCCCATTTTTGCTATTTGGACGCACTCTTCTCGGCTTTGAAGAAGCAACTTATCAAATGAGACAGGACCAGTGTGGCCCTCCTGGCCCATCTCTGCCTGGAGTCAGTCACTCCTATGCTGTCCTGGCTCAATGCCACTTACCATGTCAGGCACAATAATGTGCTCTCATGTCCTTCTTTCCCACTAGTCAGCGGGTAAAGCAAGGCTGTCTCACTCTTCTTTGTATCCTCACTGCATAGATTGGAACCACGCAGCCTGACACCTGGGGAAGAGTGCAGGCTTTGCAGGGAGACAAACCTGGATCCAAATTCCAAATCTGAAAAGGAGCTGGTGGCTAATTCAAGTGAGGCACTCAAACTTTCTGCATTTCAGTGTCTTCATTGTGAAAATGGAAAAAAAAAGTCATTTCTCTCACAGTTACTTTTAAGGGTCATTTGGAAACAGTGTTCATGGGATTCCTACTCAATATACACTTAAGCTATTCTTTCCCATTTTAAGAGTAGCTTCTATTTACCCACTCACCATGTGCCAAGCCCTACTACATAAAACCCTTGTGTGGCTTCTTGTGTGAGCCCCCTGCTGCGCCCACAGCCTATTACAGGTAAAGCATCAATGTCGTAGGTAAATGATGCCTTTGAAACGGGTAATGGTCCTACCGGGAAGGTAATGGTTTGGGCTGTTAAAAGCAACATCAAAATAGGTAAAGAAAATGAGGCTTACCGAAGTTAGATATCTTTTCCTAAATTTCCAAGCTGATGTGGATTGACTCCGCACTTGAACTCAGACCTTCCTGATGGCAAAATTCACTGTATATCCTGCCTTTAATTGGGTGTTACACCTTGAATAAATGAATGAATGACTAAACTAATAGATATAAGAAGACAATACTAGGAGTTTATTAGCAAATAATTCTTTCCTCCCAGACTGTCCTTTTTTACTGGGAAGTCAGTTGAATCTGGAGCTTACATTTTACACATGGGTTGAGGCTACAGTGACCAGTCAAAGCCCCGACTTCAGTGTGGACTTCTGAGGGAAGAGGAATGCCAGGTGTCCAGTCTGACTTCTGCTACTGGTTGGCAGTGTGGTTTGTATAAGCCTCATGTATGCTCCGACACTGCTTCGCACTTGTTTCTAACCAGCTGTTCACCCTCCTATGATGAGGGGCTCACAGGGCCACCTAGTCCGATGGTCAGCACAGTGCCCTGGCAAGGGCTGGATCCCAGCCTTTTCCTCTGTCCTCTGCTATTACCTGTTAAAGTGTGAGCTTTGTATTTGACACCTGGGCAGACCAAGCTCAGCCGAGCCCTGACCTGACTAGATGTCAGGGTGCTACTGGCAGGAATTTAAACTCCCTCAGCCCAGGGAGCCAGACTGTCCTGGAAAAGAATGTAGGTGGGCAAGCAGCTTTGTGCTTTACTCCAGGGGTTAGGAATCTCCTGTCCATGGCCCCTGGGAAGGAATTCATTCAGGTGGGAAGATGAGAGCCCGTTAGGCAGCCCCTGGAAAGGGAAGCCGCAGCACTGGGGCAGCAGTGGCCCTGTGCAGGGTCTGGAGGACTCAGTCCTCAGCACCTTCTCTCCCCTCTGCTTCCCCTTCCCCAAGGACATGTAATGTGACTTCGCATAACATTTCCTTGAATTCATTCTGTGTTCACACTACAAATCACGTCTATGTTTGCAACAAAAATTAATTTCAGGATACCTTAAGATACAGTATAGCTGTTTGATACATTTTATTTTGGAATGTATTCAGAATGAAAGTTTTTGAGTGATGTGATCCCTTTATGGTTTGGAAGATAAAATGAAAACAATACTCAGGTTCTCTTGGGGGGTGTTCAAGCCTTTGATCCTGACAGATAACATTATACTTTGGTAGACAACCAAAGTAGACCCCCATTTTGATAGGGCTGTATTACATGGTAGATGCTCTTTACCTTCCCTGTGCAGGTCATTGTTTGATTGCCATTGCACTGAATGGCTCATCTGTGGAATATGTTTATCTATCAATATTTCATACCAATATTCAGAACATGTAATTTGATGGATCAATTTACATATTTAAGAGATATATTGAGGTACAGAATTTAGACAGACATATGCATGTAGTATTATCCATTATTAAATGTATTCAACATATATAAATTATTAAAATGTGAATTTTGATATATGAAAGCAAATGATCTGAGAGGTAGCTTTTACTAGTATGATACAATAAAATACAATACAATTTGGCAAGGATTTATTGAATGATGATTATATTCCAGGCACGACCGTTGCATATATATGCCAGAGATACAAAGATGAATAAAGAAAGAAACGTTTCTTAATGAAGATCATGATGCATCAAGAATCTAAGCATGTGAAGAAACAACCACAAAGGGAAATAATAGTAGCAGGGAAAAGAATAGACAAATTAAACTACCAGCTCAAAAATATCAGGAGCAAAATGATGACTAAAGAACAAATCTGCAAAACCTCAAACCAAATGAAGAGATATTTTAATACTTGAATATAGAGCTCTTGCAAATGAATTAGAAATACCATTGCTCCCATGGGAAGTAGGGGAAGCAGCTAACAATACGATTAACCAAAATTATATGCGTGACTATACCCACATACACATACATGTACACGTGTTCACATAAAAAATTCGACTGTGTTACTAATCAAAGAAAGATATTCAAGCAATGCATTTATCCCTTTAAAAATTTTGTTATTGTTATTGTGATGGGATGGGGGATTATAATGAGCATTTTAAAAATAATACTGGTGTGTTTGTTAATTAAAACATCTCTTCCGGAAAATAATCTGAAACATGTACATAGAGGTTTAAAGTTTTACCTTTTTTGACCCAGTGATTTCACTTCTAAGCATCCGTTCTAAAGGAATAAGCAAGAATGAAGACAGAGATTAAGGCACAATTAGTGTTTTTGCATTTGTACTTATAATAGGAAAATGTGAAAACTACTGAGTACCCTAGTAGTAGGGGTTCAATGGTTATATAGTCTACTGTACATCGGACAAGCAATTATGCAGGTATTAGAGGCAGAGCTCCCAGAGACTTCTCAGTAGAAATGCATGAAAATGCTCAGGGTTTATATTAAGTCAGGTACAACAGAAGAAGAAAAATCTCAATTGCATTTAAAAATAGAAAAAAAAAATAGTGTAAGGAAATGTTTATTTTCTCATTTATACATTTTATTTTCTAAAATTTTGACACTAAGTCTGCATTATCTGATAATTAGAAAAAATATCAAGAGGTAAAACTTAAAAATTATATGGATAATCATAATGCAATTTGAGCTGAGACCTGTGCGAAGAAAACAGATGTTTCCAGGAGATTGATGAGTTAATTTCACTTGATGAAACAGGCAGAGAAAGCTAGAGAAAAGAGATGAGTTTGTAAAGACCAAAGCATAATTTGCCCGGTTAGACAAGAAAGCAAGGGGGTTTCAAGAGCGTAGGTTATGCAAATGACAGAAGCGTAAACATAGCTGGCATGTTCAAGGAGTGAAATTGATCTGGTGTGACTGGGGCACATGCTCTGCAGGCAGACCAGAGGGGTCCACTGAATTGAGAAAGGTGAAGAGGAACAAGGCTGTGAGAAGCTTTTCATTCTCAGGCCATACTAAGGAGTTTAAGCATTAAAAACTAATCCTAGAGAATCGGAGACACAGCAGAATGCTGATTGGAACACACACACACACATGCATATACACATGCACATGCATACACAATAGTGTAAGGTAAATTTTATTATAAGAATCAAAGTGAAAGCATACATTTAAATGTGTGTACAAATACTTTTTAGAAAACATTTTGAGAAAAAACATTGTTTTTTTCATAATAAAATGCAAAGCAAACCATGATAGAAAAAATATCCTTTTAAAAATAATATTTCCCCTCAACTCCTTTTTGTCCTTCAATGTTTTCTGCCCTGAAATAGATCTGTCATAGAGGTTTTCTTGGTCAGCCACCCTGTAGCAAGTGTTCCATCCCATCTGTCTACTAGTAGTCACTACTTAGATTGCAAACTTTGTGCAGAGAGGAGCTCCATTGTATATGCCATTGCGTCCCTCACACCTGGTTCATAGGACATGCTCATTAATAGTTCCTTCTGAATGGGTTTTCCAATGCCTTGCATATGAAAGGCTTTGTCAAAATTCATGAGGCAGACCTTGCTAATGACTCAGGCCACTTTTAGCTTAGGAATCAACACTGCATATTAGGCTGGGGTAATTTCACTTTTCACATCCAAGTTGGTGTTTATTTTTAAATTACTGTTAAGCTTGGAGACAAAAACAGCTGGACTATACATTGTTTACAGCCAGACAGTCAGCATCCCCAGGTTCTGCCAAATTCCCCAAATGACATTAGTTGCACATGGTTCCCTCAGTTTTCTCCCCTGTGAAATGAAGATCTGGAGTCCGCCTGGGTTCCTGATTCCAGGAGCCTCCCACAGGAATCTCTATTGCTTTCCTGCCTTGTGATTTCTAGTGCCTCATTCAGCAGAAAACAGCACCTGATAAATGCTTAATGACTTGTTGATCAAAAAAATGTCTATTAGACTAGAATTTTTTATATTTTGAGATGGGTTACACTGTCCTATGAAGTTTCTGGAAAGTCCTGGAAAAAAATATTAGCTTCTTGCAGTGTGATGGAGATTGTATTCAACAATATTTTTAATTTGGGAGACCATGGTTTCCTTTGGGGGCTCTCTATAATGCTATTGGGGGAATGATATAATATGAAGTAATGTCTTTGCTGATGCTAATTCTAAAGCTTTCCTGTCACTACGGGGTATCACATATGTCTGATGTCACCAGAAGCACAAATGTATCACATGTCTCAAGCAAAAGGCAGAACGTTTGAGCTTGGTAAACACAGGCACACTCATTCATTAGCAGGGATTTGTAAACTGTTTTTCTACACATGGAAATAGCAGCAGGAGGGCAAAAAACTGTAACGTCTTATAGCCAGACACCATCACAGATTGAGCTCTTGAAATTCCACTACCAGTGTCAGGGAGGTTTCTCTGAGTTTTCCATGTTGTCAAAATATATGAAAGAAATATCCTGCAGAATTAACAGAGGATGCGATTATTTGCTTTCAGTGGTAATGCACCTTGGCATAGTGGGGGAGGGTAAGGATTGCTAGAGCAAGTGAGTATAGTTCACAAATCAGAGGATCAACCTAATTGCCACCCTCTACTTCAGAAACACTTAACCGTCTCTATATTTCCACATCTGTGAATGAAGTCAATGCCGGTGTTAAGACACAGAGAGCCTACAAATGCATTTCTGGCTACCATAAATTGAAGGGAAAATATTTGACAAGAGTCTTCTTTATCTTCGATATGAAAAACTAAGAGGCAGCAAAGTCTTAGAGATGAACAGAACAGCAAAATATAGGATGTTAAATCTGTTTTATATGTTCCACCAAATATTTGCGAAACTTGATACTTCTGAGTCCTACAGCGGCGTAATGATGTAATATTTAATTTAACAGGATTTCCCTTGTGAAGCATATTGTGTTGACTGTAAAACCTGCATGGTTCCTTATAAGGTACCTATAGTTCACCTTTTCGCTGTCTTGACTACAGGGAACATGGTAAGATACTGTGTAGGTGACATGTGATACAGCATTTGTTAACTTCTCTTTTTTCTCAGTTGCCATTTCATTTTTGCATTTGAGTACACATTTATAGTTAAACTAGGCAATACACTCATTTCCATGGTTATTAGTTATTCTCTTTACGTCACAGTTTCACTCTTCTGCACATGTGTCTCACAATAAGATATATTTTTTTTTCCCGCAGCTGTGAAAGGAAGCTACACACCATTGAGGAGCTTCTACATCATGCCAGGCTATGTGCACTAGTATCTCATTTTATCCACATGTAATCATCCGTAAAGATGCTTATGCTTATTTTTTTTCTCCAGTAAGAAAACTGACATCTAAAGAGATCCAGTGAGTTTCAGGCGTTTATATGTTAGCATGGCAGAGCCAGAAGTTAGACATGCAGGTATCTTTACTATTTTGTGACCTTTACAAAAGCACCGAAAGCCAATAGGATTTTTCTTTTTGTCTCTTGGAAATAATAAGATGCAGTGGAAAGTGTATGGGACGCCCAGTCAGGCCAGTCTGGGTATCCTTTATACTCCTGATATGCCCTCGGTGGCTTTTAGGAAGTTACCAAACTCTCTTGAGCCTCAGTTGCCCCTGAGAAAAATGGGGTTGACCAAAGCTCCCTGCTTCAGTGTCTCAGATTAGAAATACCATGTGCTAAGAATATGTGGCACATACACACCATGGAATACTAGGCAGCCATTAAAAAGGATGAGTTGATGTCCTTTGCAGGGACATGGATGAAGCTGGAAACCATCATTCTCAGGAAATTAATACCGGAGCAGAAAACCAAGCACCACATGTTCTCACTCATAAGTGAGAGCTGAACGACAAGGACACATGGACACAGGGAGGGGAACATCACACACTGGGGCTTGTGGGGGACTGGGGGGCTAGGGGAGGAATAGGATTAGGAGAAATACCTAGAATAGATGACAGGTTTGGGGGTGCAGCAAACTACCGTGGCACGTGTATACCTATGTAAGAAACCTGCACGTTCTGAACGTGTATCCCAGAACTTAAAGTGTTAAAAAAAAAATACCATGTGCTTCTAGGATGGGCTGGATCAAAGGGAGCCCACACTTATTTCTACCTTTGTCTCCACCCAGTCTCCTTTTCTTCAGGCCATGAGACATCTCTGAGGTTATTGATGGATGCTGCTGGTGGAGGAGCAGCTCAGTGAGCCTGAGGGAGGGAGGATTTTTTTTTTTTCTTATTTGGTTTGTCGGCATCACCCTGTAAAAGAAAAGAACAACCAAAGAAGCAAAGGCAGTTATGCCTTTCAAGCTTAGATGCAGGAATTGGAGGAGGAGTTTGTGGGAGATAAATCAAAGAAAATTGACTAGAATAGATACAAATGAAATTTAAGTTTAACAAGTGCCGGAGTGGTGAGGCAGGATGTGGGCTCCTCTTGCTGAGGTGCACAATGACTGCACATCAAGGGGGCTGGCTTGTTGGCAAATTCTCAAGGCACAGGTGCACTCATTTCATTCTACTGGGACCGCAGCTCACAGCCCCTCCCAGAAGCAGAGCTCTAGGTAGTCAGTGAATGCTGCCTGCTTCTTACTACACATGCTCACATCCTTTATCAAAAAGAATAGGTACTGTGTATTAGACGCGGCCCATAAATCAGGTGTAAGGTATATCAGGCATTTGATTCCATTCAACATCGTAATCTTGACGGTAGCCCTAAGAAGAAAACACGGTCATTTGTATGTTATGGATGAGAAAACTTGGTCAGAGAGGTTCAACAACTTCCCTGGGGTCACACAGCTATTTGGGAGAGAGTTGGTGTATCCAATACCATATTGTCTACACTCGCCGTGCGATAGCACCTTGTCTAGCGGTGGCATCCTGGGAGCATTAGGATTTGCCTGCTTCATCAGAGGAGATAAATCTTCAGAGCTGTTCTGCTTGTTAGCGACAGAGTCTCCTGAAATACGCTCTGACTGTCCTGTGAATGCCAGTGATTCAAAGATCCTTGCCAAAGGATCATCATAAATCCTGCTTAGACAGAGAAATCCCTAATGGAAGAAGGGTTCTTTGCAGTGTCCCACAGCCTTGAGCATTAGTGTGGAGAAGAGGACAATTTGCAACAATGCTTGAGTGACTGTCAAGAGGCCTATTTACATGGTCAGGGACACAGATGGTCCCATAAGTAGGATTTGATGAAGAGAGCCCCCTCATCCCACATGGAGACAGGGAAACAGGCTTTAGGACAGTGTTGTCTGAAAGGCCACTGCCACATGCAGAGTCCTCTAATCCTCTGCCTGAGTGGCTCTGTTTCTTTCAGAGACAAGAAAGCTTGTCGGACATTCTGTCCCCCAGCATGGTGACAATTAAAGGCACGACTGAGAGCCATTCCTTTCAGGCCTCCTTTCCCTCCATTTTTCGCTATCCCAGTCTGGCTGGCAGACCAGGCTGGGAGTGCACACCCCCAAATGGTGGAATGATGAGCAGACCACCAGCCATGCAAGCCTTTCTTTCCGTGAATTCAGCCTGCTTGTGTTTGCCAGGGTGTTCTATGTGTAGGACACGGTGCCGTGTTCTAGAGAGTGTAAGATTTGAGAGAGGAGGAGGAAGTCTGTGTGTGTGTGCATGTGTGTGTGTGCGCCTGTGTGTTTGGTAATTTCCAAGTATATACACTTTAATAGAGAATATTAACCATTTCTTCCACCTCAGGATGTAAGATGATTTAATATTTCTTTTACAGTGTTTTCATTGTTCTGCATAATAATTAGGAAGAAGTTAAAGAGGACAATACTATTTTGAATATGGGTCTTTATCACTACTCAAACTCTTTCTTTTTCTTTCAGTTTTTCTCATTTATTATTTTTCTCTCTCCCCTCCTCTTCTCTATCTCTGTCTGTCTGTCTCTGTGCACACACGCATATTCTGGGGGGAAGATACAGGCTTGGAAATAGGGAAAATTACACACAAGGGTACATCCATAGGAACTTGTCATAAATGTTCCAGTTCTTGGGTGCTTTCTTGGGACTTTGGAAAAAGTCATGCCGTTGTTCACATATTGTATGTGTGTGTATATATACGAATAATCTTACAGCAACAATCCTATAAGGCAGGCACTACTAGGATGCCATTCTATGTAGAGAAACTAAGGTTCAGAGAAGTTAAGCCACTTGCCGGGGCGTTGCACAGCTACCAAATGTTGGAACCAGGGTGTGAACCCTGAGTTTTTAAATCCAAAACTCTGAACTCTTGCTCTTCCCTGCAGTTTTACTGAAGGGCAGTGACAGACAGTTAATTCGGGTATATCGAGCCTGCACTGTTTTATTACTCTTAGCAGCAATGTGTCCCCTTTGGAGTCTGGGCGTTTTGCACAGCTCTGTCCTCTGTGGCATTCCTAGCCCTGCTTCCGTAGCCATTCAAAAGAATAAGGGAATGAAAGTTAAATGAACTCCCCAAAGGGCAGTCACCAGGAGTCAACAGGTATTTGCTTTATTCTATTTGTTTGATTTAGAACAAAACAAAACAACAAATGTTCCCCGCCTCTGGGTCCAAGGACTTATCCACAGCTTTAACAACAGCCATGAATAATGAAAGAGTTTCCAAGTTGTCTGAAAACAACCATGACATCAAAAAGACAACCAAATGAAACTCAGGTGTTTACTTCCTCTCCCCATTCTCCAAGCATCTCCTTTCTCCAAGGCTTCGCTTCTCCTAGTGCTGTCTGTGGACCAGTGGTGTCCTCACCGCCATCACCTGGGCACTTGTTAGGCAGGACCTGGACCTCATCCCTTTTCCCAGACCTGCTGGAGTAGAGTCTGCATTTTAATAAGGTCCCCAAGTGACTTGTACATTACAGTGACAGAAGCACACTCTGAAGAAAGAGGAGGACTTACCTCCCACCCAGGGCCAGGTCTAGTTTGGTATGAGTGAGCCCAGGGTCCAAAATTTAAGAGGGTGCCATAAAAAGGAGTAATTATCAAAAGCAGTATATTAAGAATGAAGGCCAAGTGTGGTGGCTCATGCCTGTAACATCCCAGCACTTTGAGAGGCCAAGGCAGGTGGATCACTTGAGGCCAGGAGTTTGAAACCAGCCTGGCCAACATGGTGAAATCTCGTCTCTAGTAAAGTTATAAAAAGTTAGCTGCATGTGTTGGCTCATACCCGTAATCCCAGCTACTCAGGAGGCTGAGGCATGAGAATCACATGAAGAGGCAGAGGTTGTAGTGAACCGAGATCATGCCATTTTACTCCAGCTTGGGTGGAAGGGGGGGACTCTGTCTCAGATTAATTAATTAATTAATTAATTAAAAATGGAACTAGATGATTGCAGTCTTCTCCCTTCTGGATTTTTAGGGGAGAGGGCAGGGAAAGCTGATGGGGTCTAGGTTTCTTGTTTTCTCTAAACATTCTGAATTTTCAGCAAGTGAAATTACATTGAGTTGTTTCCATTTTGGTCCACATACTTAGATATTATTGGATTTTCAATAACTGTGGTTAGATACAAAAAAATGTAGCATTGTAACCTAAGCATTTATTCTGCAAGGTCAGTTCAAATGGCCAACATAGATCACACTAATGATCATGATAATGATCAAGGTAGGTAGCCCTTATTAAGAGCTTGCTATGTGCTAAGTGCATTGCGTGAATTAACTTAATTTTTATAGGAAACCCCACATGAGAGGCATGCTCTATCTCCATTTTAGCAGTGAGGTGATGGATGTTTGCAGAGGTAGCTGATTTAAAGTTATCCAGCTAGAGACTAGAACAGGTAGGATCAGGCAACTTGCCCAGAGCCCACTCTCGTTACTGCTTTACAATATACAATAGCGTAAAATAAATGTAAATTGTATTTAAAGTTCTAAAGCAATTTTATGCATCCTTTTCTTCAATATACAAGTATTTCACTGCTAAGTGTGTTTCTGAAAAATCTACCCCTTTAGGTTTTTAAGTTAAAAATGCTCCCTAAAACAATAAGAGTAATAGATAGATGATGGCACTTACTTTTTAAAAATGTCCATAAAATTTTGGCTGCCAATTTAAAAAAAAAATTGGACAAGAAGATGCTGTTAGTTCAAGGGAAGACAAATAGTTCGAGGTCCTCCCTTTTGGATTGGGACCCTCCCGTGGGCTGGGGGTACCATGAGCCTGGTGGGCACGATGTGATCCTGCCTCTGCCTGACTTGGCTGCTTCTCTGCCTGTTTTGTAGCAACCACTGCACTTGCCTTTCTTGCCTGTGTCTGTGTGGGTCTCATTAGCAGTGGGTGTGTGTCTCACCACAGTGGCTCATTCACGGGGCTGCTGGCAGTGCCAGGGATCAGGAGCCGCCTCTCCGTCTGTCCGGAACAAAGCCGGGCTGAGCCCTCTCACGGTCCTGTGGTCCTTGGTCTCCCCACATGAGGTGTCCCGAGATTGAAGAGAGAAGGTGCCTCCTGGCGATGGCATTGCCAAGGCTGGAATCTGCCTCTCAAGGAAGTCCCTCGGCGGCCAGCTGCTGCGCCGTGACCTTCGTGGTGGTGGAGTGAGTAGGCACTGGATCAATACGCCTGGCCTCTCCATCTGCCAGCCTGAATGCAGGTGCCAGTTACTACTGCCCAGCACGGACGAGGGACGGGAACGGTGGCGCATAGATCCCGGCAAAGGGGATTGGCTTTTGTGGACACAAGCTTGAGGTTGGCAGTGCCGTTTTATTTATGTCCTGTCCCTGCTGTAACAGGGGCCGCCTCTGTACGCCTTCGCTCTCTCTGTACTTTCCGCTCGGGTCGCGATCTTCCTTTGATTCGGGGTTTGTTTTTATTCCAGCCCGGTTGCTGCTGCCAGAGCCATGGTTCAACGGCTTGGCCTGGACTGGTGATCCGCATGTCAGGAGTTTCCAAAAGTTTGTTCCGGTCTATCTTTGAGAGAAATAGCATGGACTGGATCCCATCGCCAGATTGTGGTGTCTGGGGACACGTGCTTGGGGCACTATTTCCATCTTCTGTCTTTGTCTGGTCTCCTCCTCATTAAATCTTCCTGGGTCTGTGGAGCTGACTACCAATTGGTGCCTGACCTAGTTACAGAGAGCCAGTACGTAGCCCCTTACTCATCATCAGAAATGGATCATAACCGTTTGTTCATTGTGATGCAAAGTGGGCTCTGCTATTTTAGAGTCATTTCTTTCTTTTTGGAGTTTGTGCATGGGGGTGTATGTGCATGTATTTATGCATGCATGTGTGTATGCACACGTTTGTGTGTGTGTGTTTGTGTGTGTATGTGTGTGTTGGGCAGCTGCCTAAATGAAGCTGGCATTTTCCGTTGCTATGTGGGGACTCTGCTTTTGGAAAACACTTCTGTGGCGTTGTATGGAATCCTTAACAGGCTTGCTTGTTTCCCTGCCTTGACCTCCTTTCATTTTCCACTGGGAGCACTTTCTCTTGAGCACAGGTTCTCACATTTTCTGCTCATGGTGTCAGCTCTGTGGCCACTCTTCTGCCAAAGGGCACCAGGGAGTTCCTCAAAGGACCTTTTGAACTGTTTGTTCAATGAATGAAGAGTTCAGTCGGACAGTGACGAGGACAGCACACACCTCTGATTGGTCCCTGTCTCAGAATTGCTGGGCATGACTCATGCATTTGGCTTTTGCCTCTGCTGATCTCACAAGCCGAGTGGGAGGCTGGGGTTTTTTTCAGCATCTCCCAGAGTCTGTGACCTTTTCATCACCATTTTGCCTTGCATTTTGAAAAATACTCTCCCTGAACAAACTGTGTTTATAAAGTAACAACCAACTGCTTTTCCTATTTTTAATTATTCATTTATACCTATTTTCCAATCAGAGTTTCTAATCAGTATGCGTTAATCAGAGTTAACATTTATTTATTTACTGAGCATCTTCTGTGTGTCTGGCCTACACCAGGTGCTGGCACTAGGAAAGTGAACAAGATTCAGTCTTGGCAGGGATTTCCAATGCATAATAATATTTCTGTTAATTCACATTAATTTGGGTAAAATTTATTGCTCAGCCATGGCATGTCTGGGGTGGTGCCAAGTGCCTTATGTATACCCCTCCTTTAATCTTCAAGGCCATGCTGTGAGTTTGCCATTAGAGATACCACTTTACAGGTGTGGAGACTGAAACTTGTACAGTCAAGTCGAGTCACTCACTCAAAGTCACATATTCAATTACAGGGTAGAGGCAGGATTTGAACCCTGGATTGTCAGACTCCAAAACTCCCCCCATGGAGATTATAGTCACCAGCTCCCTGCATTCCTTCCTTCGCTCTCCTACTGGACAGGTGTTTGTTTGCTTTTGTGGGCATGCGGAGCGTCCTATGTTCTCTCCGTGTTCCGTGGCTTTTGGTTTAGTGTGAGGTGTCTGAAGATCCTGGGTGGAAATGAATTTGTTGCCCCATAAAATAATGGAGCGTCTAGGTCGCTAAAATATGAGACTTACTTACCTCTTGATTGTTTAGATGGGGAAAGTGAGGCTCTGAGTGCAAAGGGATTTGTACAGTGGCAGGGTCTGGACTTAAACTCAGCAACTCTGTTCTACAGGCTGGTGGGGCTATTGGCTAATTTATTCTGAGTGAGATGGCAAATCTCAAGAGTTCTCCTGGGAAATTCTATCCGGGTTTGAGGTCAAAGCAGCCAAAACTAGATACAATGCAAGCTCATGAGGGGCGAGGTTCTAATCTTGTTCATCACTGTGTCCGTCCCTGGTCCCCAGCACGGTCCTATGGTGCAGTTGGTGGTCAACTGATGTGTGTTGGAGGAATAAACTGGATGAAATGAAAGGGGCTTCCAGGGAGAACTTTCTAAAGTTCATACTATGGGATTGGTAGTTGCTTACCTTTCTTCCTGGGTTCTCTTAACCCAAGAGAGTATTTTAGACTCAAATTGATGGTATCAGTATTAATTAGACACTTCAATGATTCAGTCAATTGGGATTGTAAAACTATTCTTCTGTTTCTATTTTGGAATAAATTGGCTTGTTCTTTGGGCATCTCTAGGCAGAGCAGTTTTTCCTGGCTGTACAAAAAAATGGATGCTCAGGTATCATTATTGGTACCTAAGCTCACTTTAGATGTGGCCAGCTCAGGTATCTATGCTGCAAAAGAGGTACTCCATGTGGCATGAAGTGACTACAAGATTAAAAAGTGTTTCCAGAACAGACAATACTTTAACCATTATATTAGAAATAAAGAAGAAGAGAAGAAAGAATTCACCCGGAATTCATTCACTCTGACTCACGAATTGTCCTCATTTTCTTCTTCCTCCTACTATTCAAATTAGTCAGAAATATTTTTACATTATTGTAATTGGAGTCCAGATTTGACGTCATAATGAACCATGTGGAAATAGTCCCAAGTATTTTCCCATGTTTCTTTATAAGTCACAGCATTGTGACTTTGGGGAAAGTCTGCTATTCCATGCACGGCATGTATTGTGTTTTACTTAAACATTCTCCTGTTACAACAAGGCAATTGTAACTTTATGGGAATGTAAAAAAGTGTTTCTTGTTGGCAATCTGGGTGAAACTTAATGAGATTATTTAAAGAATTGCAATACTGACAAGTTCCTTTACTTCAAGTGAGTTACTCTGTTTGGAGTCAGCCTAATGCTCTATTTTCCTAATACAATAAGAATACTTAAAACATGCATAGGGAAACATCAAATTAGTCAAGATTAGAATTCTTTTTGTTCTTTTTCTATTTTTTATAATTTTAATAATTAAGATGACATCGAAAGCAAGCATCTTTCTTAATGGCTCGGAGCATTTTTCTTATTTCTGAAAGTGAGTGGCATTTAACTGAAAGACGAAACATGAACATCAATAAGAAATTAAAGCGAATGGCTTAGAAATGCTAACCTGGTCTTTCATGTTTCTTCGGGAAAAACCACTAGAAAAGCAGAAATCTGTTCAAGTAAATCCATCTGCTCACTTTTAGGTCAAACCTGTTAGGATTAGTTCTTTAATGAGGTTACAGGGTTTTGGGCGATGAGTCTGCAGAAATGATCTGGTAATGAGCTGACTTCGAAGAGAAGGTTGAGAGAGCTTTCATTAACTCTGTTTGCATCATAATTTGGCAAGGTCACTGGAGAGAGTCTTCTTTAGGCCACTAAAAATAGACAGTCTCATAGATCCAATCATGTCATCATCTCTCTCTTTTTTTTTTTCTGTAGTCATGTCTTATTTTGGGAGCTCCCTTCATTCTTCTCACCCCCCTGCCTCCTCTGGAACCCTGCGATTGCTTTGTAGAAGACACTGCCTCCTTGTGTGCTGAGGAAGAGAGGAAAGTCAGGGCATTTCAGGCCCCTCATTCACCTGATTACTTTATCTTGCAGTTTCCCTTCCTCCCTCCTTCCCTCTTTCCCTTCCTCTTTCCCTTCTTCTCTCATTTCCTTCCTTTCTTCCTTTCCTTTTTTTCCCTTCCTTTGTCCCTCCCTCTCTCCCTGCTCCCTCCTTCCCTCCTTTCTTTCTTCTCTCTCTCCTTCTCTCCCTGCCCCCACTTCCTCTATCACTCCTTTCCCTCTTCTCTCCCTCCCTCCCTTCCTCCATCTCTCCCTTCCTTGCTTCCTTCCTCCCTCCCTCCCTTCCTCCCTCCCGCCTTTCATTTCTCCATCCCTCCTTCCCTTCCTTCTTCCCTTCCTTCCTCCCTCCCTTCCTTTCTTCCTTCCTCTCTCCCTCCCTTCCTCCCTTCCTTCCTTCCTTCCTCCCTCCATCTAGTACTTCCTCTTTCTGTTCCTTAGTCTCTCCCTTCATCCCTCTCTCCTCCTTTCCTTCCTTCCCTCCTTCCTTCCTTCCTCTCTGCCTCCCTCCCTTCCCTCCCTTCCTTTCTTCCTCCCTACCTTCTTCTCTTCTTCTTCTCTTCTTCTCCCTTCTTCCCTCCCTCCTTCTCTTTCTCTGTCTCACCTTTACATAGGTCCCAATTCTATGCGTCACTGTGCATAGAAATACTTGATATACAATTATTTAAAAAGTAAAAACCATGAATGAATGAATGAGTTCCATTTCAAAGTAAAAAGAATGAATGAATGAATGAGCAACAAAGAAGACAAAAACGATGAATGAATGAGCACCATTTCAAAGTAAAAACAACGAATGAATGAATGAGCAACGAAGAAGACAAAATTCTTGAGAGAATGGCAAGGCTAGAAAGACTTCTGCTTCCCTTGAAAGCATACTTCGCTACTATTTTAATAGCTCCTTCTTTCACACTTTTGTACCCCCATTGCCAAATATGTGCTCTACTTACATCGTGTATGTGTTCTATCTATGCCTTGTCATCTGTCTGTGGTTGTATGCATCTGCCCGTGTCTAAACATATACATCTGTTCAGAATGAGGTTCTGTAAAAATTCAAAGGATTCATTTAACTCCTGGATTCTTCGTTTCTCTTTTTTCTCCTGTTGATTCCTTGAAGTTCATGCAGGTTTTTGGTAAGGAAAATCTTACCCTACCCTCTAAAACATATAGCATGGATAAAGTAGAGCTTCTGTGGATTAAATAGAAGAAAGGAGAAAGTTGTAGGAATCCCCAGAAACCTCCCTCCAGCTCTCCTCACCACACCACAGCCCCTGCAACAGCCTTTGGGATACCCCAGAAATACTACTCTTTGCCAAGAACAGGTAGTAAAATCACTAGATTAGATCACTGCTGAGTTTTCATTTGGCTCTTACATCCTGTGATTTGTGATGTCTCTCAGACTTTAAGTCCAGGTCTCTGTGTTTATGGTTTGCAAAAAATGCAGATGATTCCCGAGTAGGTAACGTAGGAGCTATAAACATGATGCAGATGACAGAGTTTCTGCTTTTCATAACCACACAGGGACTGGAGGAGCAGGCAAACAGTTGGGAAAATGGTTTCTTAAAACAACAAAATGTCCAGACACATAAGAACGGAATGACTGATAAAGGTTGTTGTAGGTCATAGTTGTTGCCTCTCATTTCATCAAACAGTTACTGAGCATCAGCTATGTGTTGGCCATGTGTGTATTGGTGTAAAGAGATCCTAAGAAGATATGATCCTCCCTCTGTTTTATTAACATTTTAAAATTTTTTTTTGTGTAAGTTATCGCTGTCTAATTCTTTGCTGCTTATTTTTCTGTTTACTTTTTAACTCTACCAGAGGCTGAACACTGTAAAAAGAGCAATCTTAGCTGTTTGGTATCCAGGGATTTGACTCATGCCTGGCACATAATAGATGTTCAAGAAACATCTGCTCACAGAATTACACTGTGTCGTCATCTCCACCACTCACAGTGGTTGGTGGAGATGATGCCGCAGTGTAAGCTTTGTGTGTGTGTGTGCAGTTGGGAAGGTGGACTGTCAGGAGGTGATATTTGGCCAAGACCTTAAAAGACAGGGATAAGTTTGTGAAAAGGGAAGAGGAAGAGATATTTGGTTCAGAGGCAAAAGTAGGAATGAAGGAGGCAGAGTGAAACAATATGGTAAGTTGAGGCAAAGCAATGGGTTCCTAGAAGGAGTTTCCCCAAGTGAAGCTGAAGACCAGTGGGGCTCACTAATGAAGGGCTTTCCCTGAGGGCAGAGTGGAGTGGTGCTTAAGAGAGGATGCTGTGGAGTCAGGCTGCATGGATGTGAATCCCTACAAGCAAGGCAGGTGGCATCAATAATTCACCCTCTCCATCTTAGATTTCTCCACTTTCAAATAGGGGTTATCTATGAGACACTCCACTTTAGCACAGTATCTGGAACATAGCAGGCTTGGCTATTGTTAAAGGAGAGGAGACCAATTCAAGGAGACCTTGAGGGCTTTGCAACCGGGAGTGGCATGAGCAGGCCCCTGGTTTAGGGTGTGCCTGTAGCAGCCGTGTGAAAGACGGACTGGCTCTCAGGTCCTCCTGGCAGAGAGATGCTGTTGAGTGTCTTCCTCTGTCTCCTTCCTTCACCTGTGTGGGCCAGTGATGCTGTTCTAAGCGGCCCAATAATTATCTTTCCACTATGTTTAAGAATGCTGCTTTGTGTCTTGCACGGGATTGCCTCTGTGAGAACCAATGGGATAAATAGTATTCTGGCATCAGTATCCAGAATGGCTGCAATCCAGCTGAGCACCCAGTTTTTCTTCATGGGTGCTGTGGTCTTGTGCCAGGTCGTGTGTCCCCGTCTCTTTTGTGAGGCAGCCCTTGCAACTAATATGACTTCGTAGACCAAGCTTCGCATATGACCTTCATTCAAATTATTTCATGCTGTTCTTTCTCCTTTTCACATTTTTAGTGTTCAAAATAGTCTCATATGTGTTTGTACTGTATGCACCTTTGTAGGCGGCCTGAAATTCCTTTTGGAATCAGACAGGGTATTGGTAAAATGCATGGCATGAGTCACAGGGCATGAGGTGGAGAGTGGGCCGGGTGAGTCTTCAACCTAGTTTTTTCATGAAGACCTACTTTCCTGTAGGGCTTTAGCCGCTGCTCCCTCCTCCACCACCATGTCAGAACTGGCATTTGTCTCTTCCTGTACTTCCTTCTCTGCCCTTGGAAGAGCACTGTGATCATTTTTTGCAGTCCCCTCGTGTAGCTGACCTGATGTGTGATATTAATGAAGATGTGGTGCAGTGACCCTGGGATGCTGGAGGCAGGGTCTGGAGCGGATTAGATGCTGTAGGTGCCGCTCTTCACCCATGTCCCCCTTGGGCCTCCATCTCCCTGTCCATAAAATGGTTGTGGTGCCATGGATCCATGTTCCCCACCTCTCAATCATTCAGGTTTTGTCTTCCCTAATATCTGGATATGATTCACATTGTTATTTACTTAATATTTTCTTTTGACTCCTTCTACTTTCTGCTATTTAAAAAAAATTTTTTTGAAGAAAATTATATTGCTCTAATTTCTGGCAAGTCGATATCTCTTGTCATAAATATGAGGCAGCCAAAAAACAGATATAATTAAAAGGAAACAACATAATTGAATCCTCTCTGAGCCTGAGACTGCCTTGTCTTTGTTAAAAAAAAGGTTTGTTCAGGAATCACTGCAAACAGAGACTTTCTCTTTGCTGACATCAGGACTGAAAAGAATTGAAAAGGTATGTCTCTATTTCCCGCATTTATTGTCATTGAAGGCCAGTAATCTGGCAATTGGGGAGGCCTCTGTTGTGTCAGGTATTGCATTAATTTTTTTATGTTGAGTCTTTGTAACAGAACCCTGATAACAGAACCCTGATGGTATTGACTTATATTTAGTGAACAGTAAATTTATGTCAGAAACAATAGCATGATTTGCACACAATATCACCTCTGTGCTTGCCACAGGAATGTGAGGTGTTACGATGCTCATTTTACAGGTAACGAAACAGAGTCACAGAACTGACGGGTCATAGAGGCCCAAACAGGAATCAGCTTGCAGCTGCATCTTATGCCAAACTCTTTCTAATTCCACAACTTGGCCCCTTGGCTTGCTGGGGGACATGCCCCCTTGGTTTGACTCCTAGATAAGGTCCTCTGGGCCTTCTCTGAGGACCATCTTGGCTCTGAAAACTGGCTGTACGTACACATCACTCTGAGAGCCAAAGGTGACCCCTCCCTGGCCCCCAAGGTCTTCTGCACATGCAGTGTCCTCTTGAAGATGGCTGCCTCATGGTATTGGATTTGACCCATGAAATCCCCAACTCGTGTTGAACACTAGAGAAGTATCAGCTCTTAGCTCTGTGTTTCCCAAAGCGTGGTTGGAACACCGATGGAGGGAGGTGGGATGCTTTCAGCCAGGGGAACTGATTATTCCAAATACAAAGTTCTGTCATTTCAAAGTAGGAAACAATCTTACTGCTCATCAAATCTACCCTAGTACCCGATGCCAAAATTCATTTACTTCTGGATAAGGAAAGTGACTGAAATGTTTACAAATATGAACGATCAAGTTGTGAATAATATGTACACATGTATGTGTGTGTGTGTACTAACACACATATAGATACTATTATAGATCTTTATATCTCTCTATATAGAACATTGGCAGATATCAAAGTCAAGGAGGCATGTTAAAAACCTGTTAAGAAAGACAGCCTCCTCATTTCTTGGCCTTTTGGCTAAGATGAAGTGTAGGTATCCAGCCTCATGTTCTTGATGGAAGCCATATGATAGAGAATTAATAAATGAATATTGTAGAAGAAGACCTCCCCAAACTTCTGATCCACTGATGTGCAGACAAACAGGATCATTTTTCTGTCATTTCCACACTCATGATCCAAGCACAGTCTGGTAAGATGACCCAGCTCCACATAGCTGTTGACAGTGTTTCATTTATTTTTTTCCTCTTTATTTTCAGTTCTTAACAATGGAGTTAGTAAAAGTAAACATCCAAAGAGTATTAAAACATGAAAAGATAAAAACAGCAAATGCATCCTTGAGGATGTGTGTTTTTGCGTGTGTGTGCAGTCACATTTACATCTAAAGCACACACACATATGACTTACAAATAAATTGAGGTAGAACAGCCTATATAAAGCTTCCTACAAAAATATTAGATTCTCGATATTGACAAATGATTTCTCCCATTCTTCAAGAATGTCAAAATTTGTGCCTAGCAGTGAAGAATGTTCTTCCACCAATAAAGTGCAGCAAACGCAAAACTGAAGCATTTTAACGACCTGATTCCCCTGCCGACCCTGAGTGAATCCAGTGTATTTAATGAGGTGTGATGAGGATGTAGAGCACCCGCTAGACTCTCTCCCTGGCTCACGTCAGCCCCTCTGTGGCCAAATTCAAATTTCTGCCTGAAGAAAATCAGTCTCCACTCACTGCAGCCCTTCAGAAGCACTTGCAAATAGGTGAGACCACTATGTCCAGGGCTCAGATTTTTATTTACTAAGTCATTGGTTTGAAAGCTCTTTTGAAGCATTTAGTTTGTACCTTTGTCTGATTACAAAGTGGACAAGGAAACATATATGCTTCTTATCCCTGTGGAGTTTATAGACAAGCAGAGTTTGCACAGCTTGTATCTTCAGAATAAGTGCCTTGGAAGAAGCAAATAACTAAATGGCATATTTTTCTTAACCTAATTTTATATTGCAAAAGGATAGTCCCACTTAATTTTGAGAAACCTTATTTTGTTTCTTTCTGAGTATAATAGCCCCAGAGGGAGCTCTCTCCTATTATATCATAAATCAGTCGTATTGCTATGGACTATGCAGTTTACTTTTCTTATTATGAAAAGATAGCGGGACGCTGTGACTATTTCTGGCAGACAACAAACACTGCAGTGTGTGTGTGTGTGTGTGTGTATGTGTGTGTGTGTGTGTTTGCAGCACTTCTCTGACTTTATGAATATGTAGGTTTGTGTACTCCAGAAACTTGCAAATAAGCGGATTTCTTGGTTGTCTGTAAGTTGCCTAGATTTGATAAAATACAAGAGACTGTCTCAGGCCTTGGGTCTGGTTAAAGGTCTTTGTTGTTCTTCATTACATGCATGGGTTCTCCTTCGTAGTTGGTTTCTGCTTTTTCTGGATAGTTAGGTAGCCTGGTAAAGTGATGCAGTCCTTAGTCATGTTTCTTTTAAATCTCTGGACTACTTTCCTAATTTAGTGCCCTATTTTATAGCCAAAGAAAGGAGTAGAGTACAGTTGTTCAGTGAATTGCTATAGATTCAAACTGCCTGTGCCCAAGTCTTGGCTTCACTGGTGAGTGACTTTGTGATTGAGGGCAACTTTACTCAGTCTTTTTGTGCTCCAGTTTCCTAGTTGTGAAATGAAGAAAAACCACAGTACCTGATTGTCATAAGATGAAATTGTATATTGCAGGAAGGTACTTAGCCCAGGACCTGGTCCGTTGGAAATTCTCAATAAATTTTAGTCATCATCATTGCCTGTTTGGATTAAGTTGTGTCTAGAGAAGATTCAGCTTCTGGGAGATAGAGAAATGCTGAGAATTAGCATCATTTGTACATGATGGCATTCATGCCTTAAATCCCCAAAGATGATTAAATGCTTCATTTGACATGTGAAGTGTTTAGAAAATATTGACCACACTTTTTCAAACTTAATACTTGCACAAACACAGGCGTTTATTGCCAGCCAGAAAATACCTGTTGGTTTCCCAGTCTTTTATTGTTAATACTCAATTATTTGCAAAATGATAACCTACTTTACTGATTTGAAATATTAAAATATTATAGAAAACAAACCAAACAGTGCCACGTTGCATTTATCAAAGCTGAATAATTTGCGCCAAGTGAGTACATTATTACGGTCCTTGAAAACAAATTACAAATTATATCTGTCATTTGACATCAAGTAGATAAAAGGCAATAGGTGTTTTTAATCTTTTAAATTAAAAAATATATAATTTTGTGGTCATTCTTTGTCTAACTACTACCATTCATTTATTTCTCCAATAATCTAGCCCTGTGGAGGGTTAGCAGTGTACTGACCCGGGCCAAACAAAAGTGAGAATAATAATGTGATTTCTATCCTCAAATGGCTCACAGCTTCCTTGATGCAAAGTTGGGAGGACCAAATAGCCATAAATATCAAAGACCTCTAATTGTGGAAGACATAAAAAAGCACTATGTTACACTAAGGGAATCCTGAAGCCCTCTGAGTTTATACTAGGTACTGAGGATAACTTCCACCAAAGTCACACTAACAGTAAATGAAAGAAGGGGTCAGATGCAGGGAAGCACAGAGGTGCAAAGCCTGCCAGGCTCAGGAACAGCAATACCTACTGAAGCAGGAGGTAAGGTGGGCAGGTGAGGCTGGGGACAGATAGGAGACAGATGCATAAGCTGTGTTAATAAATGTGGAGTGTGGGCATCTCCTGACCTGATAGGGAGCCATTTAGAATTTTAATATTGTCAGTTTTTTTTTTTTTAATGTAAAAATCGCTATTATTCTAGTTGGTGGCTTGTATCGAGAAGGGGATTTCTGTTTGATCATGTGCATTACATTCAAATGTTTAGATATTTATCCATACATGACAAGGAGACAAACAACTAAAATAAAATCAGCTACAGAAGACGAGGTTAAAGTTATTCTGGAGCATATGTGATTGTGTGCACGCTGGTTGCTTTGTTCACCCTAGTAGTTCTTCAGAAAACTTTACATACTGACCGTATAGACATCCTTAAAACTTTCCTGCAGCATGCTTATACTTATTTTTGTCTGCTTCTCACCTCCGCCCTAAAAAAAAGTTTAAAAAGTGAAATTGCTAGCATTTTAGGCAAAAATAAAATATACTCTTCTGGAGAAAGACTTCTCATTTTCTTTCTATTCTAGCTGTTCTCAAGTTGTTAATAATATAGTCTCCCTCTCTCTCTCTCTCTATATATATATGCAAATTTTATAGTGGTTGTGCTTAGATATTTCCCCGTATTCTAACTTTTATTCCTCTTTATTCAGTAGCAAAATCACCATTGCTGAGTGGTAAGGGAAGAGTCTTTGGAGCAAGGGAAATCTAGATTGGAATTCCCACTCTGCTACTAATTAGCTTGGTTATCTTCGGCAAGTTGTTCAACTTCTCTGGGTTCTAATTTCCTCCTCTTTCAGGAGACAGAAATAAAAATCTAGCGGTGTGGGGAAGGGTAATTTGTACAAAACACACGTAGAAGCACCAGCGCAATAATACCGGTGATGTGTAGTAGATGGCACAGAAAACCGGAGCTTCTCGTACCGCGGTTGTCAATTATGTTAAAGGGAAAAAGTGAAGCTACATAATTTGGGCAAGAAATACGGATAAAATGTAGTGAGTAGTAGGAGGTTTGCTCATATGCTAGATGACTGTTTGTTTATTCATTTCCCAAAGATATGACAAAAGCTGTGAATATTTATTTAGTTCTGCTCCCAATAGCCCTTCTAATAGGGAATTATTTGGGTACAACGAAAGACATTTGTAAATGCGGCTGATAAGACCGGCATTGGACAAGGAGTGTTTTGTTGGACACAAGAATTCTATTGTCCCTGGCTTCAGTTGTCAAGTGCCCGGGGAACCCAGAATTTATGGTGGCAGCACAATGGCCCTTTCAGGGCTCAGGGAAAGAGCTGTGAGATCCTGCTCCCCGGCTTTTCAGGGCCTCTAGTCTTTTTATCAGGCCTGGACAATGCCGGATTCAGCGGCTGCCTGAGCCTCCTGACCGTCCATTGGCCGTCAGGTATTGTGCAGTAATTACCATGGTGACAATGGACTCCCTCTACGCCCGTCCATCGGCGCTTTGGAAAATGGTGAAGGTTGTCACTTTGCATTAGGTGCCTCTAAAAGCATGGCTTACTTAGAAAAACTACTAAATAGAAATGAAGATAATCGTAGTAAGAGTTTGATTTAAAAGGCCACTGTGTCAAATCCATTTGGAGCTCAGAAACTCTTTATGGATGCTTTCTTCTAATTACAGATAGACGCTGGGCATCATCCTCTGTGCAGGCAGTAAGGAGCCAGCCTTGAAGATTTTGCAGAAAGGGATGAGCAGAGGGCAGCTGGTATCCCTTAACCACGCAGTGGGAGCAGAGGTCTAAACTGAGTCCAGGAACTTTGAGGGGTCTCTAAATTTGTTTGAGACTCAGATTCCTCATCTGAAAAAAAATATTCAAAATGCGTATAGATAAATATTAATTACATGTGATAAGATTGCATGTTAATATTTATGCACATGTCAATATTAGTTCTGTATAAATGCTTATGCATCTATTATAGGGGAAATTTTGAATAGCAAATATACAATAAAAGGTAAACTGTTTAATCATAGAAGCACAATATATCTTTTCATAATCACAACTGTTGATTTTTGAGTGTATAAGTGAAGTGTTGCATGTATTATGATTATTCTCCACAATCATTCTGCAAAATAATTGTTATTATCTCCATTTTATAGTGAGGAAACTGAGGCTCAGAAAGTTCTTGCTTGCCCAAACTCAAACTAGCTTGGAGGAGGAAAAACTTGATTTTAAGTCTTGTTCTCTCACATACAATAGCTTCCTGCTTCTCTCATTATTTTTACAAAAAATATTATGATCTACAATCCTATCTTATGAAATATGATTTACCATATGGTTTTGGAACTTTGCAATAACAGGAAAGAAAAACACCCAATGGAGATTATTAATTGAGCTTAATCATACCTTCAACAATGTCAGAAACATATGATGCCCCAAAAAGGAAGAAGCCCCCATCTGCAGGCTCCCAGGGATGGCTGCATATGTGTGGCTCCTTCTCCTGCCTGCACAGAGCAACATCAACAAAGCAAATTGGTATTTCTAGACCACCAGAAAAGTGGATGGCCGTTGTTCAACTTCTTCGCCAAAGAAAAGTTTTAAAAACCTGATATTTCACTTGTTTATACAAGAATGATATATAAACATGTAATTATAGTTTGCTTTAATCAACTATGTTCCAAAATATCTGAAATTTCCCATTGTGGTGTTTTTTTGTTTGTTTGTTTTGTGTTGTTTTGTTTTTGAGACAGGGTCTCACTTTGTCACCCAGGCTGGAGTACAATGGCGTGATCTTGGCTCACGGCAGCCCCGATCCCCCAGGCTCAAATGATATATATATATGTGTGTGTGTGTGTGTGTGTGTGTGTGTGTGTGTGTGTGTATGTATGTATGTGTGTATATATGTGTATATATGTATATATATGTATATGTGTGTATATATATGTATATATATGTTTCGCCATATTGCCCAGGCTAGTCTTGAACTCCTGAGCTCATGTGATCCTCCTGCCTCAGCCTCCCAAACTGCTGGGATTACAGGCAAGAGCCACTGCAGCTGGTCTTTCCATTGTGTTTTTATCAAAAAGTAGAAATTATCTGTAGTCACACACCACGGGAATAGGCATGCTTTGCCCTGGGGAATGGGCCTCCCGGTGGGTTCTTAAACCTGGAGAAAAAGGAGTGGATTTATTGATCCAGCCCAGTTATGCTACTTCCTTGCTCTATGCACTTGGGCATATGCCATTCAGCTTCAGTTTCTTCATCTGTAAAATGGAGAAACTCTATCTCCTTGGGCTATGCTGCTCCCTTCATTGGCAACTCTTTCCATTTTAACGGAGACCCTAAGAGAGGGAAAGTGGCAAAAGGAAGGATATGGCTCTTCACGTACTGAGCCTTCCACACAATCAGAGCTCAGCAAAAGGGAGCTGCTACAGTCACAGCTGCATCTGCCCCTGACTATCTTCCTTGATTTTGGTATGCTTACCGAGTATGTCCTTCATTCTACTTTATGCACTCGGGCTTCACGGTGTTCTTTTTCCTGATTTCTAGTCTCTCTGAAATAGTATATGGCATGTACTGTCTGAGCCCCTAAGAGGCTTAGTGCTGTGGGCAGCCAACCGCAGTGATGGAAGGGCTGATAGATGACAATGGCGCTGTACTTGAAGACAGCCCATGATGGTGTGCAGAGCTGGGAAGATGGCAGAGAGAAGTCCTGAGAGTAGGTAGGAAGTGGGTGCAGCAAGACTGGAGTGTAGTTTCCTAGCTCAGAGGGGAACACATGATCCCAAGTCTGGGAGAGTCATGAGCTGTGGGGAAGATGAAGGAAAATGAATATTCCAGCCATGAAGGCCAGTGCAGAGAATGCAGAGACAGACAACCCGCTATAGCCTGCAAAGCCGTCTTAGCTCCATCAACTACGCTAAAAGCATAAAGAACAACTTGCATTTTGTATGTTCATTTTTTTTTCTAAGAAACATGATATAATTGTATACCAAAATTTTTCACAGAATCCATAGTCCCTCTTTCTCTAATGTTTGCAGTGATTAGAATTCATAGACAATTCACCGTCTATTTTTGCTTTTCTTCCAAAGCTTTTTTGATTGACTCCACAGGCTTTTGGAGAAAGGATTTCTATAGGAAACATTTTGAAGGGAGGTAAAGAATGCAAGACACAGTGGGGAGTTCAATAAGTGTTTTATAGATTTGAGAAGTCAACCTTTCTAAACATGCTGGCCACAGTAACAGCTGCATTATTAACAGAAGACTAGAGAAGGAAAATAGAAGGTACAGGGGCTATGAAGTCAGCACTGCTGGATTCCAACCATACCTGGGGTATTATTGGCTGAACACTTTCAGCAAGAGTCTTACCTTTTTGTGTTGTAGGGTGAGATGGCATTCATAATACCCAGGATGGTTATATGTGGTTAAGGGTAACTCATTGGTGAGATACATGGCAAATATCTTTTCCATCCCTGTTTATAACATTCCAGTTATCTATTGCTGAGTAACATGACATCCTAATATTTAGTGGCATACAGCAACAACTTACTACTATCTCTTACAGTTCTCTGGGTTGATTGAATTCATTTAGGTATTCTTACTTGTTATTTCCTGCCATGTAGTCAGATGGCTGGAGTTACAGGAAGATTTGAATGGATTAGGTATCCAAGATGACAACTTTAGCCCCCTGTCTGGCACCTCACTTGGAAGGCTGAAAGAGCTGGAAATGGATTGACACATCTCTCTCCGTCCACACAGCTTCTCCACCTGGTTGTCTGGAGCTTGCTCATAGCACAGTTATATCAAGTATTTGAACTTTTGACATGGCAGTCAACTTCTCCTACAGCAAGCGTTCAAAAAGCACAAGATAAGCTACAGGGTTTCTGTATTAGTCTGCTTACGCTGCTATAACAAAATATCACAGATGGGGTGGTTTAAACCATAGATCTTAATTTTTCAAAGTCCTGGAAACCAGTAGGTTCGGTTCCTGGTGAGGATCTTCTTCATGGCTTGCAGACAACAGTCCTCTCACCGTGTCTTCACATGGCAGAAACAAAGAGAGAGCTCTGCTTTCTTTTCCTTTTCTTAGAAGAACAATCCCTCATGACATCATCTAAACCTAATTACCTCCCATAGGCCCCACCTCTGAATACTATCACATTGTGGGTTAGTGCTTTAACATGTGAATTTTGGCGAACAAAAACATTCAGCCCATAACATTCTACTGCTGATCCTGCAAAATTCATGTCCTTCTTGCATGCAAAATACATTCATTCTATACCAGCAACCTCCAACATCTTAACTTGATTCAGCATAAATTCTGAGGTCTAAAGTCCAAATTCTCATCTAAATAAGTATGAGTGAGACTCCGAATACTATTCATCGTGAGACACAATCAGTATGGATGAGATTCAAAGTGCTGTTCATCCTGGGGCAACATTTGTCTGCAGCTTTGAACCTATGAAATAAGATAAATTACGTGCTTCCAAAATACAGTGGTGGGACAGGTGTAGGATAGGCATTCCCTTTCTAAAAGGGAGAAATTGGAAAAAAGAAAGTAGTGATGGGTTCCAAGCAAGTTTATATAAAAAGGCAAATACCAGTGAATCTTAAGGCTCAATAGTAATTTTCTTTGGTTCAGTGCTTTGCCTTTTGGACCGACCAGGGTGGAAGCCCCTCTCTCATGGTTCACATGTGTCAGTTCTGCTGTTTCATTGTTATGCAGAGCCAGCTCATAGTCCCATAGAAGGAGACAGAACAAGGGCACGCCTATCACAGGGTCTGGGTTATTGTGGGGCAATTTTGGAGACTGGCTGCAGCATGTAACATGGTTGACAAGCAGGGTCCTTCCTCATTTGTTATGCATTGTGTGAACTGCTGCATGTAGCATTTCCTCCAAGACTCCCTGTGCCTCCGGGAATAACTCCAGTGTTACTCTGTCCTGACATTTGGATAAATAGCACACAAGAAGACAGCTTTATTGTTCATCTTGCTACAGTCACCAAAACCAGGCTCTATGAAAAAATTTTAGTAGATCTAAGGTCCATTCACAACCCTTCACTAAAAAGGGCTTTTGTTTGCTTGTCTGTTGTTTTGGAGAAGGCTTTGTGTAGGATTATTAGATGGAAGCAATATCAGACAAGGAAAGAAATTTGGAAAGAAATGAAGTCAAGTCAAAGAAATAAGCTGTTTAAGCCCCTAATTCAGGCTGAGTTGATCCTAGAAGGTAGAAGCCTAGAGATGAAGGACATTCAAGAACTCCTTTATGCTGTTGTGTTAGTGAAGCTATGCCAGCTGGCACCTTTCTTGGTTCAGTGCCTCAGTTTTTAAAGATGACAGCTGTTTAGACACTCCATATTCGTTTCTTTATTCACTCAACAAATATGCATTGAACAGATGCTCTGGGCTAGGAAATGTGTTAGACATTTTGGGAGATATGAAGATGAATCAGACCAGAATCCAAGCAGAACACAGCCCCCACACAGAAAGTCTAAAATGTGGTGTTGTGGGTGGGGGAAATGCAATCTTGAAAAGAGTTGCAACCCTGTCAGCCCAGTGCTCTGGTCTGCTGGAGTGGGGATAGCATCTCCTATAACCACCACCGCTATTGCTACTCTTCGTCTTTGAGCCTGTTGTTCATGAGGATCTGTCAACACCAGAACAGTGCTTCTTACTTTAGGAAGGAAGACATTGCTTTGGCTTTGGAACATAGGTTCTATCAGAAATGGGCTCTAAGTATTCATACCTTCCCCCATCAGCTTGTTCTTCATGCAAGAGCAAATGTATGTGAATTACACGGCACGTTATAAGAAGTTGTATGTAGAATTGCTTTATCATTGTCATCATAGTACCAAATGCATGTATGGTTAATCACACTATCCAATGGTGTTTATAAATCCATGATAAGTTTTTCCCACTTTTCACATAATTTTAGTAATTGGTTTATCTCTCTCTTTGCACACCTGGATTGTCATCTTCTAAGAGAAAAGTCTGTCATATGCAACTGTGTATAATATTGTATCACTTTGTCAATTCATGCCACCACTAGGTTACTAATGATCCTTTCACTTTTTGCAGAAATCACTGTGTTTTCGGCTCAGCGGCCCTGTGACATTCCTTCCTGTTGTCCTTTGTTGAGTGACCAATCAGATGGGTGGAGTGTGTTACAGAAATTGGCAGCAAGTGTCCAATGGGTGAAGAAGGTAAGCTGGACTAACATTACTGAACAATTCACATGTTACTATGTATGTCAAGATGGAGATTATGTCTGTCTCTCAAATGTGGCTTGATTTGGAACTTCACTAAAGCTGAAAGTAGAATCTGAGAGGGAGAGAAAGGCCTACCTTTTTCAGTAGTGAGGAATGTGATTATTCAGTGTTAATGTTATTGGATTCTCTTTATTGAGCACCTATTATGTGCTAGTAGTGGTAAGATCTGGAGAAGAAAGAAGGAACTAAAGGGATTATAATTCTTTAGCAAGGACTCGGCTAAACAGGCCAACTGAGATGATTGCCATGTTGCTTTTTTTCTCCTTTTCTTTTGAAAATAAGTCTTAAAATGGGAACAAATTAGCTTATATTCCACAAGGAAATGAGATTGCTAGGAGGCTGAACCTTTTAGACTTCAAATGACAGGGCCGTCGATCATGAGCCAGGAGGCCTGGTTTCTACTCCCAGATCCAGCTCTGCCATTCACTGTCTGGGCTATGAGATTAATGAGCCATTTACTGGGCTGCCAGAGTGGCTGGACCTAGGATTTCTAACAGTTCTTCCATTTTAGGATTCTGTGAATCCATTTACCTTCTCCATCTGCTTGGTGATAACTGGAGCAATATTCATAGGAGACATCTAAATATCCAGATAGAAATTTAAGAATTAATTCTACCAGCGTGACTTTCCACTCTTGGGGAATCTAGACCTCCTTATCCAAGTGCCTACGACTCATCTCCATGTGGATGTCCAGTGGTGCCTTAAACATGTATGTTAAATCCAGGTTTTTCCTGGGCCCCACATTCCTGTAATAGTATCAAAATTCACCCAGAGTAGAAACACGGGCAGAATACTTTAAGCCTCTCAACCCCTCACCCCCAATAGCAGTTAATTCCTCCTGATTCCTATTCATTCTATTCTTTGTCTATCTCTGAAGTAGTTTTGTTTCTCGCTATCCCTATTGCCACTGTTCAAATGCAAGTCAAACTCTTTTTCTCCAATGTTACTGAAATTGTCACCTAATAAGTCTTTTTGCCTCCAGGGTTATTTCTCCCTCATCAGCTCCAATGTGATCCATGATCTATATATATCCTGAACAATGTTCTTAAATTCTCACATTATGTTACTTTCCCACTTATTCCCTTTCGATGATAGAAATAAGCTTTTCTTAACAAGTTTCTAGGATCCTTTAATGAGAAGGGCCACTGTTTTGCTGTCCAGATTCATCTCTCAGCTGCTATTCCCTCTCCACCTTGCCTGTATTATATACATCCACTCTAGGACCTCCTCATGGGGCACAGCCATTATTTCCCCAAAACCTCATAATCTCTCTCACCTCATAAGCACTCTTAACACATTTTATATCTTAGCTTGGACTTCACTATCGCTAAGGAGCTATTTCTAATAGGCTAAGATTACCTAGACAATACTTTAGCAGCCAGGGATTACGCCATTTACAGTGATTTCTACATTGGACTGTAATTGTCTATTTAGTTGTCTGTCTTCCCAGCTAGACCTGGAGATTTTTGAGGACAGTACTTATTTGGGACCACTGTGCTCCCAGTTGCAAGTACTGTGTATCTGGGCCAAAGTATGCACTTAGTAAGTATTTATTAAGCAAATGAATAGGGGCCCTCGGTATATTTTTAATTAAATGTGAGGAAGGTGGACTATGGTGACTACTCAGGGAAAAGTCATAATAACAGCAGCTAACAGGTTTTGCATGCTTACTATATGTCAGGTTCCTAAGGATGTTAAAGGTATGACTCCCCTTAGTCCTTCCAAAAGCCTTATGTGGTAGGTATTATTAATGTCAAATGTTTTATAAATGAGAAAACTCAATCTTGAAGAATGTATTAGTCTGTTTACACACTGCCATAAAGAACTTCCCTGAGACTGGTGATTTATAAATGAAAGTGGTTTAATTGACTCACAGTTCTGCATGGCTGGGGAGGCCTTAGGAAACTTAGAATCATGGCGGAAGGAGAGGTAAGCATCTTCTTCACAAGGTGGCAGGAGAAGAGAAGCACGTGTGAAGGGAGGAGAGCTCCTTATAAAACTGTCAGATCTTGTGAGAACTCACTCAGTATCACAAGAACAGCACGGAGGAAACTGCCTCATGATCCAATCACCTCCCTCCCTCCACACTTCAGAATTACAGGTTCCTCCTGCGACACATGGAAATGACAAACTGAGGTGAGATTTGGGTGGGGGCACAGAGCCAAAGCATATCAGGGAAGATAAATAACTTGTCTATGGCCATAGTGCTGTAACTTTTATCCTTGGAATTTGTATTTATGGGAAGTCTAACTTTAGCTAAGTTTGTGTCTTTTACCACTCTCCTTGTCTGCCTTTCTCCTGAATGAATCTCCCATATTTTGGGCAAAAACCATTATCTCCACATAAGGCCAGGGGCTTTTCTTGCGGCCCACACAAGCTGTTGTTAAATAGATGGTAGTCCTCTGTGGCAGGGAGCTCTAAATTTCTGATAATTTCTCAGGTATTTTACACTGTTGTGTTAATGTGGGCCTGTTTTGGGAAAAAATTTCAGTGTGAGGAGTCCCCACCTCTTTCTCTCATGATCTGGTCAATATCTGTTAAGGGAATAAACCAATGAATGAGAACACTTATCCTAGAGGCAAAATGGCACTTCCCTACAAACGCACCAGAATGATTTGGAAATTGTATAACTGACTTCTCTGGCATTTGCTTATTTTGCACTCATTTGCTCTGAAGCCTGGCTCAGCAGAGGACGTGCATCCCTCCTGTGGGTATGTCTGTGAATGATGATTATCTCATTTCTGCTGAGCCAAATGGGCCTCTTCATTTCATCGGCCCTTTGCATTCCTCAAGAAGATGTGCAAGTGACATTTTCTATTTTTCTAGATAATAGGGGCAATTAGAATGATGTATCCATGAATCAGAGTCGGAAGGTAAATAGAAAGTACTTGAATTTAATTTCATGTCTAGGAAATCTGTTAGTTTTTTTTTTTTAACCTGGAAATTAAGAACAGTCTATTTTGAATAGTTCTGCAAAGCTTTTATTCCAAAGAGAGGAAGGTAAATTACTCCAATGCTGGTGGCATGAAACCTTCAAAAAACAAAACAAAACATAAAACAGCAGGAATGCAACTGGAACAATCCTTTGATTTTTCAGGATAAGCTTCTTCTTGATGGAAGAGAATTCTGTGCCTGGTGGAGGAAAGGACTTGTTCTTGATCACACTGTAAGGATTTTGAAGAACAAAACTAACCAATGACTTAGGTGAGACTCAGATTCTTGATTCCCAATCAGGTCAAGATGCCAGGGTTTCTTGAACAGGCACCTATGACATGCCACAAACGCAGGCAGAGATGAAAGGGCACTTCCTCTTTCCTCAAGGAGTTTACAGTCAGGTAACTACATATGGCAGTCAAAATCCAAGTGGGAAGGAAAGACAGAGAGAGACTTCAAACAAATGTGGCATGGGTTCACAGGATCAACACTCTAGTTAACTTACAGTGAAATCCACTGGAGCTTGAGCTTCCATTTCTAGCACACGTGTCTTACTTAAGAACCTTCTCGGAACAGAGGAGGAATTATCCGGGCAGCTACAAGATAAGGCTTCTAAGCCCTGTGACCTTGCTGGGTTTTCAGTAGAGCACAGGGGCCTAGAAATTAACATCATGGAGAAGTGGAAGAGATTTGCCCTTTGCTCAAGAGAAGTGTACACACATTGGCATCCTGCTGAGTAATAACCAGCAGGAATTGCTGGTCTCAGGTCACCCAATTATCTTTCATTTGCATAGGAATGAATCCCAGAAAGCTGCTTCGGGGGCAACTCACCTGTGCTGCAGAACGCACCGGGCTCTGCATTGTCCCTGACAGCTTGAAGTGTTAGCAGTCTGCTTCCTAACCCCCTGTGCTGCTGGTTCTGTCTGTGAATGCATATTTCCTATTTTGGGATGTAGGCCACTGTGGACAAGGAGGCCAAGTATGTGTCTCTATCTGGTGTCATCAGAATCATAAACAGACACTTAGGTCACTTGTTGCCTACACATTGCAGCTCTTCAGTGTGTACAATGTGACTGTCGTCACCACAATCAACTAATGATTACATGAAGCCCTTATGTGGTAGGCCACCTGAACATCCAGTCCGTGCACAAAATCATTACTAAAGGAAAAACCTCAACTAAAGTTATGGTTCTTTGTCTTGCTTTATTTAGCTAGTGATGGGCAAAGTGGTCAATGACTTTGAATTTTCTGAGCATGCCCTTGTACCAGACACTGTGCTATGTGCTTTACATTTATTATCTTGTTTGACGTCACCAAGACTTTGGCTGCTATGTGCAGGGGTCATGATTCTTTCATGGATGAGGATACTGAGGTTTAGAGAGGTTAAAAAACTTGCTGAGGACCCCTGATGAGCAAGGGGTAGAGACAGGGTCTCCACTCTAAGCACAGCAGTGTAGTGCCTCCTATTGATCAATGTCTCTTCCAATTCTTTTGTACCTTGACTTACAGTCTTAACCAAGCTGGGATGGGAGGGAGTTGGAGGGCAATTACTATTAGTTATTTTGGTATGGCAATGTCCTAAATCTCTACTTGAGGTTTTTTTTTTTTCCCCCCAATAATAGATTCGGGGATACATGTACATGTTGGTTGTATGGGCATTTTGCATAATGATGAGGTTTGGGCTTCTAGTACACCCATCACCAAATTAATGAACATTATACCCAATAAGTAATTTTTCAGCCCTCCTCCTCCGTTTTTGGAGTCCCCAGTGTCTATTATTGCCATCTTTATATCTATGTGTACCCCCTATTTAGTTCCCACTCATAACTAAGGATATGTAGTATTGGATTTTGTGTTTATGAGTTTTTTCACTTAGGATAATAGCCTCCAGCTTCATCTATGTTGCTGCAAAAGACATGGTTTCATTCTTTTTTTATGACCGTGTAGTATTCTTTGTGGCTGTGTAGTATTTCATAATATACTATACAGCCATAAAAAAGAACATAGTGTGTGTGTGTATATGTGTGTGTGTATGTATATTCTACATATATGTGTGTATAGAGGATGTATGTGTGTATAGATACACATATATACACACATAAATACATATATGTCTATATATATACATATATAGACATATATACACACATGTATACATATATGCACACATGTGTATGTGTGTCTATGTATATATGTGTATATATGCACATGCATACATTCTCTCTATACACACATATGTGTGGAATATATACACACACATATACACACATGCATTCTTTATGTGTATATATGTATATACATACACATGTGCATATATGTATATGCACGCATATGTACATATATGTGTGTGTATATGCACATATATGTATATATACATGCGTGTATATATGCACATACATAAACATACATATATACCACATTTACGCACACATGTATGTATATATACACACATACATACCACATTTTATGCACACATATATGTATATATACACACACATACACACATATATATACACACATACGTACACCACATTTTCTTCATCCTGTCATTTTTTGATGGGCACTGAGGTTGATTCCATGACTTTGCTATTGTGAATAGTGTTGTAATAGATGCATGAGTGCAGGTTCTTTTTTGATATAATGATTTCTTTTCCCTTAAGTAGATACCCAGTAGTGGGATTGCTGGGCTGAAAGGTAGCTCTATTTTCAATTCTTTGCGAAATCTCCACACTGTTCTCATGGAGGTTGTATTAATCTGCATTCATACTAACAGTGTATACGCATTCCCCTTTCTTCACATTCTAGTCTCCACTTGAGTTTTAAAGGAGACTTAGTTGGTTCTGGCTAATGCAGCAGGATGCGACTGAATGTATCCAGTGAGTGAGGGGCAAAAATGGCAAGAGGAGAAAAGACTCTGGATGTGTTCACTCATCAGTCATCTTGAGAACCATCCCTACGTTAGGCCTTGGACTAGGTGCTGGTGATACAATAATAAATCATGTGTATCAATACAACAATGAAACTGTACCATTGCTTCCAAAGAACCCCTCTTCTTGTGATGGAGCCAGGCTGACAAACAAATAATCATGGTACAGAGCTCCTTTTAGACAGCTCCCTGGATCTGTGAGAACACAGAGGGGCTGACTTCGCTGGAGGAAATCAGGCGGAGCCTCAGTGAGGAGGTGACCTCTGGGTTTAGACTTGATCATGAGTAGGAATTTATCTGGAGAAGACCAGGAAGGATTTTCCAGGCAAAGGGAACAGTACAGCAGTTGTTATGTCAGTATTTGTCATTACTAGGTGGGATGTCTCATGACATATTTGTTTTCATTTTTATGTATCCTTAGATAGATACATTTAAATAGTTAAGATGGTTAAAATAGATAAAGATGGTTAAAATTTATAAAGTGAGGCCGGGCCTGGTGGCTCACGCCTGTAATCCCATCACTTAGGGAGGCCAAGACGGGCGGATCACAAGGTCAAGAGATCAAGACAATCCTGGCCAACATGGTGAAATCCCATCTCTACTAAAAATATAAAAATTAGCTGAGCATGGTGGTACACACCTGTAGTCCCAGCTATTTGAGAGGCTGGGGCAGAAGAATCTCTTGAACCCAGGAGGCAGAGGTTGCAGTGAGCTGAGATAGCACCACCGCACTCCAGTCTGGTGACAGAGCAAGACTCCATCTCTAAATAAATAAATAAACAAATAAATAAAAGGTGAAAGAGAGTCTACAGAGAATTAAGTCTTCTTCAATTCCTATACTCTAGGCCTTCAATTTCATTCCCTGGAAGCCACTATTGTCAGTTTTCTGTGTGACTTCCAGTTAGTTTCTGGGCAGTTACAAACACACACATCCATATAGCTACTTCCTCCCACATTTGTATACATAGATCACACCCAGCTGTAAACACTGTTTTATACTTTGATTTATTTATTTTATTTTATTTATTTTTTTGAGACAGAGTCTCACTTTGTCACCCAGGTTGGAGTGCAGTGGTGCAATCTTGGCTCACTGTAACTTCTGTCTCTGAGGTTCAAATGATTTTCATGCCTCAGCCTCCAGAGTAACTGGGACTATAGGCATGTGCCACCACAGCTGGTTAATTTTCTGTATTGTTGGTAGAGATGGGGTTTTGCTACATCGGACAGGCTGGTCTTGAGCTGCTGGCCTCAAGTGATCTGCCAGCCTCGCCTCCCAAAGTGCTGGAATTACAAGCGTAAGTCACTGCGCCAGCCGCCTTGATTTTAAAAGGAAAAATTTATTAAGTTTTTTCCTTTGTTTCACCTGCACTCATTTGATTTAAAACCTTTTAATTTTAAGTTTTAAAACTATCCAAATCTACAGAAAAGTTGCCCAAATAACACAGTAAATTCCTATGAACACTTCATCTGGAGACACTGAATTTTAAAAAATCATTTTGCCATGTTCTATGCAATGATTTTATGAATTTAATCCCTAATCAAGGTACAGCTTGGATGTCAGTTACCTGGAGACCGGAATGCAGTTCCTCTCCCCAGCACTGATTTAGTGAGATAACGTAAGATGTTCTCGAAATCGATAATGTGTTCCTCTCATTGTCAGTTTCCCTGAGATGCCCACAAGCAGCAAATCCACCCCCAGGATGGGGATCCATCCCTAGGATGGAGATGCCCCTCTTTGGGCCACTTGATCTTTGGGAAAGGATTTTTTCTGCCTCCTCAAGTGCTCAGCAAGTGCTTCTTGGGTAGGCGAGCGTGCTCTCTGCACTTGCCTTCGGGCCCTGTGGTCCAGGATGGTAACAGGCAATCCAGTTGAAATCTAATCACTTCACTTCCGACAACCAGCCATATAGACAGCATTATCTCTTCTGTTCAGCTTGTCAGAGTCAACACAACATCTCAAAGGCTGGTGTAGGATTCTCTCCTTTGAAAGATCAAAGCCCCTGAGCATTGCTCAGGTTACCTGTGCATTTCCTCCCTGCGTTACATGGCAAGGGATAGTCTGTACTCAAAGTGAGAGGGACTTTGAACAGCATGACAAGCAGGAAGTAACTTAGTAAGGCAGTGTCTTATTATTTTGTAGTCATGTGCCCTAGGCTTAAGAGGATTGTTTTCTGGTATTCATTCATTCATTCACTAACTCATCAAATAATTCCTGAAAGCCTCCTTGGTACTCTTTTATGCTCTAGGCCAAGACGTGTGCATGTTGCTTGCAGACTGGGTCCCTAGGATCTACTGGGTGACAGACAAATAGTCTCAGTCAAAGAAAGCAATTGAACGTGAGAGTGGTGGTGTGGAATCTCCAAGGACTTACTTCTTGGCCATTCGTTAATTAATTCATACATTAAACACCCATTTACTGACCCCGCCTGTACTCTCTGGCCCTACGTGATTCTTGAGCCACAGAATTACCATTTCCTTTCCTGGCTACTAACCCAAAGTATCCTGTGTGCAGTGGGGGACTCAGAGCTCAAGGCAATTAAAGAAATCAGGGACGTAAAGGGAACGAGCCATACTAAAATCTGCCACCAATTACATGTGTCTGCTGAGGATCTAGAAGACTGTAGCCAGACACCTGGCAGATGCTACCATTTGGAAGCTTTAGAAAATTTGTGGCGGGGCTAGTGAGTTTATCTTTTCTAGAGGTTCTTTTACAATTTAAGCACCATTCCAAAAGCTGTTAGGCTGCCATAGCAACAGTTCATATATATATATATATACACACACACACACACACACACTTTTGAGGGAAACAAATTTTTAAAAACTTGGTCACATTCTTGCAAGGGTTTGTGAGAAGATACCTCTCTAAATGAATGTCTAGCAAGTTTTCTGAAGTATCACATTTCTGTCTATAACATACTATTTTGAACCTCTTAACACTCCCAACCACTTTTCAGAATTTCCACTTGAAAGATGGACCTAGGAGGATGGTGATTCATTGCCCCGAACCATTTACATCATTCTTTGGGCAAGGAAAGGAGAAGCCTTTGTGTAGTTTCATCTAGCCACTGGTTTCTGCCGGAGCCCACGTCCCTGCCGTGCCAGCCCCGACACAGTGTGGGATGGAACCGGTGCCCACACAAAGCCCCACCAGGGTGGCTGGAGCTCAGACTCATGGGAGCATGTCTGGCTCTATTCTCTCTTCCCCAATCCTTCTCCACTGAGCCGCAGCATTATTTCTCTAAATCCAAATTGTATCAAGTTGCTTCAGTATAAAACCCAAGCTTTAGAAGCTTGCAGTCCCTCTCAGAATAAATTGCTAAGTCCTTTGCCTGGATTCTAAGACTGACTTGATCCAGGCCCCACTCCCAGAAGCCTCCCTTCCCCTCCCTCCCATTTAACTCTGTCCGTATTGTGCTGCTGGTAGCCCTGAACGCATTGTGATGTTTGACACCTCGACTCCCTTGCTCACATTTTTCTTCTCTGCCCCCATTTGTCCAAGTGTGCAGAGAAGCATCTTCTCCTCCAGCAGGGGCTCCTAGACCCTGTGAGATAGTTTGTCACTTTTTACTTCTGTGTAGAGAGTGCCTTGATTCCTCAGTGTCTATCACTTCCACGGGTCCTGGGTACATGTATCTTCATGAGCTCCCTTTTCCATTAAAAAAATTAAAAATTACAGTTTATGACCATTTTGGTTTAAAGAGAAATATAGCGTTCTACCCTAAAAGGTCATTGTTTTCTTCTGATTTTAAAAGAAATTAAAACATTGCTGTGCATCCTCTAAAAGTGTTGTGGGCACTGTGCCTACTGTTCCTAATGGAGCAGTCACACTGATGTTCCTGGGTTACCACATTGCCAATTAGTTGTCTTCAAGTTTGTTAAATCCTTGAGAATAGAGTTTGACTGTGTAATACCCTGTCATCTATTGCAGTGTGTGGAGTGCATACTCATGCGTGGTGAACAGGCTTTCACAGGAATGAGAGCATGGTCTCCATCCACCTGCCTTCCACTGCTGAGAGCTTTGGCAGACACTCCCTCTTAGGCTAATGCTCCTCATCCATTTTCAAAAGGGACAAGATCCTCCCCTCCCTTTTTCTGCACAGCCCTTTAAACTACACAGAGCTTCCTTGTGCATTATCCACTTTGATTTCTTGAGATGAACATTAGCTACCCCATTCCATAGAAGAATAAAATGAGGCCCAAAGAGGTTAAGCAGAGCCTAGAAAACAGAGTTGTCCCCTGCCCAGAGTCACATGTAATATGTGGCAGAGCCAGGATTCTACTCCTCCAAGACCAGGATTCTATTGCCTCCAAGACCAATGCCAATATTCTATCAAACCACAGGACAAGAAACCTAAATTAAGGCAGAGATCGCTTCATTCCCTTTACTATTTTGGAAGCATCAAGAACTGTAAGAAACAGGAAATCCCAACTGAACACTGCAATGCACCACCCAGTCCCCCAGTTCACTGAAGGTCTGGTGGTCTCAGCTACTGGGAATGCTCTTGACAGATGACCTCACTTGCAGCTTTCACCTCAGCCAAAGTCATGTTCTTTCCCAGGGCAACTCACATTGGAGGGCTGATCAGTAAACGGCTGGCCATCTCAGCTTTCTTGAGATTATTTTGAAGGACGATCCTTAGCCCAGATGACCATGCAGGGTGGTCTGAGGCTGTTGCTGGGCTGCATCACACATCTTCTCTTTATGTCTGCTTCTGCTTCCCCTCCCTTTTCTTCTCCAAGTGTTATTCCAAAGGGTACCCCCTAGTAAACATCCCCACGCTAAACTCCATCTCAGAGTCAGTATCCCAGATGATCCAACCTATGACAAACTTTATTTTGCAACAAGCCTTCCTGTGTCTGTGCATGAATACACAAGATTCATTTGTTCCTCCATTGTTTTCACTGAATGCTTATTCATGGGATGCTAAACACCGTGCTAGGTACCAAGATACTATGGTGAACAAGACAGAAAAGGACCTCTGGTTGCAGGGAACTTAAATTACTTCTACTCTGAAGGCAGATATTAATCCTGTTTCTGCAATAAAATTATGCATCTTTCAGAGCATTCTGGTCACCTCAGCATTTACGTGGAGTAGCAAGAGAAGCCTCCCATCACCTGAGCCCTGCTGATTGCTTTGCAGAGTAAACATTGCTTCCAGGAAATCAGTAGCAGTGGCTGAAAGGCTTTCCCACCCTATTAGAGGAGGACCCAGAGTGAAGTTGGGGCTACAAGGAACTTGGGATAGACAGGAGAATAGGGGCTGGAATGTCTGTCCACAATAGATTTGGAGAGGGAGGATTCAGGTGCAGATGAGAAAGCCAGTGGGAATCACTGTCAGGATCAGAAGTTGAATGAAAAATATCAGACAGAGGGGAGACAGGTCAAGATTTAATTTGTAGCAGGCTGGAATAAGGTCCAAGGGAGGAGTGAAGTGGGGGTTATCTTGCAATTCTCTACAGTTCTTATTGTAAACTATTTATTGACATCCTGTTTTAACTGGAATAAAATCCAGACCCAATTTTGCTGCTAATGCTTTCCTTGAGACAGTCACTCCCTACGTCTCTCTTTGCCCATCCGCTCAGCTGCATTGGACAATTGCTGCCCCTTGAGCAGACCCAGCCCTTTCTAACCCCAGGTCTTGGAAGTCTCCTCACACACCTAGCTCTTTCTCATCTTTTAGGATTCAGCTTAAATGCCCCCTTTTGAGAGGCCTTTCCTGACTTCACAACCTCTGAAGCTATATCCTCCACCCACCCTGCAGTCATTGGACACTTCCTCATTCAGTCTAATTCTTCACAGCAGCAATCACAATTAGCAAATATCATGTTGATTTCATTTCATGGCTGATTTTTATATTTTCTGTTTTCCCCATGAGACTCTAAGCCCCGTGAAGTTTAGAGAGTTGCTCAGCCATATCCACCCCTATGTCCTGGATGCCAAGGGCAATGCCATCCATACTAGTAGCACTCTGTAAACATTTCTTGAATTAATGACTAAGCCAATATGAATACACCAATAACCAATTATTAAGCATTTCCCTAATGAGTTGACAGGAATACAATGGTTGTCATGTTTGGGACAGAAGCCTGGAGCCTGGGCTCCTCCACACTGCTGGGATGAGCAGAATCTTCAGATATCTCTCTCTCTGAGTTCCTCCCGGACCATCACTCAGATTCGAGGGGCGTCATTGCCTGGAGCACTCCACTCTGGGGAAACGAACAGCTACATAACGGTTTTCCTGTCCATGCATTAACATGGGCCTTTTGGGGCTGCTCAGGCTTGCCTGACCCATCTCCCAGCAGGAAAGGCCGTGCATCTGTAATACTCTGGAAAATTGCAGCTGACATGTAGCTTGGTACCCAAAGTGGTTTCGCTCAAGCAAACGCAAAGAATAAAAGCCATGTGCTTAAAATGCTTGAGTAGATATCAATCAGAAGAACGTTCCAATAATCCATGTTTATGAAGCCTGTTAGTATGAATTTTTGAAATAGCACTTACTCCACTTTATTCTTGACAAATGGTGTTTGTAGCCATTGAGATATTTTATTTCAATTACATGTGGATGTTGTAGGGAAAAGGTTTCTGACAGTATCAAGGCATAAGACATTTTTTATTGTGCTTTTATCACCATTCCCGTTGTTAAACGCGACTGGACAGTTCATTAAGATGAAAAATCAACAGCACATACTATGGAGAGAATGATCATGTTCCATGATTATTCTTCACAGCTTGTGGAGACATCAGAATTCAGAGTAGCAGACAGATGACAAACATGCTGGTCTTTGGAAGAGGTGGCGATTGGCCAGTCAGTTGGTACCCATGTGTGTTCCTACTTGTATGTTCAGCCGTGAGCTGAGATGCTGGAGGAGAAAGAAAATACGGAAAACATGGTTGTTGCTTTCCAAGAACATACCATCTGTTTGGGAAGGCCAGGAAGATGTCAGGTGTCAATCCAGGAACTGCAACGGGTTAGACAATTGCCCAGCACTTTGGTTCTGACTGTAAGTTAGAGAGAAAACTCATTGTGGACTTTAGAGAAGAGTTCTTAGACCTTGAAGAATAGCAGGATGTTGATTAATAAAATATGTTCTAAAAATAGTAGCTGCTGATGGCTATGAGGTTGCTTTTGGGGAGTAATGAAAATGTTCTGAAATTAGATGTTGGTGACAACTTTACAACATACCAACAAACACTGTACACTTTAAAATGACAACATGCACAACTTTACAACATACCAACAAACACTGTACACTTTAAAAGGCTTATTACACTTTCTATGCATGCAACAAAACATCATATGTGGCCAATAAATATGTAACATATTATACGTCAATAAAAAGCATGGTCTTTATGATATATGAATTATATATCAGTAAGTCATTATTTTCAAGCACTCTACAAACTCAACACTGCTAAATTACAGTGAATTTTATTACAGGTGAGAAAACTATAATTCATTAGAATAGACACATTGATGAGGCAGAGTGACATTAACTGAGAACTTGCTTCATATGGCAAGGAAGAAGGCGCTTGCCGATTCTATGGATGAGAAAACCGAGAGTCAAATCAGTTCATGCTTTGCCTAAGAAGCCACAGAGGTGGGAAATAATCGGGCTGGACTTCATCTCTTTCACATCCAGATGCTTCCCACCCCATTCTTCTGGTGCCCAAAAAAGACAGATCCTAAGATGTTGTAAGAACATGAGTGGCAACAATGATAAAGTGATGTGTCTCTGCGAGTATTTTAAAGTTTGTGGAATGTCCTCACTTCTTTTCTCTCGCCTGTTCTTAGACCATCCCTGTGAGATAGGATCAGAGGCAGGTGTGCGGTGGGAAACAAGGGAATGGAGCGAAAGGAGACCAAGTCTGTTTTTGCAGGCTGCATAAAGAATGCTGTATTTGTTTCCCAAGTGTCTAAGGTGTTTTCTCTGTGCCTTCATCTCTATTTTGGGCTCTTTCTCTACCTAGACTTTGATATGCATCCTATTTCCCCAAGGCAAGAGGAATTTCCAAGTGAAACGATAGAGATATGGGATCCACGGATATTTAGAAGCAAGGCTTAGAATTAGATGTCCTGTCTGTTACATATAGAAGTAAGTGCTGTTTCTTTTCTCCTTTGTGGAAGGAGTAGATACACATTTCTATTGTAAGTCACATGTTTAGATTAAAGGCACTTAACTCATTATCTCCCCTGCGGAGATAATGAGAGAGCTTTTGATGTCATTCTCAGCTTACTGGTGTAAATAATGGGTCAAATTCTCATCCTGTTGGACAGGATGGAAATCCGACTCAGGATTTGTAAATACTGCTGCATGTGATTTATTTTCACAAGACATTTTCTTCCCTAGCAGACAGTGGGATAGCAACGTCCCGAGAAACAGCCCGTGGAGGAGTCACGATGCATTAACCTAAGCAGTGAGATCAAAACAAAAGCTCTGCTTGTGATCCCCCTGCTAGAGCCCCAATCTCCGCAGTCCCCACTGTGTGACTGCATTCGGGAAGCCTAGATAAAATTAGATCTTCCTGGAGTAAAAAGGAACTGGGGGACTTAGGAAATGGAAGTCTGTCTCAAGCAGCAGATGTCTTCTTTCCTCATTTCTTTGGAGTTTTGTTAGCGTTAAAGAAATTAAAAGAACAATTCTTTTTTTATTAAAAAAAAAAGAGAGAGAGAGAATGAACACTTCTTGAAATACATCCCTGCCAGTTTTGGAGTGCGTTTGCTTTCTCCCCTCATCAGAGGGCTTGGATTCAGCCTGACACAGGAATGGGGATGTCTGGCTTCTCATCTTTTATCTACCTCCTGCTGGACGAGTGATTGTTCTGTGTTTCTATTTGCTTGTTTGTCACAAGTGGTTGGTGACTTCCAGATCCCTCCCCAGCCCCAGGCTCCTCTTGGGTTTCTTCTCTCAGGTCTTGGCACTCTTGTCTCCTCAGGGAAGTGGAACAGCCTGAGTCCCTGTTGCTGGGATGTGGATGATCCCAAGGGCCGAGTAAACAGTTCAGAAGCAGGTGTCTCTGATGGAGGCTACTCTAGCAGGGTTGTTAGGGGAGAGAGGAGGGTGGTTATTACAATCATCCAATAATCAATGTCTACGCCAGAAGGATTTTGTGTTAATGGAGGAATGTTTTACTTCTAATGCACTTAAACCAATGACTGTCACATAGGAAGGCTCCCTAAACAGGAGTCAGGGTGATGGGGATGGCAAGGTGCAAATCTACACAGTTCCAAATATCCAGGTGTTTCCACACTTAGGACTGTGTAGACAGAGGTTCACAGTGACTGATGGAGTCCAGGTCACAGCTAGAATTGTACAGCATGTGCTGGAGGGCCATCTGCCTAACACTCTGCCTCTGCAATGAGAGAGTAGGAGTGGTGGGAATTTTGTCTCCATTTTTCAGTGCAAAAACAAAAACAAACAAACAAAAAAATCTAATTATTTTCTTGCTGCCACACAGCTGGTAAGTGGTATCAGAAGATGGAAGCTGAACTAAAACTTCAAATCCAAGGTGAGCTTCTTAGATCTCTCAGGAGGCTCTTCCTCTGCCTGAGCGATTGGGTTTCCTCTCTCATGTGATGTTGCCCAGAGTAGGCTGCAGTGATGTAGTGTGATCTGCCCCCTTGAATGTCTCCACTCTCTCTTACTCAATGACAGAAACCTTAGGCTAGAGTATATATTTACTTTCAGTGTTTCCTTTTTCATCCAAAGTTCTTGCATGAAACATCTCCATCTGCCCTGCCATCTTCTTTCTGCCTTTTGTCTTCTCATCTCAAAATTTCTTCTTTTCTGAGTTATTTCAGGCAGAGAGTCAAGTGGTGGATGTTTGCAAACAGACTGGGACCTAAGTATCCGAATGATTTCTTGTCTTCAAAGTGTGTCTCCCACTGGGAGCTGGACTCTAATTACCTATGATACCACCTTGGCTAATAATATCTCTAGAACTCTTTTGTTGGGGTGGGGGGCAGTCTGCATTTTGAATCATTTTAGAAATGGCAATAGGTCTGTCTTAGGAGAACATATGAAGCTTCCAAAATGACATCCTGCAGGCAGGATGGCTGCAGAATGGGAGAAGAACATGCCCCTTTACATGGGTTGTGGTGAGCAGTGATTTATGATCCTAATGGGGTAGTGGGGTCTGCATTTCTTTTGTGACTTCAAAGCTGTCTCCATCAGGACATTTCAATGCCTGGGTTCTGGCGTTTGCACAAAGTCAACCTCTTTAATTGCAAACCACGGTCTCTATGGAAGAGAAACATGGCAGGCACCCTCCTATTAATATAAGCAGGTACAGTACCAGATCCATTGCCTCTAGAGTCTTGAGCAGAATAAAGCCAAGCCTTTGAATCAAGCCATAGGGAGAATCAGGAGGCTCTGGGGTAAAGCAGGAAATAAAAATGAAGATAGTTAAAGAGGCTACACTAATCATGCAGTCCACCTTAAAGTCAAATTGTTAAAATGAAACCTCTAAGATCATCACAGTGGTCATATGACCTTGAGTGAGCTATTTAGCCTCTTAGAGCTTCAATTTCTTTACCTATAAGATGGGAATAATATAAGAGAAAACCCACAGGGCTGTGTGCAAATTAATAAAAGAAAGCATGTAGAGTGCTTAGCATAGGGTTCAGCATGAAATAAGCCCCTGCTAATTATAAGCCACTATCCTCATCGGCTGCTATTAGTGAGCTGGGACTACCTGGACAAGAAGCCCTGAGCAGACAGAAAGCCAAACTGGGGCTGACTTTGGACCTGTCCACTCTCACATGGAAACTGTATTTTTCCTGAGGGAACAGATTTTCTTTCTTGAGGCAGCCTCAGTCCAACTCTCAGAGAGCAGCCTTCATCTTCACTCGGATCTCTGAAAACTAAAGACTAGGTATGACTTATGCTTTCACTCTTCGTCAATCAAATGAGGATAATAATAACCCCTACTTTTGTTGGCTGATGTGTAAAATGAGCTAATGTTCATGAAAGCCCTTTGTAAATTATAAAGTGCTATAAAGTATGAATTATTATTGTGATTTCTCTACTCCAGGTATTCCATAAACAATGTGGGAAATTGAGAACATACATTCCTGGCATTTAAAAAGCATTTATGCCTTTTTAAGTATATAGCTATAAACTGTCAGCAGATGGGTTTGATAACGCAGTCTTCAATCAGATTCAAATGTTAGCAAGCGCCCATTAAGAGTGACTTTCTAGCAGAGGCACTGCTGTGGGTGCCAGCAGGCAGCTGGGCACAATGGTTGGCTGTGACAGGCTGTACTTCCACTGGGCTTGAATACCAGCTGCTCATGTGCTTTGCAACTTACTTTGAGCTGAATTACCAAAGGTCTTCTGAACCTCACTTCGCTCATTTGTAACATAAAGGTAGTAATACCTACCTGACTGACTTGCTGTGAAGAGTAGATAAGATAATGATCACCAAGCCCTGGGCCCACTCCCTAATGCAAGGGATTAGGAAGCCACCTCAGTGTAGCACCCTGGATGCTCTGATTGACAGGGGTTCCTTCTTTTGCCTTGAGCCTCTCACTGAAACAAGTCAGGGTTCCTCCTCTCGCTGGGTTCCCAGCAGCCTTGCAAGGTCACTGCCAGGGTAGCTCCCCAGCCCTGCCTCCCAGCACCTCATGAGCCCTGCTGATCTTCAGGCCTATCGGTCAGTTCCAACATAACTAGGTCTTTGCAGATTTCAAAGCCTCCTCTTGGTAACTCGAGGATCCAGGAGGACGTGAGGAAATGAGGAGATGGGATGGAGCAGAGGGCCATTTATGAAAGCCAGGGTGAACAGCCTGAATTCCTGGCCATGTCCCTCAGATGCTGAGGGGCCTATCTGGACCCCAAGGACCCTGTATTACCAGCCAATCTTATGTGGGCAGTCCAGATGCAGCCACATGCACCCTGTTATGGTGACTAACCAGAGGAATGTAAAAGTGACTCCAATGCCATTAAGCTTTAAGCATTTACTACATACTATACATAGTGTTCAGCACTTCAACAAGAATTATCTGATTTAATCCTTCCAACAACCTAAGGAGAAATGTACTCTACTATTACCCACAGTTTTGAAATGAGACCACATGATTAGGAAGTGCAGAGGTCGGCTGTGAACCTAGTGCTCATGACTGCAGCATTATTTATCAGGGTACAAATGGCCTGTGGCCAGGATAACAGAGGTCACTGGCATCCTGGCAATGGGCTGTTCTTCCATCTAGCTTAGTTCACTCTATCCGTGTTAATTTTCAGGTGTTGCCACTGAAACAAAGTTCCACAAATTGATGGCTTAAGCAGCAGGCATTTATGGTCTCACAGTTCTGGAGGCTACAAGTTCAAAATCAAAGTGCTGGCAGAGTTGGTTCTTTTTGAGTGCACTGAGGGACAATCTGTTGCCTGCCTTCCTCCTCGCTTCTGGTAACTCAGGCCTTCCTTGGCCTCCTCCTTGTGTCTACATTTCCTCTTTTTGTAAAGATATCAGCCACGTAGACTTAGGACCCATCCTAATGACTGCATCTTAACTTGGTCATCTGCACAGACCCTAATTCCAAATAATGTCAGATTTGCTGAAACTAGGGGTTAGGGCCTCAACATCTTTTTAGGAGACACAATTCAACCCGTAATACTGTTCCATAGTACCGCCCATAAACACATTTCTAGGATTTACCCATTTCCTGGAATGTATCCAAGTGTAAGTGTCTTTCTCCCGTAAGTATTCATTGAATACTGCTTAAGTGCTTCATACTGTGGCACCACCTGGAGATAAGAAAATGAGCAAAACACCTATGATCCCCATCTTCATGGATTAATGACACACTCTTGGAGGACTTCAAGTCCATAGACCCTCGCAGTACTGGCGCTAAGCTTTTTTATTTATTTTGTTTTATTTTAGAGATGGAGTCTCACTCTGTTGCCCAGGCTGGAGTGCAGTGGCACGATCTGGGCTCACTGCAACCTCCAACTCCCGGTTTCAAGCGGTTCTCCTGTCTCAGCCTCCCAAGTAGCTGGAACTACAGGCCCCCACCACCAGGCCCAGCTAATTTTTGTATTTTTAGTAGAGATGGGGCTTTACCATATTGGCCAGGATGGTCTCTATCTTCTGACCTCGTGATCCACCCATCTCGGCCTCCCAAGGTGCTGGGATTACAGGCATAAGCCACCGCACCCGACCACTGGTGCTAAACTTTTATCATTAATTTTAAATGGTTCATCTAAGGGGAAAAATGAACGTAGCTTCATCGTTCTGAATAAATCTAAAGAGAGGATAACCAGGAGATGAGTATTAATATTTGATTAACTTTATTTGCATGTGCACAGCTCCATTTGCAAACTGGTTTGTGATTTCTCAATATCTGCGTGTGTGTGTGTGTGTGTGTGTGTGTGTTTTCCTAGTTTACTGGTGGGGTGTCATCGCAGGCCTTCTAGACCAATCCCTGCAAGCAGGATGATGTTAACCAGGGTGTATCACTTATTAGATGGAAGAACGATTAGCCTGTGCTCTGTTTAATTAAGCTTCACTTAATGGGCAAACGTTTCCTTTAACAGGCTTGCTGTCACCTCATCAGTTATTTAAGGCAGTTCATTTCACAGCAGGGGGCAAAAAGAGAGAAAGGAAAAATTTATCATTTGCTCAAACTTGATTGGTCTGAGGAAAAGTGTGGCTGTCTAGAAGGTGCCTAATTGCTGCTGTGATCCTGTGCTTATTCTCTATTTTGTCCCAGGCTTCTTATTGAAACGCTAATCAGGATTAGGTCTCACCTCTTGATGAATGATTTTGTAAAAACTTGATATTTCTCATCTCAGCTAGGAATGTCTGTATGCAAGTATAATGCCACTGCAACTGAATGGGAAGATAACTAATGCCCTTAATTTCTCAAAGAGGGCTGTGATTTGGTACATACAGTACAAATCAGGGGAAATCAGACTGAAATTAATTTCCTTTTTTTGCAAAGGCACTACCTGTGTTATATCATGAGTCGCTTTTCTTTGGCTATTTTTGCTGCAGATTTAGAGAACGCTTGGCACGTGTATTTGGGTTTCTTTCTTATGGCTGGGGTCAAATTTAGGTTATATCATTTTGTTTGATGCCAGAACTTGGGCTTAAGTTCTCTAATTCTCTCTCTCTCTCCTCTTTTTTCGCTCTCATCCTGTCACCTAGGCTGGAGTATAGTGGCGCAATGCCGGCTCACTGCAGCCTTTGCTTCCTGGGCTCAAGTGATCTTCTCACTTCAGTCTCCTGAGTAGCTGAACTACAGGCATGCACCCGCATGCCTGGATTTTCTTCTTCTTCTTTCTTCTTCTTCTTCTTCTCCTTCTCCTCCTCCTCCTCCTCCTCCTCCTCCTTCTCCTCCTCCTCCTCCTCTTCTTCCTCCTCCTCCTCCTCTTCGTCCTCCTCCTCCTCCTCCTCCTCCTCCTCCTCCTCCTCCTCCTTCTTCTTCTTCTTCTTCTTCTTGTAGAGATAGGTTTCTCCATGTTGCCCAGGCTGGTCTCGAACTCCTGGGTTCAAGCAATCTGCCTGTCTTGGCCTCCCAAAGTACTGGGATTACAGGCATGAACCACTGTGCCACTCCGATTCTTTTGTTTGCCAGTTTAGGAGTTATCCCTGCCTCACAAGACTGTAAATATTCAGTATCATTCATGCTTCTAACTCAAAGTCTAACATTGCAGGTTTGCAACATAATATTTTCCTTTGCCTTTATTCCATCGCCTCCCCCATCGATTCACTCTCGGTGATGGGACAGAGTTATTTTTCCTTCTCCCACAGCAATCACACATCCTTGTCAATCTGAGTCTTAGACTCTGTGCTTCTTCCATGTCCTAAGGGCTTGACACATCCAGATGGAAACTGAATAAGTAAAGCAGACATTCATTTATTTTGACCAAGGGACAGACACCAAAATTATGGACATTTGGCTATTTTTTCATGGTTAATTGACTCGCAACTGACTTTCCATCTTTGTAGGCTTCAGCACAGGCATGAATCTCAGCATTTTCTTCATTTGCAGTGGCCAAATAATAAAACATATTATAATTATGGTTATCATTTCTTTGTTATTCATGTGTGTATGTGATCCACCACCTGCTTATATTTTCTGCATCACCCGTTTTCTCTTTCCTGAGCAAGCTGTGTGTATTCACAGTTCCAAAATCCTGTGGTTATTGAACATAGGATCTTATTTCATGTCTTAAATATTTGCTCCTGCTGTTCCCTGTGCCTGGATTGCTGTTCCTCACCTTGAATATTTGACTTATGTGCATACTACAAGACTAAATTCCTACCTACTGGCTTATCCACTAAGTCTTCCCCGACCAACTGCCTCATACCCTGGTTTATGTGACTCTGCTGACTTAGCCCCTTAAGTCCCCCATCAAAAAACTTTTCACATTTTCTTTATGTTCACCTGTTTTCTGGGCTACCTCCCACCAAGCCAACACCACCATTAGGCGATCAGTGACCTGAGGACCGTAACAACATTTGTTTGCTATTGCCTCTGCTTGATATACCACCGGACTCCTGCCCGTGTTCTAGGTATGTTTGGTGAATGCATTTCTATTATTTTTTGGTACATGTGAACAATTATCTATGAGTGCTGCATTCTGAAAAGACCTTGAAAGTGACCCACGAATCCAGTGTGGTACATGCTCCTCATATAAATTATCCTGACTCCGGGTCTTCGGTATTAGTTGTTTTCTGAGCACTGTATCAACTCAGAGGATGAAAGAGAACATTATTCCTAATTCCTCAATCAATTAGCACCATAGTTAATCCTTTCATCCTTAGGCCTTTTACATTGTAGGTCACCTGTCAATACTGAAGGGCCTGTTCTACCTTCTCCTGGGGAAACGAAAGATCCCTCCTTGGGTTTTACTGATCTCGGTTACATTGATGTTAAAACTTCTCAAACTAGCCAGGTATAGTGGCTCACGCCTCTAATTCCAGCACTTTGGGAGGCTGAAGAGGGCAGATCATCTGAGCTCAGGAGTTTGAGACCAGCCTGTGCAACATGGAGAAACTACTAAAAATACAAAAATTAGTCAGGCTCAGTGGCACCCTCCTGTAGTCCCAGATACTCAGGAGGCTGAGGCAGGAGAATCACTTGAGCCTTTGGATGCAGTTGGATGCAGAGGTTGCAGTGAGCTGAGATGGCCCCACTCCACTCCAGCCTTGAAGACAGAGGGAGATCCTGTCTAAAATTAATTAATTAATTAATTCTCAAACTACCCACAGTTTCCCAAGTGTGATCTCTTCTGCCCAATAATGTTGCTTTTGTGAGTACTACGCATGGGCACTCTGAGTTCACAGGAAGATAGTTAAAAAGAAAATGATTATAGAATTTGAACTAAAAACAACACGGTACTTGAAGATTGACTTGCGAAGTCCAGTTCATTGTTTTGACAGATGCATTTCAAGTAGAGTTGCCAGACAAAATATAGGAATTTGAGTTAAATTAGAATTTTAGATAAACAGCAAATAATTGTTTTAATATAAGTATGTCTCCCAAACTGTATGGGATATACTTATACTAAAAGCTATTGCTGTTTATTTGAATCTAAATTTAATTGGGGGGTCCTGTAATTCGGTTTTCTAAGTCTGGCTCCCCTAGTTCCCACACAAGTTAATTTCTTGCACATTATGATATAAGATGCTTGATACTATAGATATGGTAGAGTTTGTAACATTATCCAAGCTGCCTGAGTCCCAAACTTGTATCCATTCCTAAGGTCTTATGATCAGGATAAAATATTTTCTACTTCAACACAAAGTGCCTTTTGAAAATTTGTGGTGATTATTTCCAGTAATCTGTCCCATCCTAGCATTGCCAGAGTTGGTTTATCATGAGACATAACTCAAGAGAAATAAGCCATATTGAGATCATTTTTATCAAGGGTACTCATGATATAGGCAATTTGACATGTCACAAGCCTGACTCCAGTGTCAGGTGAGTTCCCATTGAGGCCAGGTTCTCTCTAAAAAATGCTGTAAGTTTGTGTTGTGTAGGACATTGGAAAGGTAATAAAAGAAAATCTACTTCAAATAACCAAAGCCGCACAATAGAATAAGGACAAGCACTTTACTCTAATGCTATTCATTCAGCCAGTATAAACAACGTCCAATGTTCTCCCATAAAAACTTCCGTTCTCTATGCTCATTAAGGAACTGATTCAACATTCTTTAGCAAGTTATAAATGAAAGAACTGCCACTATTCTTCTGTAAACTGAATTTCTCCTCCTCATCATGCTTTTCTTGTTCCAGAGTTGCTTCACTGGGGGGAAAACATCACATCTTTGTATCAAGATCTTTATTATTCTTGGCAGAAAAAAAAATTTCATTTTATCTCTCTCATCTGTCTGCTCAAAGTTCAGTCTCAGAGCCAAGTTTTAAATTTGTAATTATTTGAAAGAAACTTTTCTTCTTTAAATACATTCGACAAGACGTCTACGTAGTAGTTTCTTTTTTTAGTGGCCCTGCAAACACTTCTTCTGGCTTTTGGTTTGGATACTGCTGGTGTTTCAGTTTGAGTTTTCTCTAAGTGACATCCCCATGCTCTCCTAATGTCAAAAAGCCAATATTCTGCTTACTTTATGGTAATAGTACTTTTTAATTAGGATCCTGTGGAATGCTTAAATCTTTTCTTCTCAGAAGATTTTTTAAAAAGTATTTTTCTTCTTTAAAAAAGTTTATTTTATTGTGGTTAGAATATTTAACATGAGATCTACCTTCTTGATATAGTTTAAGTGTACAGTGCAGTATTGTTTACTATAGGTGCAATGTTGTACAGCAGATCTCTAGAATATATCCATCTTGTTTAACTGAAAGTATGCCTACTGGTTCATAAATAAAGAACTCCCTATTTCCCCCTGCGTCTAGGCCTTGACAACCACCCTTCCACCCTTTTGCTTTTATGAATTTGACTACTTTAAATACCTCATGTAAATGGAATCATGCAGTATTCGTCTGTCTGTGACTGGTTCATGTCACTCGGCATAATGTCCTCCAGGTTCATCCATGTAGTGGGAGATTCTGCAGGAAGATGTTAATGGTTACCCAAGCATGGAGGGTTGGGCATCTGTGGAAGGGGGTTGTGCAAGCTCAAGAAATATTGAAAAGAAAGGTATTATGTATCAGTAGCAGGTTCAGTTTATTCTGTGTAGTGTAAAGTAGAATTTAGCAGCATCTTATAAGCACTCACTCATAGGACAGGCTGGGATATCTCAGCTGTGGAGTAAGGGAAGAGAGGGAAGATGAGGCATAGGTGTGTGTGCATGTATCTCTTATGTGTGTGTGTTGGAGGGGAGGGGGCATGTATAGCTAGAACAACTCTAAGTTAGATCTGTTAATGTCCCAGGGTCCTTGATCTGTGTCAGTCCAAAGAATATCCATCTGGGGATGGTGCATAAGTGCCACCAGGGATACACAGAAACAGGCGGTAGGCAGCAACGTTTACTCTCTCTTCTGCCCAGACAGGACCCAAGCAGGAGGTAAAAATGCCAAAGGCAGGGGCAGGCACCAGGAAGAAAAACCTGCTGTGCCTTAGGTGGAACTTCAAAGCCCCAAGCAATCAAACTGGGCATCTCAGCCGAGCAGTGGTCGGTCATGGTACGGCCCAGACAGTGGGTTTCCCAGGAAACAAGACATAAATGTGTGATATGGAAAGCATCGCCACAGGGGAGGGTTGAGGCTGTTCTTTCTGTTTCTTCCCTTCAAAAATCTACATATATTCTTCATGATGTAGGTGTTTTCTTCCTTCTTTGTGAAGTGCCCTTGCAATCCTGAATATATCCTGACCTATTTTAATTTATAATTGTACTATTCATTTTAGTGAGCTGACTTGCTGTGGAGCTGTTATTTTCTCTATGTGTATATTTGTTAAAACAGGTGTCCTTCAAATGCAAGTCCCTTCCCCGTGGGTGCTGTATGAGCTAGATTAGATTGCTAAGGTTTAAAACCTAAAGGCATACAAAAATCTCTAGGCATGGAAGAGATGGAGAATGAAAGTTTAGACCTTGGGGTTGCTGAGAGTCCAAGCCAAAGTCATGGTTGTATTCAGAAGCAGGAACAGCCTCTGAACCAGAAGATCAAGCTATGTTTCTGTGGTTTTATGGGCAGCCACCCTGGAGATACAAGGGTAAGCCTTTCCATCATGGACATCTTACCAGAAAGGCACTAAGTCCTTGTTGCCCAAGTTTATGGTTTACAGTAACTCTGCTGTATTGTTACCTCTTCATCTGCTCCTTAGTTGATCAGGGCAGCTGTGGTTCAAAGGGACTTTCCTTTACAAAGTAATGCTGGAGAGCACTTACTTTCTGCCCAACCAATGGCGCATGAGTTGCACATTTAACCTGCTGGTAAATCTCTTTGGAAGAAGATGCAATTGGTCAATGATATGTAAGATCCCTGAGAGCAAAGGCCAACCCCATCTCTAGCTGCATATGCTTCTCCTAGGGAGATGTTCTTTGGGCCTGTGGAGACATCCAGCTGGGCTTTGTCACAATAGTGCTCTAAAAATGGAGCCAAGTTTTGCATTATTTGGTTTGTTTATGTGCTTTAATATAAAACAAGGTTAGTGTCACTTCTTTAACATTTGCTGTCCAGAACAGAATTGTCCCTCCTTTACGGTGTGAGTACTGAAGTGGCCGGTGGTGTGAGCACTGAAGTGGCTGGTGGTGTGAGCAGTAGCCAAGTAATGACTGCTCTTTCTATCAGGGAATGACTCTGGGCCTGGACTTAATGCTCTTGGGTGAAATACTGATAGAAACATGGCACTTGCCTCTACAACCACATAACTACTCTTTCCATGGGCACCATAGCAATTCCTTTGACAATGATTAGCTTATGAGATCTTACAGAGCTATCTCCTGTTGAGCTGGCTCCATTTGTTAGAAGATATTTATCGTCTGGCTGCCTTCCTATGGTCCCCTGCAGGGCTTGCATTTTATTACTCACTAGCACCTTCTTTGGAGACTTAGGTAGGGAAGGATGTAGAACAAAATTTTGTTCTAATGTGGAAAACGTTATGGGAGAGAGGTTTGAAAATCATGATTCATTCATTCAGAGACTACTTGGCAGAGCTGGGGAGGTTGGAGAACGTCTGGGGAAAGATGGGAGATGTTCCTCTAAAGAGGTATGAAAGGAAACCCTGGTGTCTGAGGTGGAAATTGGAAGACCCTTAGGGAGATGCCTACTGTCTAAAAATTCCAGGAACCTTGGAGTTCCTTGAGGGCAAAAAAACATGTTTTACTAAATTCTTATCACTTAACTATTGAAGAAATCCTTGTCTCCAAAAACATTTCTTGAGTGGTGACTATGTGGAAAAAGAGCTAGCTGAATTCTGAGCATCTCCAGAAAGCAAAATTTGAAAGAATTATAGAAAAGTCTATTTTGGTTCAATGTCAAATGTAGAAGGGCAATAGCTCCCAAATGGGCCATATATAGCTTCAAATTCCAGTTTGGGCATTAGCTAGGCATATGAACTAAATACAGACTGAAGTGCTCCAAACCCTTATTTTCGTATCTGGGCAGTGGAGGCAATACCCACCTCATCAAGATGCTGCAGAAAAATTGTTTCTGAAAGTGTATGCAAAGCATGTAGCACAGTGTCTGTCACATAGTAGATACTCAATTTAAAAAGCTAATTAGTAGACAATAACTCAGTAAAAGGCATGCCCACCCGTGGGCTGGTTTGTGGCAAGCAGAGGTTTAATGGAACGAATGATTTGACATGTTGAACTCCTGGAACTCATCTGACCAGAAGAACCCATGCCATCCACCCTGGAGCTTTGTTCACCCCATGATTGCTCCATTTTCACCCCATATCATGGATAATTGAGAGGCCCAGGAGTTTCTGCAGATGGATTTCTGGCCTGTATCCCCATTCATTTCCTTGCAGGGATCAGCTATTCCTCCTCTCCCTGCTACCTGCACCATCCCCTAGCCAAGGACCTACAGCCGAGGTCAGTATACTCACGAATCAATGCTACAGAATCCCATTTGGATTCTGGGATAAACAAGGATGCCTATGTACCTGAAATGAACCTGCTGCAGGATCTGGCAGATTTTATATCCATATTAGAGAAAAAGAGTGAAATCACATCTCCTTTCTGTAATAATAACATAATTTAAATTTATCTGCAACCCACACTTCTAAAGGTTAAAAGCCAAAACTTTAAAAATCACACAGCCAGGTGCGGTGGCTCATGCCTGTAATCCCAGCACTTTGGGAGGCTAAGGTGGGTGGATCACAAGGTCAGGAGTTCAAGACCAGTCTGGTGAATATAGTGAAACCCCAACTCTATTAAAAATACAAAAATTAGCTGGGCGTGGTGATGGGCACCTTTAGTCCCAGCTACTCAGGAGGCTGAGGCAGGAGAATTGCTTGAACCCGGTAGGTGGAGCAGAGGTTGCAGTGAAGCCAAGATTGCGCCACTGCACTCCAGCCTGGGCAACAGAGCAAGACTCGGTCTCATTTGAAAAAAAAACAAAAAACAAAAAACACCCTACCCAAATAAATGTAAGTTGCCACTGCTGTCAGCATTTCATCATTCTTCTCCCCCCTGTGTAACCCAAATTATGCTTTTACAAAGGGCTTCCTGATTCATTATATCATTCGACCTTCCAATTAACTTAGGAATGAGGGACATCAGGCATCATTTGTTGCTTTTTTCATAAAAGGAAACAGAGACTCAGAGAGGGGAAGTAAGTGAGTTGTTAGTTGTCAGTGGCCTCACAGCCTCCCGAGCAGGGCCCTCCTCCTTGTACCACCAGATTATGAGCACTGAAGCAAGAATTCACTAACCTGCTGCTGGACTGAGACAGGGAGTCTGTTGGTTATCAAGATATCAGACATGGATTCCTTTTTTCTTTTATTGTAATGCAGCAGAGCTGCTTTGCAAAGAGAAATTCTGTGGAATTCAGCTATCTTCTGTTTGCTATGGAGTGTGGGGCCAGTTGGTTCAGCTCTTCCCGGCATTGTGTTCCCTGATCCCTTGGTTTTCTGGCGTATTCCAAAGATCATGTCTGGAGAGCCACTCATGTTACCCAGTCTTTCATTTCACAGACAGGAAAACTAGATTACTGGACATTACACAATGAGTTAGTGGCAGGTCTTTGAATGCCCAGCGCTAGATTCTTTGCACACCTTCATTCATTGAACAGATGTTTTATGCTTCAGATGAGGGTTTTTAGTACCTGAGACCAACAATGACTAATAGAACTTTTTGCAATGATTGAAATGGCCCTTGAGAATTTGAAATGAGATTAGTGGTTTGAAGAACCGCCTTTTAAATTTAATTTAAATTTTAAAAGCCACATGTGCCTAGTTGCTACCTTACTGGATAGTGTAGCTCTAAACCAGTGGTTATTTACTTTGGATGTACAATGGAATCACACAGATAACTTCAAAAATACTGATTCCTGGGTTTAAATTGTTCTAGAGTAAGGCCTGGGCAATGGAATTTTTAAGGTTTCCTGGTTAATTCTAATGTGCAGCTGAGTACGAGAGACAATTAGTCTAAATTTTGAAACTCCCTGAGGGCAGAAACCATGTCAGCCTTATATTCTATTAACTCCTGTGACAAGGAATTCAGTGAGGAGTTAGCTGTTGTCCAGAATCTCAGGGAACTTAATATATCCTGAGGACGTGGAAGATATAACCAGGGGTAAAGAACTGAGAAAGTGCCCTTATCAAATTTCACGAAAGGACAGTGTCATCCAAAGGAAAAGCAATGTTCACTTCTACCTGAGAGAGGAAAGAGCAGGGTGGTCTTCTTGCTGTAATGATTCTGTCAGAGGCATTGCAACCAGGGTGACTGCCTTGAATGGGACTGGGTAACCTGAGTCTGAAACCTGCTAGACTGCATCCCCAGGAGTTTAGGCATCATTCGTCCCAGGATGAGACAGGAGATCACGTAGGACTCATTTCACAAGATACAGTTCACAAAGACCCTGCTGATGAAGGGAGATGGAATAAAGAAGCTGGCCAAAACCCACCAAAACCAAGATGGCAATGAAAGCAAACTCTGGTCCTCTTCACTGCTCATTATTTGCTAATTGTAATGCATTCCAGTGCTAAAAGACATTCCCACCAGTGCCATGACAGTTTACAAATGGCATAGCAATGTTCCAAAGCTACCATATATGGTCTAAAAAGGGGTGGAACCCTCAGTTTTAGGAACTCCCCATCCCTTTAGTAGAAAACCTTTGTCTAGCATAAAATGAAGAAAAATATACACATACTCAGTCAAGTAGCCCATGCCACTGTTCTGCCTATAGAGTAGCCACTCTTTTATCCGTTTACTTTCTTAATAAACTTGCTTTCACTTCACTCTGTGGACTTGCTCTTAAACTTCTTCCTACAAGAAGGAAAGAAGCCATGTGGCTTCCTAGGCTGAACCTCAATTTTAGGATTCATCCTGTGACATCTTTTCTGGCCACCAATGAATGGGCAATGTAGACCTCCCATCTGGACACCAAATTGAGACTCATGGGCACCATTTAGACCTGAATGTTGGGTGGATGAGTTTCCCTTTGTCCAGATTCAACTCGCTACTTTTATTTCCCTTTGATTTAGGCACATCTGTCCTTTCCTGTGTTCTTTATTTTGGACAGATGAGTAAGTGGCTTCGAGGCCTTTGGCTTGGTAGCCTGACGCAGTTTCCCGTTTTCTGGGTATCCTGGACAGGCAGAAGCACACCTGGCTGGCCACGTCCTTTATAACCCACGTTGTTGCCCCTTCTCTCAGGCTGTTTTTACTTTAGTTTCCAATGACTGACCATTTTCCTTTTTTCTTTCAATGCCCAAATGCATGCTCATCCTTATTTCTTTGTCACATTTGTAATCTTTGCTTTGGCTCTTTGGGCGATTGTTTAAGGAAGGACATTTGGCTGTATGAGGTCCTCTGTGGCGTTGACCCTGGGACACCAGAATCACATTATTCTGTGGCTCCAATTGCGTTAGGTCTTATGCCTTTGGGGTTCACTGTTGGCTGCCCCCTGATGCTCTGGGATTTTCAGCATTTGTTGTGGGGACCCTCACTGGCCAATACTTGGGTACTCTGTTTTTTCCAGCATTCGGTATTGTTGGCTGATTCATAGCACCACCCAGGATGCTCAGAGGAGTTTGGAATTGGCATTCCCTCTAGGATTATGGGTTAGAGGCCCACCCAAGGTGAAACTTGGCCTTACCTTTTCTTGTTATGTCCTAAAGTTATCATTTTCTGTCACACCATTTTCTTTTCTTATTGTCACTTTAACACTTTGCTACAGAAGGTGGGAATTTGCAGGGGAAGATAATTGGGCTTTTGCTAGACTTAGAAAAACTTTTATTTAGTGGAGATCCTTGTTAGACATGAGTACAATGGTGACTACTGAAGGACTCACTGCTATGGTATCTTTAAGCAATTGGGGCAAATTCAAATTAACAAAGTTTAGCCAAATGGACAAGTCCCAGTTTTGTCAGAGAGATAATTTGGATCCACCTATCTTTTATTAAAAGTGAACTGTGTTACTATTTCATGGCTAGAGTTCCAAGTAAAAGCTATTGGACTAAGTTTTGGTTCCCTATCTCAAAACAAGTTTATTTTTTTTTTTAATTGGTTTTATTTCAGTAAGATTGCAAGAAATATTGGCTATCAATTCTAAAATATATTTCCTTTTAAGGCTTCTCAGCTTTATATCTGCCCGTTTTCCTGGGAAAAGGTATATCCTTTGCAAGCTCAAAAATGTCTGCTCTAAACTCCTTCCGGGAAAAGCAATATGGTGCTTGCCTCATCCTGTAGCTTAGTGAGTAAAAGTTTTCTCTTTCCTGATGGAGGCCTGTGTTCAATTTCTGGCTTAGAGAATGAGTTTTTTCCAGTTGTGGGACTTTTGCCATTTATTTAAACTTTTCACCTCCATGGACATCTTCTGATTTCCTGACTTGAATTTCTTTTTCTTTTCTTTTTTTTTTCTGAGCTACTTAAGGGGTGATTCTAGATCTCGTAAAAACCACTTGCCGTCTATTTGGAGACATCTCATGGGTCCATCATGGTTAAGCCATAACCTTAGTTAAGGCTTATTGGTTTTATTGGGAAAATACCTTTGCAGGAAAAAAAAAAAAAAAAAAAGTAGCTTGAAAGCCAGAGGTGTTGGCTGTTTGTCCCACCTAGAGTCTGGTATTAAGAGATCTAAAAGGACTTTTTTTTTTTTAAAGAGCTCTATTGTTGAGAGTTAGCTTAATTAAACATGGATAACTAAGATATATATATATATATATATTTAAATGGCTTTTATGTTTGTTTTTCTCTTCTTGAATCTTGTTTCTCTGAAATAAGGAAAACTTTTTTCTTCTCAGATGACTGAGCTGTTTTTTTCCCTTTTGTCTTAACACTCTTGAGACCCATATGAGAGGATGTAAGGTAATTTCTAACACTCTGGAAGTCCTTGGGAAAAACAGAGGAGGTGCCACAGACCCCATTTTGGGAAAAACCTCTGTTTTCCTTATGGAACTCCAAGAATTGAAAATGGATAGATCTTCCCAAAATCTAAGCCTCTGTTCTGTTTTCCATTCAGTTACCTGGTGTTTTTTACTTTTTTTTTACAGGTATCAGAAATTACTTTGGATTACGAAAGAGATTTGGTGTGTAATAACTATGTAGGGAATATACTTTTAGTGATGGCTAGTGGCAGTTATGGGGGAAGCACTCTGCTCTTTGCACTTTTGGATCAGAGAAGCATGCTCTTGGTCATCTAGAAGGTATAAAAATGTCCCCACCTCCCAGTGAGGGGTAAGACTCCTATGGGGGATAGGCTGATTCCATTTTTGGGGATCCAGGAATTGGTAAAAAAAAAAAAAAAAAAAAGGAATTATTGATTTTTGGTGTTTTGCCTTCCCACTGTGCCTGCTTATTAGGCCCTAGGAATTGCATGCTTTCCTGTCCATGTTCCTGAAAGGGCTCCGGCTTGAAGCCAGTAATCCAATTAAGAAAAACCTAAAACCTGGCAAATGAAAAATTTTACAGCTACTAGATCTTCTTCTGTCTATTTATGTCTGTTGTGTGTGTTATTTATAGAAAATAGGGCTAATTGACTTAAAGAAAAATAAGCAGTTAAATCAAATACTTTATTGGAAAAAATGGAAATTTTAATACCTTTCAGTTCACTTGACTTTAGTAATTTCAAGGAAATAAAGACAGTTTTAAAGATTATTGGGGCTGGGCATGGTGACTCACACCTGTAATCCCAGCACTTTAGGATGCCAAGTTGGGCAGATCACTTGAGGTTGGGAGTTCAAGTCCAGCCTGGCCAACATGGTGAAACCCCATATCTATTAAAAATACAAAAAATTAGCTGGGTGTGGTTGTGTGCTCTTGTAATCCCAGCTACTTGGGAGGCTGAGGCAGGAGAATTGCTTGAACCCAGGGGCAGAGGTTACAGTGAGCTGAGATCATGCCACTGCACTTCAGCCTGGGCAACAAAGTGAAACTCCGTCTTAAAAAAAAAAGTTTCTGGTAAAATAAAAATGTCTTCAAAATTTATACATTTATACATTTGGTCTAAATTAGGCAAGTCAGATACTGTGTTTACTAAACTACATAAACTGCTTTGTTGTCTTTTGATAACTGCTCAGCTTACCTGCTTTGGAGCAATTAGATTCTGCGTGAGGCCTACTGATGGACATATGTTGTTAGCCATGTCCCCGGCTTTGCTGGAAAGAGTCATACCTTATTTGCACTTCTATCTGGTGTTCTAGGCTCTGCACCTGGTACATAATTAACATAACATACTGAGTTTTTCACCAAAATAAAAGTTGCTAATAGTTAACACTGTAACATATATAATTGAAACTACTGAAGGAAGAGTTTTACATGCAAGGTGTATAAAGAAAGTATAATGTGTTTTTGATAAAAGATTATAATAAGGCATGGAAAACTTTTTTTTTGCCTAGAAGGTTAAAGAATTGTTTTAAGTGAGATAGACTAAAGCTGAAGGCTTGAGCAAGTTGTGGAAGGTTCATGAAAAATAAACCTTATAAAGGTTAAAAACCAACCTAGTAAATAATTCTGTGTGTGAGCAAGTTGAATACAATTAAAAGGGTATTATTCAGTATTTAAGTAAATTAAATATTGAAATAAAAGCACACTGATGCAAAATCTTGGTCCATGTGTCAGAATAATGGGGCTTTTTAGAACACTAATATGCTCCTTAATAGAAAATAATAAAGCATTGTAAAAGGTCTGTGGAAATCGTACCTATGGTCAAACAAATTAAACACGAATAAATGTGTTTATAGTATTATATTTAAAATTAGCTTTAGTGTTAATGATGCACTAATGCAAAAGTGAAATTTGGCTTTCTCTCTTGAACAAGATTTTCATGTAATATTAAAAGATAATGAAAGACTTACATTTGTCTTTTGAATAAACAATGGGAAAAGAAAGGAGAGAAAGACAAATTGTTTGGAAAATTAAGTCTCCACTTTATCAATGAGTAAGTTATTGCATTTTTGAAATTTTGAGTTACTGTTTTAGATAAATAAATGACTTATGGAGACCTGGAATTCTGTCTTAAATTATCATATGTTTCACACCTTTGATATTTGACAAACTTGCCAAAATCAAATTGTAAATTATTTTGTTATCCTATTAATCTTTTTAAGTTTCCTAAAGTCCAAAATGATGTATTTTCGTTACTTGGTATATTAAAATCATACAGGAAACATTGTCAAATATAAAAAATGGTGTTTGGCTTTCTTTGGGTTTTATTTGTATAAATGTGTTATCAGTATGTGTTTCCAAATTATATGAAACTCCCATAATTTTGACATGAATTAGTGTACATGTACAGTAATACCCATAACTGTTATGTTAAATTGTTGTGTACCTCAGAGGTAACTGGATTTCCTTGTCCATTGCATCTTGGACTGCTCCTGCTCTAAGACTTTTTGTCCTCCACAGACAATGGTGTATTGCTTTCATCCTCTTCAAAAGATAGTTTATATTCAGATATAGGATTTTGATGAGTACTTTTAAATGCAGGTCTCTGATAAGTTGGGAAAGTGTACCATTAAAATAGAGAGGAAACATACTTCCAAGGCACTCTTGGAAAACTGTGTTCATAAATATTGAGCAAAACAGGAATTAATTGCATAGACTGAACTAATAAAAGACTGAAGTAATCTTTTTATGACTTTTTGCTGAAAACATTGCTGATCTTTTCTATTTTTTATTTGAGTCAATAAAATCTTTTTCTTTTGAGTTATTTATAGCTTCTAGCAATTGAGAAAAGTATACTACTGTGAGCAAAATTTGGAGCACATATCTTTCTCTCTCCCCTATTTCTCCAGAATTTGGAAACTATGTGAGTATTCTTACCTTATGGCAATACAGTTATTTCCATAAGTGCAGTGAGAGTCTGTTTTTTTTTTGTTTTTTTTTTTGTAAGTAGACAAAATTGAAGAAACTCTGTTTTTCCAAGGCTTTGACTTGAATGATGTGGTTTCATATTCAAACAGACTGCTTTAAGGAATCAAAGTTGACTTATAGAACTGATAAAAGCCACTCAGGAAAATTGGTCTCATACCTTGTCTATGGAGTCCCTGCACAGGGTTCCTAACCTGTGGAAAGTAAAGATTGTCACTTTCTGACAGGCCCGGAAGCCCCAAGTTATCTTGGGTTCTTGAGTGGAGAGGGATTCACCAAACTCATTCAAGTACTTGCAGGCACAGATAAATTCATGACTGAGCTTAAGGCTTTAAAAAGTCTAATCTAAGATTCCTTACTGAACAAAGTTCCATCAAAGCCAATTTTAAAAATGGACCTATATGGCAAATAATTATTCTTGCTGCACTTTATAGAGAATCAGGCCAAGTATAGTAAGGCTAACCAATCAGTTCTACCATGATTTGTTTTTAGTAAAAATGGGGACCAGAGAGAAAAACTGTTTCAAAAACTATAGTACATCTGTAATTAGGTTCTGGTCTGGCCTGTTGTTCTGGAGTTTTTTCCTGCAATTTAGACTGAGTCTGCTTATATCTGTGAACCAACTAGTGATCTCTGGCTGCTGATCAGAAGAAACAAGAGGAATGGGTAACATACAGATCTAGTTCTTGGCACATACTGGAATTAACTGACTACTCTCTATTAACTTAGTTCTAACAACTGTCCAGTTCATGGAAAGCCTTCTTACTTAGTTTACTTGGGATAATTTTATTTTGCTTTACTGTTGTGGAAAATATTTCTGTCGTCCTCTTTGTGTAGGAATACAGGATACACTTATTCAACATTTTCTTATATTGAACACTTATTAATCTTTGAGATTTCCATTTTCTCACAAGATTCAGTTATGAGTGTCCCTCACCATACTGACACTGACTGAGCTACTCTCTACCTTGAATAAAAGAGACACTAATAGTTAGGCAGAAATATCATTGGTTCTATTCAGCCTGAAGAAGTTAAGAAAGATGGATCTTCATCACTCTACAACCCCTAAGATGAAGCATTCCCTTGCAAAAAGGAGGGAGGAAATATGTCAGAAGCATTCAAACCAGAGTGACTCCATCTTGAATAGGGGCTAGGTAAAATGAGAATAAGATATGGTAGGCTGCATTGCCAGGAGGTTAGGCATTCTTCACTACAGGATGAGATAGGAGGTCAGCAGGACTGATTTCACAAGATACAGATCACAAAACCCTACTGATAAAGGGAGATGCAGTAAAGAAGCTGGCCAAAGTCCACCAAAACCAAGATGGCAGTGAACGAGACCTCTGATCGTCCTCATCGCTCATTATTTGCTAATTATAATGCATTCCTCTCCTTAAAGACATTCCCAGCAGTGCCATGACGGTTTACAAATGCCATGGGAACATCTGGAGGCTACTCTATATGGTCTATAAAGAGGAATAACCCTCAGTTCTGGGAACTCCTTAGCCCTTTCCTGGAAAACTCATGAATAATACCCCCTTTGTTTAGCATGTAATCAAGAAATAACCATTTATATACTTAGTCAAGCAGCCCATGCTGCTACTCTGTCTATGGAGTAGCCATTATTTGATTCATTTACTTCTTAATAAACTTACTTTCACTTTACTCTCTGGGATTGCTCTTGAATTCCTTCCTGTGTGAACCAAGAACCCATGCAGCCTCCCAGGTTGAACCCCATTTTTGGGTTTTGCCCTGTGAAAATTCTGGTAATGATTTATAAATAAAACATTCTTTTTCCAGAAATGCATTTGGAGCAATAGCTGTTTCTGTCAGGCAAGTCAAAATTCACGTCTGTAATTCACAATAGGATTACCCAGAATTATGGAAAATCTAATTAAGTGAACCATATTATCTGAGACCCACAAAAGACACTTAATGTTGCCTTTGAAAGTCCTGCCTAAGAGGTGTTCCACATATGCTTCAGAAAATACTCTGCATTTGTACTAAGCACTTGACTAGTTTGCTGTATCCCATTACTTTTCTTTTATCCTTAACTTAAAAAAAAATCCCATTACTTTTGATAAATGACACTAATACACCTGAAAAGAAAGAAATAGGCTTCAAAGATTGGATTATTTGAAGCAACAATGAGATCATTATGAGGCTATTGTTGATGTATGCTTTCTTAAAATGAAGGGGGTTGGGAACACTCTGTGGTATATAGAGAGATACAAAAAAGCCATTTAAAAATGTGGCAGAGTTTAGTCTAATCTCAGTGTGATGGAGTGGTTTGGTGAGGTACATTAGAAAGAAGTCCTTCAGAACAGCCCACCCACACGCTGGTGAAAGTCAAGTTTCTGATCAGCGGAAGCAGCTTGACTTTCTGCATTCCTCCTTCCTGTTCAGTGGCATCCATCCACATACTCTGATTGAGCTGGATGGATACGTGGGGACCCTGGTGGATTATGGGCACAGGATGGGTTTCTCAGAATTCTAAAGGCTCTTGGCAGTGGTAATTTAAGGCACTCCCTTCTCTGGCTTTAGCAACTATTTCAAAAGACCACATCAAGCCCTTTTCTGTTAGTAAGGCCACCTTGGGACAATTCCTCCTCTCATTGTTTATACCTTGCAAAACAGACTATGGAGAGTGGTTCTCTGCAGGACATTAGATTCCAGGGAGAATATGCAGATTGTTATTCTTAGTTCAGTTCTCCACTGCAAATCTTTAAAGAGCTCTCTCAGGTCATTACTTATGAACGCTTTATTTTTCCTCTTTCTAGAATCTGGGCTGGTTGTTTCCATAGAAATAGTTTAAAATGAGGGGACTGTTGTTAAATCAGGTTTTGGGAAGAGAGGGCAAGGTAGATGCTATAAAAATTATCTTTTTCCTCTTGATGCTTCCCCTGCCCTCTCTGCTTTTTCTCTATAAAGTGAAGAGTTGAGATTCTGTTTTTTTTTCACTCTTTATTTTGAATAAGTTCGTTATCATCATTGTATCTCAGTTTTCCCATTGGTCTATTGAAATAAAGGACTAATTGCTCGAAGTCTCTAGAGTGTCATTCAACTCCGAGATTCTAGAATTTAATAATGCAGTAAAATCTCCACACTTGAAAAGAAACGGTAGAATTGATAATACCTACTCTTGCAAGAACATTGGTACCTAATTCTACTCTGAACTTTTCCCCTGCACATCTTTCCGCTGGTTTCTGAAAGCTTTAAATGATTTAGGCCAGGTGTGGTTGCTCACTGTTGTAATCCCAGTACTCTGGGAGGCTGAGGCAGGTGGATCACCTGAGGTTGAGAGTTCGAGACCAGCCTGGCCAACATGGAGAAACCCCATCTCTACTTAAAAAAAAAAAAAAAAAAAAAAGAGCCAGGCGTGGTGGCGCATGCCTGTAATCCCAGCTACTCACAGGTGGAGGTTGTGGTGAGCTGAGATTTGCCATTGCACTCCAGCCTGGCCAAAAAGAGCAAAACTCCATCAAAAAAGAAAGAAGGAAAGAGAGAGAGAGAGACAGAAGGAAGGAAGGAAGGAAGGAAGGAAGGAAGGAAGGAAGGAAGGAAGGAAGGAAGGAAGGAAGGAAGGAGGGAGGGAGGGAGGGAGGGAGGGAGGGAGGGAAGGAAGGAAGGAAGAAGGAAAGAAAGAAAGAAAGGAGAGAGGCCAGGCGCGGTGGCTCACGACTGTAATCCCAGCACTTTGGGAGGCCAAGGTAGGTGGATCACGAGGTCAAGAGATCGAGACCATCCTGGCTAACACGGTGAAACCCCGTCTCTACTAAAAATACAAAAAACTAGCCGGGCGAGGTGGCGGGCGCCTGTAGTCCCAGCTACTCGGGAAGCTGAGGCAGGGGAATGGCGTGAACCCCGGAGGCGGAGCTTACGGTGAGCCGAGATCGCGCCACTGCACTCTAGCCTGGGCGACAGACCTAGACTCCGTCTCAAAAAGGAAGGAAGGAAGGAAGGGAGGGAGGGAGGGAGGGAGGGAGGGAAGGAATGAAGGAAGGAAAGAAAGAAAAGAAAGAAAGAAAATGTTTTTAACTAAATGCTGTTTATTCCTCAAACAGCCCTTCTCCTCTTGAGGCCAGGAACAGCACCACTGCCTTCTCACTCTCCTCTCACTGCTGCCTCATTCTCTAACCTCAATCTTTTTGGTTCCTAAAACCATCTACATCTGCATGGTTTCAAGAGTAGCCTCTTTTTCTCAACCCAAGCCTTATTTTTTCTGGTTCAGAACCATATTACCTCTCACCTGAACTATTGCAATGCCTCCAGAAAGTCTTCCTTGACTACATGCCCTCCTCTCTCAAGAAACTTGAAGAATCCCCTGTGTCTGTGCTGCCTAGATGATAGCCAGTAGCCCCATGTGGCCAGTAAGCTCTTGCAATGTGGCTAGTCCCAACAGAGAGTTCCTTTAAATATAAAATGTACATTAGGTTTTGAAGGCTTAGGAAAAAAGAATATAAAACGTTTTGAGAATGTATATATTGATTCCATGTTAAAATGATACAATTTGGGGCATACTGGGTTAAATAAAATACATTGTAAAAATTAAGTTCACTGATTTTTTGAACTTTTTAAAAATATGGCTTCTAGAAAATTTAAAATTACACATGTGACTGACATTATGTTTCCATTAAACAACACTGGTCTACTTTATCTCATCTTGTCATATATACCTATTATTGCATTTAGCAATCTCTATTGTAATATTGGTTTCTTGTTTCTCCTTAATAGACAGTGGACTCCTAGAGCCCCGTCATGAGGCTTATTCTTTATTGGATTAGTGCATGGTATCCAGGGGTTACAATATGTATTTATGCATTCTTGTTGACTAAACAAAACTCTTAACTCATCTTCTTAATCACCTGCTGTGGACCAGGCCATGTTCTGTGTTACAGCAGTAAGCAGCAAAGAAAAGGTCCCTGCCTTCATAGACTTTACATTTTGTGAATGATTACCATATGACAGGTACTGTACAAAGTACACGCAATGTCTCTTTTTCTCTTGGCAGTCCCCCTGTGAGACTGGTCCTAGAGTTCCCCCCCCTCCTTTTTTTGTGAGATGGAGTCTTGCTCTGTCGCCCAGGCTGAAGTGCAGTAGTGCGATCTTGACTCACTGCAACCTCCGCCTCCTGGGTTCAAGCAATTCTTCTGCCTCAGCCTCCCAAGTAACTGGGATTACAGGTGCACGCCACCATGCCAGACTAATTTTTGTATTTTTTTTAGTAGAGATTGGGTTTCGCCATGTTGGCCAGTCTAGTCTCGAACTCCTGACCTTGTGATCTCAGCCTTCCAAAGTGCTGGAATTACAGGCGTGAGCCACTGCGCCCTGCCGGGTTTTCCCCATTTTTAACAGGGCACTGTGAAGACTTGTAGAGGCTGATTTCCACCTCTAGTATAGTGAGTTGTAAGTCTTGAGCTCTAACCTTCCAACTCCTTCTGACTCCTGGGCCCATCCTCTTAACTGTTTTGTAAGAGCTGCCACTCCTCACCTCCATTTCTCCTGCACACCTGTGACAGCTTGGCTCCCCTCAACCCCATGACTAGAAATTCTGAATGGATTCCCATTGTTCATCCAGTAAAGTCCTGATTCCTAATACTGGAATTTAAGGACCTGTCACAATAGCAGGGCCTCTGCATTGTCTAGCCCCAGAAGGCATGGTTGCTGTGATGCTCTAGGTCACTGGGGCCTCAAGTTGTATACAAAGCAGCCCTGCCAGCTGGGACCTAGACCTTCAAAATGAGATGAAAACTTCCATCTAGGCAAAGTCACTTATTCTCAGCACAGACTCACAAGCCCCTGCAGATATGCATGGGAGACCTTTTACAGGCTGTTTCCAACCTCCTGTTTTGTAGAAGGAGATTGTTAACCCACAGGGAAAAGTATTTTTTCTAAGTTTGCACTGTAGTTCAATGGCAGAACCCAGGCTAGATCACTAGCATCTTGGCTTTGGTCTAGAATTATTTTTCTTGTCTCAGTCTTCTTAGAAATTCAGAGAAGAAGGCATTGTCTATATCTGAACAAGTGATTCATGCAGCTACGTTATTTTAGTCTTGACTAGCAGAATCACCAAACGTTTTTCCTCTTGATTATGGTAGTTTACTATGTTTGCTGTTTTGATGACAAAAGAAATCACTCAAGTGAGTTTACATACAGGAAGCTTGTTGTCATTCAAGGGCATTACAAGTGATCTCACAGAAATTCAGGAACAGGTCAGTAGCGTGGGCTCCATGAAGACAGCTGCTGAGGGAGTCCTTAAATTGCCAAGATCTTCAGATGCCATGTGTTCTGCTATTTACATGACTCAGAGACAGAGGTCACGTTTGTTTCTCTTTAATCTGTAACTGGTTTGCTGTAAGCCTTGATTTCATTGAAACATTGGTCATGAGATGTCATTTGGTAGTTACGCCATTTCTCAAGTTCCTTGTAACCTTCCTATTTTAGTTCCCTCACTGACTGCAGAAGGTTCTTGTTTTCTATCAGTGAAGTTCCCAAAGAAATCTGATTCACCCATCTTATCGTTTTGAACTAGGCTGAAACAATCAATGGTTGGTTTATGATTTACTTGTCATTGAACTGGGTGTGGTTTAATGAGCCATGGCCCAAAGTGGGAATGGAAGCTCCAGGCATTGGAAGTGGTGGATATGGGAGTTTACTTGCAAGAGGTTCGAGTAGGCAAGTATTGAAATACAGGACCGATACTTTACAAATTTATCTGCAGAAGTGTGTGTGCTCTTGTACATAGTCCTATCTGTACTGAACACATCATATCATCATTCATCTGCTTAGACAACAGTCTCAGTATTGTTTGAGAACAGTCTACATACTGGAGGTACCTTGATGCCTGTGTATCCTCAGAGTTCAACCTAGGCCTAGAACCATTGAAAAGTTATTGCCAAGTGAAGGAACAGACAAATAAAAAAAGCTTGATGCATATTTACTGCTTGGAGACAAAGGGAGGTTTACATATAGGCCTTTGATACCACAAATGACATGACATTATGTTAAGCATCTGTTTATCATCACCGCTTTGCTCTAATCTTCCCTCAGGTATCTTAGCTCATACAAAAGAACAAATGAAAATAAAATCTATTTCTCTTCCCACACATTCATAGTTAGAGATGACACTGCAGACAGAGTTATTTCCTGTATGTATTGATATATGATATATGTTATTCATCTTAATGATCTACATTTGAAAATATTACACCAAGAAAAAGACTGTCTTAAGGACAGAGTAGGGTACAAATAATAAGTTCTTCATTACACATATTGTACTTAATCATGTTATCATTTGAAGATGATTTAGTTACTTAAATAGATAAATTATCACTGAATGACTATACAAGTTTTAGGTCTGGGGTGTTACATTGGATTCCTATAATATTTTGTGGCCATGAGATCCTAAGAATATAAAATCTGATTGTATTTACTTAAAAAATTAGTGGAAGTCACATCTAGCAAACATTATGTTATATAGCAAATAAAATTTTTGGAGCTGAGATGACCCTTGGAGTTGGTCATGCAATCTTCTTGTATTGAAGATTGGGAACCTGGATTTTCAGACATTGATAGCCGGGTAAAATAGTCCAAAGTCAAGCTTGACTTCTGCAGTCCTGTAAACTTGCATTTGAATTACAACGTTGTCAGTGATTCGCGGTGTACTTGGGTGGGTTACATAAGGACACTGAGCCTCACTTTCCTCCTAGATAAAGTCTGAGTCAAATATATATATCACACATACACACATACATATATATCACATATTATATATATGCAGTTGAGGTAAAAATGAAATAAAATAATGTATACTAAGCCCTGAGCATACTGTCCAGCACTAGAAAAATCAAGCACCTGACAAAGGATAGTATCTATTTTTATGACAATATAATGTAAATCATGAGTGCTGGAACCGGGATTTGAACCCAGCTTTGCCTGACACAGGTAGTGAATGATCTTTCCACGTTCAAAGCAGAACTTCTGTCATTCTCCATCTCTCCAGAAGCAGAGACTCAGATCTCCACTGAAGCAGTTTGAAAATTTCCACTCACCTTTGCAGAGCGCTGGGGTCTTTGATAAGGGGTCTTATTTGCTGCCTACTTTAACATTTGAATTTGGTATTAGAAATTGGAGCAGCATATGCCATAACCTTTTTGCAGTCTCTGCTGTGTATTTTGCACCTGAGAAGAAGTGATTACCCCAAGCTTATGCCTTGCTCCAAGTCTAGAAATCAGGGGAGAAGAATTACTGGGAAGTGTGACTCAATAATTCTTGTAATGCTTCTTCTCCCCTCTTCTCTGTGATTTCCACAGACGTGGCATAATTCCTGTGATTTGATTTGAAATGAGAGACCAGCTCAGTGCTGAGTGATGAGATCTGAACGGGGAATAAAATATGCTTGAATTAATTTGCATAATAGAATTGGATTGGTTACAAAGCTGTGTTTGTTGAAAGGGATACCAGAGCCCCTGAGCTCACCAACGAGGACTTTGCAGATACAGAATGGGGTTTTGAGCTCTGGTGTGTGCCTTGGTAATATTCTTAATGTAATAATAACCTGTCTCTAACTGTAAATTAGCTACCTGGAAATGAAAAAACAGGTCACCCCATCTGATCCTTCCAGCTCTGTGGGGAGAGGACAGCTGAAAAACCAAATCTGCTTGCTTTCTGCTAAGCGCTTTCGTCTTGCATTCTCCACCCAATAACAATTTCCAGCAGGAGTCCAAATATACTTAAACACCCGTATATGTCATTTTCTTTTATGGAGACAAAAGCAGGCACAGCAAGAGAGTTTTATGCTCAAGGCGCGGTAGCTTATGACGGACTATCTGCTCTCAAGATAGAGGGGTGAGCCTTCCCTTTCGAGCTGGTGGCTTTGCACATCTATTTTCCTGTCATGTTATTACTGCTGTGACTTTCAACAACATTTATTTTTCCCTCCAAGCAATATGCTCCCATCATAAAATAAAGTCCTCCTATATGTTTTAGTAGAATCCCAATGCTTAGGCATCCTGGCATACTGCTAAAATGTGTTTTAATGGATTGTTTAAGAACTACCTTGGGGGTCTTCATTAAAACCAATTAGAACATTGATATATTTCCCTAATTATTACCAACATCAAGGTCTCCTTAGGAGGGCAGCCTCCTATTAATTTTCATGGGAGATTCCTACTAAGTCCCTACTACTGAATACATCAATCAGTTCTCTCAATTCTAGAAACATTTCATAAAACGGAACAAAACAAAAAACAAAAACCACTCTGAATACACCTTTTCTAATGTACACATTTAGAAATTCTGAAACAGGTATTTAAAATAAAAACCAAAGATCAAATTTTGTGTCATATGTTGTTTAAGGACCTGGTTATACTACGTTATTGATGGTTATTGATGGACTGATGTAATTATTACCTCTTGTTCATCTTCACTTTGGTTATTGATATAAAATGCTTTTTCTTTCTTTTTGGTTTGGATAATTTCTTTTTTTATTACCGTCTACTTATCCATGCTACCAAAATTTAAATTATCATCATTTTAACGCTATTGTGTCTATTTGTATTAGTGTGCCTAAATTTGAACCGCAGTGTTCTCTTAGGTAAAATTGTAGAGGGTAGTAATACAAGTCCTTGAACCAAACATTCAGAGTTCAATACCAGCTCCTTCACTTGCTGGCTCTGTAACCTTGAACAAATTACTTAATTTTGATGTGCCTCAGACTACTTGCCTGTAAAATGGGAATAGCAATAATGCTACTTTTTAGGGTTTTTATGATTTGATGACTCAACTCATGGAAAACATGTCCAAGAATGTTAGGCGGATAACACCTGGCAAATTTTAACTATTATTAGTATTTTCATTCCAGTCCTGTTATTAGTATATGCTGAGCTCCAATGGTAATTTACTTCCCACGTTTAGCTGGCTTCCAGGTTACTGCTTTTTATCACAACATCCATATAATGTCCTTATAAACTTCAAACTCAAACAAATGACAAGAGTTGTGGTTGTTCACTGGTTAAGAACATGGATTCTAGGGCCTGACGCCATGAGTTCAAATCTCAGGTCTGCTATTTACTAGAAGTGTAAGTCTGCATAAGTTGTTTAATGTGTCTGGGACTCAGTTTCCTCATCCTTTAAGAGAAGAATATTCATGGCTCCTATTCATAAGATTGTTACAGAAATTAATAGATGAGTTACTATTTGTAAAGCTTTTAGAACAGTAGCTAAGGAAAAGAACTTGCTACATAAATTTTCATTCTGAAAGTGAATATTTTTTTTAAAAAATTATGTCTTAAAATCAATCTTATATGTACCTAAGATTAACCATAAAAATAACTTTCCGTATTACATATAGTCATATAAGCATTTAAAATGACGGGCCATTGCTCTTAAAAGCAAGTTGATTCAGTATTCTTTCCAAAAGAAGAAAAGACATAATTTAATCTTTTCAACAGATTGAATGTTATTGTTTATTGATCATGTGGAAACTCTTATAATTCATTAGTATTAAGCTAGACTTTTTTTATAGAAGAAAAAAAAGTTGTCATCTTGTTTCAACACTTCTAGTGTTAGAAATAATTGTGCTTTACAGCAAAATGGCAGCCAGAAGAAAGAGGTGAAGAAATATCAACTTTAATTAAACCCTTTCTTTCTAATACACTTCACAGCTTATATGCAAGAATAATTTATCACTGTGTGAATGAGCATTTAATACTTGGCATGGTGCAAGATGGGCAGGGATCTTGCCTCACCATATGCTGTTCCCTTTTTCTTTCTTTCTTCTTCTTGAGTTTTCGCAGAGTCAATGTCAAGTTTGGAGTTGAAATTTGAGATTCAAATCATATATTAAAATTGTATTGATGGCCTGCTTTGTGCTCAGGTGCCAGACATATAAATGTGAATAAGATATAATCCCATCCATTCAGAAGTTTCCGGTCTAGTAAGGAGACACTGTATGAATCAGAAGAAATGCCCGTCACTAGTTCACTGAAACTAATTGTGAATATGAAGCCATTTGAAGAAAATTTTACACAGGCTTCATTTTACAGAGTGAGACAGAGCCTCTGAGAGTAGAATCAATGATGTTCCATGGCAAATTAGTGCCAGATTCTCCACCAAATCTCGAGTTTCATGACTTCTGCCCAGAAATCTTTCTATTGTTTCATATTGCCTCATTTTAGCATCTAACCCCTCCTGGGGCCTTCTTTGTGCTCTTTCCAAACAGTCAGTTTGGCTTTCTAGAAACAGCATCTGATGTATTATTAAAGTGCCTGAATGTAAGGAACAAGTTGCTAAATGATGACACTGCCTTTTCCATCTTTCTCTCTCTCCCATGTAGCCTTTTACATATCCCAAAGTGTCTGTTTAAAACAAATACTAAAGATTTCAACTCCCCTATTCCTTGAATAAAGACTAACATAATACCATCCCAAAGTGTTATTGAGAAAAGTGACAGTCACCAGGCATTAAGTGCACATCTGTGGCCTCCGAGATACCACTTTGCCATATTACAAAGGAAACAGAAAGGCTTGGGCTGGTATAGTCAAAGGTCATCAAAATGGAATGGATCTGTATCTACAAATTATAATTTCACCAGTTCTTTTATTTTCTAGGTTGCTGAGGTCAGATGGCTATGATATCCCAAGTAACTCGTTTGTTCTCAATTCCCATCTTGGAGAAAGCACCTCATCACCCTCTTTGGGGCATCTCCATGTTCAAGGCATGGGTACCCTTACAGTTCCATGTGGCTGAGGAAGCCTCACAATTATGATGGAAGGCAAGGAGGAGCAAGTCACATCCTACACGGATGGCAGCAGGCAAAGAGAGAGCTTGTGCAGGGAAACTTCCCCTTATAAACCTGTCAGATCTCCTGAGACTTATTCACTATCATGAGAACAGCATGGCAAAGACCTGCAACCATGATTCAGTTGCCTCCCACTGGGTCTCTCCCGCAACACATGTTAAATTCAAGATGAGATTTGGGTGGGGACACAGCCAAACTGTATCAGACCTTAACCCATTATTTCTCCTGTAAATATTTCCGTAACCGTCAGTGGTTTCTTGAGATCTTCCCCTGTATTGTGACACTCTGGGAAAAGAAGAAGGAGCCTAGTACATGCCCAGTTCCCAACTCTGTGTTCAGGCCTGTATGGGTGCAACAATTCTTGTCATCCTCATTGTTCACATGAAAACATTGAGGTTCAGAGTGATTGATTGGCATGCCCAAAGTAACCCAGATTGTAAAATATGGAAGTGGTATTCTGATCCATCTGCAGCTGACCTCTAAGTCTATGTACCTTCCACTATGCCAAGATCCATGCTCTTTCCTTCTTGCTCCCTTTTTCCCTGAACCATTTCACCCAAAGAAGATAGCAAAAAAATTAGGTGATGACAGTGATCCCTACAATGCCCAATAAGTTTTTCAGTTTCATTTAGACCCAGATGCTGAAACAGAATGTTATCTTCAATATCAATGTGTCATCCTCCTGAAAAAGAACTATCTCAGGTTCCCTCACATTGGTGGTGAACTCATCTGATTCTCTTTCTGGAGTCTGGGTGGCACTCCAGAGAGAGAAGGTGATTCTCCAGAAAACAAATGTATGGTTCTAAGAGAGGAGAACAAGCAAGGGGAATTCCTTAGAGAAGAATTAAGTTTTCAGCATGAGAAAGTCCGATGAAGAAGTCCAGAACCCAAGGCAGAAGTTAAGGACTGCCAGTGAGAACCAGAGTGCTGGAGAGAGGACAGGAGTGACTGTGGGTCAAAAACCTCTGAGGAGTGTAGAAAGGTGAAAGGCATTACTGGCTTATCCTCACTGGTGTTGAGTAGCTCAGTCATGGCTGGGTGCTGGGAACACGACCTTGGGTTGGTTAGTAGGACATACTGTTTTGTTTTATTTTCCTTCTCCTAGTTAGTGAAAGCTTGTAAAATATCCTTTCTGAGACTTCCAAGCTAAGCAAGGTAGGATCTTTGGTTTCGTGGATGGATCTTTGCCAGACAAAAGCAAATCTTCCTCCTTGAATTGATACTATACCCTTAACTGATTTACCAAAGAGACCTTGACCCATTATTTCTCCTATAAATATTTCAGTGGCCATCAATGGTTTCTTGGGATCTTCCCCCTACATCCCTTCTCTAACAGGATCCATTGCCTGCCTGCCTTCTTCATTACTACCTCCAGGCATGCTGAACGTCTTGGAACACACTGTGCTTTTGGATGTGATGTTCCTTCTGCACGGAATCCCACACTTTCCTTTCTTATTACAGCAATCCTCACTAAAGGATTGAGTCCAGCCATCCATCCTCTCCCTGAACTGAACCCCAGTGTGGATTATATGTTCCCCATCTGGACTCCTTTAATTCCCTGTTTTCTTATTAAAAAATCATATATAAGCACAGTTTTGATCAATTATAATAACAAATATGGAGTGCTTACTAGTACCAGGCATTGTGCTAAGAGACTTATATGCATTACTCATTGAATCCCAGTGACAGCTTTGTAGTGGGTACACTCTTATCCTCACTTCATAAATGAGCAAGCTGAGCTCAAAGCAGTCGGTGAACTTCCCCAAAGCCTGTAGTTCCCACGTGATAAAACTGATGCCCAGTTCTGAAGGCTTACTAAATGGAATGGAAACAAAGTGGGGATTCGGCCTGCAGCTAATCCAACCTCTCTCTGCTTGCAGAAGCTGACTGGGGACGTGGGCAGCCCTGACGTGATGAGCTCAGCCAGCAGAGACGTTCCATCCCAAGAGAGGTCTGCGTGACACGTCCGGGAGGCCACCCTCGGCAAGACCACCGCACGGTTGGTGGAAGGGGTGACAGCTGCATTCTCCTGTGCCTACCACGTAACCAAAAATGAAGGAGAACTACTGTTTACAAGCCGCCCTGGTGTGCCTGGGCATGCTGTGCCACAGTCAGGCCTTTGCCCCAGAGCGGCGGGGCCACCTGCGGCCCTCCTTCCATGGGCACCACGAGAAGGGCAAGGAGGGGCAGGTGCTACAGCGCTCCAAGCGTGGCTGGGTCTGGAACCAGTTCTTCGTGATAGAGGAGTACACCGGGCCTGACCCCGTGCTTGTGGGCAGGGTAAGGCTGCCTTCCCTCAATCCTGAGCTCTCCATCCCACCATTGGAATAATCGTCTGTGGCCAGAAAGAAACAAAAGGCCCACAGGCATCTAAGAGAGAAAACACCAATGGTCTGAACAGCCAGTAAAACCACCCAAATATTGTACATAATATGTTATTCCAGACTTTTAAAAAAATTAATAGACTTATCCATGTTGAGAATACTTCTTAGGTTTTTCCATTTAGTTTTATGGAGTTATATCATAAAACTCATTTATCATATTATTTAAATATGGGGTCTCTCTCTGTTGCCCAGACTGGCATGCAGTAGTGTGATCATAGCTCACTGTAATCTCAAACTCCTGGGCTCAAAGGATCCTCCTGCTTTAGCCTCCTAAGTAGCTGGGACTACAGGCTCATGCCACCATGCCTGGCTAATTTGTATTTTATTTTATTTTTTGTAGAGAAAGGGTCTTGCTATGTTGCCCAGGTTGACTTCAAACCCCTGACCTAAGTGATCCTCCCTCATCAGCCTCCCAAAGTGTTGGGAATGCAGGCCTGAGTCACTACACCACGCTCAAACTCCATTTTGAATGACTGCTTAATAGCCCATTAAACAGACATAGCCATAATTGGTTTAACCATTTTCCAGCTGAAGGCATTTCCCTGACCACACCCTAATCCCAACCTGAATGTTCCTCCTTTGGACCCTTTATCATAGCTTTTCTTTCTGTATTTGATGTGTCTACTTATTAATCTGTTTACTTGACTAGACTTCAAGCTACTTTGTGTTGCGGCAGTGTCATCCTTATGTACTTATGTCCTGGTGCTAGATCCAACTTGGAGGAGATGAATATGTATCAGAAGGTTGGATGTGGTTTTATCCCTGTTTCCACAGGCATGGTAAAACCCAGTGAGATGACTTCCCATTCCACGCTCTGTGGTCTCTGTGTATCCCTTACAGAAAAGTGCAATTATAGAAAGAGAGTCCAAAATACAAGTTCAAGAGAGTTTGGAAAATTACCTACCCACTAGCATTTGTAGTAAAATATACAGTTATCTTTCAGATGATAGTGACATTAAAACTACAAAAAGATATGTGTGGCCAGCGCAGTGGCTCACACCTGTAATCCCAGCACTCCGGGAGGCTGAGGCAGGTGAATCATTGGATGTCAGGAGTTCGAGATCAGCCTGCCCAGTATGGTGAAACCCCATCTCTACTAACAATACAAATATTAGCCAGGCGTGGTGGCGAGTGCCTGTAATCCCAACTACTCCAGAGGCTGAGGCAGGGGAATCGCTTGAATCTGGGAGGGAGTGGTTGCAGTAAGCGGAGATGCGCCACTGCACTCCAGCCTGGGAGACAGAGTAACACTCTGTCTCAAAAAATAAATAAAAAATAAATAAATGAGATAATTATTAACAATGCCAGTTAATATGAACAATATTAATAGTATTATTCATTACTAATGTAATTTTCATATTTTTGTTAAAGTATTTTTATTATTTAAATTTAAATTATTATTATGAGACAAAGGCCTCCATCTCAAAAAAAAAGAAGAAACAGAAAACAAAAAGATCTTTAGATACATAAGAACTGAAATCTTATGATGTGGAGCTGCTGTGCTAGGCAAAATGTAAACTAGATTAAGACAGCTCCTGACCTCAAAGAGGTCTAGTGGAAAAGAGACAGATACCTAAGCAGTTAAAAAAATAAAAATAAAAAAAAGAAAATGAAGAATAATGAGGAAATTCTGTGTAAATGATTATGAATTTACATAGTAATATTTGGGAGAGATGTCAAAGGAAGGTTTCAAGGAGAACATGGGAATAACCTGTAACCTAAAAGATGAACAAGAATTATCCAGTGGAAGGTAAAAGGGAAAGACAGTAGGTTTGTGGGGTTTCTGAACCCTACTGATTTCTACGAAGTTATCTTAATTGTTCTTTTACATGAGAACAGCACTTCATATTCACATAATTGACATACTTGAAGGAGATTCATGTTAGAATCTCAATGACATTGTGTAAGTTTGGAAAAATTTCTTCTTGAAGATGTACCAAAGGAATTTCACTCATTTATATCCCACATGGAAATATGTGGAAGTCGACGTGAGAAATGGAAATGGAAATAATTGGCATATGGAATTCCCTAAGTAGAGGAGATGGGCTGTGTGCCCAGAGAGGAAAAATAGATTTCAGCCATGGCAAGGGATGTGGAGCTTGAATGATGTGAAGGGCTGTGTATGAATCATTCTGAGATATGAATAGAACCTTCTGCTTCGGGGACTTTCTCAATGGGAAGCAGTGTGTGTGTGTTCAGGTTGGGGGTTGCAGAAGAAACAGGATCTGGAGAGTCATTTCAGCATCTCTGTGGAATACGCAATTGTCGTGCCTACTAGAAGAAAATATAGAAAAAAAAAGAGGGAAAAGGAAAACTCTAGTATTATTCATGCTGTGTGACCTTCAAAACCTAGGTGCATGAGGATGAATCTGATGTTGGGTTGGATAGGGGAAAAGTAAATAAATTGGTTGGTCCTGTGGACCTTTCTTCTGAAATGTGCTGAGACAGTTCCCTAGAAATAGGAGGGATGGAGTAGATGGTTTATTTCCTAACAACCTTTGATTTGCTGACATTCAAGGTTGAATACTCAAGATGCCCTGAAAAAGTGAAATTTGGTAAACCATGGACTTCCGGATTTCTTGTGGAAATACAGCCTGTGTCATGCTGTGCTATGCAGAGAGGGAAGTCATTCGTCTTTGGAGTTAGGAATTGGCTGTGTATGCCTCAGCAACTGGATCCCTTGATAGCGCTGAATGGTTTCTGAAACTATGTTGTTTTGTTGTGTGTGTGTGTGTGTGTGTGTGTGTGTGTATGTGTGTGGAGCCTAGTAAGTATCCGTGTCAATTGCATAAATCATCTTTGTTAGATACAAAAAAGGGAAGTTATATCCAACTTTCCAACCTGAAAACAAAGTAGAAAAATAATAGGAAATGTTTTGTTAAATTTTTAGTTATTTGGCTGATCATGAAATAGATCTGGTTAATTTTCAAGAAACTTGCCAAATTTATATGTAATATAGGAAGGCCTCTAGAAAGATTCAATGTCTGGGCATTCCCATTAAAGTCAGCATTGTATTTATACTTTCTTGTTCCTCATTCGTACGTCTTTGCCCTTAACTTCTGCCAGGTCTGCAGCAGGGTAAGCAGAAGAACAAAGGTAAGCCTTCCCTGAGATGGGAGTTGGGGCAAAAACTTTGCCTTCATTAAGGAAACTTGACTGAATGAAGATTGGGGCAATTCTGTTCATCCGTCCTAGGCCATCAAACAGCTTTGTGTTTTACTGTCAAATGGACTTATTCATCAGAAATGTGTTAGCCATAATTTCATGACAACACATTGTTATGAATAATAAATTCTGAAGAAAAGTCTGTTTATTTTTTCCTCCGAGAAACAAAGAGTACTAAAAACAAAATGGTCTTTGTAATTTGTACCTACAGGTAACTCCCCAAGCTGAAATAATGGGGTTTCACTGAAGCACTGCAAATCAGTTAGATATCTTTGGGGAAATTGAAAGAAAACGAAATATTTAAAAATCAATGTATTCAACCTTGCTTTATGAGCAAGGTCTCTAGGCCTTAGTCGCATAATAATAATCATGAGGTAAGGTCTCTAGGCCTTAGTCTCATAGTAATAATTTAAATTGAAATAATAAAATACCAATTTTCACAAAAATATGAAAATGGCATTAGTAATAAATAATACTATTAATATTATTACTGTTTAAATGGCATTGATAATCATAGTTTTTATTTTAATTAATTAGCTGATTAAAATTAATTAAATTAATCGTGCCTGGTTAATTTTTGTGTTTTTTCTAGAGATGGGGTTTCAGCATATTGGCCAGGCTGTTCTCGAACCCCTAACCTCAAGTGATCCACCTGCCTCAGCATCCCAAAATGCTGAGATTACAAGCATGAGCCAATGTGCCTGACCTCTTTTTTATTATTTTAAATACCATTTGAATAAAGCTCTCTAGTTTGCAATGGGTTTTCTTACTTAGTAGGTAGAACCAAGGTCTTTTTCTCTACTTGACTGCTCTTGAAACCCACTAGAACAGTAAAAATAATGCTTGCTTTTTCCCACAAAGGGCAGAATGAGGACCAAGGACCTCAGATTTAAATGACAGCTGCAGAAATTGAGGTTGAACAGCAAGGTGGGGTGAGGAGTGTTTTTGCTACAGGAAAACCAGATGTTATTTTTGGAGACTTTCATGTTTGAAAACACAGAGCAGAGTGAGGTAGAACAGAAGATGGTTGGAAGTTAAGAGACCTAGTTGATTTCTTGGACCTTACAAGTGTGAATTTAGGCAAATATCATCTTATCTCTAAGCTCTGTCAAAGAAGACAAACTTGGGGATGTTTAAGATTCTTTCTGACACCTAAGAAATTATATACATACCAACCCATACAACTAGTCTACCTGCCTTTAGGGTTAGGATGGACACTTCTTCCAGGCAGGCCACATCCCCAAATCCTCATACCCTGTGTACGGCAAAGCAGGCCTTCTGGAAAGATTTGATCAGTTCAATTGTTTGTAGTAACAAAAGCCAGGAAACAAGCTAAGTGTTCTTTAGAAGGGGACTGCTAAAAAAAAAAAAAATACAAAAAAACCATTGGCCGGGCGTGGTGGCTCGTGTCTGTATTCCCAGCACTTTGGGAGGCTGAGGCAGGCAGATCACTTGAGGTCAGGGGTTCGAGACCAACCTGGGAAACATGGTGAAACCCTGTCTCTACTAAAAATACAAAAATGAGCTGGGTGTGGTAGCATGTGCTTGTAATCCCAGCTACTTGGGAGGCTGATTTAGGAGAAATCGCTTGAACATGGAAGGTGGTGGCTGCAGTGAACCGAGATCACGCCATTGCACTGCAGCCTGGGTGACAGAGTGAGACTCCACCTCAAAAACAAACCCCTAAAACAAAAAATTTTAAAAAAAGATAATAACCTCCATACAGTGGATGAGGAAGATCTATAGTTATAAACGTGGAATGGTCACCTGAATTTATTGTTAGAGGAAAAGGATGAGGTGAAGAATGGTGTGTGTACTCTGGAACTTTACTGTATAACAATAAACTAGGGCCCATATGTATTTGTGTAGATTTCCTTGCATATGCATAGAACAGAATATCTCTTATAGGATTCATAAGAAACTGGTTACAGTGGTAATCTCTGAGCAGAGGAGAAAATGAAGGAACGGGAGTCAGAGTTGAGAGGAAGACTTACTTATTGCATGAATGTTTGCTTATATGTTTTTAAAAATAAACACACATTTATTTCAAACTATTGAGACATGTTTAGGTTTTTGTATTTTGTATATGTGCATATATATGGAAAGAGGTGAAGGGAGAGCATGAATCTTAGAATTAAAAATACATATATATGTGTGTATATGTATGTATACATATATACACACACACATATATACACACACACACACACACATATATATATATTTGAACTCTGGCTTCACTGTTCTGCAGTGTGACCTTGGCCATGGCTATGATATTCTCTAAGGTTGCCTTTCTCCTGTTGTAAAATAGGATGAGAACATCTCCCTTTCCTGGCGTGTGTGTGTGCAGCAGATTGTTGCAATCACTTGTAAGTGAGTTTCCCCACTGCATTCCTCATGAAATTAAAAATCTCAATTTCTCTTTTTTCCAGCTTCATTCGGATATTGACTCTGGTGATGGGAACATCAAATACATTCTCTCAGGTGAAGGAGCTGGAACCATTTTCGTGATTGATGACAAATCAGGGAACATTCATGCCACCAAGACATTGGATCGAGAAGAGAGAGCCCAGTACACGCTGATGGCTCAGGCGGTGGACAGGGACACCAACCGGCCACTGGAGCCACCATCAGAATTCATTGTCAAGGTCCAGGACATTAATGACAACCCTCCGGAGTTCCTGCATGAGACCTATCATGCCAACGTGCCCGAGAGGTCCAATGTGGGTGCGTATCGTGGGAGAGGCCTGCTCTGCTTCCAGGCCTGGTGTCTCTGTGGTGGGTGGGCTGAAGCCCGTTCTTCCAAATCAGGAGGTAGAGCTTCTTCTGTATCTTTTATGGCAAAATAACAAAAGGAACAAAAATTCTTTTGTGCTAATGCACATTCAGTCACTAGGGCATATTGATGTCTAATAGGTAATGACAATGGTAATATTTGTTGCCTGTAGACACTGTGCTAATTAATGACTTACATGCACTATTTTATTTAGTTTTTGCAATGATTAATCTTTACAGTAGGGTAATTCCTACTCACCATATTTCGCAGATAGGAAACCCACGCCAGAAACAAGTTAACTAATTTCTTTAGGGACATTTGTGCAATTAAATGGATCTAAAATGCACATTTAGCCACAGCACTATGTCGTATTAATTCAGAAGTAGGTATATCTTTGCAACGTGCTTGAAGACATATTAAGTTGCTAAAGGATAATTTTTTGAAAGATTTCTTCAAAGAATTAGCCACCTTCTGGCAATAGCTTTCTTTATAACATGCACATAATGAAACATTTATATAATGTTTCTTTTGAGAAACATTCCTCATATTAAGAAAGGTTTGTCTTCCAAACAGTGAGTAGAACTGTTCTAATCAGGGAATGAGTCTGCTTAAAAGAGTCTTAGAGCTCAAATGAATTCAGGATCGTTTTACAGACGAGAAAACCCAGCACCCAGTATAGGAAATCAACCTACTTAAGAAAGGTAGGTTTGACTCTAGAATGCTAGGATCCTTCCACTGTGCATACAGAGCTTTTTATGCCAGAAACTGGTGCATTCCTTCTCCACAAGGAAAAGTCAGGTACTTATCAAAAGCCAGTCTGAGCCATTTCCCACCTTTGTCTCTTCCATTTTCCCTGCCCAGTCCTTCAGCCTCTTGGTGTTTAGCATGTGTATTATAATGAGAAACAACAAATATCAAATAAATCCATATAGAGGGAACAGCAGTGTCAGCAACTGAGTGTCAGGGGTCGGGACGGGGTGGAAAGTCAAGTCATCAAAATATATAATCCGGGGAAATTTTCATCATTATTCTCACCTTTGTGGGCTCATTGATGTTTAGGTATAACATTCAGGCTTTCTTTTTTTTTTTTTTTTTTTTTTTTTAGTTTCAATTTTTATTTTAGATTCGGGGGTACATGTGCAGGTTTATTTTATTTTATTTTATTTATTTTATTTTATTTTTTATTTTATTTTATTTTATTTTATTTTATTTTATTTTATTTTATTTTATTTTGAGACAGTCTCCATCTGTTACCCAGGCTGGAGTGCAGTGATGCTATCTCGGCTCACTACAACCTCTGTCTCCCGGGTTCAAGCAAATCTCCTGCCTCAGCCTTCTGAGTAGCTGGGATTACAGGTGCGCACCACCATGCCCAGCTAATTTTTGTGTGTGTGTGTGTGTTTTTAGTACAGATGGGGTTTCACCATATTGGTCAGGCTGGTCTTGAACTCCTGACCTCAAGTGATCTGCCCACCTCAGCGTCCCAAAGTGCTGGGATTACAGATGTGAGCCACCGTGCCCAGCCCATGTGCAGGTTTATTGAGTGAATATACATGAATATACTGTGTAACACTGAGGTTTGTGGTATGGATGACCCCATCACTCAGGTAGTGAACAGAGTACCCAATAGATTACAGCAGTTGCCCTCTCGCCCCACTCTAGTAATCCCATGTATATTATGCCCACTGAGTAAATATTGGGTCCGTTTATACCCAATGCTTAGCCTCCAGTTATAGATGAAAGCATGTGGTATTTGGTTTTCTGTTCCTGTGTTAATTTGCTTAGGATAATGGCCTCCAGCTGCATCTGTGTTGCTGCAAAGGCATGATACTATTCATGCCACCATGCATAGTATTCCAGGGTATGTGTGTGTGTGTATGTGTGTATATATATATACACACACACACACCCCACATATTTTTTATCCAATCCACTGTTGATGGACACCTTGGTTGACTCCATGTCTTCGCTATTGTGAATAGTGCTGCAATAAATATACAAAGGCAGGCGTTTTTCTTGTAGAACAATTTATTTTCCTTTGGGTCTATAGAGAGTAATGGGATTGCTGGGTTGAATTGTAACTTTTTTTTTTTCTGAGACAGAATCTCACTCTGTTGCCCAGGCTACAGTGCAGTGGCACGATCTTGGCTCACTGCAATCTCTGCCTCCTGGGTTCAAGCGATTCTCCTGCCTCAGTCTCCTGAGTAGCTGGGATTACAGGTGCCCACCACTGCACTGGCTAGTTTTTTTGTATTTTTAGTACACAAGGGGCTTTACCATGTTGGCCAGGCTGATCTGAACTCCTGACCTCAGGTGATCCGCTCACCTCGTCCTCCCAAAGTGCTAGGATTACAGGCATGAGCCACTGTGCCCAGCCTTTAATTGTAGTTTTATTTGAGACTTTTCCAAATTGTTTTTCAGAGTGAACTAATGTACATTCCAACCAACAATGCATATGTGTTCCCTTTTCTCCACATCCTCACCAGCATGTTATTTTTGACTTTTTAATCACAGCTGTTCTAACTAGTGTGAGATGGTATCTCATTATTGGTTTGATTTACATTTCTCTGATGTTTAGTGACGACCAATTTTTTTTTTTACGTTTGTTAGCCATTTGCATATCTTCTTTTGATAAGTGTCCATCCATGTCTTTTGCCCACTTTTTAATGACATTGTTTTTTAACTTGTTGAATGGTTTAAATTCCTTATAGATTCTGGATACTAGACCTTTGTTGGGTGTGTAGTTTGTGAATATTTTCTCCCATTCTGTAGGTTGTCTCTTTACTCTGTTGATAGTTTCCTTTGTTGTGCAGAAGCTCTTTAGTGTAATTAGGTCCTGCTTGTCAATTTTTATTTTTGTGGCAATTGCTTTTGAGTACCTAGTCATACATTATCTCCCAAGGCCAACGTCCAGAATGGTGTTTCCTGGGGTTTTTTCCTAGGGCTTTTATAGTTTGAGGTCTTACATTTAAATCTTTAATTCACCTTAAGTTAATTTTTGTATATGGGGAAAGGTAGGGGTCCAGTTCCATTCTTCTGCATCAGGCTAGCCAGCTACCCCAGCATTATTTATTGATTAGGGAGTACTTTCCTCATTGCTTAATTTTGTCAACTTTGTTGATAATCAGGTGACTGGAGGTGTGTGGCTTTATTTCTGGGTTCTCTATTCTGTTCCATTGGTCTGTGTGTCTGTTTTCGCACCAGCAACATGCTATTTTGGTTACTGTAGCCTTGTAGTATAGTTTGAAGTTGGGTAAGGTGATTCCTCCAACTTTGTTCATTTTGCTTAGGATTGCTTTGACTATTCGGGCTCTTTTTTGGTTCCATATGAGTTTTAGAACATTTTTTTTTTTTCTAATTCTGTGAAAAACGATGTTGGCAGTTTGATAGAAATAGCATTGAATCTGTAGATTGCTTTGGGCAGTGTAGCCATTTTAATGATATCAAGTGGGAAAACATTCTATGCTCATGGGTTGAAAGAATCAATACCATTGAAGGATCAATATTCCATTTGTTTGTGTCATCTATGATTTCTTTCAGCAGTGTTTCGAAATTCTCCTTGTAGAGATAGTTCACCTCCTTGGTTAGATGTATTCCTAGGTATTTTATTGTTTTGTGGCTATTGTGAATTACACTGTGTTCTTGATTTGGCCCTCGGCTTGAGTGTTATTGATGTATAGAAATGCCATTGGTTTTTGTACCTTGATTTTGTATTCTGAAGCTTTACTGAAGTTGTTGATCAGTTCTAGGAACCTTTTGGCAGAGTCTTTAGAGTTTTCTAGGCATAGAATCATATCATTAGTGAAGAGAGATAATTTGACTTCTTCTTTTCCTATTTGGATGTCTTTTATTTCTTTCTCTTGCCTCATTGCTCTGATTAGGACTTCCAGTACTATGTTGAATAGGACTGGTGAGAGTGGGCATCCTTGTCTTATTCCTGCTCTGAAGGAGAATGTTTCCAGCTTTTGCTCATTCAGTGTGATGCTGGATGTGGCTTTGTCATGGATGGCCCTTATTATTTTGGGGACTCAGACATTGTATTACGGCATATGACAGTATAGTCTTTGTTGTCAGACAGTACTGTGAATCATGGCTGCACTCCTAATCAGCCATGCGAACCCAGGCAACCTGTTATAGCTTTCTAGGTTTTCATTTTGCCATCTATAAAATGAGGATAATATAAACTATGTTGAAGGTTAAATGAAATAGATGTGAAATACAAAACCATTGTAAAGGATGTAGCAGAGTTCTAGAATGAAATTAAGCATTAAAAATTAATAATTTCCCTAGCCACGGGATGATGGTATTTTCCTTTATAAATCTATCCTGCCTAGAATAGTGACTGACAAATGGGAAGAGCTCCAAAGAGGTTGTTTCTATGAAATAATGAATTATAGAAGAATAACTAGAAAAAAGTGAGATGTACAACACACAAAAATCACTGACAACCCTATAAATTAAAGGTAGTGAGAGGCTGTGTAAAGTGGCTCCCTTGCCTCCCATGTAGAACCTTGCCCCTCTGCTGAAAATGTTACAGAATGAACTTGAGTTTTGTTGCGTGCTGGATTGGGGTTAGACTTCGGCAATTACTAACTTTGTGAAATAGATTACAAAGCTTCATATATCTCATATTCAATTTCTCAATATTACAGTGGATGTAAAAAATGCCCAGCAGAGGAATGCTGGCAAAATACATGGAATGTGCCCCCAAATCATGCTGGCACAGAGAAATTCAATAATTGCTGGTTTTCTTCTTCCAGCTCCTTTCTCTCTACTCTGAAGCCCAGCACGCCATGCCCCAGATACTTGCTATTTGTGACCAGCCAGGAACAAAAGTTGTTTTTAGGAAAAACAGAGCCCCATCTTTCTTCAGTTTTCTGGTTTCCCTTCATTCTGACCCATGAATGCTCCCCTTACCTCTCACCAGATGTCTACTGGTGATTTCTGTTACATGACTACCAGACCAGCTACAGGTGGGAAGATGCAATTTTCATGCCAGTAGGGAACAACATTCTGCTCAATATTTATGGCCATAAATTAATTAAATTGTAGTATTAGCAGCAATTTTATTACATGCAAAGCAACAATAAAGTGATGTATTTATTGTTCTGCTACAGATGGAAGATTGCACTCTGTCCTTTCATGAAAGCAATTTATCGTTAATTATCATTTATTATACTCTTTGGGAAGATTTTAATGTAATTATTTGATATACTGAACATTTCAAGTGCATGAGTTGTAAGATATGTTTGCAATGTTTGTAATATTATTTTAATCACCAACCAATGCAGGATGTACTATAAATACAGACAGTTCATTTTTAAACTGTGGGCATTTTTATAGAGAAGGAAGGAAGGTTGGTTGGCTGGTTGCTTTGCATCTCAACTCCAGGAAAATGAGAGAATGTTGAATAATTGTGGTGCCTTCTTCAGGGTTAATTTTAAAATAAAACTTTGCAAACAAGAACATACTTTGAAAAGCTGAGAGGATGTTGCTAATTAATTTATTTCACTTTTAAGGAACGTCAGTAATCCAGGTGACAGCTTCAGATGCAGATGACCCCACTTACGGAAATAGCGCCAAGTTAGTGTACAGTATCCTCGAAGGACAACCCTATTTTTCGGTGGAAGCACAGACAGGTACTGTGGAATGTCACTGTGACTGACACATGGTGAATAAGAAGTCCCAGGCCTGATCAGAACTTATTCAATTATCTGTTTGATCAAATATGAAAAAGGAATAAAGAGGGTTACCCTACAGGGTTAGTGTGAGGATTAGATATTGGCCTGTGCTTGGCACATAGTTAGCACACCGTGAAACATTTATAATTGTTTTTTTCATATTTCACGATGACCCAATAACAAATATAATCTAAAAACTCAACTTTAATGCCAGAAGTAAGACAGCAATAAGGACTAAGGCTTCTACAGTGCTCTCTATATTTCTCAGGTAACTGTTACCATATCTACAGAGAGAAAAAGCTTCCAAATGTCTCCTAAAGATTTAAGTGAGCATGGCACATGTGCCAATATCCAGCAATCATGTAGAATTCAGTTATTAACTTATCATTGTTTTCAGTGACATGTGATAATAGTACATGCTTGTATGAGCATTGTATATATTTAACCCATTTGGTTCACTCTTTTACAAATTAATATTTACATTTTAATGTATTGCATGAAATATGCACCTCCTACTTTAAACGTAATATGCACCATCAGAACATTTCCGTGAATTGTGTGCAGCAATTGACTTAGAGAAGATTGTGCTGGAAGTCAAAAAGTATGAGTTTAGTCATGGATATCCATGCAATGGCCACTCAGATATTTCAGTCTTTAGGGTGTTTATATCTGAGAAGAATAAGGTTATTACTTGCATGTACAGGAAAACATAAATGCAAATGTTGTATAGTAAGTTTTATGATTTGCTTGAAAAGACATAATGATGCTTCAGTATGACTGCTTTTGGTTGTAATTGTCATGTTGAAATGATTCTTGCCCAGGGCATGAGCTATTTTATTCAGCATTGCTTCCTCAGTGCTCAGAACTTTCTTGTCATAATGTTATAAATGAATATCTGTGATGTTGCCTGCTCACCTGTCCAGGTATCATCAGAACAGCCCTACCCAACATGGACAGGGAGGCCAAGGAGGAGTACCACGTGGTGATCCAGGCCAAGGACATGGGTGGACATATGGGCGGACTCTCAGGGACAACCAAAGTGACGATCACACTGACTGATGTCAATGACAACCCACCAAAGTTTCCACAGAGTAAGTAGGTGGGCTTGACTTTCCCTTTTCCATGGTGCCACAGCCAGCCCTCTGCCTCCTCTAACCTATTCCTGCTTTACTCAGGTATCAAAAAGAAAATCTAGGAAACGAGGGGCAGTTCATATCATTCTTACAAAAACAAAACACAAAAACAAGACAATAACAGCAATAACAATGTCAGGGAGTAGAGGTAGTAGGAGAATGAAAAGATGTAAAAAGTTCCACAACCCTGGAAACAAAATACTGTTTTTGCTAAGTATTTTGCTTGGTAGTCGTGATGCAATCTAGTAATTAATGAACCCTTTTCTGCCTCAGTGTTCCCATTTCTAACCTGGATATAACAGGACTTGAATCCATTATCAATTACTATGTAACAAATTGCTGGAAAACAGTGGTTGAAAATAATAATAATAATAATTTGTTTTTATCATGTGTCTGGAATTTGGGCAAGGCTTGGAGGAGACAGCATGCCTCTGTTCCCCACAGCAACAGCTGGGGACAGCTCCACTGGGGTTGGAGGATTCACTTCCAAACCCGCTTACTTGCATGGCTGGCAAGTGTGTGTTGATTGCTGCTTCCTTTCTGTGTGGGCTGGTTTTGGAACGTGTGATTCCCAAGGGCACCAGGCAGAAACTGTGTTGCCTTTTGCTAACTAGCTTCAGAAGTCACATCGCATGGTTTCCACTGGAGTCATCAGGCTGCACAAATCTAAGTGGAGTTTATGTAGACTCCACCTTTCAATGGAAGACCTGTCAAAGTCATGTTGAAGGAAAAGCATGTGGGATGGGAGATATTGTTTGGGCCATGTTTCGGAAAATGCCATCTTCCACAGTACCTAATTAATAGGATTACTGTTTGGACTAAAGGAGCTAGTGTAAAATCTTATAATGACAACTGTCTATAAGTTGTCAACAAATTCTAGCCATTGTTATCTGGGGGATTATGGCTGTTCCACAACGTTCATAACATTGTGAAGGGAATTAAATGAGAAAAATGATTTTGAAAGGTTATTATTAATAATTGTAATTATAGCAACTACCATCATTTAATGAATAGTCACTGCTATTGTAAATCTCTGCAAGAGCCTACATTATACAGATAAGACTGGCTTCCATAAAAACTGCATAAGTTGCCCTAGAAATATGACAAAGTCAGAGTTTGAGCACAAGTTTGTCTATGTACAGATGTGTATGGATGGACGATATGACTGTGGTGCTGCTGGTGCTGCTAATGCATGGGGGGTTCATCATGAAAGTGTCTCATTAGAGCCTGTGAGCTTACTATCAGAGAAATGGAACATTTTGCAAATGAGATAACAAGGAAGGCAACTAAATGTGGCCCCAGGAAGGCACTGTGGTGACTCAAAGGAATTCAAAAACAAGAGTCTACACAAGAATCTTTTGCCTGGCTGGGCACAAGTTCAGCATCCTCAATAAGCCTGAGGCTCATATAACATTCTAAGAGCTGCATGCTCCATTATCCACACTGTACGATTGTCTGATGTGCTGGAAAAGAAAGGTCAAGCAGAATTATTAGCAGGCAGCCTTTACTGCCCTTGGTCATAGACAATCATGTAGAAAAGATACATTACTACTGTACTGGTTGTACTGGTTTCGCTGCCATGAACTTGAATGAGATTTGGAGAAAATCAGCATAGGACAGTTTTTTTAAACCTTCATATTAATTGCTAATTATCTACAAGGGACTCCCACTTCCCACTCGTCCTTTAATATAGAGGGCATGGTGAGATTAAATAGATTATGAATCCAAAAGAAAGTTGCAAAGCGAAATACTATCGATAAATATAGACAAAGTCTTGGAACTGATGAAATCTCTGTAAGGGGAAATTAAAACATAATGAACAGAAGTAACTTGCCCAAGACCACTTTGCTTGGAAATGATAGAGGCAAGATTTTCAACCCTGGCTTCTCCATATTGTGTCGCACACAGAGTATTAAATGTGAAAAGCAAATAAGATAATGTTGAATCTCAGCTACTTACTGAAAACCTTCCAGTGATTTCTCCAAGTTTAAACAAAACCTGAAACCCACAATGGTCTATTTTACGCAATTTGGCCTCCACTTCCCTACATGCCCTTCTCTCTCACCAGAAGGCTGGAGTCACTCTCCTCCTCTTATTCCTCTGCAGGTTTCAGGATCTTCTCACCTTAGGGTATTTGCCACTTGCTAATCACCTGGCCTGTAGCTTTTATCCTGCAGATATTCACATCATTGTCTTCCTCAGTCTTTTTAGATTCCTTTTTCTAAAGAATGTCTTCTCCTACCACACTACTCAAAATCAATCTCTGCCTCTTTCTGCTTCTCACCTACACATTATTAACACAAGCATGCACGTTCAATCACACTCATACACATACACAGACTCACTCACAAATAGCTCACATTCATACACACACTCACACTCTTACACAACAGATTCATGCCCACACGATCACTCAACAGCCACTCACACATTTAGCCCCTCACACACAATCATGCACTTACACACACACAACCACACATCCACTCTCAGAACCCTCACCCTTTTACCCTACTTTCTTTTCCTTTTTCAGTGCAGTGACATCAGAGTGTGTTTGCATTTGTTTTTATTTTTTCTCTTTAGTCTGCCTCATTAGGAGAGGAATCTTGACTGTTTTGTTTAGTAGTAAACAAAACAACCAAATAAAACAGTGTCCTGGCACTAGGACGGTACCTCCATGTACAGTATTAGGCTCCCAATAAACATGAAATAAATATATAGGAGGGTCACACTGCAAGAAACCTTTCTGGAGAAGGTAACGCATGACCAACTTGTGAAGGAGGCAAGTTGTGAAGGAGGTGAAATAAGGGGAGTGTCAAATATAGAGTTAGACAGGGAGTGATGTTAAAGATAAAGTTTGCATTTTTAAAGTAAATACGGAGCTGCTGAAGGAAGGCTTTTAAACAGATTTTTTTTTCCTGGGCTGTTGGCAATACCATAAGTGAGTCTTGGAGTTAACTCATGGACCATCCTGAAGACATGAAAAGAATCTTCAGCTATTTCAATAAATGAAGACATGCATAGTTCTCCCTCATTACCTGATGGGAAATGTAACACAGCATTGTTTTCCTCCCTTACATGTGGCAGGTGACCCCAGCATTTCACCTGGACCCAGATATTGCTTTATTACCCTTCATAGAACACATTCTTTTGACAAGCAGGCCATGTGGGATCTTCCTCCCCACATCCATTCACTTCTTTCATGTTTTCAGTCAATAGAAAGTTCATTTTCAAATCCTTTGAGAAATTTATTGGGATTCAATGAAATCTAGTCTTACAGCTGCCAAATAAAAGGGAAAATAAAAGTAGGTGTCTTCTTCTTCTAGGTGTATACCAGATGTCTGTGTCAGAAGCAGCTGTCCCTGGGGAGGAAGTAGGAAGAGTGAAAGCTAAAGACCCAGACATTGGAGAAAATGGCTTAGTCACATACAGTATTGTTGATGGAGATGGTATGGAATTGTTTGAAATCACAACGGACTATGAAACCCAGGAGGGGGTGATAAAGCTGAAAAAGGTGAGTTAGGGTAATGAATCAGATATGTCAGTGGTGTGACCTGCTCTGCCAAGGCAACACTGAAAGAAATAGGGAGGCGACGGTTAAGAAATGAGAATTTGCGAAACCTGGGGCCGACCCGGCTTTGTAGTTGAGCTCTGAGCCCTGGAAGATCACAGAATTATATTCCTTTCTGTTACTGCGGAGAAGCTGACAAAAGGGGCTGGTGATACCTGCCTGAGATTGCTAGTCAGTTCTTAAATGTTTTCCGATGGAGGGAAGCACAGTTCTCTCATGGCGGAAAGGACAATGAAATATAATGTAGATTTTGAAGAAGCAGCCCTGAGCATGCATGGAATTGCCCCCTTAGCTCTGCCACACTGAATCTGTTTGATAGGCTGTTCAGAACTCTTCTTGTTTGAACATTCAAGGTTCACTGCATTGCTGGACCCTCTGTGAAACTTAAGTCAATTCTCTGCTTGTTTTTATCTCAAGTGAACCTGGAGAAGCAACAATAATGGACCTTCTCCTATAGTCAAATAGCCTGTGGACCTCCTTTCATAGTCAGGTAGTCTATGGACCTTCCCCCAGAGTCAGTCATCAAAAACATGTCTCTGGGATTAATTTATTACAAAGAGAAGTTTAGTGTTTCTTCTTTTTTACATTCACTCAACATTAACTACTGGCCAGACAGAGCACCAGCCTCTTACAAACATCATTTCATTAACTTTTCACAAAAACAAAAACAAACAAACAAACAAAAAGTATAAAGTAGGTAGTATTATCCCAATTGGCAAAGAGACCTCCACTTAATTTTGAGGAGATTGGGGCTCAGACAAATGAAATCGTTTGACCCAGTCACTGTTACACAGCTCAAGCATGCAGACCTGGAATTCACACCGTGGTTATTCTAGAACAACTTCCCTCTCAAGACATTCTGAAAACAGCTGACCCAGAAAGTGTTTGTAAAGGAGAGCCAGATAAGATTCACTTCCAAGTGGAGAAATAGTTCCCATACATTCTAAAATGGTTTCCCCCCATGATTTACCATTTGAGAAATCAACACTTCTCTATCATGAAAGTGTATGGAGCATTAAATCAGAATTGGAGGATGGGATTACCTTGGTTTTAATCAAGCATTCATTTTCAACTTGGTTTTGTAGCATGCATATTAAATTCCTTGGTGTGGTGGAAAAGATTGGACTGTAACACTGATAGAAAGTTAATTTGAAGAATCAATAAAGAGGTCAGTAGCTAAAGAGGAGGCAAGGATGGACCAGTGGGGGAAGACTGGTCCTGAAAGGAATCTTTCAGGTGGGGGAGCAAGGAGTAACCTGTGCTAAGAAGCTGGCCTTTTACAACATTTTAAAGTGTGTTGGGGTTGGGGAAAATATTACGGGGCACAAAACAATGAGAAGGTAGGGAGTGACTGTTATTAAAAAAAATAAAGAAAATGAAGGATATGGAAATTGGGGTGAAATTTGGATACTTGGAAAAGTCTACATTAATGGATGAATGGTAGGACCGAGGAAGCCTAATTATCAACCACAGGGAGCCAGGGTAGTCATCACTAATTCCGGTTTCTCCTCTGGAAAAGTAGCTGTGCGAATTGTGTGTTGCCTAGAGCTGTCAACTTACTTTGTTAATTAATATTACTATCTCTTCTGCTTGACACTGACATATGAACATTGACATCAAAGATTCCTGCCTCCCATCCTTTGCTGTTCATGTAATTGAGTAGTTGGTTATGCTAAGGTTGTCACCTGTTTTCAGTGTATTCAGGGCATAAACACACACTGTATCTCTGAAATCCTGAAACATTTAAATCACCCCCATGGAACTCACACATCGCAAATGAGCTCTCTGCATATGATTAATTTGCACATTTGCCTCCAATTCAGTGTGTTTATTCTAGGCAAAGGAATAATCTTCTATAAAACACTGACGTTTAGGTTTTAAACAGTGTAAGATGTTATTTCATTTGTAAAAGAACATTTGCTCAAACTTGTAGCACAAAGTTCCAAATGTCCACCAGGGGAAAAAAAAAGAAAAATTAAAGATGAATTTAACAGAGTAAAAATATGACTCCTTGTGAAAGTTGTTACATGCAATTTAATACCATAAAAGTCTATAGAGACATTATGGCACTATTTCTGCATTTTAAAGTCTTTTTTAGCTTAGTATTTTTATTTATTTCCTAATTTATTCACCCATTTTTCCACCAAGAGTTACTGAGTTCTTATTATTTGTCAGGCAGGCCCTTTGCCAGAGGCTGGAAATCTAAAGTTGAAGAGACAGAGTCCTGACCACAAGGAGTTCACAATTTAACAGGACAGTGAAGTGAAACAATAATTAAAACTGAGAGAGTTTTTTCAGCCTTAGCGGTGTTGACGTCTTGGGCTGGATAATTCTTTGTTGTAAGGGGCTGTTCTGCGCCTTGTAGGATACTTGGTAGTATCTAGTATCCCAGGCTTCCCCTCAATAAAGGTCATTAAGCACATGCTCTACCCCAGCCCAATGTCCTGATAATAATAATAAAAATAATTACTCTAGACATTGCCTAATATCCCTGGAGCAAAATCACTCCCCAGTTGAAAATTGCCTGCAATAGTGTGATAAGACCTATGAACGTGGGTCATGAATGACTTCTTGGGGGGGCAGTTCTCAAGCTGAGTCTTGATAGATGAGGAGGAATTTGCTGGATAGTTAAGGGCAGAAAAGGCAGAAAAAAAAATAACTCATGAATGGCTAGTATCAATGGAAACAGGACACATTTAAGAAGCTGCAATACCTTCAATCTTGAGAGTCTCAAGATAGATACAGTAAAACCAATGAACAAACTTGTTCAAATTCAAGGGGGACATTACAAAGAATTGAAGAAGGTAGAAGAGGTAGTGAGACGGTAGTGAAGGAGAAGAATTCAAGAAATAATTACTAGATAGAATCATTCATTTATCGAATATTTTAGAAAGCAATAAATCCCTCTTGCGTTCTGACTCTCTTAGTTTAATGGTGAACAGGGGAGAGAGAAATTACCCTTGGGGTATTTAGACAGTCTCTATGTGGTTAGCTGAGGAAGAACCAGGGTCAAATAAAGGTGAGGTTTTAGGTGGTTTCGTGGACTTAGCGGGGAAAATCTGATCTGTTCACGCAGCACCTTTGGCTGAATGGGAATCCCATCTATCTCAGAGAAATCACCGCAGTGTCTGAGCTATTTATTTTCAACCAAATAAACTCCTTGTAAAGCAGTGTCAGAGCAGAATTAGAAGGCATTTTTAATATTCCCTGTTTTAATAAAACTCTTTTTATGTTTGATTTTTCTTTATATTCTTTGTCCGCACATATATAGATGTGGATACATAACATTTAACACGGCTGCAATCAGAGGGTGATCTGATTTGTTAACTTAATGTCACATCATAAACATTTTACATGCTGTTATATAATGTACATAATCATTTTTAATGACTACATAACATCCCATCCTATTGACGAATCATTATTTCCTTAATAAAACCTCACAGTTGGATTTCGTGTTTTGTGTGTATATTTCCACAGATTAGATATAACCTTCTATTATATCGAACAAATATCATGCATTTTTGAATATTGTTTGTTTTGGTTTTCTGTTGAATTAATCCCTCAGGGAAGATTTTCAGAGGTGGGATTAGTAAACTAGGGGGTATTAAGATTTTTATGGCTTATGCAATGTGTTGCCTCATTTAGCTTTATTTCAACTACTCATAACATGGATATAAATGTTCACATGGGAAACTACCTCACATCTTTTTTGGAGGGAGGAAGGGAATAAATTGTAGGCAAATGTCTAAATGTTAAGCATCTATCAACCCCACTCCTCATTCAGTCAAAATAACGGATGCATATGACCACTTGGTACAGTCATTCTTGCATCTGGTGGGACAAAGATCAGCAAAGAGCAGTAAGACTCAGTAGACTTCTTAGGGATGCTCTCCTCCATTCCACTCCCACCCCCACCTCGCTGGGGAGGGAAATGAAGGGCTGCCAAAGGGCCACTAGGGGGCCACACGAATCTATCTGGGGCTGTTGAGGGGACTTCACAAGGCAATGAGGCTTGAACTGACTACCAGACTTGAAATCTTGCCAAACTGGGAAAGGCCATCCCACATAAACCTCTGCAAAGGGCTGGAGAGCCTAGCTTGGGATGTGAAACTGCAGCATGAGGATATTGTCCTCAACACCAACAAGGCTTCCCAGTGGGAAAATGGCTGCAGGTCCTTAGGCACATGCCTAAACCAAGAACAAAAGATTCTGCTGTAGTAAGATCAACAGACTATCTGATATTAGAAAATGTCCTGTTTTCTGATTATAAATTACCCAGTCTCAGAACTATCATATTCCAGCGTTTAATGCATCTAATGATTGAAGGCATTTTTTAGAAGTTGCAGCAATCTCATATGTTCAGTCTATAAATATCTTTCCTTACTGCTGCTCAGTAACCTAGCCAAGGAGAAAGGAACTGCTGAGTCCCAGGATGATGGAAAGGCTGGGGGCAGATTTAGATTCAGAAAAAGGTAGTGTTTCCTGACTCTGGGAAGAGGGAGGTAGGAAGATGATAGAAAAAGTATCAAGGATATTGAACATGTTGAACCCTGTTGAAACTGGGATCATCAGCCTTAGTGTGGAGTACTGCAAAATTAGATCAGGAATCAACCCCGTGACTGTATGCCCATTCAGAATAAGCGTTTGCCAGGCAAATGACAACAGATGCTCGCCTTAGAAGATGAAACTCTTTCCAAACATTTGGTAGTTCAGCAACATCCAGAGCACTAATTAGAAAGTTGTTTCCTAGGCAGCAGGGCTTGTTTCTCTGCTACAATGTTACTTTCCATCCTTTGCTGACTGATTCACTGTAACTCCTCTCATTCAAAATTAAGCAGTGTTTACCATCAATTTCCCTATAACTACAGCCATTCAAATGCTACGACTCATTTTTTCTTTCATATTTGTGTAAAATTTTACTGCTTACATTTGTTTTTCTTTAAATAGACCATCTTTAATATATATGCATTCTTTTTTTAAAAAAGGAAGCATTTTAAAAAAGGAAACATTTCCCTCATTATCTTGTCACTTGCCAAAAATAGAAGGTAACTTAAAAATAAATGCAATCAAACCAAAACGATGCCATTACATTCTAGCTAGAGTTGTATCATAATAACTCACAAAAGAGATTGCGAAACAGAGCAGATATGTTAAAACGGTGTTCTACTTGGTGTGTCAAGGATTTAAAGACTTGGAAAATAAATAATTATCTCATTATGTAAGTTAATATCATTTGACAACCTCACCTATCAAATTACCTATAAACCACCATATGTCATCTTATGGGCCACTGTTGGTAAGAGTCCCAGACATTGGGAAACAGAACGTGGTCAGAAACTTTCAACATGAAGCTTTCAATATGATCAAGCTGGATGGTTGCGGGTGGGAGAGGTATGAACCAGTCATCAAAAAGGACATGGTTTTTGGCTGAAATTCAGTGGGTATTTTTGTTACCAAGATTCTTACTTTTCAGAATGAGGTACGAAATGTATTTTTGTAGTGTTTTAATTCCCTTCCTTAGGTAATTCTTAGTGACTTATTTGGGCAACACTAGTGTTGCTATATAGAATAAGGTTCATTTTAGATGACATGGTCTTTCTGTGTCTGTCATGCTCTTAGAATGACCCATTAGGCACATTCTAAGTTTCAGCAATTGATTCGTGTGATTTTCTGACCAAATGGCTCAGGAAATTTGATATTGAGTAGACTCTGATTTTCTCGCTTTGAGAAAATATTCACTCTTCCCTATAAAACAATCAGGTCTTTCTCTTCCATTATTCTTTCAAGGAATTGGTTGTCAATCTTCTCTTCATTCTTGCCAGCCTGTAGATTTTGAAACCAAAAGAGCCTATAGCTTGAAGGTAGAGGCAGCCAACGTGCACATCGACCCGAAGTTTATCAGCAATGGCCCCTTCAAGGACACTGTGACCGTCAAGATCGCAGTAGAAGATGCTGACGAGCCCCCTATGTTCTTGGCCCCAAGTTACATCCATGAAGTCCAAGAAAATGCAGCTGCTGGCACCGTGGTTGGGAGAGTGCATGCCAAAGACCCTGATGCTGCCAACAGCCCAATAAGGTACAGACAGATTTACTTTAAGAGCTTGGATGGGGAATTTTAAAGTCAAGAGGTTCTGGAAAAGCCCTGTAGGGACCACGTGCTTCAATTTCAAAAAGGGTCCAAGTTTATCAGGTTCAATAGAATGTAAACAAGATTACGATTTAGAAGACATGTGCTCTCCTTCACCTCTGTTCCTGACTTTTTGGATAAGATTGTTCAAGCTACATGACTTTGCTCTGGAGCAGATTCCCCCAGACGTGCTAAGTGATGGAGCCCTGAGCTGGGCCTGTCTGCCTCAGGGGACTGTGGGGAAGTATAAATAATTATTGTGAAATAATTATAGTAATTGCAATTTATTAAATGCCTTCCCATTCTCTGGTTACTCTGTGAGGAGGTTAGCTATGTGATCTAATCACTCCCCTCAACTTAATTGATACATAAATTGTTATTCCTTCAAATGAGAGGAAACTGGAGGCACTGCAAGACAAAGTGACTTTCCTGGAATGATGCAGCCACTGAGCAGGAGGCAAGGAAAGTCAACTCTGTCTAACTGCTGCTGAATACTTTGTAAGAGTAGTAAAGTGTCCAAATACATTTCGGGTGCTTTTATTATTATGAATACTTTTTTGTGACAAAAAATGTGATCCAGAACTGTGGCTTGGCACCATGGCTCACATCTGTAATCCCTTCACTTTGGGAAGGCTAAGGCGGGTGGTTCACCTCAGGTCAGGAGTTCAAGTCCAGCCTTGATAATGTGGTGAAACCCTGCCTCTACTGAAAATACAAAATTTAGCTGCGCATGGTGGCGTGCACCTGTAATTCCAGCTCCTTGGGAGGCTTAGGTAGGACAGTCACTTGAATCCGGGAGGCAGAGGTTGCAGTAAGCCGAGATCAAGCCACTGCATTCTAGCCCGGGTGACAGAGCGAGACCCTGTCTCAAAAAAAAAAAAAAAAAAAAAAAGGAAAAGTGATCCAGAGCTCTGCTTCTCCGCTCTCCTCTTCATCCTGAGGTAATGACTGATGAAGCTAATGGTGAAGATGAGAGGGTGATGAGAAGGAGGTGGAGAAGGGGCTTGAATCACACATTTATAGAGTGGAAGTTGATAGTGCCCTGGAACTTCCCCTGGACTGGATTCTAGCCGGGGTTTCTTTTTTTCCCACAGCCACTCCCCTCATTTCCTTCTTGCTTGGATTTCTTTATGTACCTCCACAGGGTCTCCCAGCCCTCAGTCTTTCATTTACTTCTCTGCATGAATCCTGACTCTGCAGCCAGAGCGACCCTCATACAATGCACATCCAAACATCACATCTTACCTTAGTTAAAACACAAGAAAAAAGTTAATGATTAAATGGTTCCCTGTTGTCTCCCTTTTCAAAATAATCTAACCTCATTCACTCAGTTTAAAAAGTTTCTTTGCACCCCTCTACCTCCATCTCATTCTTTGAAGCTCTCCTGCTCTCCCCTAATCCCTGGACTTGACATGTTCCTCCTTCTAGCGGGCAGCACTTGCCTTTCCAAGTTGCCACATTGGACTCATCTTCTCCATCTCCACTTAGGTGTTATCTCCTGTAGGAATTCTTCCAGGGCTCCCTAGAGATGTATCGAATGTCCTTCTACTAGCTCCTCTCTAGCTCACCCGCCAGGCTACATCACAGGGACACTTAGGCTATGCAATGTCCTCACTAGAGGAGAGTCTTAAAGAGCTCGATGTCTGTGTAGTTTAGGCCTTGACAAACTAGAGCCCATAGGCCAAACCTGGCTGCCATTTGCTTTTCTCTCTCTCTCTCTCTCTCTTTTTTTTTTTTCTGTGGTGAAAAAAATTTACATATCATGAAGAATGAACTTTACCTGTTCAACTGGTACAATGTGTTGGTTTTTAGTATATTTCATGAAGATGTTCCACCATTACCACTGTCTAATTCCAGAATATTTTTATTGTTCTCCCCGCCAAAGAAATCCCACGTCCATTAGCAGTCACTCCCTGTTTCTCCTTCTTCCCAGTCTCCTGTAACAACTAACTTATTCTATGTCTGTATGTTTGCCCATTCTGGACCTTTCATATAAATGGAATAATACAACATGTGGTTTTATGTAACTGAATTTTTGCATGTAGCATAATGATTTTGAGGTTCATTCATGTTGCAGAGTGCATCACTAATTCATTTCCTTTTATTGCTGAGTAATTTTTCATTGTATGGGTGCACCACATTTTATTTGCTCATTTATCATTTGGATGCGTGTTTGAGTTGTTTCCAATCTTGGCTGTGACAGATTATGCTGAATATTCCTGGACATGTCTTAGCCTAAACATGTTTTCGTCTTTCCTGGGCATATACCTAGGAGTGGAATTACTGGATTATATGGTAACTCTATGTTTAACTTTCTGAGGAGCTGCCAAAGTGTTTTCCACAGTAGCTGTACCATTTTACTTTGTTATCAATAATATATGAGAATTCTAATTTCTCCATATTCTCACCAACACTTTTTTGCCTTTTTTGATTATAGCTATCATAATGGGTGTGAAATGATATGTCATTATAGTTTTGATTTGTGTTTCCATAGTGACTAGTGACATCAAGCATCTTTATTTATTTACTTATTTACTCATTTATTTATTTATTTACTATTGAGACATAGTCTCTCTCTGTCGCCCAGGCTGGAGTGCAGTGGCACGATCTCAGCTCAGTCCCATCTATGCTTCCCAGGCTCAAGTGAGTCTTATACTTCAACCTCCCAAGTAGCTGGGACTACATGTGTGCATCACCAGGCCCAGCTATTTTTTTATTTTTTAATAGAGACAGGATTTTGCCATGTTGGTCACGCTGATCTCAAATTCCTGGCCTCAAGTGATCCACCCACCTCTGCCTTCCAAAGTGCTGGGATTACACGCGTGAGCCACTGCACCTGGCCTGAGCCTCTTTTTATGTGCTTATTAGCCATTTGTATATCTTCTTAGGATAAATATCTATTCAAGTATTTTGCCCATTTCATAATTGGATTTTTTTTTTATTGTTGAGTTGTAAGAGCTGTTTACATATTCTGAATGGTAGGGACTTATTAGATGTATGATTTGCAATTTTTTTTCTCATTCCATGGGATATCTTTTCCATTTCTTAATAGTGTCATTTGAGGCACAAAAGGTTTTAATTTTTATGAATTCCAATGGGTCTATTCTTTTTCTTTTAAATGTCTATAATGAAATAATTGTCTAATCTAAAGTCATGAATGATTTACACATTTTTTAAAAAATAAACTTTACGGTTTTAGCTTTCACATTTAGATTTTTATCAATTTTGAGCATACTTTTATATATGTTGTCAGGAAGGGGTCCAATTTTATTATTTTGCATGTGTGTATCCAATTATTCCAGCACTATTTGTTGAAAAGACTATTTTTTCTTAATTGAATGGTCTTGGCATTCATGTTGAAAATTGACCATTCATAGTCATAGAAACCAGGTTTGTTTCTGTACTCTTGATTACATTCCATTAATTATATGTCTATCCATATGGCAGTACCACATAGCCTTCATCACAATAACTTTGTGCTATGTTTTGAAATCAGAAACTGAATTCTTCGTCTTTTTTCTCACCACCTATTTTTGTAGATAATGTTATATGGGAAGACAGTCACATCATTTGTTTGCATATTACCTACATCATCTTTCCTGCTGCAAGGGCAGAGTTGAGTAGTTGAGACAGGGATTCTAATTCCTGCACAAGCTAAGCATTTGCTGGCTGGCCCTTTGCAGAACATGTTTGCTGACCCCTGTTCTAGATCATCACTGCACCTTCCACCAAACAGAGTACATGGCCCAAAGTCGATGTCTAGCAAATATTTATTGAGTAAATAAATAAAATAACTCCTGATTTGGCTTAGAAGGTCAAACTCACAGTTTTTGAGTGTAAAACAGGAAGCGTGATAGAAGTGATGACATCTTATTCACACATTTATCTGACAAATCTTCATTGAGCACACACTGTGGGTTCCCAGTATACTTAAGGAGGCAGACACTTAAGAAAAAGTAAATGGATCTAAATATGAAAACAAATTACATGGACAATGGAGTTTGTCCATTTATATCAAAGAAAATAGTGGCAGGGAAGAAGGAATTCCCAACTCTAAGTGATGTTGGGTTGCTTTTGGATCTTTGAACATTGATTCTTCTGAGGAAAAGAGAGATAATTAATATTTACTGAGCATCTTTTCAGCCTCGTACAACAGGTTTTGCAAAGTTATTTCAGTCAGTTCTCACTGACATCCTTTGCGGCTATGGCTTCTCTAGAATTGAATAGGTGGAAAGACTGAGGCTCGGAGCAATGATGGGACTTCTCTAAAATTGCATGGACGGTCAGTGTCGAACACTGGATTTTAGCCCAGATCTGTCTTGAGTTCATTTTGAGCTTTTTACTTTAACCCAGCAGCCACTAATGGAAAGATTTCCCAAGAAGGTTTGATTACTATATTCTCTTTGTGCAGAAAGATACATTAAATAATGACTATGGACCCTTCTAACACCTTTAAACTACTTAAAAATCTTCACAGTGTGAATTTTAAATGAGTTATCTTTGGCCTAGAATATCGAGGTGTATTATAAAGTTTTTAGAAGAGCAGTGACTGTGACGTAAAAACACTCACTCATTTCCTCTGCACCTCATTGTCTCCAAGGATTCACATCTGCAATTGATTATTTGGGTCATGTTTTCAAATGGTAGCTGTTCTATGTAGGCAATTTCCATGTCTATAATTATCCAACGATGCTCAATACCACACTCGAACCAACCCCCTACTTCTACCTATTTGGGTCTTTGTTCTTTAGAAATGTCAGACAAATTATAGGAGAATATTCAAAGCTTTTTTGTTTGTTTTTGAGACAGGGTCTCACTCTTTCACCCAGCCTGGAGTGCAGTGGCATCATCATGGCTCACTACAGACTTGAGCTCCGTAGGCCCAGGTGATCCTCCCACATCAGCCTCCCAAGTAACTGGGACAGCAGGTGCATGCCACTGTGCCTGCCTAATTTGTTTTGTTTTGTTTTGTTTTTGTAGAGAGGGGGGTTCTCACTATGTTGCCCATGCTGATCTCAAACTCCTGGGCTTAAGTGATCCTCCTGGCTCAGCCTCCCAAAATGCTGGGATTTCAGGCATGAACCATTGCACCTAGTCTGTTCAAAACTTTTTTGTTTGCTTGTTTGTTGGTTGGTTGGTTGGTTTTTGGAGACCGAGTCTCACTCTGTTACCCAGGCTGGAGTGCAGTGGTGCGATCCCAGCTCACTGCAGCTTCTGCCTCCCGGGTTCAAGCAAGTATCTGGGATTACAGGCATGTGCCACCATGGCCAGCTAATTTTGTATATTTAGTAGAGACAGGTTTCACCATGTTAGCCAGGCTGATCTCAAACTCCTGACCTCTGGTGATCTGCCCTCCTTGGCCTCCCAAAGTGCTGGGATTACAGGCGTAAGTCATTGCGCCAGGCCTCAAAACTTTTTATCTAATGGGTCTTTTATCCTCCCTACCTAATTTCCTGGTTGTTTCTCTTCACCTTTGTGGAAATTTGTGTCCTTGGATATATAATGGAGGCCTTGAAATATCACCCGAATTCTTAACTTCTTGGACATTCTGCAGATCTTTTTTTCTCAGATTGTAGCATTAGACACATTTTTGTTTACAATTTCCTTTCTAAAATATTCTCTTCCTTTAGTTTTCTTGGCACTAACCTCTTATGCCTCAGATAACACTGTACCTGATGTCTTCACTAGTCTTTGATCCCTGTCCAGGCATTGACTTGGTCCTTTCTCTCTCTGTGTCCACTCACCTATAGGGTTTTACCCAAGCGGTAATTGACCTAAGTTGATGCTTCAGATTTCCTGCCCCTAGGCTGATCTTTCTCCCCGACTCTAATTCTGCATTTATGATACTGTCTGTTGTGTACTTTCACCCATTTGCTTTTTCTTTCACTGGTTTACTCATTTATCCAAGACATATTTTTGATTTTATAATTATTGTGACATACTTTAAAACAAAAACAGCTGTTTCCACCCTTGACTTCCTGAAGCCTACAATAGAGTTGAGTCTTTGCTCTCTGAGCATTTTGACATATCCTTAATTAAATGTCAACTTTTCCTTCCTGGTAATTGCTTTTTTTTTTCTTTCTTTTTAATTTTTTAAAATAATTTCAGCATTTATTTTTGATTCGGGGGTATATGTGTAGATTTGTTAATGGTTATATTGTGTAGTGCTGAGGTTGGGGATATGATTGATCCTATCTCATTACAGGACATATATCCAAAGGAAAATCAATTTTATAAATATTTATTTAAAAATACATATCCAGAGGAAAATAAAAAGACACAAGCACTCAACTGTTCATCACAGCACTATTCACAATAGCCAATGTTTTCTTTTTCGATGTCCTTTAATCTCCCTCTCTCAGACATTCAGGTGAGAAGCTACCTGGGACTCTCAGCCTCCCCTAGATGCCCAAATATCCACTAAATCCTACTGGGGCTTTCGTCATCATCTAGGATTCCATTTCCTCTGTCACCCCTGTACTTCACTCTCATCGCCTCATGTATTTAAAAACAGCATCAAATCCTTAAGCTTCCTCTGCTCCTTCTTCTACTCTCTCTTCCTCAGACCATCTTGCCCATCATATGTTTTTGATCTCCTTGAGAGCTTGTATCCATTTATTTGCTTCTCTGCTCAAAGCCTTCCACAATTTCTCACTGGCTATAGGATGAAGGTCATGCTCTTACCTATGAGAGCTTCCACAGTCTGTTCTCAGTGTGTAACAGCAGCATCAACAACAAAAACAATAGCAGTTGTTGTTGGTTGCACTGCTTATATGTGTGAGTCACTACATTGTGTATCTTAAACATTTATTATTTTATTGAATTCTCACAGATAACAAAAGAGTTAGGCACTATTAATAATCCAGTTCAGCCAGGTTCCTGCAATCCCAGCTACCCAGGAGGCTGAGGCGGGAGGATGACTGGAGCCCAGCAGTTCAAGACAAGCTGGGGCAACATAGTGAGATTCTATTTGGAAAAAATATATATATTAATTCCATTTTAGAAGATAAACATGCTAAGGCTCAAAGAACTTAAGTGGCGTTTCCATTATCATCTAGCTTATGTGTAGCCAATTATGAAGTTGTACTTAGGACTTCCAAAACCCAAAACTCATGCCCTTCATTTCTGTGGAATAATGCCTTGAATTATTAATGATCTTTTTTCCCACATGTGTATTGTCATGCCAACTAAATAGTGAGCTCCCTCATGAAAGGAAAAAACGTCTTTGATTATTTTTTTGACTCCTTTCCGCATAGTGTTATCTGCTGAGGACTCAGTTACTGAGCATCTCCTGACATTGAGGAGGTGTGTGAATATCTTTGGTTTGTCACTGTGCCAGGGACTCATCATTCCATTTTTATGGGGAGCTGTGAAGTTAAGTGACATCGTGAATGAGCTCATGTTTATATACTGTGAAGTGCCGCCCAGTGGGGGTCCCTCTTTCCTGAAAAGAACATGAGCTGGGATTAGAAGATCTGACTTCCAATATTGTCTCTTCCAGAAACTGGACATAGACCATTTGTAAATTTCATCATTTGTAAATCTAGGCGATTAAACCTTCTGATATTCATGGTCTCTGCTATCTCTAATTATTCTTTGATTTTTGACCACCACTGAATGCCTTCTGACATACTCATTTTGTAAATTTTTGGAAATCATAGCTTAGACCTCTAAGAGCAGAAAATCACCCATTTATGAAGCTCAGCATACTACCTGAATTAACGTAACCCATTATTGTTCTTTTCCGTTTGGGAGTTAGTCTAAGGGAGTGGTAAGGGAAGAGGCTTTGGAGTTCAACAGACCCATTACAACAAGACTGTATCCTGGGCAAGTTATTTTACCTTACTACAACCCAGCAAAAGCCATTTTTCCCCCGTCTGCCACCTCACTTTGCCATAATTACAACCTAATATTATTATGTGACTTTTTTTGTCCTTTATTAGTAAAAAGTTAACTTAGTGTATGGGAGGAACTAAAATTTTATGCACAGCCTGGAGTCATTAAAATGAACTATTATGCACAGCCTGGAGTCATTAAAATATGGGAAAATGCCCTACGAGTAAATGGCCAAGCTTACTTTGTACATTGCATACTGGAATTCAGAGTCAAGCTAACTGAGAACCCCTGAAACTAAATAAACTAAACAGATTTACTAAAATATAGTTAACATTTTCTTTTTTTCTTTTCTTTTTTTTTTTTTTTGAGACAGAGTCTCGCTCTGTCACCCAGGTTGGAGTGCAGTGGCATGATCTCAGCTAACTGCAGCCTCTACTTCCCGGGTTCAAGAAATTCTCATGCTTCAGCCTCCAAAGTAACTGGGATTATAGGTGTGTGCCACCATCCCCAGCTAGTTTTTGTACGTTTTAGTAGAGACGGGATTTCGCCATGTTGGCCAGGCTGGTCTTGAACTCCTGGCCTCAAATTATCCACCCACCTTGGCCTCCCAAAGTGCTGGGATTACAGGAGTGAGCCACTGTACCAGGCTGCATTTTTCTTTAAATAAAGACAAATTGATTTTTAGGTCTGTACATGATCTTGATAAATTTAAATACACTCAAACGTATTTAATATTTCATATGCAAAAATCTGGCAAAGTTTTGATACATTTGTGACTTTCTGAGTAGTTTGGGGGCAAGGCAAACTCACTTTCCAAATGCAGTTCCATAAATATTCAGAAGATGGGTGATTGTAGTAAATGTGGAGAAATATGCATCACGTTATTATACTTCTCAATCAAATATGCTAAACAACCCTTTCATTCATTGTACTGAATAAGGAATTCCAACGTGGCAAAGTTATTTCTATAAAAGATTCGCGTACAAAGTTTCAAAAGTAAATTTGATTAGAAAGAAAATCTAGCTTAAGCAATTCATTGAGAAGCTTGCTTTAAATATAGTATGGAGAAAATATTCAAATATTAAGCTGCTCCGAATGTCTTGGTCTAATTGCCTCATTTGCATTCTGCTTAGGTATTCCATCGATCGTCACACTGACCTCGACAGATTTTTCACTATTAATCCAGAGGATGGTTTTATTAAAACTACAAAACCTCTGGATAGAGAGGAAACAGCCTGGCTCAACATCACTGTCTTTGCAGCAGAAATCCGTAAGTGTTCTTCTCAGGGTTTTGATTCTGCTTTACCAAGTATTATTGCTTCAGACTCTATATTCTGGGAAATAAAATAGCTGAGATAGACTAACTTTTCTGGTTTTAAACAGATTTTTCAGTCTTTAAAATGTGTTTTTGGTTATCTCTCTAAGAAGACACATAGGCAAAGGGAAATGTTTTTGTTTTTTTTGACAGACCTGGGTATAGTCTTGGCGAGAGAGCCGGCAGCCTTCAGGAGTTTGAAACTCATAACAATCACTAAAATATTTCCCACTCCATCTAGTCACTAGTCTTTGCTGAACCCAGAAAAGCAAAGTCCTTAGGTCCAAGGTTTGTGGGTTCTTGTTTATCTATAGACAACACCTCAAACTTGATCATGCATCAAGCTGATGAGTCATTAAGCCTGATTTCTGGACCCTTCCCCAGAGCCTCTGATTCTGTAGGTCTGGGACAGGGCCTGAGAATTTTTGTTTCCAACATGTTCCCAGATGGTTTTAATTCTTTTCTGTAGACTCCCACATTTAAGAACCACTTTGATAGATTACTGTCTGGGCATCAGGCTCCATGATAAGCCTTTAGAACTAAAGCTCAGCATCATAGTCAGCAAACGTGGAAAATTGTTTTAGTTCTTACTGATCTTAACATCAATATTTATTCCAAGACATGCCTCTCCCACTGTACTTAGCACCCTTCTGCTCTTACATAGATTCTGCGACAAGAACATCTTTCCCTGCACGGTCCAAATGGGTCACTGGAGCTTACTGTTTCCCAAGAATATGCTTGGACCAATGTGTATTTCTCCTTGACCTTTCTTGACTGTCTGCATTCTCTCTTCCCAGACAATCGGCATCAGGAAGCCAAAGTCCCAGTGGCCATTAGGATCCTTGATGTCAACGATAATGCTCCCAAGTTTGCTGCCCCTTATGAAGGTTTCATCTGTGAGAGTGATCAGACCAAGCCACTTTCCAACCAGGTAATCCTGCTTTCTCTATTTCTGGCTAGGAGCAATGCACTTGGAAATAGAGTGTGTTTTTTAAAGCATCACCTGGAGATACCAACCACTGCCCAAAAAGGTTTCAGAGCCATGGTTTTGCTCTGAAGCTATGTTCTCTAATTGAAATCAGACTTTCTAGCCAGCCAGGAATTTTTGAATAAATGATGTGCCAATGTCAGCATGATTTATTTATGGGCCACCTTTCTCTTTCAGCCAATTGTTACAATTAGTGCAGATGACAAGGATGACACAGCCAACGGACCAAGATTTATCTTCAGCCTACCCCCTGAAATCATTCACAATCCAAATTTCACAGTCAGAGACAACCGAGGTTCGTACTAAGGTTCCTATGCATTCAGAGAAGTAGAACTGGAAAACAAATGGCGTTTATATTGCATAGCACAAGTATTTTCACTAATCATTATAATGTCTTCCTGTTGAAGAACAAACCGGAAATAATCATGCCACCTCTATTCGGAAACATGGGCTCATTTGATGCATGTGAATAAGTGAGTTTAATTTTATTTTACTTTTTTTGGCTTTGATATTCATGAAGCAGTGGGAAAACTAAGAGCAGAAGCTTACAGGGTCAATATGCAAACAACTCCATTTATCTTTTTTTTCAAGAGGTTGATAAACCCTTGGGGGAAGGATGGCTTTATGAATATTGATATCAAGTAAAGCATTAAAAGAGATTAGTTCAACTTTGTAAGGCAATTTAATCTTTCAGCTGGCCTTCCCTTCCAAGCACAGTTTTAATGCAGTGTGGCTGGGTACAGAGCTTGATATCTAAAAGTAGTTGCAGAATTGTTGCCTGAAGGGCATGAAACAAAGCATTGTTTGTCCATTATAAAAATGGCAAACTTTAATAGGATTTCTGCTTCCCCTTTTATTAGTTAAGGAGGTTCTAGACTTGCAGATTATTAGAAATTGATGTTTTTGTTTATGTAGTCCCAGACCTGATGCAGTCCCTAGATAAAGTTGGTGGAAGAGCCAGGAATGATGAATATATGTATATATTTTTTATGCTCATCCACACTGTTTTTCTCTGTGCATTACTTGGTAGTGAAATTGCCCATTTAAGTTTGTGACGGTGCAGGCCTGTGGAAACAGAGAGACAGAGGCCACCATTTAACATGGGAGCGAAAGGAGGAATACCGATTGCTATATTCATGCAATCCATGCTAGCCATGTACTAGGCCATAGGTTGATTGCTTTCCCAGTGACTAAGAACAGGCTTAAAGAATCTTAAACTTTCTAGTAAGTATTATTACTTTCCCCATTACTGATATCGCTATCATCAGTACCATAAATACCAGTTGCTGTGCTCCACGACCCATGCCAAGATCCTTTCCACACTCTGTCCACTTAATTTTCTTAACACCACCATAGGTAGGCATTATTGTCACCCTTATTCCATAGATGAGAAAAATGAGGCACAGAATCATTAAATGATTTCTCTCAAATCAATCGACCAAATAGAAGTTACAGCTGGGTTTAAACCCAGGCTTTCAGAGGCCGGATGCTATAGCCTTAACCACTGAATCCTTCCGTGTTGATGATTAAAGCAGACAGGCGCTGTCAGGCCTCTGAGCCCAAGCCAAGCCATCACATCCCCTGTGACTTGCACGTATATGCCCAGATGGCCTGAAGTAACTGAAGAATCACGAAAGAACTGCAAATGCCCTGCCCCGCCTTAACTGATGACATTCCACCACAAAAGAAGTGAAAATGGCCGGTCCTTGCCTTAAGCGATGACATTATCTTGTGAAATTCCTTTTCCTGGCTCATCCTGGCTCAAAAAGCTCCTCCACTGAGCACCTTGTGACCCCCACTCCTGCCCGCCAGAGAGCAACCCCCCTTTGACTGCAATTTTCCTTTACCTACCCAAATCCTATAAAACGGCCCCACCCTTATCTCCCTTCGCTGACTCTCTTTTCGTTCTCAGCCCGCCTGCACCCGCGATGGCTTGGCTTGGGCTCAGAGGCCTGACAGGCGCACCCCATGCTACTTGGATTTTGAGAGTCTGTGATTTGATTTACTGTATTATTTCTTGAACTTACATGAGTATTTAATTATGGGGCCTTATAAGTCAAGCACTCACCAAATGAGATGATGAGGCAAAATGTCCTAGGTGTTACGATAGCCTTTTCTCTCCCAATGCCTTGCTTTCTATAATGAACTTGCTCTTAAGAACTGAAGTGTGAAGGAAGTTATATGTAGAAAAACGTGTTTTAAAAGAAGCCTACGAAACAACCCCTGATTCAATTTGTAAATGATTCCCATCATTTTAAAACAGAAATGTTACTTAGCACGCATTAAGTTTGTATTTACACTAGGATTTTTCTGTTACCTTTTGGCTTTGGTGAATGTGCACTTGTAAGTCTCTGAAGGAGATAATTCTGCAAAGCACTAACGTAAATGGATAGCTCTCAACCAGAAACACACACACCTCATGGGACACACATATGTAATATAGGAATTCATTTTGTAATGATAAGTTTTCTCTAAAACAGGGAAACTCGGGCACACAGTGAACATCGAAAAGTGTGTACAGAGCTGAATTGAACAGAGTGGCACTAATCGTGTTTGCATAATGCTTTCTAAGATGTGTATACTTCTGTATTTGAATTTATGAAAAGCCCTGTGTTCACTCTTAGAATTTTCTGCATTCTCAAATTTGTTTCCAGTTCCACCTTGAATTGACAGACTGCTGTATTTTTTCAGCTTAGGCTTATATCAGTTTTCTGACAAAGAAATGCTTGTAACAATATATTGCATAATGGATTTAGTTTTAACAATAGTGAAGAGATTGATTCAGTTGTCCAGAAAACTCAGATGTTCTCATATGACTCTTAGCTGCCATCTTTTGTCTAGCTTCTCAAATATTTATGGTCAATCTTTTATCTGTGTTGATGCAATTCTCAACTTACATTGGAGGTCTAACTCCTGGGGCTGTATTCCTAGCAATATTACTGTTTATCATGGGACACCTATAAACAGAACCTTTACTAAGCTTTCCCTGCTGTGATAACTTTGTCTCCATCACCTGCCCTGTACGTTTTCTTTTTATATGTGCAATCATATTTAGTTGTTGTTAACCTCTGAAAACATTATACTAAGACATATTGTTCTCTAGGAAGTTATAAGGATTTTAGTTTGTCACAATACTTTGCGGATACCATCTATATTTTTCAAGGGGATTATATAACCCTAGAGGAGCCAATCTACGGAACAATTCGTCTCCCCTGCCCTCTCCTATAAGAGACTAATACCACTGTTGAGCTACCATTTTTGCAGGAAATTGCTACTTTTTAAGAAAAATTACTTTATTAACTATGGCAAACAGTTAATGAAAACTCCCATGTTTAAAGCTATTATAGAACCTTAAAGCAAATACAGTCCTATAATTATCATTTAATAGAGTTTCTTTCTACTAGCTCCTAAAAGTAATTACATATTGAAGTAATCCAAAAGGAGTAATCACATTCCACATCCTATTAATAGCCTACTGAGTTACCAAATTTCTCGGCTGAGACTGCTTTCCATAGAAAACATGAGATAATGGTTTATATCATGCTGAGTAAAAGCATCAAGTCTCTTTCTCCTTGAGTGTTTACTTCCATTATGCCATGTAAATAATCAGTATTGTGTTTGCCTAAACTCCGGCATAAGCGTTCGGCGTTTTTAGAAATATAACAGGAAAAGCCATCTTAATACACACAAGCTTTTTATTTCATTTTATCTTATTCCATTCTGCAGCCTGAGCTTCAAAGCCGACTCAGCAGGCAGCAGGAAAGTAGAACACTGGATGATTCTTCAACATTTAAGTCCATCTTGGGTTATTAATATCAAGAATGGTGCTGTTCGGGCAGATGAAGAGCTGGTTCGCCCAGGTTTTGAGATGCATTTACTTTGAAAATATCAGGCATGTGGCATCTCTTAAATCACAAGAAATATGTAATGGATGAGAAAAGTGCAAAGAAAAAAAGAAGACTGAGATCATATCTCTCCTCTATGTAGCTCTTAACTGGTTTATAAAACCTTCTCATGTCATTGTTTCACCTAATTCTTCAAACAGCTGCACAGGGCAGGCAGGTGGTATATTTTTATCCAATTTTAAGATAAAGAAAGTATATGAGAAATCAGAAGGGTCAGTGATTTGCGCAAGGTCACACAGCAATAAGTGCAAAAACTAAATCTAAATATTTGGAGGGCCCTGTTGGTTGTATATGGCACACGGTAAAATGAATATAAAGCTCGTGTCTCTTCTAGTAAATTCGTTTCAAAAAGTCTTTGTTTATCTCATTGTCAATAATAACAATCCTCAGAAGAGGCAAATTCTGAAATTTAATTTATGGATTAATCTAGGATTCCAGGGAATGTGTGAACAGAGGAGGACAAGGTTCTTCAATTTTCACTTTAATCACAGCCATAATAATTGTAGTAAAATATATTGGCAAAGAAGTTTATAATTTGCTTCTATTACATAATTAATATCTATTTCTTGCAGGGAAATTGAAAAATACAAACCAGCAAAAATGATATTAAAACAATAAAATAACTTGATAATAGACTACCCAGAAATAGTCACTGCTATTTATATATCCTTTTTTTGCATACATTTCTTTTCTTAAGAAAAAAAGAAATAGAAAAGCAACTGTTAAATACATGTCCACTTGTTTTCTCACTTAATAGTATGTGATACAAATCAGTATATTTATGTCAATATTTTCAAGTTGTATTTCTAACTTCAACTATGAGGATATATAATATCAGTTGACTGTAAGTACGTACATTGTTTTCCACACTTTCGTCAAATATCTAATTATTCTTTCAGGATAAATTCCTAGAGTGCTTTGGGAGGCCGAGGCGGGTGGATTGCCTGAGCTCAGGAGTTCAAGACCAGTCTGGGCAATACGGTCAAACCCCGTCTCTACTAAAATACCAAAAATTAGCCGGGCATGGCGGCATGAGCCTGTAGTCCCAGCTACTCGGGAGGCTGAGGCAAGAGAATTGCTTGAACCCGGGAGGTGGAGGTTGCAGTGAGCTGAGATCGCACCACTGCGCTCCAGATTGGGTGACTGCTTTCCATAGAAAACTTGAGATAATGGTTTATATCATGCTGAGTAAAAGCATCAAGTCTAGACTGGGTGACAGTCTGGAGTGCAACAAACAACAAACAAACAAACGAAATTCCTAGAGTGGAATTACTGGATCAAAAGCTATTGCTACTTAATTAATAAACTGTTCATCAGAAATGTTATACCATTTTTAATACCATTAGTAAAACAGGTGAGGTTTTATTTTCTCACATGCAAGTCAATTCTAGTTAGTATTACTCTTTTTAATCATTGACAGTTTGGTAAGTTAGATGTAACATTTTAGGTTCCAGTTACTTTCATCACTTAAAGCCAGATGTTTTTAATAATTATTAATCAGTTCTTCTTTTATTCTTACACATTGGCTGTTTATGTCCTTTGCCCACCTCTTAAATTATATATTTGTCTGTTTGCAATTGATTTGTGAAGGCTGTTCATCTATTAATGCTATTCACTTTTGACCTACCATCCATTCTGCATAGACTTTCCTAATGTTTTAATCTTCTTTTAATTCTGATTCTGCTGTGTTCTTAAGTATAGATGTTACACTTTTTGTATCCGTTTTTTTTTTATTTACTATTATCCTTAGCAAGGTGTTCTTCACCCAAAATTGATATCAACATTAACCTATCTTTTCTTCTTCTCTTATATATCTTTCCCCCCATTAGTTGGACATTTTTAAAATATTATTTATGAAATATTTAGTCATGTCCAACTGCTTTGTAACACTATCTTTATTGTCTTCTAAATTTTTTGTGATTAGATTTTTTAAACTTTCTATTCTTCCCATTTTGTCTATTTGCTCTGGTATCATTTTTCTTTAATAATTTTACACATACATATGTTGAAACCTGACAGATACTGTCTGTACATTATTTTTATTTTATTACTATTTTACAAATCTTGCTTCTTTTATTCTTTCTGATATAACTTAGAATTATTTTTCAGGTGCCAGACAGGTACTTTTGTGAATCTTATTGAGTTTATCTTAAATTTATGGATCAATTTAAGAAGAACTAAAATTTTAAAAATATTTTTCCCATCTCCTTTTATTATGATCACGAAGTCTTTGTAGTTGTCTTCATTTTTGTACCATGCATTTCTTATTAAGTTTACTGTTAGCTACTTTACATTTTGGAAGATATTATAAAGTAATTTTTAAATAATATTTTCTATTATTTTTCTGACTTTTGAGATTTCAACTCAGTATTTTATGTGATTCTATTTTCTGTCCTTTTAAACCATACCACTGCCGCTGTACTTCTTTTCTTTTTGTTCTTTTTACTTTTTAATGGATTGCCCTAGAGTTTGAGCTATACATTTACAATTAATCCAAGTCTGCTGTCAAATAACACTATACCACTTCACAGGTAGTACAAGTACCTTATAGTAAGAAATTAATTGCAATTTCTCCCTCTTGTTCCTTATATCATTGCTATCACTTATTTCACTCATAAATAAGCGTGTGTGTGTGTGTGTTTCAGCACCACATAACAATGTCTCGGACAGCAGCAGACCACATATGCAAAAATGTTCCAATAAGATTATAATGGAGCTGAAACATGCCTATCATCTAGTATTTACTACAACTACACTTTTAAACATCATTTTAGAGTGTAACTCATTCTATTTATCAAAATTAAGTTCACTTTAAAACAGCTTCAGGCAGGTCCTTCAGGAGGTATTCCAAAAGGAGGCCTTCTTGTCGTAGAAGACAACAGCTCCATGTGTGTTACTACCCCTGAAAAACCCTGCAGGGAGACAAGATGTGGCGGTGGAAGACTGTGATGCTGATAATCCTGATCCTGTGTAGCCATAAGCTAATATGTGGGTTTATGTCTCAGTTTTTAACAAAAAGGTTGTTTTTTGAGATGGAGTCTCGCTCTGTCGCCCAGGCTGGAGTGCAGTGGCACGATCTCGGCTCACTGCAGCCTCTGCCTCCTGAGTTCTAGTGATTCTCCTGCCTCAGCCTCCTGGGTAGCTGGGATTATAGGTGCCCGCCACCACACCCAGCTAATTTTTTTTTTTTTTTTTTTTTTTTTTGGTATTTTTAGTAGAGACAGGGTTTCACCATGTTGGTCAGGCTAGTCTCGAACTCCTGACTTCAGGTAATCCATCCACCTTGTCCTCCCAAAGTGCTAGGATTTCAGGCGTGAGCCACTGTGCTCAGCCAACAAAAATGTTTAAAAGATAAAATAATAATAATAATAAAACTTAAGGTTGATTTATGCCTAATGTAAATGACGAGTTAATGGGTGCAGCACACCAACATGGCACATGTATACATATGTAACAAACTTGCACGTTGTGCACATGTACCCTAGAACTTAAAGTATAATAAAAAATAAATAAATTTTTATAAGTTTAGTGTAGCCTAAGTGTAGAGTGTTTATAAAGTTTACAGTAGTGTAAGGTAACGTCCTAGGCCTTCACATTCACTCACTCGGTGACTCACCCACTTCCTGTCCCAAACATTCCATTCATATTAAGTGCTCTATACAGGCATAACATTTTTTATCTTTTATGCCATATTTTTACTGTTTCTTTTGTATGTTTCAACACACAAATATTTACTCTTGTGTTATAATTGCCTACAGTATTCAATAGAGTAACATACTGTACAGGATTGCAGCCTATGAGCATTAGGCTGTGCCATATAGGGTATATGTGTAGTAAGCTAAACCATCTATGTTTGTCTAAGTACACTATGTTTACAGGAGGAAATTTCCTAACAATGCATTTCTCAGGATGCTTCCCTGTCACTAAGGGACTCATCATTGCATATATGAATAAGCATACCTAATCAAATACATTGTTGCAGTTATTACTGTGAACAAATTATTATGTGTTAGATAAATTAAAACATAAGAAAAATAATATTCATCACTTATTCCTTCTTCCACGCTCTTCCTTTCTCTATATATCCAGATTTCTGACCCATGTTCTCTAAAGAGCTTATTTTAACATTTCTAAGGCAGGCCTACTGGCAACAATTTTTTTTTCCATTTTTGCTAGTCTGAAAAAGTATTTCTCCTTCACTTTTAAAGGATAATTCTGGTAGTTAGAGAATTCTAGGTTGGTGAGATTTTTCTCTCAATACTTTAATTATTTCACTTTATTCTCTTTTTCCTGGCATGATTTCTGAGAAGTTGGATGTAATTCTTATCTTTGTTCCTCTATGGGTAAGGTGGGTTTTTTTCTCCCGACCTTTTTCAGCATTTTTTTAAATCCTTGATTTTTCTGTAGTTTGAATATGATATGACTAGGTGTAGGGACTTTCTTTTTGGCATTGATTCAACTTGATGTTCTCTGAGCTTTCTGCACCTGTAGTTTGGTATCTGACATTAATTTGGAGAAATTCTGTCATAAATGTTTCAAATAGTTCTTCTGTTTAGTTCTCTCTTCTCTTCCTGGTATTATCATCACATATATATTACACCTTTTATAGTTCCATAGTTCTTGGATATTCTGGGGTATTGTTTTTTCAGTCTTTTGTCTCTTTGCTTTACAGTTTCAGAGATTTTTATTGATCTGTCCTCAAGCCCAGAGATTCTTTCCTCAGTTGTGTCCAGTCTACTAATGAGCCCACTGAAGGCATTCTCTATTTCTGTTGGTGTTTTAACCTCCAGCATTTCTTTTGGTTCTTTCTTAGAATTTCCATCTCTCTGCTACATCACCCATCTATTCTTGAATGTTGTCCACTTTATCCATTAAAGACCTTAGCATATTAATCACAGTTGTTTTCAATTTCCAGCCAGATAATTCCAACATCTCTGACATATGTGTGCCTGGTTTTGATATTTTCTCTGTCTCTTCAAATTGTAGGATTTTTTGTTTTGCCTTTTAGTATGCCTTGTAATTTTTTTCTTCATAACGGAAATGGTGTTCTGGGTAACAGGAACTGCTATAAATAAGCATTTAACAATGTGATAGTAAGTTAAAGAAGGGCTAGCATTCCATAGTCCTATGACTGGGTCTCAGTTTTTAGTAAGCTTGTGCCTCTGAACTGTAAACTTCACAAGTGCTCCTTAGTTGTTTTTTTCTCGCTCCTTTGCTGGGACAGGATACCTACGGTGGCCTAGAGTTGGAAGTTTCTTTTCCTCAGGTCAGTTAGTCTCTGATAAAATCCCAGAAGATTGGGCTTCCTTTAAAAGTTTTTTCTAAGATCGGAACTTGTTAAGAACAGAATGCTCTGGTGTATTTCAAAATGGTTCCTTTTTTCCTCCCCCTACTGATAGCATGAGGGTATTTTTCTCTGATATTCACTGTGAGAACCAGGTAGAGTTCCTAGAGGTAAAAATTACAAAAGTGTGCATGTGCATATGTGTGGCGGGGGTCGGGGGGGAGGTCCTGTGACTGGGTTCCCCTAGAGTTTTTAATTTCTCCATGCTGGACCTCTACCAATTTGTCAATTACAGTTCAGGTTTTTCTACCCCAGCACTGGTTCCTGAGGAAGTTTTTGCTTGTTGGTTCCTAACCTTGTAAGTTCAATTCTCTGTATCTACTTGTCTGTCTCCAATTTGGGGACAGCTCTTTGCCCTGTAAACTCAATTCTCTTATGAATCTAGGAAAAGTTGTTTATATTCTAGTTTGTCTGTTTTTTTATTTGGATGGAGAGGTGACTTCCAAGCTTCTTAGGTATCAGACTGGACTGAATCTGGTCTAATTTTATTTTCTTAGTCAGTATTTTTAGTATAACTATTTTATTTATTTATTATTGGGCATTATTACAAAGTGATAAAACTTAGCTGATTTTCCTGGGTTTTCTAGAGCAATAACTACATAAAAATTAATGGCAATTTGTTTCATCTTTTAAAATACTTGTTTTTCATCTAATTGCATAGATTGACACTTTTCAAGTATGTGCTATATCATAACAATAGTAATGACCATTCTTGGTTTACTTGTTACTTTAATAGGGAAATTAGTTCTTGAGTTTCATCATTAAACATCATACTGTGTGTTAGATTAAAATTAAGATTTGTGTTTTGGGGGGTGTGTGTGTGTGAGAGAGAGAGAAAGAAAGAGAGAGAGAGAAAACTTTACATTGTTGTGTTACTAAAAAATAAATGTTTAATGTTTATCACAATTTTTTGATTCTAACAAGAAGACAGTATAGTTTTGTCTGCAGACCTAATGACCTGGTAATTATAAATGCAATATTCTAATATTAACTTCATAATTTTAATTTTCAAACCTCTTATTCCAAACAATAATTATTTGATAAGGTACAGAGGAAAAAGCAAGGCCTAGAGATTAAAGGCTTGGCTTTGCTCTTCATCTCTAAAGGGGGAACAATTTTAATATTAATATCTGAATATTTGATATATAATTAATCCTAATAATAATTTATAAAACAGTTGTAAATTATTACACCATATGAATCAAGCTGCCAATTTGAGAGATAAAGGCACTGACATACTAAAAACTGGTACCAAAATTGGAATCCATCCCAGGATCTCAGAACCCCAGGGCTACTTGCTTTACAATGGGCCATCTCAATTAGAATTGAGGGTTTATCAGATCACGGGGTTACATGGCTATCAGAACATTCTTCTGTCACTTGAGCAGCAAAGGAAAATTTTAGGAGTTTTCAATGAGTTTCTATTATAACAACAACAAAAATACTCGGGATTTTCAAGTAAATCAATTTTAAGAGTAGCCTTTTGTATACCATGAAGCCCCTTCCCTATTTGATTTGGCCTTCTCCGTCCTTGATGCTTCTTCTCTAGTTAGTGTCAGTGTGGCTTTCATCAGATTCTAGATATTTCTTAAGCTCCCTATGACAGCCTCTTCTTTCCATCCTTCTATAATCATAAAGAGATGAGTGCCAGGAAGCATCCTAAAAGAAGGCTTTCACAGTGAATATGAATCTGGTATCAGGGAATCCCGAAAAGCACATCCAGCAAAGTTAGTTATATTGTGAAAGCACAACTAATTTTGATAGTGACCATGAATGGAGTTACCCAAAGAGAAGCTGTAACTACGTGGTGACCTCCAAACAGGTCTGTCTGAGTCCAGCCTGACCCCCACTTAACTCAATCCTCAATTGCAACAATGCCTCTCTCTCTCTCTCTCTCTTTTTTAAAAAAATTATTTCCTCCCTCTCCATTTCCTATGTATTTAACTGAAACTCCATGGCTTAGTGAGCAAGACATTCCATGCTTTACTCCTTGCACACTTTACCTCTACCATCTCGTTTCTCTTGCTACCTTAAATCTTAAGATTCAGAAACTTGAAACCATGTCAAGTTTCTGAAATATGCCATGCTCTCACATGTCCATGTGCAGGGAATTTACTCCCCCTGTCTATCCCTCCTCCTTTAAGTCTCACTGTACATAAAGTCATCTCTTAGGTGAAGTCTGGCCTAACATCTCAGACCATTTGGGCTGCTTCTTCCTAGTGCTCCAGGAATACTGCTCTCACCTCAATTTTTCTTATCACTCTGATTTCTAATCATATAATACATTTTCCTGTCTCCCACTAGAATCTGAGCTCTGTGAGGGCAGTATCCCAACATTTAAGAAAAATGGGTTGACTAAATGCATAAATTAAAAGTAAAGGAGTGGATGAGAAAACACTTCATAACATATAATCTTCTTCAAAATTTTAGGAATTAGTTACTATTATGGAAAAAATGAATCTGTCATGAAACAAGCTCCAGGATGAAAAAGAGAACAAATTTGATGCCAGAATATTCCAAAGAACTCAGTACCCCATCACCCAGCCCTTCCATTGTTTCATCCATTCATTCATTTACTTTTCCACAAAATTGTATTGGAGACCTAGGGTTAGGGGCCAGAATGAGATGACCTTCTAATGTATTAGTTTTGCAAGTGTAACATCCAAGATGGGCCATGTGGCAGATCAATGAGCACTGAAACATTTAGAGTTGAGTTTGCACTGCTTAAAAAAAATAAAAATAAGAAAGCAGGCAAGCAAAGACATAAATAAACAACAAAATGTTTGCATGGAAAGCAGTGTTGGTTTAGTAAGGATAGCCAAGACAGATTCACTCAGATTAAACCAAATGGCAAATAAAGGCTTTTCTTTCTTTTTTTACCCCCTAAACTAAGGACATTTCTTATGAGCAGCACAAACTAGCATGCAAATATGCTTCTGATTTTTCACTTTCATAATTTAAAGATAGCCAAACAGATTTTTGTAGGATTTATTTTTCATCCTTAATTGCTCCAATATGGAAGATGCTCTGTTGGGAGATCAAAATGGCAGATGTCCTTTAATGCCCTGACATTTTCACTTGTGTAAATAATCATGTTTCTTTTCTGCCTAAAATTCATTGCTGCAGTTTGTCTCACACAGAACAGAGTTTGTCTGGGAACCCGCTCTCTCCCCAACCCAACAACAACAACAAAATAAATAGATCTTCTTGGTAGATCAGACATCATTCTTTCAAGGTTGCATGCGGTCACTGACTTAACTAGTTAGCTTAAAGACCCTAAATGTCAATATCCTCCTGAATATCTTGGTAGTTTTCTTTGTCTTAAACTAAGAAATATGTGGGCAGTATGTTCTTTTCTCTCTATTTACCCTACCAACAAGGAGAAAATTATTATCAAACGTAAGTGAAAGCAGAGTTGATTTTAAGAAATGTGATTAAATGTGACAATGAAAAGTCTCTTAATGCTAACAAACTGCATACTTCGATATCTCATACACACATGCTTGAATTTCACATGCACACAGGCAAGTGTTTCTATCATGTTACTCTTTATTGTACTTTTCGTTTTGCAGATTTCTCAGTACCAAAGGCAATAATTGGAAGAACAGTGGTGTGTAGCTCCCTAATTCAGTTAGGAGACATTATAGACATCAGAGTCTTGGTCAATTATTTTCATTAGCATGTTAAGGCTCATCATTCATAGAATTTGCCTCATTGTAGTGTATCCTTTATTCCAAAACATTGGGAAAGTAATAGGTTTCTTCTTGCCTTCTTCACATTGATTTGTTTGTGAAGGGTGTGTGTTTGTGTGTATATGTGTGTGTCTGGAAACGCTATGGGAACAGCTGTTGAATGAGCACCCCTGATTTTTTGTGAGTCCCTTTGCCACAAAATTCTTAGGTTTCCAAGAACTGTTCTTTTATCTAGAAACTGAGGTTCTTTTTTTTTTTCCTAACTATAAGCTATGATGGAATTCAACTAATTAACCAACCTATTGTGGATATTTAAAAAAAAAAAAAAACTTGTTTAATTGGAATGCAATAATGTCAGTGTCCCAGGGTCAGTTATGTGCTCATAAAATTCAGTGAAACCTAGGGGACTTCAAATTCTAGTTCTGTTATTTTCCATGTCCTTATGAGAAATTGTTTCCCTCTTAGTTTCTCAGTTTTGTTTCCTATAAGATATGGGTCATTACACTCTTTGCAGAGTTTGAAAAATTATTTGGGATAAGGTATGTAAAAGCAACAAACAACAGCGTTTGCCCATATTAGCAGTTCAATCAATGTTGCTTAGTTACATTTGCTTCAATTTAAATAATAGTAATAACAATAATAAGATAGCAAGATGAAGATATTTAGAAAAAGCAAAATCCACAATATAAATATAAGCAACATTAGAAGGAGTTGGAGAAGATGGAAACTAGAAGTGGACCATGAGATAATGAATCAGTAAAATCTGACTGTGTGGAAAAGTCAGACTGATATGAGATGCATTGGAAAGAATAGCATTCAGCCATTTATTCTGTCAATACACACAACAGTACTAAATGCCTAAATGCTCAAAGATGAGTGAAAAACTATATAAGACAAGGCCCTCAAGGAGGTTACTGTCTGATGAAGAGGTCAGACATTCAATCCTGATGGACTGTGATATGTGCAAACTATGCAGTGATGACAGGTAGGGAGAGAGCTCACAGGGTATTCAGAAAGGCAAGAAAATAGAGGTGTACACACAGACTAGTAAGTTCATCATTGATCAGTAATAACATCGGGAGCATATCGTCACAGACTTTTACAACATCCTATGAAATTTCCATTATTTCAGTCCCTTGGATTGAAGATGGTAAACATTGACTGACATCAAAACTTAAAATTAATTTTTCAAAATTCACAAATGTAAATGAGCCTAAAGAACTCGAAATAACTAAATACTCAAATGGTGCCTTTGTAATTGTATGTCATCTATACTTCTGAAATTATTGAAGCTTATAACTCTACTAAGACTTTTTAGTCACACACTATATATAAATTTTATGTATGTGCTTATATATTTATACATATAGATGTGTGTGTATGTGTGTGCATGGGCATGTGTGGGCACAGGAATATTTTTTCCATTATCTTGACAGAACTATTGCCACATTTCTAAGGAAAGTGGTGTAGGCTGGAGCAAAGTAATCAAATAATGATTATTCTGCTAGTGACTGAATACCTGTCTTCAAGTGTGTGGGAGCTTTTCATGTGGTGGATAGATCTACTTCCTCTCTGAGGTTTGGGCGGAAACGTAGAGTAGGCAGATTTGGGTCAGCAGTGAACAAAATACCTCCCTGGGAGCAAGTCTTGGCCTACATTCTCAGTTTTCCAACAGTCTGCAGAGAGGATCCCCAGACTGAAGTGCCCTGTGGCCTTTTTTAATAGGATAGAATGTCTCTGATCAGGTCAAGCTGTGAGGATTTTTTAGCTTCAGAGAAGAGATGCACAGAGGAAAAGGATTGGTAAGGAAGAACATCTGCAGAGCCTTCGGGAAGCTGCTGCATGACTGATGCCGTCTCCCTGGGATAAGCCTCTCTCGTGACACCATGGTGAGGGCAGTGGGTCCTGGTCCTTTGCTCTGGTGCTTCCTGTTTTCAAGTTTTCAATATGCAAGAGCTGGTCCATATATTGCCCACTTTGATCTGCTTTTAATTTTTTCCTTTTTTTGCTAATGTAGGGTTGTCACCCAGCGCAGTCTATCTATCAAGGGCTTCTTTCTCTCTCCATTTTAATGTCCCCCTTGCTTGCCAGTCTTATTTATTTCTCCATTGGGCTACATCATCATCATAACCCCTATACTGGTATTCCCCCAACTGGTACTGTGGAGATCATCATTATCAGGAACTTTTATATTGTATTAGTGGAACGAAAAAGTGTACAAGTAAAAGCAGCATGCAATTAGGAGTTCAGGATGGACTAAAACTTAGAAGCCTGAATTTGTTTTTACATTAATAGAAACACTACACTTTGTGCATGACATATTCTGATAATTAATGGCCCTATTTGCAAGTTTTGGCCTAAGTGGGGGAAAACATGCAACTGGTTACATATCTGTGGCCAGGGATGAAAAGACTGGTGTCAAGATCAAAAACCAAGATGCTTGAAAAACATTTTCTTGTCATGGGAAATATATTGCCCAGGACTGAAGAATATGAAATATTTTCTTACCTTTGAATGAAGAGTCCTTCTGCATAGGCAATTACATTCAGAGCTACAATGACATTTCCAAGAATTCACTTTCCTCTCTTTGTCAGTAAGTTTCCCTTCCTCATTAGTCTACTGCTCAAAGAGAAGAACTTCCAGAAAAGAATTAATATTTACTGAGCGTCGCCAACAGGCTGGCAACTGTACTAAGTAACTTTGTGAATGGAATCAAATTTAACCTAAAATTATTAGTTTCATAGATGAGAATGTGGAAAATCAAGACACCTAGATAATATGTTTAAAGTCAGGCAATTAATATGTACAAGATTCAAGATTCAAACCCAAGTCTGTTTGACCCCAAAGATTGAGTTTTTTGCTTCTTAGAATCTTTATATAAGAAAAAGATCTAAGAAATCTCTATGGAAATTTTAAAATTGATGGAATATTTGTCTTTTCCTGTTTCATCTTATTAACCTGGAGCCAATCTGACACTTTCCTGGAAATATGTCCTCACTGAATCTCTTTTTTTCTTGGATTATCCATAAGCCTCGGTAACACATGTGTCCAATGCAAGAGGACCCACTCAGAGATGGATAGGGAGTTGAAAGCTAATATGTAGTCAAATACAGGGTGAAAACTTGGTTTCTAGCAAAGGGTTTTCTATAGTCCCATCTACTTAGGAGACTGATGCCAGGATTGCTTGAGCCCAGGAGTTCAAGGTTACAGTGAGCTGTAATTGCACCACTGCACTGCACCATGGCTGACAAAAAGAAATATAAACAACAAAAAATTGTAATACAGCAATGAAAAATAATACAAAATTTGAAACTACAGTGTCATAACTATTCACATGGCTTTTACATGGTATTAGGTATTATAAGTAATCTAGAGATCATTTAACACATATAGGAGAATGTCTGTAGGTTATATGCAAATACTATGCCATTGTATATAAGGGATTTGAGCATCCCTGGATTTTGGTATTCAGGGGAGGGTCCTAGAACCAATCCCCTGCAAATACCAAGGGAAGATTATACATTTTCTTTAACCTAAAATATATTAAATAATTTTGAAAGTCTGAGATTTTTTTCCCTACTACAGGAGCTAATTCAAAATCCTGTCAACCTATTTAAAGCCTACCAGCCATTGGGCCATGATGCTAGTCATAACATTCATGTTGCTATAAACTCTGATTCTTAACCCAAACAGAGGCAGACCATACCAGAAGTTCATTGTATGCGTGTGTATGTATGCATGTATGTGTAATTTGATGGAACATATTAAAATTTTCTACTATTTTATAATACCAATGGTTTCCCACTAGAAAAATACATCTTAGAAAAATAGTTGCAACTGGTAGAGAAAACATGATGGGGAAGTATTTTAGGGGCAAAGGCTATGAAAGATTGGGAAATACAGAAAAGCCAGCATCTGGAATTTTGGTTAAATCCTTCCCAGAACACAGTTATGCCATTTGTTCAACAAATATTTATTGAATGTCTGCTGTGTTTCTGGCCCTGCAGAGACTGAGATGAATCAGATAAAAATCCCCTATTCTCAAGAAGTTCGAAGTCTCACAGAGGTCAAAGTAGTTATGTCAACAAATCATGACAGAAGAGTAGGTTATGTATTTCTGTAAGAATATACAGTGTGGTGGGTCACACGAGAGGTGATGGGAGAGGTCTTGGATGCCCTCCCTGAAGAGATGACTTTTGAATTCTATTTTGAGGCCTGAGAAGTACAACTGTTATGATAAAAGGAACAGTTATTTTGGGCAAGAGAGCAGTGGATAAAAAGACCAGGCGCACAGAAGAGTGTGACATTGTTGGGGGACAGAATTGAATTCTTGATGTCAGGCTCAACTGGTCCATGCGGAAAAACACAGGAGGTGAGCCTGGCAAGCAAGGTAAAGTCTAGGTTAGGGAAACAACATTTGATAGTCCATCATGCAGGCAGAGGTGTGCTGTGTTATGTGAGCCACAAACTTCAAATCACTCTAAGCAGGAGGAGTCACATGTTTAATTGGGTGGTTGATGGTGTTGGGGTTTTAAAGAAACCATCAATCTCCTGCAAGGGTTATAAAGTAGTTCCTCTCTTTAAAGCATGTATATTTTCATGACTAATGAGTGGATTCCTAGTTTGCGTAAGGTTGAAGGTGGACTTGGAATTTCTTTTAAAAAAATATATGCAAACAAAAATTGGCTAAATGCTTGTCATAAAGTAGGAAGTTTGCACATGAGAAAAAAACATTTGTTTCCTCACACACACTTGAATAATTAATTATTAATATTTCCTGTGCTAACATAGAATAGATTGCTGAAGCTCATGCTTTCTTGTGGCATTTCAAGAAGGAACAATACAGAAAATGGTGAGGCAGGCTTGCCACCGAAGGAAGTTCCCTTCAAAGGCAAGCCTGCCACACCATTTTCTGTGGGAAAACGTAGGGTGTGAGCCTGGAAGGCAAAGTGAAGTCTAGGTTAGGGAAATAATGTGTGATCATCCACCATGCAGGCAGAAGTGCGCTGAGTCATGTGAGCAACAAACTTCAAATCATTCTAAGCAGGAGGAATGACATGTTTAACAGGGTGGCTGAGGGTGTTGGGGGAAATCCCTTCACTGGCAAGTCTGCCACACCATTTTCTGCTTGGCTCTTGCCCGTTCTTCAGTGGGAATTCCCTACCAAATCCAAAAGAGCCTGTTCCTGAAATTTATTCCAAAATGCAGATAGCTTGTTTTGTGATCGTATCGTGCCAAATGGCGGTGGCTTCTGCAGATACTTAAATGAAAGAACAAGTAAGAACAATTCTGGTGGTTAACCTTTATGATAAGAGAGTGCCCTCAAATCTGCCGAACGGAGAGCCACTGTGATTCCAATGGTCTTGACCGGGCGCACGTCCTGTCTCCCCTCTTTCTGCAGATAACACAGCAGGCGTGTACGCCCGGCGTGGAGGGTTCAGTCGGCAGAAGCAGGACTTGTACCTCCTGCCCATAGTGATCAGCGATGGCGGCATCCCGCCCATGAGTAGCACCAATACCCTCACCATCAAAGTCTGCGGGTGCGACGTGAATGGGGCACTGCTCTCCTGCAACGCGGAGGCCTACATTCTGAACGCCGGCCTGAGCACAGGCGCGCTGATCGCTATCCTCGCCTGCATCGTCATTCTCCTGGGTAAGGGCGCTTCCTGGTCCCCTGCAGGAAGGGCCTGGCAACCGGATGCCCCTCCTTGAAACACACACTTCTCAAATACAGGCTGGTAACCAGGACCCTGTTATGACTGTCGACACGATTTAAGACAAGAAGTGCAGTAGTGGGGCGGAGTGGTGGTTGCCAGGACGAGATGGGGGTTGTCTGCCTCGTGCATTTGACGGAATATTGGGGGGAGCAGACAATTGAGTTCCTGCGGAGAACAGGGAAGGTCAGGAGCATTTTGCCGGGCCATCACAGGGCTGTATAGCAGGAGCCACTAGGGGGCTTCAGGGACATCAGAGAAGGTTTGGCATAAGAGGAATATGGGCAGAAACCTGGTGTATTAGCAATGGTTTTGTCTCACAAATAAAGGAGAAGGCTTAGGGACATTAGGTGCATAAGGAGGAGCAAAAGACAGCATAGGAAGGACTCGGGAGCTGGAAGAAGGAAGAAGCAGGACTCTAACCCCTCCACTAATTATCATTTATAACATCTATTCTAACACCTCAGCTCATGGATACCCCTTGGAGGCTTTTCCTGCACCTGCCCCTGCGTAGGTGCCGCTCTTCTGCATTCTGTCTCATCTGTGGCTTATTCTGTAGAAAAGCCATGTGCTGGTCCTCATAACATTTACCATTTCTGGGCCTCAGGAAGATCATTTTGTCCCAAAGTCTCAGAACTAGTGACTGACCAAATCAGGATTCAAACCTATGCATGTCTGACACCAAACCTACACTTTTCCCACGGTGCTTGGTCCTACCTCGAATGAATTCATGGAACTTTACTCCATAGGGAAGAGCCAGTACATTCAGTTCAGCAAATAGTTACTGGGTATTATCTGGGCCACAGGCCCTATGTTAGGTCCTGAGAGATTAAAAGAAGAAGCCTGTGTGATCTCTGTCCTCAAAAGGTTCACAGTATGTCAAGGAAGGTATGCATGAAGAGATAAACTCTTTACTCCATAGGAAAGAGCCAGTGAGCTCAGTTCAGCAAATAGTTACTGGGTATTCTCTGGGCAACAGGCCCTATGTTAGGTTCTGAGGGATAAAGAGAAGAAGTCTATGAGATCTGTGTGCTCCACAGGTTCACAGAATATCAAGGAAAGTATGCATGAAGAGAAAAACTGAGGGACATGGTGGGTGCTATAATAGGGACATGAACACAAGATGGTTGGGGCACAGAGTAGAAAGCACCTGACATGGGCCGGGCTCGGTAGCTCATGCCTGTAATCCCAGCACTTTGGGAGGTGGAGGTGGGCCAATCACCTGAGGTCAGGAGTTCAAGACCAGCCTGACCAACATGGAGAAACCCCGTCTCTACTAAAAATACAAAATTATCTGGGTGTGTTGGTGCATGCCTGTAATCTCAGCTACTTGGGAGGCTGAGGCAGGAGAATCACTTGAACTCAGGAAGTGGAGGTTGCGGTGAGCCAAGATAGCACCATTGCACTCCAGCCTGGGCAACAAGAGCAAAACTCCGTCTCAAAAAAAAAAAAAAAAAAAAGGGCACCTAACATTGCCTGGGAAGGTCGAAGAAATCCTCCTGGGGGATGTGACATATAGGTTGGCTGCTGAGAGTTGTCCAGCTGGGGACAGAGGCTTGGATAGATGAATATTTCAAACAGAGGAAGTAAAATACAAAAGCCCTAAAAAGTTAATAGAAGTCGAGACAGATGTGTAAACCACGTGATAAATATTATAATGAGGGTAAGAACAGGGCCAGGCTGGTGCATGAAAAAGGTGCCACTAGTCCTGTCTGGTGTCAGGATGGGAGCCCAGGAAATGTATCCATGATGAAAGAAAAAAGAGTCTGCCAAACAGAGAAAGTGAAAAGGAATGGTCTGTGCTCGTGAAAGTGCCCACAAGAACAAGACACAGAGCTTTGGGAGCCATACGAAGACCAGGGCAAATACAATCTCCCATCCCTGCTTCTCAGAGCAATGGTGGAGCCAGAGGGGTGCTCAGTTGGAGTGCCAAATTCAGCCACAAATATTTTCTTCAGCCTTGCTGAGTGTGTGGGAGAGCCTTCTAATGGAACACTGTAGAAGTCTCTTGGGGAACAGAGGGAATCAATGAAGAATTAAACTGTTCCTGAACTTTCCTTATAATGACTCTGATCACCCTTCCTAGGTTGCCCAAGCTTAAAGGAACCTCCTCTCCCAGAGAAGACATGAGATTGCTTTATCTGGGTTCCAGCTGATGCTATTTTCCTATGTTAAAATAAACAGAAGATTTTGTCTTCTGGGGGTCTTTATGAACTTCCTTTCCTCTATGTGGTGGCTACAGAGAATCCAGCCAGACTTATGATAAGATTTCCCATTAAGTTAGTATAGGACCAATGCTCTTTCTCAGACATTGGCAGGAGCTAGCCATCACCCCCTATAAGATGGTAGGCCCTGAGGGCTCTGCATGTCCTCATTTTTAAACCTTGGAAAAACAGCTACCTTCCTTTGCAAAGAGAAATTGGCATTAGCCACTTCTAAGAGACTACAGACCAGCATGTTTAGAATCAGCCTAGTTCTTAGGAAGATGACTTCTACATGGTATCTGGATTCATTTGTTAAAAGTTCAAAATTGTCCCAACCTTCCAAGTTGTTGGACGTAATGTTTTCACGGCAGCATTTGTAGAGGAAGAGCCAGGCAGGGGTCAGTTTTACACATCCCTGGGAATTCCAGGCAAAGCTCTCATTTCCTATACCATTTCCAGTTGTGAGCATTTGTACCTCATGGTTTATGGTAATCAGAGTTCCTCTGGTAGAAGAACCCAGGAATACTGAACTTAACGAATGCTTACTTTCTTTTTCTTTCCCTCCAGTCATTGTAGTATTGTTCGTGACCCTGAGAAGGCAAAAGAAAGAACCACTCATTGTCTTTGAGGAAGAAGATGTCCGTGAGAACATCATTACTTATGATGATGAAGGAGGTGGGGAAGAAGACACAGAAGCCTTTGATATTGCCACCCTCCAGAATCCCGATGGTATCAATGGATTTATCCCCCGCAAAGACATCAAACCTGAGTATCAGTACATGCCTAGACCTGGGCTCCGGCCAGCGCCCAACAGCGTGGATGTCGATGACTTCATCAACACAAGAATACAGGAGGCAGACAATGACCCCACAGCTCCTCCTTATGACTCCATTCAAATCTACGGTTATGAAGGCAGGGGCTCAGTGGCCGGGTCCCTGAGCTCCCTAGAGTCAGCCACCACAGATTCAGACTTGGACTATGATTATCTACAGAACTGGGGACCTCGTTTTAAGAAACTAGCAGACTTGTATGGTTCCAAAGACACTTTTGATGACGATTCTTAACAATAACGATACAAATTTGGCCTTAAGAACTGTGTCTGGCGTTCTCAAGAATCTAGAAGATGTGTAAACAGGTATTTTTTTAAATCAAGGAAAGGCTCATTTAAAACAGGCAAAGTTTTACAGAGAGGATACATTTAATAAAACTGCGAGGACATCAAAGTGGTAAATACTGTGAAATACCTTTTCTCACAAAAAGGCAAATATTGAAGTTGTTTATCAACTTCGCTAGGAAAAAAAAAACACTTGGCATACAAAATATTTAAGTGAAGGAGAAGTCTAATGCTGAACTGACAATGAAGGGAAATTGTTTATGTGTTATGAACATCCAAGTCTTTCTTCTTTTTTAAGTTGTCAAAGAAGCTTCCACAAAATTAGAAAGGACAACAGTTCTGAGCTGTAATTTCGCCTTAAACTCTGGACACTCTATATGTAGTGCATTTTTAAACTTGAAATATATAATATTCAGCCAGCTTAAACCCATACAATGTATGTACAATACAATGTACAATTATGTCTCTTGAGCATCAATCTTGTTACTGCTGATTCTTGTAAATCTTTTTGCTTCTACTTTCATCTTAAACTAATATGTGCCAGATATAACTGTCTTGTTTCAGTGAGAGACGCCCTATTTCTATGTCATTTTTAATGTATCTATTTGTACAATTTTAAAGTTCTTATTTTAGTATACATACAAATATCAGTATTCTGACATGTAAGAAAATGTTACGGCATCACACTTATATTTTATGAACATTGTACTGTTGCTTTAATATGAGCTTCAATATAAGAAGCAACCTTTGAAATAAAAAAAAAAGATTCTTTTTTAATTCTGGGTTTGATTCTTAACATTGAAAAAAACGTCAAGTATTTCTAATGATCCATTTATATTTCTAATTTAATTGTGATCTTTTAATAACCCTATTTATGATCTGTTGTAGTCTGTCTGATGCTTTTATTGTTTATTTAAAATCAAATATGTTTTACAAATGTTTTTTCAGACAAGATTCTGTAACATCATGTAAAGCTTTTTTGTACATTCTTGGTGTTAACCTCCCGGCTTCTCTTCACACACATCTTCTAAAAAAGAAGGATGTGGAAGAACTAGGTCAGTCTATGACTTTGCAATATGTGTTATATAATATGCATTTATCTTGTATATCAGTAATTTGATGGTTATGAGAGATGAATCCATGAGGGAATGGAGCTATCAGAACTCTAATGTTCCAGGTATACATTCTGTGCCCCGCACTGAGCATTGGGGGACTGGGGGACTAGAGTCAAAAATACAAATTTGCCCCAGACTCTAATGTTATTCTATTTTTTCTTATGTTGAACTTACCAGGCTATTGTAAGACTCCGACAGTTGAAACTGCTTCTTTTTCCTCCTATAATTTTAACTAACTGTAAAATGATGTGGCATTTTACGTTTTAATGAGAAAGGGCAATTCATTTCAAAAACCTTTGTTTAGAATATGCTTGGGGCCATAAGCTCAGAATGAGGGCAGGGACCATTTTGGATTCTGAGGGTCAATGCCATTTGGTCTGGGAGTGTGTCTACAGTCCCCTGCATCCCAGCTGGTTTACGGGGGATTGAAACTTATGTGAAGGGCATTTCACCTGTTCAGTTGGGCCAAAGGTCGAAACGTAGCAATACTTGGGGAAAGACCACACAAAGTCACACTGCAAGTGCTTTCCCTCTTTCCCCCTACATACAGGGCACGTGCTTTTTCTTGGATTGCAGACAATTTTTTTACAGTTTTTTTCTGACTTTATTGTGAAAGTTTGTTTCAAACATTTCTTGATATCATGTTACATACTATTTTTTATGATTTAGTCAACATGCATACAAAGAAATGTTTTTTATGAAGTGCTCACTTCCATTTTACTTTGCGTTGAAATCAAATTGGGCTGAACACTTCAATGGAATACATTCTGTGGACAATGTCACTTCAGAATCTTTCATCTCAGTGAAGAATTACGCATTCTCAATACTTCCATAATTGCAGGTTGTGTTCATTTTTTATATAGTTTTTGTAATCCAAAGAATATTTTGCTAGATTTGCACAGATCTCCAATTGAATTTGCAATGAAGAAATAACTCAAAAGGAATATGAATAGCATTTAAATAAGTATACAGCTGTAAGTAACCCTGTCACCATGGATGATCCTTTTCTGTAGGAATGTATTTGGATTAGAGATGACAACTACATTTTCGCATTTTTATGTTGAAGTCTTTTTTAAAAAGGCTGTTTACTTTTCAGTAGTTAAGAATACTTGTTTTTCTTTTTTTTCTTTTTATCTTTTATTTTTACTTTAAGCCTCTATTGTTTGTAGAACACTCTTAGAAACTTGGAAATAAAATGTCTTTCCCAACTAGTGGAGTCCTTTTTCATTTGGAGCACATTGCCTTAAAAGAAGTCTTAATTTAAACGGTCCTTCCTTATTTCTAAAGTAATCACTGTTTTATACCATCTATGCAGCTAAAAGAAGGAACATGCTTCTGTTCTTTTCCTCAAGTAATGGGTATTGTTTCTATTCATCATTCATTCACTGATTCATTCACTAATTCATCAAAATCTTATTTTATAAACCTTGCTCCAGTTACTTGAGGATTCAGAATGAATCTTACTACCTTTCCTGACATCTTTTGATAATTCAACGCTATACCAAAGTATCCACCTTGTTGTCTTATGGTCATCTATTTACCTATTCGCCCTCCTAGACAATGCAAGAAGATATTTTATCTCCTTCCAAGTTGAAGGAAGAACATAAAAGGTATAACAGGAAGGAGATGGTGAGATGTAGAGTGTGAATGGAGATTAGGCCACCTGTGGCAATTCTGGACCGATCTTGGGTTTAGCTAAGTTATCTCTTTTAGGCCTGGGTTTCTGGGGGTGACAGGGAAGACAAAAGAGTAGTTTCTTTACACCTCTTGGAGAATTGGTTAAAAGTATAGAGATCATGGCTCTGTATGTCAGGCGGAACCGGGTCAGGAGTACTTGAAACTACTCCTGGGTCATTGTGACATATCCTTCACCTCTTTTTGAGAAGCTTTATAAGACAACAGAGGTGAATGTGGGTTGGGCCGTTGGAGTCTCTGAGCAGAAGAGGGGCAAAATTTATATGACAGGCAGTGTGGAGAACAGATTAGGAGCATGTAAACCCAGAGGTGTGCCCCAGGAGGGCTTTTGCAGATGTCAAAATGAGGTAGAATAAGGGCCTGAAATAATCCAGTAATTTGCAGATGGAGAAGAGGAAAGACTTCTCTGCTCCTGTGGTGCCATCAGCCTGGTCTGGGCCACAGTCATCTCTGACCCGGAAGACTGACACCACCTCTTGGCTGATCCTCTGCCTCCCAACCTCTTCTTCACAAAAAAAGCCAAAGGGATACTTTTAACACACAACCCAGATCACAACTTCATAACTTAAACCTCTTCACTGGCTTCCCAAAGACTTAAAATGAATTCTGATGCCTTTACTTTATTGCTTTACATGAACAGGGCCCTGTGAACCTCTCCAGTGTCATTCCACTCCATCCTCCTTTCAGTGCACGATGCTCTAACCAGACTGGCCATCTTTCAGTTCCTCATACAAACAAAACACGTTTCCTTTTCCATGGAAAACAGGTCACGTTTTTTTTTTTTTTGTATCAATGACAACTCTTAAAACTTATTTTGCTTTTTGGCTTTATGTATGTGTGTGTGTGGGTGGGTCTGACTGCCCTACTAGAATGTAAGCTCCATGAGGGCAGGGAATCTCGCTTTCTTGTTTACCATTGTATATCTAGTTCTTTACACTGTGCCTGAAACATAACAGGTACACAATAAATATCTGTTGAATGAAAGCAAATACACTGATGAGGCAGATTTATCAGGATTTGATGACTGATTAGAGGTTACCAGTGTGATTTTAAGCATCCTTATCTGAAAAATTAAGTCAACTGTGATCTTAGTACCTAGGATTGGTAAATTGAAAAGAAACAGGTTTGGGGAAAATGAATTGAGCTTGGGTTGGGATTGTAAATGGGAGGTATTTGTGTGACAACTGGATGGACTTTCAAGTAAGTCACCAGAAGTATGGATTTACAGTTCACTCATTGCAGAAGTAGGGCCTGGTTATGGAGTGTAAGAGTCATCAAATGGGAGCTGAAGTCTCAGGAGTGACAGCATTTTTCTAATTGGGTTTTAACTGTTCTCTCTCAAATTTAAAAGGATATTTTAATGGTAAAATCCCTCTGGTGTGAAGAGTAATGCTGAGTTTAGTTTTATTAATAAGGATAATTAGTAAGCATAAACCTTATCCTTGTATGTCAAATGCTTTGAAAAATAGGAAGGGACTATTAACTGGTTCAATCATTCTTCTCTTTAATTAGTGAGGCTTTCTTGAGCTCATATTGTATGGAAGTCATGTACTAAACATGTGTAACACATCCTGTTTCTATGAGAAGACAAAGTATATGCTACAATCCCTTCATTACACTGAAGAAAATTGTGGACCAGAGAGGTGAAGCATCTTTCCCAAGCTACACAGGAAATGATGTCAAAGCTGGATGGGAGAAAATCTCATTTCTCCCACTTTGGGTCAGGAGATGTGAAAGGAATGAGGCACATCCCTCATATATCTCCCAACTTCGTGAGCCCAGCACACATTCCTCCATATTTCTTTCAAACTTCAGAAAAACATCACCTGGGAGATCTCCGACAAGGAATGCTAAATGTATAATGTTAACCAATTGTAATGCAGTAACCGAGAGAACTACCTTGTTCCCTGTAACTTTACATATCCTGTTTACATCGGGCTATAAAAAGCAAGCACTCGCATTGTTCGAGGCCCTCTTGTATGCTGTAGAATGGAGGGACCAAGTTCGAACTTGTAGTAAAGATCCTTGCCGCTTGGCTTTGACTCTGGACTCTGGTGGTCTTCTTTGGGGAACAAACAGTCTGGGTATAACATCTGGGGGCTCGTCCGGGATTCCCCAAGCCCACCAGACCCCTGGTCAATGGATCTACTAGGATCGATCTACTGATAGGTGAGCCGGCTCGTCTCCGTTTGTCTGTCTGTATCTGTTCTGAATCTGAATCTGTGACTCACGAGGTCTGAAACTAGAGCTGGCGCCGTCCTGGCAGACGCGCTATAGGACAGCCAGCGGAGACCGGTGGGAGACGTCCCCTGGCTCTCGTCTGATCTAAATTGCGATCTGGGCTGCTGGAGCGCCATCGCCATCCGAGCAGCTAACTCTGACCCGGGCTACCGGTGCGTGCTTGTGATCTGGGCTGCCGGAGCGCGGTCGCGATCCGAGCAGCTAACTCTGACCCGGGCTACCAGTGCGCGCTTGCGATCTGGGCTGCCGGAGCGCGGTCGCGATCCGAGCAGCTAACTCTGACCCGGGCTACCGGTGCGCGCTTGCGATCTGGGCTGCCGGAGCGCGGTCGCGATCCCAGCGGCTAACTCTGACCCGGGCTACCGGTGCGCGCTTGCGATCTGCTGCCGGGGCGCGCTCGCGATCTGGGCCGCCGGAGTGCATTTGCGATCTGGGCAGCGGCTGTCTCTGACCTGGGCTGCCGGGGCGAGCTCGCGATCTGGGCCGCCGGAGCGCGTTTGCGATCTGGGCAGCAGCTGTTTCTGACCCGGGCTGTCGGAGCACGCTTGCAACTAGATATCAGTCAGATTTCCTTTACAGGGATTCTAACCCACCTTCCTTTACAGGAAGAGACTACAAATTATTACAGGATGGGTAATACCCAGAGCACTCCTCTATCTCTCCTTACAAGTAATTTCAAGGAAGTAAGAGCGAGGGGCCATGATCTTAGTATAGAGATCAGGAAGGGAAAGCTAATTACTCTGTGCCACTCCGAATGGCCTGCCTTTGATGTGGGGTGGCCACCCGAAGGGAGTTCCGACTTGCTGTCATCACTAAAGTCCAACATTTTCCTACCTGGGTGTGCGGGCCACTTGGATCAAATCCCATATATCCTCATATGGCTGGACCTACTTGAGAACCCGCCTCCTTGGCTGTCACCTTTCCAATTAGCCCCTGAACCTTGTAAGGCACTGGTTGCTCGGCCGCTAAAATCCAAGCAGCTGATTGTCCCCCCCCATCCTGTTTTACCTGATAGCGGGGACCCACTGTTCACAGAACCCCCTCCGTACCCCTCCAGGCCACAGGCCCCTGCCCCCCAGGCTGAGCCGCGGGAGGGAGCAGGCGGAGGGGAGGCGGCCGGCACACACGGACCCATTGAGAGTGAAAGTAACTCTGAAGGGCCGGCGGGGCTGACACGAGGGCGCACTTTGCGGGCTAGCCCCCCTCAGCCGCCTGACTCCACAGTGGCTCTACCCCTTCGGGAAATAGGACCCCCAGATGACATGGGAATCCCCAGGCTCCAGTACTGGCCATTCTCTACCAGTGATCTGTATAACTGGAAGACCCAGAGTGCTCGGTTTTCAGACAACCCCAAAGATTTAATGGCTTTACTGGATAGTGTCATGTTCACCCACCAGCCCACTTGGGATGATTGTCAGCAGCTCCTCCGAATCTTGTTCACAACGGAGGAGCGAGAGAGAATACAGGTAGAAGCTAGAAAGCTGGTCCCGGGGGACGACGGTCAACCGACTGCCAACCCCGACCTCATAAATGCGACTTTTCCTCTGACCAGGCCGGCGTGGGACTACAACATGGCAGAAGGTAGGGGACGGCTACGCCTTTATCGCCAGACTGTAATGGCGGGTCTCCGGGCAGCTGCTCGCAAGCCCACTAATTTGGCTTAAAGTATACTCTGTTCTGCAGGGAAAGACAGAGAGCCCAGCTACCTACTTAGAAAGATTAATGGAAGCTTTTAGACAGTACACCCCCATAGACCCAGAGGCTCCAGGAAGTCAGGCAACTGTTGTAATGTCTTTCGTAAATCAGGACACTGTTTTAGATTTGAAAGACGCTTTCTTCAGTTTGCCTTTAGCCCCTCAGAGCCAAAAGCTCTTCGCCTTCAAGTGGAATGACCCTGGAAGGGGCATAAGTGGCCAACTGACATGGACCAGGCTGCCGCAGGGATTCAAAAACTCTCCTACCCTGTTCGATGAGGCCCTCCATGAAGACCTGGGTGAGTACCGATGTAAACACCCTGAAATAACTTTACTACAGTATGTTGATGACCTCCTGATTGCTGCTGAGACCCAAGAAGCTTGTATTCAAGGGACCAAAAGTCTCTTACAAGCTCTGGGAGATCTAGGCTACCGAGCCTCGGCAAAGAAAGCTCAAATCTGTAAGCCAGAAGTAACATATCTGGGGTACCTGCTAAAAGGAGGGCAGCGCTGGTTAACAGATGCTCGGAAGCAGACTGTTCTGCAGATCCCCAGGCCACAATCCACCCGACAAGTGAGGGAATTCCTGGGGTCAGCGGGATTTTGTAGACTATGGATACCTGGGTTCGCAGAACTGGCTAAACCCTTGTATCAGGCAACACGGGGGCAGCAGCCATTTAATTGGACAGACGAAGCCGAGTCGGCTTTCCAACAGATCAAAACCGCCCTACTCTCTGCGCCTGCACTGGGACGACCTGATGTCACCAAGCCCTTCCACTTATACGTGGATGAGAGTAAGGGTGTCGTCAAGGCGGTAATAACTCAGAACTTAGGCCCCTGGCATGCCATCGAAGGTGTACTCAAACAGCCACCTAATCGATGGATAAGTAACGCCCGGCTCACCCACTACCAAGGACTACTACTAAATCCTATCAGGATAACCTTCCTGCCCCCAACGACCTTAAACCCTGCCTCGCTGCTGCCCAACCCGGACCTGGACACGCCACTCCATGACTGCACCGAGATACTAGCTCAGGTGCACGGAGTTCGAGAGGACCTGCAGGACCGCCCACTCCCTGACGCTGACCTCATCTGGTTCACTGATGGGAGCAGCTTCATGCATCAAGGCCAGAGGTGCGCTGGAGCGGCAGTGACTTCAGAGACTGAGGTAATCTGGGCGGAACCCCTGCCCCCGGGGACATCGGCCCAGAAGGCCGAACTGATAGCGCTCACCCAAGCTCTTACCTTAGGGGCAGGGAAAAAGCTGACAGTATATACAGACAGCCGATATGCTTTTGCTACGGTGCACATACATGGGGCCATTTACAGGGAGCGAGGGTTACTAACGGCTAAAAGAAAAGAGATAAAAAAACAAGCAAGAGATCCTAGCCCTGTTAACAACGCTATGGAAGCCAAAAAAAGTTAGCCATTGTGCATTTCCCAGGGCATCAGAAACCAACCACTCCAACTGCTCAAGGCAACTTTCTGGCAGACCAAACTGCAAGAAATGTGGCAAAGGCTCCCAGCCAACTCCTTGCACTCCAGCTCCCTGACCCGGGCCCCCGGGACTTGCCATATTCCCCTGATTATTCAGAACAAGATCTCCAGTGGATTGACAAACTTCCCCTGAAACAGATCCAGAATAGGTGGTGGACTGATACTAATGACCAAACCATCCTACCAGAAAAATTAGGACAACAAGTATTAGAACACATCCACCGAACCACGCACCTGGGTGCTCGGCGGATGATAGACCTGATCAGATGCTCTAAGCTCAAATTCAGACATACAGCCGAGAAGGCCAGCAGCATCGTGGCAAGTTGCAAAGTCTGCCAGCTTAACAATGCCTACCCCCAATCCCAGACTGCAGCGGGAACAAGGCTCAGGGGAACCAGGCCCGGTATCTACTGGGAAGTAGATTTTACTGAAATAAAGCCAGGAAAGTACAGGTATCGGTACTTACTTGTCTTTGTAGATACTTTTTCAGGGTGGACTGAAGCATTCCCAACCAAAAGAGAAACTGCTCAGGTCATAGCAAAGAAAATTCTGGAAGATATCCTTCCCAGGTATGGCTTCCCCATCCAGATAGGGTCAGATAATGGGCCTGCGTTCGTCGCTAAGGTAAGTCAGGATTTGGCTTCCATCCTTGGTGCAAATTGGAAACTACATTGCGCTTACAGGCCCCAGAGTTCACGACAGGTAGAAAGAATGAATCGGACCTTAAAAGAGACCTTAACTAAATTGACTATGGAGACTGGCACTAATTGGGTGGTCCTTCTCCCCTACGCTCTGTTCCGGGCCCGTAATACCCCTTACAGACTGGGCCTTACCCCTTACGAAATCATGTATGGCAGACCTCCACCCCTGGTTCCCAGCTTAAAAGATGATCTGCTTGAGTCTGAAACAGAAAATGTCTCTGAATTCTTATTTTCCCTACAAGCCTTGCAGAAAATTCATCAAGAAATCTGGCCCAAGCTGAAGAAACTATATGAGACCAGCCCCCCCACTGACACCCCATCCATACCAGCCGGGAGACTGGGTCCTGGTTAAGCGACACCGACAAGAGACCCTAGAACCCAGGCTGAAGGGACCACTCCAGGTACTCCTGACCACACCCACCGCCCTAAAGGTAGAAGGCATCGCGTCGTGGATCCACTACACCCACGTCAAGCCAGTGGACCCAACCTCTGACCTTCTGGGACCATCACAGCAGCGGCTGAAGCACCGGCCACGTGGACTGTGGACAGAGCTAAGAACAACCCCAGTCAGGAGAAGTTTCCCTACTGTTTCTCAGGAGCCAATTCCAGCCTCTGCAGCATCACTGCAGTGCCCCCTAATATCACCCTAAGGGCTCCGCCGGGCATATTCTTCTGGTGTAATGGGACATTATCTAAGGACCTATCTAGTCCCTCTGTTACCAACCTACTGTGTCTTCCTGTCACATTAGTTCCCTGGTTGACTCTACTAACTGCTGGCGAGTTCCTAGGGTACACCGGTAACTGGACTAGTACTGCTATTCACCCAGTCCCTAGACCGAGACCTGCATGAGCCATATTTCTCCCCCTCATTGCAGGAATCTCCCTCACCACATCCCTCATTGCGGCCGGGATGGCGGGGGGAGCCCTAGGTCACACCCTCATAGAAAGCAACAAGTTGTACCAACAATTTGCCATTGCTATGGAGGAGTCAGCTGAGTCCCTTGCCTCCCTTCAGCGGCAGCTCACGTCCCTAGCCCAGGTAACCTTGCAGAACCAGAGGGCCTAGACCTACTCACTGCGGAAAAAGGTGGTACATGTATGTTTCTGAAAGAAGACTGTTGTTTCTACATGAATGAATCAGGGCTTGTAGAAGACCGGGTCCAACAGTTACGCAAGTTAAGCACTGAAGTAAAAACACGGCAGTTTGCTTCAGCTGCAGACCAATGGTGGAATTCCTCTATGTTTTCTCTGTTAGCCCCCTTCCTTGGACCCCTGCTAAGTCTACTATTTCTGCTAACCGTAGGACCTTGTGTTGTTAACAGAATTTTGCAGTTTGTCAGAGAAAGGTTTGACACTGTTCAGCTCATGGTCCTCAAAGCCCAATACCAACCTGTAAACGATGAAACAGAGTCAGACTTATAAGACCCAAGATTGGCTCTAGAGTTACCTGAAAAGAAGGGGGGAATGAAAGGAATGAGGCACATTCCCCATATATCTCCCAACTTCCTGAGCCCAGCACAAACACATTCCTCCATATTTCTTTCAAACTTCAGAAAAACATCACCTGGGAGATCTCCGACAAGGAATGCTAAATGTATAATGTTAACCAATTGTAATGCAGTAACCGAGAGAACTACCTTGTTCCCTGTAACTTTACATATCCTGTTTACATCGGGCTATAAAAAGCAAGCACTCGCATTGTTCGAGGCCCTCTTGTATGCTGTAGAATGGAGGGACCAAGTTCAAACTTGTAGTAAAGATCCTTGCCGCTTGGCTTTGACTCTGGACTCTGGTGGTCTTCTTTGGGGAACAAACGGTCTGGGTATAACAGATGTATCCTTTAAACTTAGGATAAAGACGCCAACAGCAAGGACTTATCCCTCACAATCAATAACTTAGCTAAGCCATTGACAGTGAGAACTTGGAAAGGGATGGAAGCTCCCCAGCCTCCATGTGATCAGGTTATTACTTTGAGCAATCATTCACCACATAGTCTGACAAGAGGATTTAATCATATCTCTGAATGCTTAGATCGTTCCAAGTCCAAAATGACACAAGGATCAAAATTGTGAATTTTTCTGCTGGGATTTACATCCTTCTACACTATGAATTTTGGAAATCAAATATAAAAGAAACCAATTACGCATTTTGCAGCTATTTTTATTATGTTTCATAGAGAAGTTTGATATTTCACCCTCTTCCTGGGATTAAAAAGATGGGGCAGCAAGGAGGAGTCAATGTCTGGATCTGCAGCTTGGGTGTAAGAATTGAATTTTTATCTTGGAAATTTACTTATCTAATCATTCTCCATGATGAGAGGCTACTATCCTGAAAGTACTTTCTTCATTCCTGATGACTTAAGTATGACTTTCTTGTTCTTTGCCACTTTAAGAAACTAATAGTGAGCACCTGGTCATCTTTCCCAGGTTCATAGAGACAAGGCTGGCTTAACATTCAGCTTGCAGAGAGCTCAAATCTTCAGTTCCAAAGTAAAAACAAGATACCTCCTATTGGGCATGACATTTAATATGCCTCTGTGTATAAAGACTAGCTCTGAATCGTAATTAGCTGTGTGACTTCAGATAGGTATCTTGACCTCACCGAACTTCATTTTCCATAAATGTACAATGGAAGCAATAATTCCTATGTTGCCAACAGTGGTGAAGAATAGATGGGTGAATTCACATTTCTACAGCCACTAACCATTCCTAGAACAGGAAAAACACTAGAAGGTAACAATTATATTGTTACTGTCTATATTATTTTCCCAATTCCAGGCTTCAGAATAATGGAAGGGAAGAATTTACCAGTGCATGCTTTCTGTTTTATTTGATTTGTTTCTTCAGAAATCAATCCACTCTTTGATTTTCCTCTCTCCTGACCCAACAGTAGAACATAGATGTCTCCACACACTATAGTTTAGGCAGAGAACTGATTGACAATTTACCTACTCCAAATATTAAAAATAAAGACTAATTACCTGTCTAGTGAATTTACTTATATTTGACTAAAATGTGCAGCATAATATTGGCAAAGCAACAGTTAAAATAGCTTTCAATGTTTCTTTTTCAGAAGACAAGTTTACATAATTATGAGTTATATATAATTGGATAGAAGATATTATGGAATAATATTTGAAATTGGGACGAGCGTGTCAAGACCTGCATAAACTTGTACTCTTCCAAGATAAAGAATTTCACATTTGATATGTTTTTGCTCATTTGTTCAAGCGATGGTGCTTGTTTTTTTTCAGAGACATCTCTTCTCTGAAAATATTGACATTTGAAGACATATAATTTTATTAGAATATTCCCTTTTATATAACAATTAGAATGAGCTTACTTGAATCACTATTTTTAAATCAGTAAGAACTCAGGAACTTGGAAATTATTTTATGCTATGGTAATTTTCTCCCTCCCTCCCTTCTGCCAATATTAAGTGAGATGTTAAAGGAATAGTAGTGTTTAGAAATATAATTTTCAAATGACTTACTCTTATGAATTAGTGAAGACGTTGTCCATTTGATATCGCCTACCTAAAAACAAGTCCAGGGCCTCTAGAATTACAAATGGGCTTTTCCCAAAGACACCAATCTCTTCCCTTTTTTAACTTTAGTTTCCCAGCCAAAAATAGGTGTTGAGTAAATGTTAGGGGCAAGACAACGGGGTTGGATGAGTAAAGGGAAATTCATGTCCTAGGCATTATTGCATTCTAAATTACTAGAAATGTATAAGTGAGAATTCACCTGGGCACCTTCCCTCCCTCCACCTCCCAATGTTTTGATAAGACCATGATAATGCATTAGATTTAGATTTCACATGATTAGATATCCTACCTTGGTAGTCACCTAGCACACCCTCCGATCAAATTGGGGCCCAGTGCACTAAGCAAATCATAAAAGTGGCATCAGATAATTGGTATGACTAGCTAGCACTGGAAAGGTTATCGTTTTTGTGTGTCTCATTTTCTTTATCCATATGGTGGACATATGTAATCTCTGATTGGAATGATAGAAATTACTGATCTAGAATAGGAAAATAAAAGTAAATATATAACTAGCTGCACAAATGAATGAGTTCATTGTTGCTGTTTTTGCTGTTACTTATACCTTTCCTACTGTAAACCGGATCTACAAATGACTTAGAAGACAGCCTCAGATCCGAAAGTGAAACTAAGGTAGCTTTTGGCTTCTCCTCTGAAGACTTGTATCTAGTAGCCCCAGGGTAAGGTTAAACTACTTCTAAAGATAGATATTACATCGTTGTTGTGTAAGGACTGTAATCCCAGGGGTTCTCCCAGCCCAGCCTGGGGAATTTCACTGCATTGTCATCAGGAGCTTGGAAACAGTCATTCCTCAAAGTTCTAGCCTATGAGGAACCCTGATTCCCATAGTCTAGTGTTTTCCAAGTTTGAAATACAAATTTCTGCATCTCTGGTGGTTAGAAGACACAGTTTTAAGTGACGTTAAATAAGAATACATTTTAAAGGGAGAAAGGTATTCTCTTTAAAATTACTAAGAATGTGATGTGCGCAATTTCCCTCTGAAATTCCTTCCCTCTTAGCTGGCTGTTACTCTGACCATCCAATTTGAAGCAGCTCCCTAATCCCTGTCTGCCATATTGCTCTTCTACTATTATTTGCCAAGTACGTATCTTTCTTTGTGTGTGTGATTTCTTCTCTTTTCCACGTTTTGTTTATTTTCAATCTATTTTTCTCTTTAGAATGTAGGCCATTAGGAGCAAAGATTTATTTCCTTTTACAAGGTACCCCAGAGCCTAGTACAGAGCCTGTTATATTGCAGATGCTCAGTAAATTGTGGATCCCAAGAGGTACTGGCAAAATTTTTATTATTCATGCTAATGAGATAAGACCCAGTTTGGGATTAAATGTCTAACCACTATAAAATCTCCTTTTTTGAAACAGAAATAAGATCTGAAGCTTAAAGTCTTCAGCAGCAAATGTGTCTAGTAAGAATTTAATAAAGTTGTTTTCGTTCCATGTACTTATTTGTCCAGTTATCTTCCATGCCATGAGAAAGTCTGCATAACAATGATACAATGTTTCCTCTTAAATACATTTGTTTAGATAAAAATGAGTTATTTACAGATACACACATAAGAAATAAAAGTATGTCTGTTACTTGAATATATTGATGTGGGAAAAAAGGGTGATGTTGAACTCAGAAGTGCCCTGAGAACTCAGCCAAAGCTGATGTTGTCTACCCAGCCAATTTATGAATGAGAGTACTGAAGTTCTAGAAGGTAAACTAACCTGCTTCCAGGGGCAGAGGACCAAGAAGAGAATCTGGAAAGAAAAGATGGATCTCCTGCTGGTGACCTGTCAGCTTCAAAGCCTGAACTGTAAAGAGAGTTACCATCAATTGAGTCAGCTCGTCATTTTATTATATTTTTTTGAATTGAGAAATCATAATTGTACATGTTAGTGGGGTGTACATAGTGATATTTACATATATGTAATATATAGTGATCAGATCAAGGTAATTAGCATATTCATCATATGAAACATTTTTCAACTCTTTGTGTTGGGAATATTCAATATTCTCTCTCTAGCCACTGGAAACTATATAAAAGATTATTGTTAACTATGGTCTCCGTACAGTGTTATAGAACATTCGAATTTTTAACATTTTTAAAATTTTTGTTATTTTCTTATTTTTTAACTTTTATTTTTTAAGTTCCGGGTCACATGTGGAGGTTTGTTATATAGGTAAATTTGTATCACGGGGATTTGTTGTACAGATCATTTTGTCACCCAGGTATTAAGCCTAGTCTCTACTAGCTATTTTTCCTGATCCTCTCCCTCCTTCCACCCCCCATGCTCCGATGCTCTGACAGGTTCCAGTGCCTGTTGTTCCTCTGTGGGTCCATGGAACGCTAGAACTATTTATCAGGTGCTTTATTCTGCCCAGATACAGGCATGCCTTTTCCCTCATATGTACCATTGCTCTAGTTAAATGTCACCTCCCCAGAAAGGCCTGTGTTGACCACCTTCAATAACACCCTTTCTTCCTGAGTCCCGTTCTAAACCCCTTGTCTCATTTACTTTATTTCAATACACTTGCCTCTACCTGATATTATTACTGAGATCTGCGTATTTGTTTATTGTATGCGTGCCCTCGCACATATTATAACAAAACATTCTCAAGGACAGTGGGGCTTTCCGTGGTTGACTTCTATACATCCAGAAACTAGAACAGTGCCTGCAGGGTATTAGCGTCCACTAAAAAATTTTTGATCGAATGAGTGAATAGCAATGAGTGTTATCAACATCAGACTTTTAATTTATGGATTTGAGTGAGAATTTTCATCTAGTTTTTTCTTTCCGTCCTATTTGTTAATAGGAATGATACTGTGAACCAATGAAGATCACAATGGCTATAGTATTATTACATTCTCTCCCAGAACACAAATATTTCAGATTCAAATGTGTGGTTGATCAGCAGCTGCTAACCACGTAATAGAGTTTTCCCTCTTGCTTTTCCAGCCTGCAAACAGCTAGAGGACCGTAAAATACAAGGTATCCTCTGTGCTCAAGGACAGGCTCTAGACTAATGGAATACAGACTTTAGGTGAGTTGCATGAAGAACTGTTCCAGACTTTTATTTTTAGGGCTCGGATGTTTAAATGAAAGAAAGCTTCAAACTCCCACTCTAATAATCCACAAGGATGTGGAGAGCTTTGCAATGAGGTGAAGTTTTAGTTAATATATTTTTGTTTTAACTATAATGGAGTATTCAACCCAGATTGGTTGGTAGAAAGGGAACTGAAATAGTCCTAGTCATTCTGCTGCTCTTAAACACCTGCTCTTTTCTGTAATCCTTGTAACAGTCACATGATTCCCACCTGAAAAGATGAAGTGGACAACTTATGAATTTTCTACTCTATTCAAAAATTGGCTCCATTTATTATTGTGATTTCCCTTTTAATTATTTGCTATTATGGATAAACTTAAAGAATATATTCAACATGCAACTGACTATGGGGAAATTATTTCTTTTCTTTTCTGGCAAGATGATTGAAGTCCTGAGGAGCCAAATATCCCATAACCATGCCATATTTTTTTGTTTATTTATTTTTTAGAAATAAGTAGGTGCAGGGCACTTTTCATGGGTGTGGTCAATAACCTTGGTGACTGCATGTCCTAGCTTTCCCCAAGACAGCCCCAGTTTTTGTTTGTAGTTCTAGAGTAATTTTTAATAGTGTCCACTTTTTTATCCTCTAATTTGATTCATATGAATAAAAATGTATATGGTCATCCTATAAATGATTTTATCCCACACTGTATTAACAGTGTAATAGGCTTTCAATGGCCCATAGAGACTTTCCCCACAAGTGCAGAAAGGTGATTAACCTACTCTAGGTAGGAAGGAAAAGGGAAAGAAAAGGAAAATCTTAATTTTCATTATCCATCTCAATAATCTGAGATAAATATTCCACATATCAAACCTCTACGCTTTTTGAAGGTTTAAATTTTAAGATCAATTTTTAAAAATAACCTTAACCTTTCCCCAAGATATATCAGTGTCAAAAATTAAAAAATGCACACCAGATTCATATTGTTTGTACAATGTAATGTTCTATATGTTTCACTTAACACAGCAGCATGTTCAATATGAAAACAGATTTTTTAACTCTTACTTGAATTGTGATTCCATATGGTATGTGGATGAATCACTACTTATTTGATCACTAAATTACCAAATATTAAAGAAATATCTTATTATAAGCTAGACACTCATCAGGGACCAAAGAAATCACCAGTAGCAAAATTGACTAAGTCCCTGTCTTCATATGAATTAAGTTCTAGTGTGGATGTTCTGGTGATAATTAAGTACTGACACAGGCATATAACTCAAACCTGTAATTACAAAGGACATAGAAGCAAGCAGTTATAATGGCAAATAGATTATTTTCTCATAAGGTTATAAATAATTTTAAAATTAACATACATACCTGTGCATAAAGCAATGTGTATAGCTCTGATTATTTCCTTTGGCTGGATTCCAAAAAGTGAGATTCTGAAAAGCAAAATTGAGAATCAAAGCATATAAATGCTAAATTTTTGATTTTGAATACGTACTTTCAATTTTTTCTGGAAAAATTGTTCCCATTTTTACTTTCACCAGCAATGCACAAGACTACATATGTCAAGGCACTATCATAGTTTTGGCACTCCAAATTTTTAAAGTCATATTTCTTTCATTGATTAGATTTCTACCTTGTAATGTTCTTTATCCTTTTTTGAGGCATGTCAGTTTTTGGTTTTTTTTTTTTTGCATTTACAAGAGTTCTCTTTTTGTTAAGATTCTGAACCATGATGTTTATTTGCTGAAATTTTTTTCCTGTTTGATATTTAATATGAAATTTATATGAGTTTAATAATACACACCAAAAAATTATGCCATTGAATCCTGTGTGATAGTTTTCTTTTTTGATTTTTTCCACTGGTTTTATGTAAAAAATTTCAAATTATTTCTGTAGGTAGTGTGAGATAAGGGTCAGAATACGTTCATACAGATGTTCAACTGTTACAGCTCTTTATTGAAAACACTATTCTTTGTATGTATCCCCATAAAAGTCATCCTTAATGAGGATTGCATTAAAAACAACATCCTTTTCTTAGTGAATTACCATGATATCTTTGCTAAAACAACAACAACAATCAACCATGTAAGCATGAGTTTATTTGTTGATTTGTTTTTCTGTCTTCTTGATTTATATGCCTATCCTGACACCAATACAATGTTTCCTTAATTACTATAGCTTTATATAAAATTTTGAAGTCAGGTAGCACAAGTTTTAATTGCTTGATTTTCAAATTTCAACCAAATTTGCATTCTTAGGACAAACCTCATGTGGTCATAATATATATGTGTGTATATATATATATTTAGTCTTTTTAACAATGTGTTTCTGTACGTGATTAGCTAAAATTGCATTGAAGATATTTACATTTATATTAATGAAGTGTATTGGACTGTCCTTTTCATTTATTGTAAGGTCTTGTGTGATTCAGGGTGATTCTGTTTTCTTAAGATTACTTGAGAAGTGGCCCCTCCTCTTCTATTTTCTGGTAGAGCTCATATAGAATTTGTATTCTTTCCACTTAAATTGTCTGTGAGTATTCACCAAGGAAGCCATCTGGTTCTGGAGTTTGCTTTGTGGGAAGGCTTTTTACTACAAATTCAATTTATTTACTAGATATGAAGCTATTCAGGTTACCTGTTTCTTCTTAAGTTTTGATACTGTGTGTCTTTCAAGGAATTTGTCTATGTTATCCACGTTATTGAATTAAAGGCATGAAGCTGTTCACAATATCCTCTTACTTTCCATTTAGTGTTTAGAGGACATCCAAAGGACTTGTGTCTTGTATTTTGCTAGTATTTTGTGTTTTTATCTGTTTTCTTTGTCCATTTGTCTAGAAATGTATCTTGTTTTATTATATTTTTGAAAGAGCAGCCCTTGATTTCCTTGACTTTATTGCTTGTCCATTTCTTATCTTCTTGATTTCTCTTTTTATCTTTACGATTTTTTCCTTCCCACTTTGTCCTTAATTTGGTGTTTGTTGTCTAGTTTCTTAAAGCAGTAGCTTAGACTATTAATTTTAAACCTGTCTGTCTTACTAGTACAAACATTTGATGTTAAAAATTTCCTTCCAAGGTCTGTTTAACCTGCATCTACAACTTTGATATGCTGCTTTGTCATTTTCATTTAGTTCAAAATATTTTATAATTTCCCTTAGGATTTCTTCATTGACTCATGTCAAATATTTAAAGGTTTTCTATATGTCTTTGTGTTTTTTATTTTTAGTTTAATTCTATTGTGATCAGAGAAAATACTCTGTGTGATTTTGATGTTTGTGATTTTTTTGTGACTTGTATTACGGGACCGAAGTTTGGCATATCTTGGTAAATATTCCATGAGTGCTTGGAAGTATGTTTATTGGATGGACTTTCTACAAATGTTAATTAGATAAAATTGGTAGATAATGTTCAAGTCTGCTATATTCTTATTAATTTTCTCTTTAATGATTTATGAATGACTGAGAGAGAACTGTTGAAATTTTTAACATTGTGGATTCCTCCATTTCTTCCTTCAATCCTATTTATCACTCTTTTACAAGGTGAATATACTTAGGGTATTCATAATATCTTACCTTTGGTAATATTCTTTGATCTGAAGTGTAATTTTTCTAATATTCATTTAGCCAATTTTTGCTTAGTATTTACATGAGATGCTATTTTGCATGATGTCCCATTCTTTAACTTTTAAATTATGTATATCTTTTTCTTGAAAACAGGTTATTTGTAGATAGCATGATTGCTGTGTTTTTTAAAAAAATTGTTTGTTTGTTTCTTTTCTTTTCTTTTTTCTTTTCTTTTTTTTTTTTTTTTTTGAGACAGGGTCTCACTTCCTTGCCCAGGCTGGAGTGCTGTGGTACAATCGCGGTTCACTGTAACCTTCACCTCCCAGGCCCAGGCCACCTCAGTCTCCTAAGTAGCTGGGAATATAGGCGTGCACCACCACACCCAGCTAATTTTTGTATATTTTGTAGAGATGAGGTCTCATTATTTTGCCTAGGCTAGTCTAGTGCTCCTAGGCTCAAGTGATCTGCCCACCTTAGCCTCCCAAAGTGCTGGGATTACAGGCATGAGCCACCATGCCTGGCCAATTACTGTGTTTCTTACCAACCTAAACATTTCAAGCTTTGAATCAGAGCATGAAAAACAATGATTCTCATTTTTTTTGTCTTAGGATCCCTTTACATACTCTTAAAATTAATGAGAACCCCAATGAGATCTTGTATCTGTTTGTCATATCTATTTATTGGTATTTGCCTTTATCGTTTACCATTGAAAAAATTAAATATGTATTTATTAATTCAGTTTAAAATAACAATAATAAGCTTATTACAGTTAACTGGTAAAATATTTTTTTATTTGGAGATGATCAACAAGAGCCTTAGTTTATTATCCCATTCAAGTATTTCCTTCATGTCCCCAGTCAAGCCTGACACACTTAGATGAAGTAGTTCCTCTCAGGTGTTGGCTGTCAGTGGTCAGAGTCCTGCCTTGGCTACACAGTACCTCATTCCATCTCCTCTGACAGACGCCTGATTCCTTGGGGTTCTGCCAATGAGCCGACAATGGACAACGGGTCGGCTCAGTCAGATGGACTTCACATCTCTTTGTCTCAGTTGAGAGAGGAGGTCGAGCATTAAACGTTTCCCCTCTCACTGCTATTATCTTCTCATTGGGTTTAATCTTTTATAAAAGGCGTTGAAAAGCTATTTGACTTCAGGCTATGTCTGCTTTCTGCAGGGCAAATATCCTTGAGGCAAGAAATACAAAACACTCTGGCATCCATTGTAAAATGGAAGAGAGTGGAACTGAAAATATAAAGAGAATCAGCTCCAATTAGTATTGAATGATAATATGCTGCTGTATCACTCTGGTGGGGGTGTCACAAAAAGGGGCAGAAAATTGGCCCCCTTTTACAAAAAATCGGTTAAAAAAGTCTATGTACATACAAACACACACATATATAGTTACAGTTATAATTAAAGGTATATGTAGTTACATAGTGATGAATATTAAGGAGAGAAAAAGAGTGGAAAGAGATCGTTGGTTTGGAGAGAAGTTGCTTGTGTTTTGTACAGTCTGGCCAAGGGGGACCTCCGTGAGAAGGTGATATTTGAATAAGGTCCTGAAGAGGTTAAGCAGCTCATCACACAGACATCTGGTGCAAGAACATTTCAAGCAATGGGAATACCAAGAGCAAAGGAAACTGAACTGGAAAGGCAAAATAAAGAGAAGGGAAAATATTTGAGTGAAATATAGCGAGAAAGGGGATGATATCTTTAACGTCCAGATGGCTCATATAAATCAATAAGGCACTAACAGACAAATGAGTAAATATTATGAACAAACTACAAAAGAGTAAGTGCAACAGACTAGCAACAACCCAGAAAAATTATCTCTCTACCAACATGAGTAATGAAATAAATGTATACTAGACTAAGGTAGTGTTTCAACTGCTACATTTCAAAGAAACCAAGATAAAAACAAACAAAACAGTTAAAATTATGATACTAGTACTGGCAAGAACTCAGAGAAACAAACGTTAACGTTTTGATGGCCGAAGTGTAAATTGGTATTCTTCTTTGGAAAATCAATTTGGCAATGTGAATCCTAAGCCCAGTGGTCTCAAGAGCAGTCATTCTACCTCTGAGAATTTATCTACTTATATTTGGACATAATTCAAATGTGGAAATATATCCAAATATTTGGATATAATCCTAATGTGGAAAAAGTACTTGCATATGTGTATTCACAAGAGTGGTCAGTGGTATCAGAAGCAAATTAAGTGTCCAGCAACATGATATGAGTTAAGTAAATGTGGCAAATTTTACTCATAAATTCTCGTAAATTAATATGTAGCTATTAAAAGTGATGATTCATAGGCAACAGCATAGATGGAACTGGAGGACATTATGTTAACTGAAACAAACCAGGCACAGAAAAACAAATATCGGCCAGGCACGGTGGCTCATGCCTGGAATCCAAGTACTTTGGGAAGCCAAAGTGTGCAGATCACTTGAGGTAAGGAGTTTGAGACCAGCCTGGCCAACATGTTGAAACCCCCATCTCTACTAAAAATACAAAAAATTAGCCAGGCGTGATGGTGGGTGTCTGTAATTCCAGCTACTGAGGAGGCTGAGGCAGGAGAATCACTTGAACCTGGGAGGTGGAAGTTGCAGTGAGCCAAGATCACGTCATTGCACTCCAGCCTGGGTGACAAGAGCGAAACTCCATCTCAAAGAAAAAACAAAAAACAAAAACAAATATCACATGCTTTCACTTAAATGTGGGAGGTGAAAATTTTAAAAATTGATCACATAGAAATAGAGTAGGATAGTTACTAGAGTTTGGGAAAGAATAAAGTGAGGAGGGTCAATAGGTGCAGAAACAGGGTGAATAAGAACTAGAATTTGGTAGCACAGAAGGGTGACTGTAGTTAACAATACTCTATGGCATATTTTATAATAACTACTAGAGTGGAATTGGAATGTTCTTAAAACAAATAAACGATAAACGAAGTGATTGATACTCCATTCACCCTGATTTGATCATCACCCATTGTTTGCCTGCATCAAAACATCCCATGTACCCCATAAATATATACTGGTCTTAGGTACCCATCATAATTAAAAATAAAGCAATGATTTTTAAAAATAAAAAAAAGAAAACAAAATGATGATTTGAAAACGATTTACTAACACGATGACATAGAAAATGTTTGTGACGTGTTTAAATGGAAGTGGTTGAAATTCTAGAGCATTATGTATGTATCTTGATTACAGTTTAAGTTTATAAACTGCTTTCACATGTATACATGTGCACATTCCCGTGTCTGTATGTGTGTTTATTCTTCCTCCCCGTGGAGGAAAAGTTGGCCTGCACTAGTCAGAACTCACCAGATTGCGGCAGCTGGAAGGGAAAAATGGCAGAGCCGGTCCAAAGGCAGTCTGCGGTAGGAATTCTTACTTCTACCAGCAAGCTTAGACTTTTTCTATTAAACACTTCGACTGATTGGACGAAGCCTATCTACAACATGGAGTAATCTATTTTGCTCAAAGCCTACTAATTTAGATGTTTTTACTTGTTTTAAAATTTATGTTTATTAAACATATTTGTGGTTTACAGTATGATATTTTGATATATACATATACACAGTGAAACAATTACTATAAATTCATCATCTTCCATAGTTACCGTGTGTGTGTGTGTGTGTGTGTGTGTGGTAAGAGACCTCAAAGATATTCTTTCAGCAAAATTTCACTATACAATATAATATTATGAACTATAGTTCTCAAGCTCTACATTATATTGGTAAACTTATTCATCCTACCTTACTGCAAATGTGTATCGTTCAACCTACTTCTCCCTGTTTCTTCCCATTTCCACGCATGATGATATGGTTTGGCTCTGTGTTCCCATCCAAAATCCCATCTTGAATTGTACTCCCATAATTCCCACGTGTTGTGGGAGGGACCCAGTGGCAGATAATTGAATCATGGGGGCAGTTTCCGTCATAATGTTCTCATGGTAGTGAGTAAGTCTCATAATATCTAATGGTTTTATCAGGGGTTTCTGCTTTTGCGTCTTCCCCATTCTCTCTTTGCCTGCTGCCATCCACATAAGACAGGACTTGTTCCTTATTGCCTTCCACCATAATTGTGAGGTTTCCCCAGCCACGTGGAACTGTAAGTCCAATTAAACCTCTTTGGTTTGTAAATTGCTCAGTCTGGGGTACCTCTTTATCAGCAGCATGAAAACAGACTAATACACCTGGTAACCATCGTTCTACTCTCTGTTTTCATTTATTCTCCCTGTTTTTTTTAATTCCACATATAAGTAAGATCTTGCAGTATTTTTCCTTGTGTCTGGCTTATTTTGCTTAGTATAATATCCTCCCGTTTCATTCATTTTTCCACAAACGGCAATATCCCCTTTTAGGCTGAATAAAATTTCTTTGTGTGTGTCTGTGTGTATACCACAATTTCTTTATAATTTCTTTATCCATTTGTCTGTGGACACTTCAGTTGTTTCCGTACTTTGGCTATAGCAAATAACTGCAATGAAGAGGGGGGTATGGCCACCTCTATGGTCATATGTTAGTTCTATCTTTAATTATTTGAAGGTCCTCCATAATATTTTTCATAATGCCTGTATCAATTTACATTCCCACCAACAGTGTATAAGAGCTTCCTTTTCTCCACACCCTTTCCTTTTATCTTTTTTATAATAACCAATCTAAAAGGTATGATGTGATTTCTCATTCTGGTTTTAATTTGTATTTCCCTAATGATTTGTGATGCTTAAATTTTAAAAATATACTGTTTGCCCAAGGCCTTGGGAACCCACCCCTTACAACTGTGTGGCCTGGATGTGAGACATGGAGTCAAATGAAATTATCTTAAGCTTAAGATTTAATGACTCCTCTGCCAGGCTTCAGACTTGCATGGGGCCTGTAGCCCTTTGTTTTGACCAACGTCTCCCTTTCAGAATGGGGGCATTTACCCAATGCCTGTATCCCCATTTGTATCTTGGAAGTAACTAACTTATTTTTGATTTTACATGTGCATAGGTGACAGAGACTTGCCTTTTCTCATATGAGACTTTGGGTTTGACTTTTGAGGTTTTTTTTTTTTTTTTTTTTTTTTTTTGAGATGGAGTCTCGCTCTGTCGCCCAGGCTGGAGTACAGTGGCGCGATCTAGGCTCACCGCAAGCTCCGCCTCCCAGGTTTACGCCATTCTCCTGCCTCAGCCTCCCGAGTAGCTGGGACTACAGGCGCCTGCCACCATGCCCGGCTAGTTTTTTGTATTTTTTTAGTAGAGACAGGGTTTCACCATGTTAGCCAGGATGGTCTCGATCTCCTGACCTCGTGATCCTCCCGTCTCGGCCTCCAAAAGTGCTGGGATTACAGGCTTGAGCCACCGCGCCCGGCCTGACTTTTGAGTTAATTCTGGAATGAGTAAATTCTTTGGGGGACTGTTGTGAAGGTATCATTGTATTTTGAAATGTGAGAGGGACATGAGATTTGGGAACCGCCAGGGGTGGAATAATATAGTTTGGCTCTGTGTCCCCCCTCAAAGCTCATGTCAAATTCGAATCCTCAGTGTCAGAGGAGGGGCCTGACTACAGGTGACTGGATCATGGTGTGGACTTCCCCTTTGCTGTTCTTATGATAGTGAATGAGTTTAAATGAGATCTGGTTGTTTAAAACTGTGTAGCACTTCTCCCTTTGCTCTGTGTCTCCTGCTCCATCATGGAAAGATGGCTTCCACTATGTCTTCCCCTTTGTCTTCCACTTTGATTGTAAGTTTCCAGAGGCCTCACCAGGGGCAGAAGCTTGTGCATCCCACAGAATTGTGAACTGATTAAACCTCTTTTCTTTATAAATTACCCAGAATCAAGTATTTCTTTATAGCAGTGTAACAATAAATTAACATACTATTCATATTTCCCTGATGGTTAGTGATACTAAGCAGAGAATTTTTTTAAATGTACCTGTTGGCCTTTCATATGTCTTCTTTTGAGAAAATTCCGTTCGGGTCATTTGTTCTTGTTTTAATTGGGTTATTTGTTTTCTTGCTGTGGAGTTGTCTGAGTTCTTTATGTATTTTGCATATTAACCTCCTAACAGATATAAGGTTTGCAAATATTTTCTCCCAATTCATAGGCTCCCTTTACATTTTGTTGATTGTTTCCTTTGTTGTGCAAAAGCTTTTAGGTTGATGTAGTCTCACTAGTTTATTTTTGCTTTTGTTGCCTGAACTGTTGGAATATTTTAAAAAATTATTGCCAAAGTCAATATCAAGGAGGTTTTCTCCTGTGTTTTCTTCTAAGAGTTTTGCATTCTCAGGTCATATATTTAGATCTTTTAGCCATTTTGTGTTGACTTTTATGTGTGGTGTAAGGTAAGAGTTCCGTTTCATTTTTTGAGTATAGATATTTAGTATGCTCCACATTATTTTATTCATTTCAAATTTTATTTTAGATACAGGGGTACATGTGCAGGTTTATTAAATGGGAATATTTTGTGATGCTGAGGTTTGGAGTACAGGTCCTGTCACCCAGGTAGTGAGCATAGTATCTAATATATAGTTTTTGAACCTACACCCCCATCCACTCTGTAGTAGTCCACATTGTCTACTGTTCCTATATTTATGTCCATCTGTGCTCAGTGTTTAGCTCCCACTTACAGTGAGAACATGTGATATTTGGTTTTCTGTGTCTGCATTCATTCACTTAGAATTATGGGTCCATCCATGTTATTACAAAGGACATGATTTCATTCTCTTTTATGACTCCATAGTATTCCGTGGGGTATATGTACTATATTTTCTCTATTTACTCCACCATTGATGGGCACCTAGGCTGATTCCATGTCTTTGCTATTGTGAATAGTAATGTGATGAACATATGTGTGCATGTGTCTTCATGGTAGAATAACTTGTATTTTTTTTGGATATATACCCATTAATGGAATTGCTAGGTCTAATGATAGTTCTAAGTTTTTTGAGAAATCTCCAGACTGCCTTCCACAGTGGCTAAACTAACTTATATTCCCACCGGCAGTGTATCAGCAATTCCCTTTTCTCCACATTCTCACCAGCCTTTGTTATTTTTTTTTTTCTTTTCAACAATAGCCATTCTGATTGGTATGAGATGGTATCTCGTTGTGGTTTTGATTAACATTTGTCTGAAGATTAGTTGATGTGCAGCATTTTAAAATATTTGTTGGCCACTTGTACATCTTTTCTTCAGAAGTATCTGTTCATGTCTTTTGCTCATTTTTAATGGAGTTATTTTTTTTCTGTTGATTTAAGTTTCCTATAGTTTCTGAATATTAGAACTTTGTCAGATGCATAGTTTACAGATATCTTCTTGTATTATGTAAGTTGTCTGTTTACTCTATTGATAGTTTCTTTTATTGTGCAGAACTTCTTTAGTTTAATTAGGTGCTACTTGTCTATTTTTGTTTTTCTTGCAGTTGTTGTGGGAAACTCAGCTGCAATTTCATTGCCTAGGCCAATGTCCAGAATGGTGTTTCATAGTTTGTCTTTCAGGATTTTTATAGTTTGAGGTATTACATTTAAAGCTTAAATTAATTTTGTGTTAACTTTTGTATATGGTGAAAAGTAGGAGACCAAATTCGATCTTCTTCAGATGGCCAGTCACTTATCTCAAAACCATTTATTGAATAGAGTCTTTCCCCATTGCTTGTTTTTATAGGCCTTATCAAAAATCAGATGACTATAGGTATGCAACTTTCTTTCTGAGTTTTCTATTCTGTTCCATTGTGTCTGTTTTTTGTACCTGTACCATACTGTTTGGGTTACTGTGGCTTTATAGTGTAGTTTGTAGTTGGGTAATATGATGCTTCTGGCTTGGTTCTTTTTGCTCAGAATGACTATTCACACTGTTTTTTGGTTCCATATGAATTCTAGAACAGTTTTTATCTATTCTAAAATGACATTGATAGTTTGGTAAAAATAGCATTGAATCTATAAGTTGCTTTGGGCAGTATGACCATTTTAGCAATATTGATTTTTCCAATCGATGAGCATGGAATGTTTTTCCATTTATTTGTGTCATCTCATTTCTTTCAGCATTGTTTCATAGTTTGCTTTGCAGAGATCTTTCACCTCCTTGGTTAGCTGTGTTTCTAAGTATTTCATTTCTTGTGACTATTGAAGTAGGATTGTGTTATTGATTTTACTCTCACCCTGGACATTATTGGTGTATAAAAATGCTACTGATTTTGTACACTGATTTTGTATCCTGAAACTTTACCACGTCTAGGAGACTTTTGACAGAATCTTTAGGATTTTCTAGTTCTAGAATCATATCATCAGTGAAGAGAAAGTATGACTTCTCATTTTCTTATTTGGATGCCTTTTATTTCTTTTTCTTGTCTGATTGCTCTGGCTAGGATTTTCAGTACTATGTTGAATAGGAGTGGTGAAAATGGGCATCCTTGTCTTGCTCCAGCTCTCAAGGCAAATGATTTGAGGTTTTGCCCATTCAGTGTGATGTTGGCTATGAGTTTGTCTCAGATGGCTCTTATTATTTTGACATATGTCCCTTCAAGGCCTAGCCTGTTGAGGGTTTTTGTTATGAAGAGATGTTGGAACTTATTGAAAGCATTTTCCACATCTATTGAGATGATCTTGTGGTTTCTGTTTTTGATTCCGTGTATGAGATGAATCACATTCATTATTTTGCCCATGCTGAAACCACCTTGCATTCCAGGAATAATGCCTAGTGGATTAGGAGTTGCTATTGTTACATCAGATAAAACAGACTTTATTCATTTATTTAATTTTTTTAGACAGGATCTTACTCTGTCACCCAGGCTTGAGTGCAGTGTCATGTGGCACACACACGACTCATTGCAGCTGGAACCTCCTGGACTTAAGTGATTCTCCTGCTTCAGCCTCCTGTGTACTTGAGCACACAAGCACGTCCCACTATGCCTGGGTAATTCTTTCTTTGTTTTTGTTGTTTGTTTTTTGGTAGAGACAGGGTCTCACTTTGTTGCCCAACCTGGTTTCAAGCTCATGGCCTCAAGCAATACTCCTATCTTGGCCTCCCAATGTACTTGGATTATAGGCACCACACCTGGCCAAAACAGATTTTAAACCAATAAAAATTAAGTAGAACAATGAAAGGCACTATATAATGATAAGGGGTACAATCCAACAAACAGCCTTAACTATCCTAAGTATATACACACCCCACATTCAAGCACCCAGATTCATAAAATAGCTCCTTCTTGGCCTACAGAAAGACTTAGACAAGCACACAATAGGGGAAGACAAACATCCCACTGACAGTTTTAGAAAAATTATACAGGCAAAAATCTAACAAAGAAACTCTGGACTTAAACTCAACACTTGACTAAGTGGACCTAATAGACATCTACAGAACACTCCACCCAACAACCACAAAATGTATATTATTCTCATCTGTGCATAGAATATATTCTAAGATCAACCATATGCTCAATCATAAAGCAAGACTCAATAAATTTTAAAAATAAGAAATTGCACCAAGTACACTCTCATACCACAGAACAATAAAAATAGAAATCGATCCCAAGAAAGCTCTCAAAACTACACAAATACAAGGAAATCAAACAACTTACTCCTGAATAACTCCTGGGTGTACACTGAAGTTAAAGCAGATATAAAGAGTTCTGTGAAATTAATGAAAATAGGGACACAACTTCCTAAAATCTCTGAGATTCAGCCAAAACAGTATTAAGAGCCAAGTTTCTAGCCTTAAACATTTTCATCGGGAAGTTAGAAGATCTCAAATTCACAATCTAACTCTGTACCTAAAGGAAATTGAAAAAAAGAACAGACTAACCCCAAAGTTAGCAGAAGGAAAGAAACAACTAAAATTAGAGAATAACATAATGAAATAGAGAAAAGGTAGATGAAACAAAAAGTTGTATTTTTGAAAAAATAAATTTAAGACTGATACACTCCTAGTTAAATTAATAAAGAAAAATAAGGCCGGGCGCGGTGGCTCAAGCCTGTAATCCCAGCACTTTGGGAGGCCGAGACGGGCGGATCACGAGGTCAGGAGATCGAGACCATCCTGGCTAACACGGTGAAACCCTGTCTCTACTAAAAAATACAAAAAACTAGCCGGGCGAGGTGGCGGGCGTTTGTAGTCCCAGCTACTCGGGAGGCTGAGACAGGAGAATGGCCTAAACCCGGGAGGCGGAGCTTGCAGTGAGCTGAGATCACGCCACTGCACTCCAGCCTGGGCTACAGAGTGAGACTCCGTCTCAAAAAAAAAAAAAAAGAAAAAAGAAAAAAAGAAAAATAAAGAGAAGATCCAAATAAGCACACTCAGAAAAGACCAAGATAATATTATAACTGATTGCACAGAAATGCAAAAGATCCTTAGAGGCTACTATGAACAACTTTATGCACACAAATTAGAAAATCTAGAGGAAATGGATAAATTCCTGGAAGCTCACAATCTCCTGAGATTAAATCAGGAAGAGATCGAAACCCAGAATAGATGAATATCAACTTCTAAAATTGAATTAGCAATAAATAACCTAGCAACCATTGTGGAAGACAGTATGGTGATTCCTCAAGGATCTAGAATCAGAAATACCATCTGACCCAGCAATTCCATTACTGGGTATATACTCAAAGGAATATAAATTATTCCATTATAAATATACATGAATATATATCTTTATTGCAGCACTATTCACAATAGCAAAGATATGTAACCAACTCAAATGCTCACCAATGATATACTGGATAAAGAAAATGTGGTACATTTATACCATGGAATACTATGCAGTCACAAAAAGGAATGAGACTAGGTCCGTTGCAGGGACATGGATGAAACTGGCAGCCATCATCCTTAGCAAAGTAACACAGGAACAGAAAACCAAACACTGCATGTTTTCACTCATAAGTGGGAGTTGAACATTGAGAACACATGGACACAGGGAGGGGAACAACACGTACCAGTGCCTGTTGGGGCAGGGAGCAAGGGGATAGAGAGCATCAGGACAAAGAGCTAATGGATGTGGGACTTAAAACCTAGGTGAGGGTAAGTACTGTAAACCACCATGGCACATGTATACCTATGTAACAAAGCTGCATGTTCTGCACGTGTATCCCAGAACATAAAGTTAAAATCAATAAATAAAATTTAAAAAAGAACCTTACAAGCAAAACAAAACCCTGGACAAGAAGGAATCATAGCTGAATTCTACCTGACATACAAAGAAAAACTGATACCAATCCTACTGAAAGTATTCCAGAAAATCAAGGAGGGGTTCCTCCCTCACTCATTCTATGAAGCCTACATTGCCTTGTTGCCAAAATCTGCCAGAGAGTCAACCAGAAAAGAAAACTTCAAACCAATATCCCCCTCGAACATAGAAGCAAAAACCCTCAACAAAATAACTAGCAAATCAAATCTAGCAGCACTTCACTACTTATTGAAGAGACTGTCTTTTCCTCATTGTGTCTTTTTAGTGCAGTTCTTGAAAATTAGTTCACCATATATGCATGAGTTTATTTCGGGTCTTTCTATTTTGTTCCATCGGTCTATGTGTCTATTTTTATGTCAGTACCATATTGGGTTTTTTAAAAGTTAATTCATGTCATTTTGACTTTTATCATTAAGATTTAATTTTGTCTATATTAGGTAAATACTATACATGATTCCAAAGTCAAATCTACCCAATAAGACTTTTGCTAAGGAGTCTAGCTTCCATCTTTTCTTTCACTCCATTTTCTCTTTCTCCCTGGAGATAACCATTCTTATTAGCAGTACTGTACTGTTTTGATTCCTACTATACTGCAGATGTATGATATCTTTGTAATATAATTTGAAATCAAAAAGTGTGATGCCTCCAACTTTTCTTTTTCTCAAATTCTATGACTTTCAGGGTCTTTTATGGTTCTATACAATCTTAGAATTTTTTATGTTTTTTGAACAGTGCCATTTGAGTTTTGATAGGGATTGCATTAAGTTTGCATATCACTTTGGATAGTATGGACATAATTCTTCCAGTCCATGAAAATTTACTATTTTTCTGTGTATTCCTGTCATCTTCAATTCCTTTGATTGATGTTTTATAGTTTTCAATGTATACACCTTTCACCTCCTTAAATTTGTTCCTAAGTATTTGATTCTTTTTGATGCTATTATAAATAGGATTGTCTATTGATTTATTTGTCAGAAAGATTGTTTCATGTGAAAAAATTAAATGTTAGCCTCATCTAAAAAATACTTTCCCAGAAATATTTAGAATAATCTTGATCAAATATCTGGACTTCATGGTTTAGCCCAATTGACACATAAAACTAACTATCACAGCCTCCAGCAGCTTCAGGTTTCCATTATGCTTCAAGCTCATAATGCTATGAGACAAAAAGAGCACCCTTCCTTGATGGCTCTAGCAAAGTTCAGGAGAAGGTTGGGTTGCCTTGATGTACACAGGAATCTCTAATCCCAGTGAGCGGGGATTGGCATATTAGTGTTTGACATGCCTAAGTCACACAGAGTGAAGTAGAAGGGGCAGCCCCAATTCTACCAATAGAATGGGTTTCTTAAAGAAAAGGCATAGAGAAAAAGGAGGATAAAACAGGAATGTTGAGTAGATAGAAGTTCTGAGTATATGTTCCTGCAGACATTATCCTAGCCAACCTGCGTAGCACTTTCCATATTGCACTAATATACTCTAATATCTTTTTTATTTTCCAAGTACATTTCTTTATTTGTTCAAAAGGATAAAAGAGGAGATAATTTCTGTCTTTCCTGGTTGCACCATAACTTTAGAATTGTTTATATATATGAATACATCTGTTTTCCAACAGCACTGACAAATTCACATCTATCTTAATCGTAAAGGGTTTTAAAACCATTTCTCAAGATTAAGAGTCAAACATCAGGGTCTTGTTAGACCAGAAAATAGACCTATGTGGATATATGTACTACTAACAACAATCCCAAAGACTTTCCTGTGGGATGGAGTTGGACTATATCCAAGGGGTCCCAGATGGCTAGCAGGTAGGAGTAATAATAAGAAAAAAAATCAGTATAAAGAAAAATTATGGAATTTATGCCCGTGGAAGATAATAAGCTCCCTATAAATGGTGACATTTAGGGAGATGCCATAGTATTACTGATTAGGGAAATTGCTTATACATAACACAGGGAGTTAGACTAGAATCTAAGGATTCATCATTTTTTCTTTCAAGTCCTAAATATGCGTAGCAAACCCAGGAGTGTTAGGGTTGAGTGGAATAGTGAAGGTGTACCTACTTATATTTCTTAATGTAACAATAAATATGTCGCCGGGCGCGGTGGCTCAAGCCTGTAATCCCAGCACTTTGGGAGGCCGAGGTGGGCGGATCCCGAGGTCAGGAGATCGAGGCCATCCTGGCTAACACGGTGAAACCCCGTCTCTATAAAAAATACAAAAAAACTAGCTGGGCGAGGTGGCGGGCGCCTGTAGTCACAGTTACTCGGGAGGCTGAGGCAGGAGAATGGAGTAAACCCGGAAGGCGGAGCTTGCAGTGAGCCGAGATCCGGCCACCGCACTCCAGCCTGGGCGACAGAGCCAGACTCCGTCTCAAAACAAAACAAAACAAAACAAAAAAAACAATAAATATGTCAATGAGGACCCATTTTAGGAAAATCCAGCTTATTCTCTCTGCTGAAATAAATGTTGGATTTTAATATCAAAATACTTAATACTTTGACTTTTTTGCTTCTCTTGCAGAACATGTTTGATTATTCAACCTTGCATTTTCAAGAGGTAGTGCTCATTTTTACAAATTGATAAAAAAGGAGGAAATTTGAAAGCTAATTTTAAATTGTTTTGCCATAGGCCTTGAACTACGCTCAATGTCTTCATCTTCTAAGAATTTTTGGGCAGAAGAGACGTAGTAATTTTATTGACCTAGATGATAGTTTCTCATGAATGTAATTCTCATATATTCATTCAAAAAGTATGCCTTCAAGTCTTCACATTTAAATGCTGAAATCCTATTTATGTTTTAGAATGACAACTCAGAGGAAACAAGTAATTGAAGGAAAAATGAAACAAAAATTCAATTTACAGCATGCATGAAGAAGGTTAAAAATCAATTTAACAAAAAGGTACCATCCAGCTTAAAAATTTTTCATTGTATAGGTCAAAATAACCAAGAATTAGCAATTTCAACATAATAATGATAGTAATCATAATAAACAAAAGAGAAAAATGAAGAAAATATTAGAAGAAAAATTACAACAAAATCAAATGTTAAATATTAAAGTAATAATATTTTTAAATAAGTAGAGCTGTGAACAAATTGAATCAAAACTAGATCAAATTAGCTATATGCAAAAACCACAATCCACACTTCATACATTTAAAAAAATTTAACTCAAAAAGTGTAATGAACATAAAGGTAAAACCTGAAAGTACAAAATATGACTAAGAAACTATAGGAATTAATATTTGTCACCTTGGATTAAGCAGAGATTTTTTTAGCCAGATTTATAAAGGGAAAAAGTTGATCAATTGTACTTCATCAAAATGAAGAACATCTTCTAAAAAGAAATTGTTAAGAAAATACTGCACCCGTCAACCCTAGAATAAACATTATTCTCATCTGTATACAGAACTTACTCCAAGATTGTCCACATGCTCAGCCATAGAGCAAATCTCAATAAATTCAAAAAAATCAAAGTCATACCAACCGTACTCTCAGACCACAATGGAATAAAAATACAAATCAATACCGAAAAGATCTCTCAAAACCACTCAATTACATGGAAATTAAACAACTTGCTCCTGAATGACTTTTGGTTAACAGTGAAATAAAGACAGAAATAAACATTTCTTCTAAATAAATAAAAACAGATTCACAAAATACCCAAATCTCTAGAAAAGCAAAAACAGTGCTAAAAGTTTATAGCACTAAATGCCTACCTCAAAATGTTAGAAACAACTCTGATTATGTAATATCACAAATATATGAAATAGAGAAACAAGAACAAACTAACACCAAAGCTATCAGAAAAAAATAAATAACTAAAATCACCATGGAAGTAAGTGAAATTAAGACCCAAAAATCCATACAAAGAATGTCTATTATTTGAAAGAATAAAGAAGATTGATAAACTCCTAGAGGCTGGGTGCAGTTTCTTCATGCCTGTAATTCTAGCACTTGAAAAGGCTGTGGTGGGAGGATGACTTGATCCCAGAAGTTTGAGATCAGCTTGGGCAACATAGTGAGATCCCATTTCTATAAAAAACATAAAAATTAGCCAGGCATGGTGGCACACAGCTATCATCCCAGCTACTGTGCATGCTGAGATGAGAGTATTTTGTATGCCCAGGAATTTGAGGCTGCAGTAAACTATGATCACACTACTGCACTCAGTCTGGGCAACAGAGTGGGAATCTGTCTTAAAGGAAAAAAAGAGGAAGAAGAAGAAGAGGAGGAGGAAGAAGAAGAGGAAGAAGGAGGAGGAGGAGGAGGAAGAAGAAGAAGAAGAAGAAGAAGCAGAAGGAGGAGGAGGAGGAGGAGGAGGAGGAGGAGGAAGAAAAGGAAGAGGAGGAGGAAGAAACCACTAGCTACATTAACAAAGAAAAAATTGAGAGAAGATTCAAATAAGCACAATTAGAAACAACAAAGGTACCAACATCACAACTGATCCCACAAAACATGTGAAAGAGATTTTATGAAGTCTTCTATGCACACAACTAGAAAGTATAAAAGAAATGGATAAATTTCTGGAAACTTACAATCTCCCAAGATTGAATCAGGAAGAAATTCAAGCACCGAATAGACCAATATCTGGCTCTGAAATTGAATCAGTAATAAGAAACCTACCAACCAAAAACAGCCCTGGATCAGATGGATTTACAACCAAATTCCCAGAGATACAAAGAAGAGCTGGTACCAATTCTACTGAAAGTATTCAAAAAATTGAGGAGTAAGAACTCCTCCCTAACTCATTCTACAAAGCCAGCATCACTCTGATACTACAACTTGGCAAAGACACTCTGAAAAAAGAAAACTACAGGTCAATATCTCTGAAGAAGATACTTGCAAAAATCGTCAACAAAATTCTAGTAAACTGGATTCAGCAGCACGTGAAGGAGTTAATTCATCATGACCAAGTAGGCTTCATTCCTGAGGTGCAAGTTTGTTTCAACATAAGCAAGGCAAAAAGTGTGATTTACTACACAGACAAAATTAAAAACAAAGACCATATGATCATCTCAATAAATGCAGAAAAAGCTTTCAATACACTTCAACATTCCTTTATGATAAAATCCCCCAAGAAACTAGGCAATGAAGAAACATACCTACAATAATAAGGGCTATCTATGACAAACCCATAGTCGATCTCATTTACTTTCATCATTCCTATTCAACATAATACTGGAAGTGCTAGTCAGATCAATCAGGCAAAAGAAATAAATGAAAGTTATCCAAATAGGAAAATAAGAAGTAAAGCTATATGTTTTTGCAAGTGATATGGTTTTATACCTAGAAAACACTAACAACTCCACCAAAACGCTGCTGGAACTAAGAAACTTCAGTAAAGTTTCAGGATAGAAAAATAATGTATGAAGGTAAGTAAGATTTCTATACACCAATCATATTCCAGCTGAGGGCCAAATAGAGAATGCAATCCCATTTTATAATAGCCACATGAAAAAAAAACTTAGGAATATATCTGACTAAGGAGGTGAGAGATCTCTATGGGAAGAACCTACAAAATACTACTAAAAGAAATCAGAGATAACAAAAATAAATGGGAAAAAATTTATGCTAATGGATTAAAAGAATCAATATCACTAAAATGACCATACTATCCAAAGCAATTTACAGATTCAACGTTATTTCTATCAAACTAAAAATGTCATTTTTCACAGAATTGGAAAAAATTATTCTGAAATTCATAGGAAATGTAAAAGGAGCCTGAATAGCCAAAGTAATCCTAAGGAAAGGGGACAAAGTTGGAGGCATCACATTACTCAACTTAAAACTATACTACAAGGCTACAGTAAACAAAACAGCATGGTTCTGGTACAAAAAGAGACATATGGACCAATGGAACAAAATAGAGAACCTAGAAATAAACCTGCACACCTAACAGACATCTGATGTTTGGGAAAGTCAACAAACATAAATCATGGGAAAAAGAATACCTATTCAATAAATGATGCTGCGATAGCTGGCTAGCCATTTGCAGAAGAATGAAACTGCACCCTTACCTTCCACCATACAAAAATTAACTCAAGAAGAATCAAAGATAAGACCCCAAACTGTAAGAATCATAGAAGAAAACCTAGAAAATACCGTTCTGGACATCAGTCTTGAAAAATAATGTATGACTAAGTTCTCAAAAGCAATTGCAACACAAACAAAAATAAACAAGTGGGACCTAAATTAACTAAAGAGCTTCTGCACAACAAAAGACTATCAACAGAATAAACAGGCAGCCTACCGAATGGGAGTGAATGTGTGCCAACTATGCATCCAACAAAGATCTAATTTCCAGAATCAATAAGGAATTAAACAACTGAACAAGCAAAAAACAACCCCATTAGAAATGAGCGAACACATGAACAGATACTTGTAAAACGAAGACAAGTGCCAAAAAGACATATGAAAAAATGCTCATTATCTCTAATCGTCAGAGAAATGCAAATCAAAACCACAATGGCACCAGCTCACACCAGTCAGAATAGCTAGTGTCAGAAGACAAAAAACAACAGATGTTGGCGAGGTTGCAGAGAAAAGAGAATGCTTGTGTACTGTTCATGGGAATGTAAATTAGTTCAGCCACTGTTGAAAGCAATGTGGAGATTTCTCAAAGAACTTAAAACAGAACCATCATTTTAGCCAGCAATCCCATTCCTGAGTAAATATTCAAAAGAAAAGATACAATTCTACCAAAAAGACACATGCACCTGCATGTCCATTGCAACACTATTCACAATAGCAAAGACACAGAATCAACCTAGATACCCATCAATGTTGGACTGAATATAGAATATTTAGTACATATACACCATGGATTACTACACAACCATAAAAAAGAAATCATACCCTTTGCAGCAACATGGATGCAGCTGGAAGCCATTATCCTAACTGAATTAACACAGGAACAACAACAACAAAGGCAAATACCACATGTTCTCACTTGTAAGTGGTAATTAAACACTGAACAATCATGGATATAAAGATGGCAACAATAGACACTTGGGAATACTAGAGTTGGGAATAAGGGGATCAAGAGTTGAAAAATTAACTGCTGGGTACCGTGCTCAGTACCTAGGTGACAGCATCATTCATACCACAAACTTCAGCATCGCACCATATACCCAGGTAACAAACCTGCACACATAACCCCTGAATTTAAAATAAAAGTTGGAAAAAAGATAAAATAAAGGCTTGTAATGGGGTCCGGGGGAAAGAAAGAACAAGCCATGCACTGAAATAAAATATCCTCAGTCACCTATTTGAGAAAGGACTTGTGGTCAGAAAACCTAGAGAACTCTTAAAATTTAGTAATTTAAAGAAACACACTACTCTATTAAAAATGAAGAAAATATCTGAACAGATATAGCACTAAAGAAAATATGTGGATGTCATATAAATACATGAAGAGATACTTAACACTATTAGTTGTTAGGAAAATGGAAATTAAAGCCACATTGGAAATCACTACACATTTGTTAGAATAGGTAACAAAATAATAAAGACAATGACAAAAATATTAAGTGTTGATAAGAACATAGAACAACTGAAATTCTCATACATTCCTGATTGTGTGCAAAGCATTACAACTGATTTGTGAAAATTTTGGCAGTGTCTTATACAGTTTGACATACTCACTCCAAGCTGTTTAATCAAGTGAAATGAAATTTTATGTTCACACAAACCTCTGTATGCATATCATTATGGTGGCTTTATTCATAAACACTGAAAACTAGAAACAACTTAAAATGTTCATCAACTAGGGAATGGGTAAGCAAACTGGTTCATCCAATCAAAGAGAGTCAAGTCTTGAAACACTAAACAACATGGATGAGTTTCAAATGCATTTGAAACTCAATGAAAAAGTAGGGTTTAAAAGACTGCATACTTGTGCTTACATCTATATGACCTTCTTGCAAAGACAAAACTGTTAATATAAGGACAGTAAACAGACCAGTGTTTGCCACGGGTTGATGGTGGCATGAAAAAGGATGTGAGGGAATTTTCTTCTATATCTTGACTATGGTAGTAGTCCTTTGACTATATTTGTCAAGACTAGTAGGACTGTGCACTAAAAAAATGTGAACTTTACTGTGTATAACTTACACTTCAATAAAATAAATGGAAACATAGTACTAAGTCACATAAGTTTTGGCTTTAGTAAACAAGCACATTGCTGTCCTGCGGCATCCTCTCAATAGCCTTCTTGGTCTAGATCCGAAATTCCAGAAGGTGAGACTTAGCAACGTGGCATACCTATGTGTACTTAACACAGGATGGGCCGCCTGCCAAAGACAGGCAGCTTCTCAAGCTGCCAGGATGTATTCCTCAACTCCCATTAATCCCATTAAGAACAAGCCAATGACTTTAATTTGGATTCCTGATTGAACTATAAATTGCATTCCATCTGCTTTGTAGTCTAAGCAACAGATAGGCCAACACTTCCTGGAGAGGAATTTGCTTAAATGCTCAAATTGGGGAAATGGGCAGCTGAAGATATAGGTGTCAAAGCTCTGGTCATTAGAGAAATCTCCTTCAGCCCGAGTGTGAGAGGAAACATTTTCTTGATGTCTCCGTTTGTCCCTCGTAGGCCCATCTGGCATTTGTGGTGATACAGAAAAGTGTGCTAATATGACTGATAAAAGTATAAAATACTCCCAGTTTTTCCTTGGGGAAAATGTTCCAAGACCCCCAGTATATACCTGAAACTGCAAATAGTACCAAATCCTATAGATACTGTATTTTTCTCTACCCAGACATACCAATGATAAAGTTTATATTCTAAATTAGGCATAGTAAGAGATTAACAATAATAACTAACAATAAAGTAGAAAAATCAGAGATAACAAAAATAAATGGGAAAAATAACAAATAATAAAAAGTTATAATAAAAAACAACAAAAAGTTATGTGAATATGGTCTCTCTGAAAATATCTTATTGTACTTTCGGCACCGATGTTTGAATCTCAATTCATTTTGTGTAACTGAAACCATGGAAAGCCAAACCTCAGGTAGGGGGAGACTGCTGTATTTTTTATCATCTGTTTGTGCAGCTCTACTCCAGGCTGGCTGACTTGCCCCAAGCTGTCCTTGCTCAAGGAGAGTTTCTGATATGGGTTTCTAAGGTGTTTTCAAATTGTTGCCCTACTCTTACATCGTAGTTGGTACTTTTCTTTAAGAAAACGCATTATTCCAGTAGGACTGGAGGCATTGTTTTGCCATCAGAGTAGGGGGAATTTCAGAGCTTTAATAGTACTGAATATTTCCAAGTCAGAGGAGATAGCTGAAGTCTACAGTCTAGAATCCTGTGTGGTGAAACAAGTTATTGAAGTGACTGTTCCTAACTAAATAGGCTCTGTGTTTGCCTACTCAGTTTCTTCACCTCTTCTATCCTTCAAAGAAGAGCCTGCATAGCCAACCGGGTTCTTTGGAATTCCTGGGGTGCAAAATAGAGAGAAGAGTTGAAGGCTGGAAAGAAATGAGCCTCTTGGGATGAGATAAGAGAAAATTTTCAAAGAGTGTTGAGGGAGGTGATGGAGTAGTTATACTGTGCAAAGAAAATGAATGGAAGAGAACATAATATTTTAGGCTGAATTGCTATCATCTACATTCAAGATATGCCCCCAAACCTATGGAAATAAAAAATTTAAAAAATAAAAATCATAATAGAAAGATAAAAATAAAAAAAGACTTGCCAAAAAGAACCTGACTTAGTTTATATTTAATTCGGATTCCTCACCTTTTGTGATGTTTAGTTATTTTTCTTGTTCTGCTCTGGATTTGACCAGATGGCTGAGCCTGGACTATGACTATGGCAAATTTTTGCTTTAGACCTGGGTGTTACCTTGTCTTTCCCCTATTACTCACTCCTGTATATGATTCCTCATCAAAATACTGGTTTTACCTTAGAATTCTGCCTTGATTCCTCTTCATGACAACCACAAATCATTTTCTTATGTGAAGAGACTTTTAAGACACCCTCTTCAACTCTCTGTCTACATCTAGTCTATCCTCATTAATTGTTTTTCTATAATACCACAAGAAAAATCTTTCTAAAATGGAAATGTATTTCTGGTTGCCTCTTGCTTAATACTCTTAATAATTTTCCACTGCTCATGAGATAAGATCCAAACCCTTATCAGGGTACTGGAGATCATCCATGGTTTCCATCCAACCTCTTTCAACCTCATTTCCAACCAGATTCCAAGTACTCAGACCAGGCTTGACTCCATTTACCGCATTTCATGCCTTTGTTTATAATCTCTTCGTTTGGAATGTTCTTCCTAAGTGTCTACCTTGTTCTCAAATTTCTGTCCCTCCTTAAGTGCTCATCTTGAGGAATATTCTCTTTTCTGGAATCTTCTCCTCCGTACTTTCTCAGCATCCTGTATTTCTGACCATTTTTTCTCCCACCACATATATATGGGAGAACCATGAGATAAATCAATATTAGAAAAAGGCCAGGTGCAGTGGCTCACATCTGTAATCCCAGCACTTTGAGAGGCCAAGGTGGGCTGACTGCTTAAGCCCAGCCTATGTGTAACATGGCAAAACCCTGTCTCTAGTCTGCACAAAAAAAAAAAAGAAAGAAAAAATAGCGGTGCATGGCACATGCCTGTGTTTCAGCTACTTGGGGGTTGGGAAGATCACCTGAGTCCCAGAGGTTGAGGCTACAGTGAGCTAAAAAATAAAAATAAAAAATAAAAAAAGAAAGAAAAAAATTACCCTAAGATGAACATATTTATTAAATAGAGTACATTAGCTTTTCTTTGTTTCAACCCCCTGATTCCAGAATAAGATATTAGCCCTAGTGAAAGGTCATCAAATGGTTGTACTTGATTTTATTTTTACTTATTTCTGTATAAAAACAATATCTTCCTTCCTACCCAGTGAATTATGTGGCAACCTTATAATGCAACCAACACAAGTTGTAGGCAGCTTTTTGAAAAAAAACTTTGTAAATACAAAATTCACATATCATATAATGTATCTGTCTAAAGTGTACAATTCAATATTTTAAAAATATATTAACTGGGTTGTGTGAGCATCCGAATCATCTAATTCTAGAATATTTTTGCCTCTCTTAAGAGGTACTACTATACTGTCAGCAGTCATGGCCCATTGTCTCCGACCCTACCCCTGCTGCTGGCAGCCAATAATCTACTTTCTGTCTCTATAAATTTTGCCAATCTGAACATTTCATATAAATAGACTCATACAAGATATGGTTTTCCATCACTATGTCTTACTGTTTTTTGTTAAAAACAATACATTTTAGAGAACTTATTCTAATATATTGTTACTTGCATGTCCTTTAATTTTTTGTTAAAAACTGGACATTTTAGTTTATATAGTGGAGCAACTTTGGATATTGACCTCCCCAGAGGGTTATTGTTACTGGTTATTTGCTTGGTCATTCATTTGCTTCATGACTTGGCTGAATTAGTTCTAAGAAATCTATTTCCCTCATAATTTGTGGTCTCTGGTATCCTTAGGTTGTTTTTTCACCAGGTGTTTACCTTTAGACAGGCTGCTCGGGCTCACCCCTGGGTCATCAGAAGCCACTTATTTGTCAAAAGTTCTGCTTAATGCAGCTGGGACAGTTTTATTTTAACCCATTACCATTGGGTGTGCATATGGCTTGGAGGCAGCTATCACAGTTTAAAGAGTTTACAGCATTTTGCGTATATTAGTCAGGACCTAGCAGATGGGAGATTTCCTTTCTGGTTTCTCCTGGAAGGGTGCAGCCTTGGGCACACACAGTCTTCCAGGCTGACAGGGGCTAGCATGACTTTATGTGCAAGCCTGGCTTCCTAGGATTTGCCTCTGCATCCGAATAGTCAGTGTTAGGTCAGGGGTTGCATTTAAGCCTCCTGGCAGTGAGGCTTCTGCCCTGTGTTGTGACTTGGAGAATGCCTGGCACCCCGTGGTCTCTGCTGCTCCTGCGTGGATTTAGCCTAGCACATGAACACAGCCTTCTTGACCTCTAGAACCAACCATGGTCCCAGGGGAGCTCTTTCAAGTTGCCTGCTTCCTTGGTTCTCTCTATTGAACTATTGTAGGCTCTGTTATTTTGCTTGTGTCAGGGAGCTACAGCTTCCTCTCCAGATCTTTCTTGTCTCCCACGACACTCACAGGCATGGAGTTCTCCATGCTTTTTGCAAATAAAATCAGTTTCTTGAGGGAGGGGTGCAGGCACTCTTGTCCAAAAGCCCTCCCTTGCCCAGTGGAGAGCAGCCCTTCACCACTGAGATGGAACTGGGCATGGGACTCACTTTTTTGGAGTAAGACATGTTGGTGGATCCTTCATAAATGGCTTGGTGCCCTCCCATAGTAATGGATGAGTTCTTGCTCTATCGATTCACAAGAGAACCGGTTGTTTAAAGGGCTGGCACTCTTCCCCTCTTACTTCTTCCCATGCCACATGACATACTGGCTCCCCTTCTTCCCCTTCCTCCCCTTCCGCCATGATTTAAAGCTTCTTGAAGTTCTCACAAGAAGCAGAGGATGCAGCCATGCTTCTTGTACAGCCTACAGATCCCTGTGCCAAAGAAACCTCTTTTCTTTCTTTATAAAGTACCCAGTCTCAGGTATTCCTTGACAGCAATGCAAAACAGACTAATACAGGTCCAGAACTCCTGGCCTGTCCTACCTGAAATAAAGCTTCCCCTCTAGGAGTGAGGGCTGGGTGGGTAAAGAGAACTACACACACTTCTCAGCTGTTGACTGGAATAAAGGCTTCGTGGCACAGGCCTTGGGGAGGTAGGGTATGAAGAAGGCAGGCAGCCTGCTCCTCCAAGTAAAGCCAAAACCCCAGACTGTGAGCTGGGGAATTTGAATCCTCAATTTTCTTGGTTTCCTCTGCCAGAGCTGGTAGTGGTTTATATGCCATGGACTCTCATTTTTCTTACTAAAATTTTGTAAATTTTCTTGAATAATATTTTATTTTAATATGTCCTTGGGATACTTTCCAGACACTTTAAATAATTGGTTTGTTTTGTTGTGCTTTATTATTTTCACCAGTTAAATTGTTATTTTGCTGGGAAAAGGATCCACTGAGCTTCTTACTCTGTCATTTCTGACGTCCTGGAATTATTTTCTTCCCACAACAAGTACATAGTATTCTGAATCAAAGAATAAATGAACGTTTTTTTTTTTCCATCTGTGACCCCTATTTGCTTACATTGTCACTTTTATTACATCCGTATAAGCTTCTATCTCTTAAGCTTAGAGTTTTGAAACTCTGCTCCAAATTCACCCCTTCTCACGCACAGTTTCCATTTATCGTTCTGAACTTTCTATGAAAATAAATATGGTTGAGAGCATTTATTGAGTTCTTTCAAATCTTCGGCTTTATTTCTCTGTAGCAGACTTTTATGTGCTCAGCATAAGGTAGTGCCTTAATCAGTGTTGGTTCCTTTCCTCCCTTTCTTCCTTTGCATCACATAACATCCTATGCCTTTCGTTTAGGTGCTAACCCAAACCGTCTTTTCTCTCTCCTTAGACTGTTCAAACTCTGAGAACAAGGATGTCCATTTTTCTTCCTCTGAATTTTCCTGGTGTTGGCACTATACTTTTCATGTGGTAGGCACTCAATACATGTTTGTTAATTGCGTATGTGTGTAAAGTAAAATTGCTCATCCTGAAGTTCTTTCAGAGGGAGGGCAAGTGGAGAGAATGAGACAAGAAAGAGCCCAGCATCAGATTATGTGTGTGTAAGCAGCATACTGAATTGTGGAAGATACTTTGGGGCAATGTCACTTAATAAGGGACTAAATCTCATGCCGGTTGGTCAGGAGTAAATGAGAGATATTGGCAAATGAGAGGTATTGGCAGTGGAAGACCTAGAGAAGCAATCATTGTAAAAGGTGACATAAAGAGGCCATCTGATATGGTTGGGCTGTGTCCCCACCCAAATCTCATCTTGAATTACAGTTCCCATAATCCCCATGTGTCATGGGAGGGACTCAGTGGGAGATAATTGAATCATGGGGACAGCTGCCCCCATGTTGCTGTTCTCATGATAGTGAATGAGTTCTCACAAGATCTAATGACTTTATAAGGGGTTTTTACCCTTTTGCACTGCACTTCTTGCAATGGTGATGTGAAGGTGGACATGCTTCCCCTTCTGCCATGATTTTAAGTTTCCTGAGGCTTCAGCCCTGTCAAACTGTGAGTCAATTAAACCTTTCCTTTATAAATTACCTAGTCTCTGGTATGTCTTTATTAGCCACATGGGAACAGACTAATACACCATCTGCAGTGAAAAGAATGCACTGGCATTGCTACATAAGGATTGTAGGAGTTTATGGAAATCTTGCAGCAAAACTTTGCTGGGATAACAGGGGCATGCCGTGTATGCGGGGCATACAGAGACCTTTGAAAAAGACCTGATATTGGTGCTTGCGCAACACTAAACCACAAGGTATACCAGAAGAGACAGCTGGAGTAAGTGACAGCTGGAGTAAGAACAAAATTTTTATTGAGCAAACTGGAATTTTCTTTTTAGTACAATGCAGATCAAGAACACCAGACAAGTGACAGAAATATGTATGTTTATTGTATATTAAAATAGCCAGACTCTCTGTGCTCTGTGGGTGGGCTGGGTGGAAATGACCCTGAAGAGGGTGGGAGGAAGTGAGTCAACCTCTGTGACCGATGCTGCATGTGTGGGCTGAAAAGCCTCAAATGTGAAATTTGTTAGGATACAAGTCCAATAATGAAGGAAAGCAAATGGAGACATCTGAGTTGGGTTCCTTTGCACAATACATCATTGCTGGTGAGGAACAAGATGCACTTTTGGATGACAAGGTACTTTCAAAAATTACTGCAAATGTTATAATTTAAAAAGGAACCTGTCTGTTCAAGAGTATCTAGAATATTTAGTAAAGTGGAAACAAAGGATGAAAACAACCCACACAGAATCCTGCTGTAACACTTTCTCCTCTTCCCTCCTGTTCTACTTTTTTTGCTCATAATGCATTTGATATGCAAGTTCTGCATGGCCATGATCATATTCTATGCATAATTCCACACCTTGAATTTTTCTCCTAATAGTATATGTATTTTTATGTTACCAGTTTTCCATAAGCACCATTTTAATGGGTGCATAACAGTCCATCATATGGATGTGTTATCATTTAATCATTTCTTTTATTATCAGTTTAGTCTTTTTATCATATCAACGAAGTGAGAAGCTATGGCGTGATAAGCATATTCTTGCAAATATATTTATACATAATTATTTTCCCCTATGTCTTAGGTTATTTCATTTGGATAGATTTCTGGGAGTGGAATTGCTGGCTCATAATAACCTTGTATGAACATTTTTAAGACTCTGGATCCATTAATGCCAAATTGCTTTGTAAGCGTTCACATCAATTTACATTCCCATGTGGTACATGGGAGTTCTTAGAAAGATGAATACTAAGACACAGAGAAAGAAAGTATGCCAGAGTCTCTAGGTAAGAATTAATGGAATGAGCTGCAGGAATCACTGAAGAGGTGAAAGGAAATAAAATTACATTAGTGTTGCACAAACTGAGACTATTCTTTTCATATACCTGAATAATAAATATTTGTTTATTCTCAGGTTATCACCATTATTTGAGATCTGACTTCCGTGATACCACCTTAATGATGTCTTCTCACATCTCTCTAGTCAAAATGTGCCATTCTTTTTCTCTTGCATCTCCCTTCAGAACCCTTCCTCTCACCCCTCTTTTTAAAGTTGGTTCTGTTCATAGTGGCTTCTCCGGCTCAGGTTTGGCACAGGTGCTCAGACAATGGTGGCTGGATGATACTTGCATGTCCCAAGGCTACGAGGTCATGGAAAGAAAGTAATCAAGAAGAAAGATGAGCTGGGAGGGTCATGGAAGGAGAGGGTAAAGTTAGCAGATCAGTTTACAGTGCAAGCTTTGCTTTCTCTTTGGTCATGATAAAGACATAATTGACATTGAGATTTTCTGAAGCCATTAATGAGGAGACAGTAAAGAGAACTGTTGTAGCCAAATGTGGATGAGGCTGAAGTCATCGCACATGTGGGGAGATGAGATTGAACAACTCATTTTTGAGAAGTGAGCTGGTGTCTGTGTATGTGATAGCGTCTACTGGGGGTCCTAGCCAGACCACTCTCCTGAAGGTAGTGCTGGGGATGGGGGAGAGAGTTTCTGAAGGGAAATGAGCACTCCAGCTGTCAGTCATCCTGGGAAGACGTCATCTTGGGCAGGAAAGAATTGGAGTGAGGCGAATGAGGAACCCGGCTTGTTTCTGTAGAAGCAAGTTAGTGTGACGTATGTCCCCAGGAGGAGAAACATAGGTAGCATTCTCTTCTACACTAATTAGATTTTTAGCACAATCATCATGAACATTGAGAGGCATATCTCAGTGAGCCTTTGTAGATTTCAGAAAAGGGCACATTCCAGGAAAGGAAGAAAAGAAGGCAGAGGAGAGCAGAGGACTGGCATGCTTGGAGTCATCATCTTGACATGGCTGACTCCTTAAGAATCACTGTTGGAGAGTGAGCAGAGGTCTTCAAAATGAGGAGGCATGGGAAAGGGCATGGGCTCTGCTCCCGTGCATACCTGTCACATCACCTTGGGGGCCACTCAGGAAGAGCTGGTGATTCCATTAGACATAGTCGGTTTCTAAACATAAAGGACAGAAGGAACTGTTGCGGCTGTAACTTGTGTTCCATAGCAATGCCATAGGGACAAAATGAATTGCTATATTCAGATTTTTCTCCTCCTGCTGCTACAGGATTTTTACATATGTAGATTTAGTACTTGGTCACATCTGCCTTATAGATTCTTTCTATATTCATGTATACTATCATGTGAAGAGATTATTTATATATAATTTATATAAACCTAAGTATTAAATCCTGGATCAGGAAAGCCAGAATTGGCTGATATTGTTTGGCTGTATCCCCACCCAAATCCCTTCTTGAATTATCACTCCCATAATTCCCATGTGTTGCAGGAGGGACCTGGTGGGAGATAATTGAATCATGGGGGTGGTTTTTCCCTGTACTGTTCTCATGGTAGTGACAAGTCTCATGCGATCTGATGGTTTTATAAGGGGAAACCCCTTTCACTTGGTTCTCATTCTCTCCTTGCCTCCCACCACGTGAGACATGGCTTTGCTCCTCCTCGCCTTCCACCATGATTGTGAGGTCTCCCAGCCACGTGGAACTGTGGGTTCATAAAGCCTCTTTTTCTCTGTAAATTACCCAGTCTCAGGTATGTCTTTATTAGCAGCATGACAACAGACTAATAAACTGGCCATCTATAAAGAAAAGTTTAAAGAAAATAAAAAACTTAAAGAGATAGAAATTCACCCCTCATAGGTCGGGTGCGGTGGCTCACGCCTGTAATCCCAGCACTCTGGGAGGTTAAGGCAGGTGGATCATGAGGTCAAGAGATCGAGACCATCCTGGCGAACACAGTGAAACCCTATCTCTACTAAAAATACAAAAAATTAGCCGGACGTGGTGGTGGGCACCTGTAGTCCCAGCTACTCAGGAGGCTGAGGCAGGAGAAGGGTGTGAACCCCAGAGGCGGAGGTTGTAGTGAGCCAAGATTGCACCACTGTGCTCCAGTCTGGGCGACAGAGCCAGACTCTGTCTCAAAAACAAACAAACAAACAAACAAAAAAAGAAAAAAAAAGAAAGAAAGAAAGAAAGAAATTGACCCCTCGTCTCTTGCAAAAAATTTTAAAAAGTAAAATATAAATTGTGTAAAATGAATTAAGATGCTAAGGATGTATAAATGCTAGAGACCTGAACACATTTACAAAGTAAAGGGAAAACATTTTATTAAAAGGTTTATACCTAGCCTTTGGATGTGGTTGATATGATTATAGGTGATTGAATCATGTTATTTAATGTTGACCTGATACATTCACTGCTAATTAAATATATTTAAAATTAAAGCAAATTATCTCAAAGTGAAGGGACAAAGGCAAACTTGAAGAACAAAGACTTTTCAAAACATCAGAAAGACTGACATGATTTAAGTATGTGTTGGAGAGAGAGTGCAATCCATTTAGGGGGCAAAATGCACCTTGTGGAGATGAGAAGGAGAACACTTGAAGGAAAAACAAAACTCCAATAATACAAGGTTTATAAAAATTAATAACACCTTTGTTATAGTTCATGTTGTTAAGATAATAAATATAAACATGTAATATAAAAATAAGCTTTTTAAATAAAAACATTTTCAGAATGCAATTAAATGCCTTAAAAGTTCACAAAATGTATGACATTCATTTGAGAAGTTGCTATCGTTAATCACTTACATAATTTAGGTAAACTTAGTACCAGATGTACTGTTCCCTCTATCAGGAGAGTATTTTCTATCTCTGCATGAACAAATGCCACCAATTTCAGTTATGTTCCAAATCATAGACTCCCTCCTTGATCAGCAGTACTTTATATTTCTATGTCACTTGGCACGTAACTACAATTTTTTTTTTTAAATTTAGAGTCAATTTCTCTTCTGGAGACCCTACTTTAGTGTTTTTGTATTTAGTGAGTGTTTGGTATACACAGGCCAAATGAAAGCAGGAGAAAACCTTGTCATTTCAAAGAGTTCCTCATGAATTTCAGCTTCAGTAATGTATCAGTTGTGAAAGTTTCATTTGCAGATTTAAACTGAAGTAGAATTACCTTGATCCCCTTCAGTTTCAATATTTGATAACCCTGTGAATCAAACTGAAAATAAATAGCCCCACTGGTGAGCTTTGATTGACACAGCCCATCTATCCTGGGCAAAGTTCTGTGCTCAGCATGGAGATGGCTGAATCAATAGAACACTAAAGCCTCAAGCCCATCTTGGAGATGTTTGAATGCCCAAATGGAAATGTTGACCTTTCCTTGTTGGAAACTCAGTCCTCCATTTAATGAAGTTGCAGCTGCAAAGAAAAGTGCATGGTCAGCTGGACTCAGAAAATCATTTTGTACTGATGGGATGTTGATAGTTCCTGATATCAAATCCCTTACCCTGATGCTGTTATTCCAGGCCATCATTAGAGGGCACGACCTTGAACGACCTGGTCTGTAACTCCTATTTCAAGCAGAGGCAAGAGAAATACGATTTGAGGAAGACCAGCTAAGAGACACATCATCCTTTCATTCTCCAAGGGGCTCAAAGGTATATCAAACAAGACATAGAAAAACTCTAATCTGAGAGGTAGCAAAGGAGATTAAAAAACAACAACAACCTTCTGGCTTCCCTCCACTCTCCAGGAAATTAAAAGGAAACTTGTTCCTGGAACACACTGATGCGAGAAATGGATGTGGAGGCATCACTTTCCTTGGGATAAAAGTGAGGTCCAGGGATTGTTTTTGTGAAGGCTTTGACATTTAAAGGAAAATCAGATTTCCTTGATATTTCCAGTCGTGAAGGACATGGTGCCTTAAAGACCAGACACTTCACTTTGGGATCCTAACTGTCGAAATACCAGGGCTCATGGCAGTTTCTCCATCTCATGAAATGAAGAGTTTGCCACTCAGTGGGAATAAGCCACTCTAATTCTTTTGGGTTATTTCTGGGCCTTTTTCCCTGACTTCAGATGACTGAAGTAGTGTTTAAGGTCAGAAATGTAAGGAAACGGGATCTAGTTTGATACAAAGACTGTGGTTTTGTTTGTTTTTAAATGGTTAGATCAGAGGCATCCAATAATGAACAGAACCATCTTTGGAGGGAAAGGCATGAGTCGCTCACCCTCAGAGGCGTTCAGGCTAAGTGTTCAGAAAGACTTTGCTAGAACTTTATCAAGATATTAAAGATGCTGATGAGCAGGGAATGGTGAAGGCAGTGGTTTGAGTGCCCCTCAAGGCCCACTTCAACCCTAGAGGCTAAAACTTAATTTCATCACCTATAAAATGAGGCTTTAGAAACATCCCTCCATCACAGAGTGTCTATGAGGATCACATGAGGCTGGATAAGTGCAGTGCCCAGGACAGTTCCACACGTACTGTAGGATCTCAAGTAAAGGTAGTGTTCTTCCTCTAAACAGTTCAGCTCTAACAGAAGTGTTGCTGTGCCTGCAGTTCTGATTAAAATTTAAATATATACCATGCTCCAAGATGTCTACCTGAAATGTCTTAGGAGAGAGGAGTTTTAATAAATATACATGCTTACAGTGGTTATATGCTGACATTTAAAAGCAATAATATTTGAACTGAGCAAGGAAAAAGCCTGGCACCCCAATGTGACTGCCCTGCATAATCACCAAGCCCTTTGCTTGTTCACAAGACAAGATTATGCACCCGAGCTCAGCGTCGCACTGCTTGCTTTGTTTGCAGGTGAAATCTGAATCCAATGCCAGCCATTGATTTCTTATTGCTCTGTTTGTTTAATGTCACTGTCAGAAACTAGAAATAAAAATCTCAATATTTTCTCTACAGCTCTCAAACCTAGACCTCTGGTAGGCAGGAAATTCAGTCCTAAGGGGACAGTATCAAAATTAAGTCCTGAGCAGAGACACAAGGTAATCACCCTTTGCTTTGATCCCTAAGGGATGGCCGTATTATTAAATTTCAATGTGTCCACAAAAGCCATATGCTTAACATATCTTTTGTCCACAAATTAATGCATATATTTTATCTAATCCTAAATAAATCGTCAAAAGGAAATACCCTGCAACAAATTAAAATTTTTCTAAAACATGTTTGAATATTACAAATCAAGCAAGATTTTAAAGAATTAGAGGATGCTAGCTCTTTTAGATACAAAAAGATATTATAGAGTAGCCAAAATTAACACAGTGTGGTACTTATATGAAATTAGACAGCTGGGTCAATGAAAGAGGGAAAACCCATATGTGCACTTACCCATATGGCTTCAAACTATCATTGTGTAATTGAATGGAAGGGGCTATTTTATAAATGGCATTTGCAAAATTAGCTAATCTTTGAGGGAATGAAAATTACAATAAATCCTTCGCATTTATCTACCAATATAAAACCCTGATGGATAAAGGGCTTATAATAAAATAATCTAAGCATAAAGAGTTAGAATAGAATTAACACTTTATGAGATCTTCGGGAGAGAAAGTGCTTGTAAGTTTCAAAGTGATAAAAAACCTTAAAGAAAAAATCTAAGAGTTTTTCTCACATAAAATGAAAATTTTCTCTACAGTAAAATGAAACAAAACAAAATTTAAAAGTTAGATTCAGAATAAAATGCTGAAAAATCATCAGTGCAGGTGAAGATATTTGATACTAGTAGAATTTGTACATATTTATAGTAAAAATTATGTCAGATTTTAATAGATACATTAGTAAAAAAAAAAAAAAAATCCCGAGTAAGAAAGAATAAAGAGTAATAAGAAATGAGGAAGGAAATGGAATGTTTTCGTCTGCTGTAATAATCAAAACCAGAAAGATGGAGTAATTGGATGTATTAAATTTGTGGTGGATTGGTAAATTGTTATGTATTGGGGATGATGGAAATCAGTAGAAACACTTCAGAAAGTAATATATAAAGCATCAAGAGCCATACAAATTTCCAAGTCCTTTTAAGCAGTAACCAAATAATTAATATTAAGGAAGCTATTTAATGGATTAAAATTGTAACATCTCCAGTTGCCCTTCGGAGCATTGTCAGAAACTTAAACGGCGGAATAAGCAGGGTAATGCAAGCACATTTACAATACTGTACAGTTTAGAAGAAGGCACAGCTCAAGCCATTGAATGTATACGTATGTGGCAGGTTTCAAGAGGAAGCTTTTCTAACACGGACACTCGGAGATATTTGACACAGTTTTTGGAGGTAGCCCTGGGAATTTAAATGATACAACCTAATTATTTTCAGCCCTGGCTACACATCAGTAGCAACAAGGAAGTTCCACTTTTAATGAATTAAATCAGAATTTCTTGGGAATGTAGACCAGGATTCTATAACTCTTAAAAGTCCCCCAAGTGATTTTAAAGTCAAGCCAAGAGTAAGATCCTATGTCAAGTAAGCATGCAAGTATCATCAGATCTCTTCCTATAAAATCCCAGGAATATAGAGCTCCACCACCCCCATCCCTCTTTCTCTTCTAAACTAGAGACAAAACCAGACTAACTTGGGCCTCAGTAAAATTGAATAAAAGAAAATATTTATTTTGTATTTATTTATTTACACATTTGTGTGTCTATATTCTGAAAATTAATGCTGTATGGATTATCACATTTTCTCATTATAAATTTTTCTGAATATAAAATGAACTTATGCTCATATTGAAGTTTAAAAGAACATGAATGTAAAACTCAAAATCACCTGAAATTTCTATAAATTTTTTGGTAGATTGTTTTTTCCCTCTCTCTCTTTTTGTGTGTGAGTTTGTATGCATTTTTTTCACGATTAATATTATGCTATGTATAAAGTTTTCATAGTATGTTTTCTTCATCATATCTTTTATTTTGTCTTTCCCCATATTAATAAGAAATTCTAATAAATAATTTGAATTGTTTTTCATTGGTTGCTAGTTTTTTTTTTTAAATTTTTTAATTGTGTGAAGTGAAATAATGAAATTACCTGCCTTGTATATGGTTACATATAAATAATAATAATAGTATTTAATCACACTTACCCTCGGGGAGACTGTGAGGTTCAAGTATGATTAAACATTATTATCCATCTATATTTATTAATATATAAAGGTATTAGTAATACATTAATCATCAGAAAAGCAGAGTACAAAGCATGTATAATCTATTCCAATCACAGAAAATATGCATAGTATATTATTGTAACTGCATAGGAAAATTCTGAAAAGATATACAACACAAATATACAGCACACTCCATTCTGAATGATGTTGAATCATGAATGATTTTTTAAAAAATGCTTTTCAGTATGTTTTAGAATTTGAAATAAATATATCTTATTTATATAACATAAATAAAAACATGACTAACAAAATAAAAAGAACATTTTATTGAGAAAAGGAGGTGAATGGAAAACAACCATTTATTTACCTGCTACTAAATTCCAAAGATCTATTAATAAATACAGATGGAACATCATTGTCATTGTAAAGTCTGAATAATATTACATTATAGAAATGTACCGTTATTAACCTAAAGTTTATTTTTCAACATTTTCAGAATTTGAAGATTATGAAATAATTTAAAAACTGCATATCTCTATGTATTTATCCAAGGAATGATGGACGAATGGGTGGATGGATGGATGAATTGATAGATTTTTTTGAGATAGTGTCTCACTCTGTCACCCAGGCTGGAGTGCAGTGGTGCGATCTCAGCTCACTGCAGCCTTCACCCCCCGGGCTCAAGTGATCCTCCCATCTCAGCCTCCCTAGTAGCTGGGACCAGACGGGCATACCACCATGCCCAGTTAAATTTTTTTTTTTTTTTTGGTAGAGATGGAGTTTTGCCATGTTGCCCAGGCTGTTCTCGAACTCCTGAGCTCAAGTGATCTGCCTATCTTGGCCTCCCCACGTGCTGGGATTACAGGTGTCTGCCACAACACAGGGCCTTATGTATTTAATATAAATCCTTAGGGGTTCTATAGGCACTCTGTGCATTTTTAAATTTTTCAACCATGTTATTAACATACTTGGGTAGAATAATTTTTGCTTCTATATGGTACGTGAGAGTGCCTGTTCCCCCACACCCTTACCAGCACTAGGTATTATGTTTCTTCTGCATGCATGCATGCTTTCATTACTTCATTCATTCATTCATTCATTCATTCATTCATATTAGCCAACTGAGAATCAGATCATGTCTTATTTTGATTTTCATGCATTTGATTACTAGGAAAGCTGAGAATAATCTCATAGACTTGGTAGCCATAGACTTGGTAGCCAATGTATTTTTTTTTTTTTTTGTGCTGAGTGTCTGCGCATCTCCCAACCATACTACATTGCTCCTCGAAAGCTTAATTTCACATTTCTATCTCCGTGTTGCTACTAAAATCTCAGACGTTCTGTTTATAACAATAAGAACCAAAGGCTCTCAGTGGTACTTTTAGAAAGAATCAGAAATCGTCTAAATATATGTAAGACAGTAAGGGAGCCTGAGGCAGCCAAATGTCTGATCCTCGTCTCCGTATTTTTTTGCCTGAGAATCCTGCCGCTGGTGAACCAAATTCCCTTGGGAAGAGAGAGCTTGTCTAATGTGTTTCCTGTCTAGCAGCTGTGTGGGTGTTGGCTCAGCTACACCAGAGCCCTCCTGGGATCAGGATTTCTTCTTTCTTAGCCGGTTCCTACTTCTGGGGGATGAGAGGTGGGAAGGGAGGACTGGACTGTCTCCTGCTTCAGCCAACAAGGTGAATCAGACAAGGAATGAGGCTGGAGTTTCATGACTCATCAAGGGTGAGCGGGCGAGAGCATCATCAAGGTCTTTTAAATCAGACAGAGTAAGGCTCCACCCTTATGGAGAGAAAACTGGGCTACTGGTTACGAAACTTGTATGCACTGCAGTATGTGATGGTGGGCTTTCCATCTGCCATTCCACCTTTGCAACTGACTGGCAAGAGGGGTGTATTACAGCTGCCACTCGCAGATCATGAAACAGCCTGGAGCTTAGCTGTTTCTTCTTCCCATGATTCTGATGCTTTCTGGCTTCTAACTGCCCTGTTTCCCAAACTCTTGCAGGTTAGGGACCCCATGAGGAATTCACTGGTGTCTCCCGCTTATATGTGAGATAGCAGCTGTCTCCTCATGCTTTCAGCCCCTGTGGTTGGGAGCCAGGGGTTCTTCCCAAGCCAGAAGCAGCAGGTTAAGAGAAAGGCTTAGGGGCTGTGTCCTGCATGGCTTTCCTCACTTCTTCAATGGGATTTGCCAGAAATGGGCCTTACCTTTCCCCTCGGTGGGGCTTAAGGGTAAAGTAAAAATGATAAATTTGTTCCCCTTTAGTCTTTATACTACCTGTTGTGTGTTCTTAAGAGGTTTTCCTACCACTCTGTGCCTCTGCATAGGGAAGCTCAGAACACACAAAGCGCAGATAACTAAGCCACCTTCACAAGCTAGTCTAGAACTAATTTCCCTTCTCCCCTTCCCAAACCCTATAGAACCATGGAAGGTTCAGCTGAGATTTAAAACCAAACAGCTGAAATTTAAAAAAAAAAATATCAAAAGCAAAATAAAAACACACTCAGTTGTTTTGTTGCAACTTTCTGCTGCTGTGAATTTTTTTTGTGGAGGTCCTGTTTTCTTTGAGCAAAACCACTCCCTAAAATCAGTCTTTGCCTTTTTGTATCTCATGTGGCACATATAAAAGAGTATGTTTTGCTTTTTTGTGGGGGGTCATAGTAAGTATCTTAAGCACTCCTCTGCTATAAAAATTATCCCCTTGTATTGAAATTTGCCTGTCTCATTGCCTATATCTTCCAATAAACTAGAAACTCCTCAGAGAATATACTACCTTGTTTTGATCATTGTAACTCCAACACCTTGTACAATACCTAACCTGTAAATAAATAATGTAAACGTAATGGTGAATGTAATGTACTGTGAATTTAATGATCAATGAATAAATGAATGGTGAATGAATAAATGAAGATATATTGCTTGTAGTTCCAGTCCTCTGACAATAACATTAAGGGTCAATATCTTCTCTCTTTCTGACAAATCAGTAATTTCAAACAGACAAGTTCTAGAAACTACATGTGAGATCTAGAAGCTCATATGTAGCAGTGATCTTTAAGATATCCCATGACCAGAACCTTTCTTTTCATAGATGCCTGAGAATAATGGGGAGAAGCAGCTCAAGTCACACAATGCAATAGAGCAATAGGATAGATAGAAAGATAGATACTATGTTTATGTATCTATATCAACACATATATATATACCTATTAATATAAACATATGTACTTTCATTCTTCTGTGTGTAAGTGTGTATATGCAATTAAATAAAACTGGTTCACATGAATGTTAAAAAATATTCATTGAGTGCTAACTTTCCTCCACTTCTGACTGTCACCCTCCACACTTTGCTAACCTTTGAGGATCACTGATTTTAGAGAGTAGCTATGAGGAGACTAGGATAGATGTCAGGGAGGCCAACCAGAGGCCCTTTTTGGTCATCCAAGGCCAAAGCCTAGGCCATGGAAGTATGGAGAGACATTCTAGGAGGTAAAAATGAGGAGACATTCTTGTTTCTCCTCTTGGAGATGATCATCAGTTACATCATTGTACCTGGATTGAGGTATACTCTTTATGAAAGAGCCCAGAGAGACCTTCCTTGGTGAGGATACACATATCATAGAGAATATTGTTTCTAGCTATTGAAAACATAGGATTGCAATTGATCAAAAAGCTCTGTAATTTGAGGTGCTCCTGCATTGAGTAGGTTACTCTCCCCCCCACACACACAAATGAGCAGAACCGAAGGCTGGTGACACAAAACAGTCCTTCTTCTGATAAATGAAATCACGCGTTTCAGAATGAATCCCCAAGTGCCTTCTGCCCTAGCTCTCTGTGGTTCTTTCTCTTATCTCCAGTGTCCCCTTTAACATGATCTGTCTTGTCTCTTGTTTGCCTTACAGTACTACAAAATGATCCTTCACTGTCTTCCTGGCCTTGGCAGGCCAGCTCACTGCCCCCAGAGGAGACTCCGTGCCTTGTGTTTTTTCAGTAGACTTCCCCCATGTTTCTGACCTTGACCTCATTCTTCTAAAGCAAGGCTTTCTGGCAGCCTTGGCTAGGCTCTTATCTCTCCCATCCATGCAAGGGTGTCAGAATGTCCTAGGGAATCATAAATCAACGGCCCTGTCCTGACATCAGCTCTTTAGAAGCTCTTTGGGTGCCTTGAGTGCATCTGGAGGTCTGGGCAGACCACACTGGGCGGCTTTTATGCACAGACCCTTCCCAGAGCAGTGAGCTGATTGATGGCAAAATGGAGAATTAAACATTTATGCATGGAAGACCAGAAAGATGCAGGAAGAAAAGGGTTTAAGTGCATGTGCTTGCAGGACAAACATTATCCTTATTAGTGCTGTGGTTATCCTGAACACCCATTAGTCTCCTCACTATAGACCTGTGAGGAAAATCACCTCCAAGTGACACCTATCTCAGGGTCCAGGAATCTTTTTAGGTATTTGAGCTGCCTCTCCATCCAAACAATTATAAAGGACCTGTGCTCACTTTCTCTTCCTTTAAGATTTGTTGAGTAGGCTGGGCGTGGTGGCTCACGCTGGTAATCCCAGTACTTTGGAAGGTGATGTCAGGCAGATCACCAGGTCAGGAGTTTGTGACCTGCCTGGCCAATATAGTGAAACCCCATCTCTACTAAAAATACAAAAAATTAGCTGGGCATGGTGGCAGGAGCCTGTAATCCCAGCTACTTGGGAGGCTGAGGCAAGAGAATTGCTTGAACCCAGGAGGCGGAGGTTGCAGTGAGCTGAGATTGTACCACTGCACTCCAGCCTGGGCAAAAGTGCGAGACTCTATCTCAAAAAAAAAAAAAAAAAATCATTTAGTAATATCTTGCCATGTTTATTTACTGATCCCTTCTCCCCTACATTGATTCTCTAATGAATTGTTTCTATCTGAAAAAGTAGAGAACTTACCACTTCACTTCAGAGAAGACTCTGAGAGTCAGGGGAGGGAGGAGGATGCCCACCTTGTCTTATGGGATGTGTCATGAACCAGATGGGTCACACTCATTCTGGACAAGGCTGGAACTGGGAAAGGCAAAATTAATCTCAATAGGAGCAATAAGTTTTTTAACAGTATTACTGCTGCCAAGCAAGTAACATGCACAGTCTTGGGAGACAGTAGGTCCCCCTATACCTGGATGTTTCATAGAAAACTGTCTTAGTAACAACAGAGTGGAAGAGTTCCTGTTTTTAATAATGTGCCAGGTGATGTTTAAGGGCCCTCCAAAATCTAAGATTCTAGGAATTTCTTCTGCCTCCATGGCACTCTCCAGCTTTCCCTTCATAACATTTCAGGATCAATACTCAAAGGATTTGTTAGCTTTCCATATCTTACAAAAACTGCAGGTGATGGCTGGGTGAAGTGACTGAAATCTGTAATTCCAGTGTTGGGAAGACAGATGTGAGAGGATTGCTTGAGCCCAGGAGTTCAAGACCATCCTAGGCAACATAGAAACATCCCATCTTTACCAAAAATAAAAATAAAAATAAAAATTAGCCAGGCCTGGTGGCACATGTCTTAGTCTGAGCTACTTGGGAGGCTGAGGCAGTAGTATTGTTTGAGCCCAGGAATTGGAGGTTACAGGAAGTTACGACTGTTCCACTGTGTGCCATCCTAGGTGACAGAGTGAAAACCTGACTCGAAAACAAAACAAAACAGAATGGCAGATGATTCCTTCATGGAATTTCATTAGGGAATAGCATTCTCCTGTAAAAAAGTGCACTTTTTGGCCTCCATTTCTCAAATGAAGTCCAAAGTAGAACCTATGGCCTTGGATGTCTAATTCCTCAGATTTCTAAATTGATTTAGAAAGGTTACCTGCAAAGTTAAGTAGCTGAATTATAGTAAGTGGGGAGGTACATTGCATACTTTTTAGTAATGACTAGTTAACTTCCTAAGTGTGACAAGAACTTTTCTGATGATATGGCAGCATTCTCAGCCATGGTAAAGAGTGAGGGCGTCTTTGAATCCTTCCGTGCCTCCACTCCTGCCTCTGTTTCTCTTTGTCTCTCTGTCTCTTTTTCTATTTCTCTTGCTTTCTCTCTATTAAACTGGATCATCCTCCTAAATATGTTACACGAGTGCAGATGCCTGGGTACCTTATGTAGCCAGGACAGTATGAGAAGAACCAACCTGAGAACAGGCAAGTGATTGAAAAAGCATTTGGGACTTAGAGCCATGACAGTCAGCACAAGGTGTGACCACAGGCTTTGAGGTCTGTTGAAAATAAATTTTAATTCTGGCTTGACCTCTCTATCTCTGAATCTGTTACCTCATTAATAAAATAGAGGTAATTATAAGATTTTAAAAATAGATTAATACCAATAGATACTAGTAGGTCCTACAACAATACCTATGGATAATTGAGACAGGCTAGGTAAGTACTAATACATTCTATTACTGAGATAATAACCATTTGCCTTGGTCCATTTTGACTGCCACAGCAAAATGCCACAGAGTGGGTACCTTATAAACAAAAAGTTATTTCTCACAGTTCTTTTTTTTTTTTTTTTTTTCAGGCAGAGCCTTGCTCTGTCACCCAGGCTGGAATGCAGTGGCGCGATCTCTGCTCACTACAACCTCCACCTTCCAGGTTCAAGGGATTATCCTGCCTCAGCCTCCAGAGTAGCTGGGATGACAGGCATGCACCACCATGTCTGGCTAATTTTTGTATTTTTAGTAGACATAGGGTTTCACCATGTTGGTCAGGTTGGTCTCGAACTCCTGACCCCAGGTGATCACCCACCTAGGCCTCTCAAAGTGCTAAGATTATAGGCGTGATCCACCACGCCTGACCCATTTCTCACAGTTCTAAAGGCTGAGAAACCAAACAAGGTGCTGACAAATTTGATACGTTGAGGGCCATTTTGTGGTTCATAGAAGGTATCTTTCCGCTGCTTTCTCACACTGTGGAAGGAGAAAACAAGCTCCTGTAGGCTTTCCTTATGGCACTAATCCTATTCACAAAAGTTCCACCCTCAGTGTGTTTCTCTTGTGGCTCTAAATTCCAAATGCTTTTCCATTAATGACCTCCGTGGGCCTTGCCTCTTAATACTATCACATTGGGGATTAGTTTTCAAACTATGAATTTTGAGGACAGCACAAATATTCAGTCTACAGCACTCTCTTAAAAAGAAAAACTGCAGATGATACTTCTTTAGCTAAAGGGCCCATTAGTGTCACACATTTTATAGAATGGTGAGCTATCACAAAAGAAGTGAGCTTATAGAACCAACTTATAGGAAATTGAAAGGGGCTCACATTTGGTTTTCTGGAGCTCAGGAATTCTCTGGGTGGGCATGGTGAATTGGTGATATAGGCAGACCTAGAATACAAGATTGGGAAGGATTTCTTGTTGATAGAATTTGACTTTTACATAAAAGAAGAGCTTAGCTGTCTTTGGAGAATGATGCATCTTTACAAGTCTGAAGTCAAGTGCCCAGTAGGTTAAGGATCCTGGGCAGGCAGGAGAAGTAAATGGTCTTGGTTCTGTATACACATCAGGTCCTCTGCTGGGGTCTTAGACGTATCTTCTTGTGTCTTCACAATTCTGAGAAGTAGGTGTTATTTTTAATGAAGATTTTTCTGTTTTCAGGAAGCATCTCAGTCAATTTTATTTTAGTTTTTAAAATTATTATTATTTTTTGAGAATGGGTCTTGCTCTGTCATCCAGGCTGGAGTGCAATGGTGCAGTCATAGCTCACTGCAGCCTTGAGCTCCTGGGCTCAAACCATTCTCCCATCTCGGCCTCCCAACATGCTGGGATTACCGACATGAGCTGCTGCACCTGAGTCACATCGCATTTTAGAGCAAATGATTTTCTCAAAATGACTAGCTGTTTTGTGACATACGACTTCCTCTTATCTGCCCTAAAATACTTCCATTGAATTCCCTTGTCTTGATGTACTGAGGGCTGGTTCATTCTAATACAAACTTTGTAGTGTGTGACCTTACCTCCTTTTATCCTTTGCTTTTTGAGACAAATTTTGTCATTCTTATCAGGTATGTGCACACATCCATGCATACACACTCCTTATAGAACTAATCACATTGCATCATAACTGTCAGTTTGTCTTTCTACTCTTTGAGAGCATAAACAAGGTCTAATCATCTCTGTATAGTCGTATCTTAGCATAGTTGTTACATAGAGGACATATTCAAATTGCTGAATGAATGAATAAATAACTGAATTTATAAATACATTCTATAATAACTTCTCTTTCTGGGTCTTCTTGGCAATCGTGATCATCTTTGGTGTCAGGCACAGACAATACTGGGTGTGGAATAGCAGGATTATGAAGTCCACCATTCTATACCAGAGAAAGATGATCTTTTTTATCTTTTTAAGAATATTTTTACAAGGAAGCAATTTCAGATTAATGGGATGCTTTTCCGCCAGCTATGTACATCCTTTAAAAAATAATAGTTTATAAAATTTTCATCCCAGTGCTAGCCAAGCATCTTAAGACACACTCAAGTATGAAGGCATCTCTTGATGATAATGAGGGTGGGTGAAGTGGGAAAACAGTGTTTCTGTAACTCAGGCTGTCTCCAGGATAAAGTATTATCACCCTTCTCGGAAACTACATCAACAGCATTACCATGGGGTCCCCGTGAGACATCTACCCCTACTCACGCACATGCATTATGAAGGGTCTACGCCATTCTGCTGTCAGATGGGCTGGTGGTTAGCCAGTTCGGTCTTAGTGAAAATAACTCTTTGGTGTGTGATCTCATATACAAATAGCTATTTATGTCGGGCTTTCCTCTACCTCAACCCATCAAACCACACTCCTTAGAGATTTCTCATTGGGTTTTAATGTATTAGCAAAGCAGAAGATATCACGTGGCAAAGGAATTTTCCACCTTATGCTGCTATCTGTCATAATATATGTCTTTCCCTTATTATATGTATCAAGCTACTCAGATACACATGACTGCATTATATTGGCATTTGTCTTTCTTGAAGAGTTTGGAGCCAAATGATACATTTGGAAGATACTTTAAAAAAAAAAAGTGTATGAATTCAAAGACAGGGATGGGTATAGCAGTAATGACCAAGGGTTTGGTTTCTTCTCTTCTCTTGCTGGAATTTCCAATGGAAAAGACCACAATTGATGTTTCTGTTTCAGAATTTCACATGTAGTTTATATATTCAGAGGGCTAATTCACAGGGGTGATGAGCTTTGCAATTCTGATCAGTCCTGGTATTCAATCTTACCTTTCTCTCCAACTAACAGTGCCTAGTGTATATGTTCAATAAATAATAAGTGGTGTTATCACTATTGCCAGGTTGCTTCAAAGCTTGGTGACACAGCCATGTGTCTCAGCCATTTCACACTCCACCTGACTTATATATTCACCCCACTTGGGATGATTATTTGCACTTGGGTCCAATTGTCTGCTCTTGTACTGGAGCTGGGCTCTTTGAGCTCATGTTTCATATTGCAATGCTAAATGTGCTTTATGTGCTTCCACCCTTGCTTGCCTCTCTAGTCTCAACTATTCTTTCCCTTCTCCTAGTGTCTTCACCATCATAGAGAACCATCTATAGGCAGGGTGATCTTAGGGAATTTATTTAGTATCTCTGAGTTTCCTTACCTGTATGAATGATAATGATCGTGGTACCTACCCGAAGGCTGTTGGAAGACTAGTTGAGTACATTCATACAAAGTTCTTATTAGCATTTTATTAATAAGCTGTTCTTTAGTGATGATAAACTGATTGGACAAAAAGGAAAGACCAAGTAGGAGGGAGGGAATTATAATAGAGATGTTGAGAGTGCAGCAGTGGCAGAAGTGAACACATCTAATGTGTAGTGGCAGCATACTATAAGGTACGTGACTAAACATTTTACCTGAATTGATGTCCTAATATATGAGAGAATCATGAAATGTAGGCAGCCCCATTTTGAAAATGAGGAGACTATATTTCAGAGAGATAAAAACAAAACAAAAAGTTTTTTTGATTGGTAGAGCCAGAATTTGTTCAAGATTTGTGTGAGGCAGAAATACTGGTCTATATTTGAAACCGAAAAGAAACAGAAAAAATAATAGTTTGCACCGTGTTTGTAGGTTACTAAATGCTCTTAAACATATTGTCTAATTTGCTTTCAAATCATACAGTAAAATCAAAAAGAACCATCTTTAATTTGAAATAAATAGGAATATTATTATTTAAGGAGACAATGGACTTAAAACCAGGTAAAATGGTTCATTCATGTAATGGAGTACCATGCAGCCATTTTTTAAACAGATGACATAAAGCCTATTTTGACATTGAAAAATGTGCTCTGCATCTTGTTGATTGACATAAGCAGGTTAGAGAGTCATATTTATGGTATGATCAAATATTTATGAATGAGCATGCGTTGCTTCCATAATCAGAAAAAATAATTACGCTATTTGAATTTTGAAAATGAAAATAAACACATTCCATTTTTTAGACAAAACAAAAACAGAATTTCCGATTCAATTGGCATCTATCTTTTTGTAAAATTTGAATTTAAGCCCGTAATGTCTTTTCCTGGGGGGTGGAGGGGGATTAGCAGCTCTGTAATGACTGCGTCTCCTGCTAACCTGTAAGCTCTGTGAAGTCAGTGGTCATGTCTTTCTCTTTATCCCCAGCACCTAGAACAGAAGCTAGCACAGAGGACATTCTCAAGAGAAAAGGTTTCCTTTATGTGCTTGTGTTAACACTGGATATGTGTGTGTGTGTGTGTGTGTGTGTGTGTAGTGTGTTGGAAGCCTCATCATTCAGACTCATCTGTCCTCAGTTTTCTCAGTTTTGTAAAGTGCCAGATAAGTGCTTTTTATTCCTTCATCTGCAGTCCATGGGAAACTGTAGCTCATCTCATAATGTGTTACTTTTGAAGGTTCTACCTAAAATGAATAGATAATAGAAATTAACCAGAGTCCTTAGTTCCCTTCTCCCTCACTGCAGATAAGAAGACTTGCTGCTACCGTGCCAATGCAGATGACAGAGCTGAATGTCCCATCACTCTGGGAGTAAGGCCACATTCTCTCTATGCTGCCAACTTGTGATGAGAGGGTTCCTGGAGCCCCCAACATCAGATTTCAGAGCCAATATCTGTCTTGCTCAACTGGACCACACCCTTGCTGTTTGCTAAGCCTGTTCTCCCTACTCATCAATTTGATACATCTTCCCTGTGCTTCCAAAGTGAGTGCAAATGAACTTTGTTTTCACTATTCTTGTGCGGCTTCATTTTCTTATTAACAAACCAGAAAAGTCCTTTCAAGGAGATGTGCAAAGATAGAAGCAAAACATAGGTAGGGTTTTTTACTCAGTGCAGCTAAAGTCAGTGGAACTGAGGGGAGAATACCAATCTTACTCTAGAATAAAGCAAGAGATTGTAACTTACTAACAAATTTTAAGGAAGACCACACAGACACACATACACAACACACACACACACACACACACACACACACGCCATCAAATGAGAGGAAGAATGAGACACCCTTGTAAATACAGTGTGGATTATGTCAAGAGAAATAATTTAATAGAAAGCCTGGGCAAAATGCAGAGTAAGAGTCAGAGGAGGTCTTTCATTTGATGCTATCAGGAATGGGCCTAATAATTCAAAGGATTCAGAATAAACAAGAAAAGTTAAGGGCAGGCCAAGCTGTTTCTAGCAATGTATTGAAGACACATCCTTCCCCCACATCTGTTTTAGATATATGAATCTTCCTAATTCAGAGACCTAAATATTGGTGTTCAACTCTCATATCTTATTTCATTCCTCACCAGATTACGGGGGGGAAACAATAAGTAGTCTAGAGGGAGGTAGAGAAAAATTCTGCATTAGCATGCTTCTAAGATACTTTTAAATCTCTTTTATCTTTGCAATTCACTCTAACAGCCATATCGTTTTTGCTCTTGAGTTCTAGGTTTTATAGGGATGGTAAATACGCTAGTATTCTGAGTTTTCCTTAACTTAGTTGGTGTTCAACTTTGCTAAACTTGCGGACGCCAGTTTGGGGACATTCACTGGGAATACAAACAGCCACTAGGATTTTTTATTGATCAAAATAAATGTGTTTGAACAATCCTCAATAGATTTAAAAATGAGAGAACCCCAATGTTAGAATTTTACCCCAGGAGCGTTTCCTTCTCTTTAATTGCCCGCTTGCTCCTTCATTATGCTACGCTCTCCTTCAGTGTTTAAATACCGCAGCTGTTTTTCCTCTGTGTTTGTCTCTTTTAGAGTAAACTATTAACTTGCCATTTCAATCTTCTAAAAAAATGCTTATGATTGACAAAACTTTATGAAATAGTGACAAATGAGAAGAAAATTAGTTCCATGAACAAAGAACAGCTAAGCGACATTCGGAGAGAAATTTGTCATTGTGGGCTAACAATGTAATTGGCTGGTTAAATATATTATAAACAGGCTGGGTTCTCTAACCCCACCCTTCTCTTTTCTTTGAATTCCTGCAAGACATAAAGTTGTACAATTTCAGGATGCTTGGCTTTGGAAGGATTTTCATTTGATACGTTTTTGTTTGGTTCCTCTTGAAGTGAATACTATGAATACAGAAAGTACTATATGATAATAATCTTTTTGAAGATAAAGTAGCAGAAAACCCTTAATCTTCTGTTTTTTTCACTAGCAGTCAGTGGCTCTCTTAATCACCATTCCTTTCACTTTGGGTAATAAGACATTGAAATAGCCAAGGAAGACAGAGATCTAAGTAAACTGGACTTTTCGCTTTCCTTAATACTTATTTCTTTTTAATGAAGGTATAACTTACATATAATAAATACACACATTTTAACACTTTAATGTGGAGTTGAGTGGCTTCTGACAAGTCTATACTCCTGTAATTGTCATCCAAATTGAGAGAAATCAGATTTTTAAAAAGTAGACTTAGAAGCATATTTTCACAGGTTTTCAGATCCTGTTCCCCCAAAAATGATAGAGAAAACTTCCTTATGAAGCATGCTCCTTTAATTTTTTGTAAAGAACTCATGATTCTAACTCCAAAATAAACTTTGTCCGAAGACCTTATTTTTGAAACAGCAGCTGGGTAAATGAATGAAGGGAATTCAATGGAGTATAATAAGTAGGGTAAAAAATCAGCCACTTTTTCCTGAACTGAAATTTGTCATATGAGAGGTGCTGTTTTTAGTCTTTCTCTAACTACCCCTTGAGCCCCAGATCACAACTCTGTGTTCAGAAATAGAACACTGACATCAGATAGAGCTGGCAAATCATCTATATACTTATTTATTCATTTATTTATTTATTTTCACTGTGTCTACAGCAGCTCAGCTGCTAAATGCCTGTATAATGGCCAATTAAAATAGCTTTTAGACATTATATTTTTTCAATTAAGATGTGATTCACTAAACCAATCAATTATAGGTTATGATAAAATTTCAAAGGTGACTTAAAATGCAATAGCATGGAATTAAGAAATCATAAGTGGCTCAAAAGGGCCACCTTCATTTTGAAGTCAACCAATACACTGTGTATGAGCTCCTAAAAGCGTGGCAATCTTGTGCACTCCCTCCCCATGTCTAACTGATGCATTAAAATAAATTAAGAGGCCAATTTCAAAACATGCCTCTGAAGTTGTCCCCACACAATTACATCAGGGACAAATAGAATCATATTTTTCATAACAAGTAGCCAGTGATTTATTCTACCCTTGAGATAAATGCAAAAATGGGAACAGCTAACATCCCTTTGTGGAAAGGAAGCACTTGTTATTATGAAAGTTTGCTCTTCTTTCAGCTTTGCTGATACACTGCAGTATGTGCCCAGATGTGGTGCACTCTTCTCCTGACGGAAGCTCATGGTGAGAACATTTTCTTTCTTTCTTTTTCTTTTCTTTTTTTTTTTTTCTTTCAGACCGAGCCTCGCCAGGCTGGAGTGCAGTGGCACGATCTTGGCTCGCTGCAACCTCCGCCTCCAGGGTTCAAGCGATTCTTCTGCCTCAGCCTCCTGAGTAGCTAGGACTGCAGGCACATGCCACCATGCCCAGCTAATAATGAGAACATTTTCATTAGGCAGGAGCTGTAGTGGTCACTGAAAATGAACCAGATTAGTATTGACTGTGGGAAGCAAAGGTCAGAGAGGGTCCTGCCTTTCCCATTAGTGTTCCTTTCCCTATGTATCTATTCATTTCAGGTCCCAATGAGCTCTTTGTGTGCAGGATTCCTGCTTTAAACGTTATAATACGTCAACCCAATGTTCATCTCAAGAAATGTGCTTCAAAGGCTATTCCAATTTTGCTGCCGTAAATGTATTACTTAAGGAAAATGGTGTGACATACAGTATTTTAGTAAAAAGGCAGGAGGGGTGACAGAGGGCAAAGACGGGAAGAGGGAATGGACAATAACCTTCACCACTCGTTATTGCAGGAGGGGTAACAGAGGGCAAAGATGGGAAGAGGGGATGGACAATAACCTTCACCACTCGTTACTGCAGTGGGACTTCCCAGTGTGGCCAGAGAGGTCAAAAGTGGTGAAGGATCCAGAGATAACAGAGTAGAATAGAGGAGAAGGCCTTTTCTGTTGTTTGCTGTGTTCCCAGGGTGACTCTTCAGCAGAGGCCCTGGGAGGCACTAGTGGCTTTACAAGCTTGATAAAGACACCTGATCACCCATTCCTCCTTAAAAAAGTGCCAGCACTGACAGCATTAGCCTCTAACTACACCACTTCCTTCCCAGTTCTCTGGCTAGAAATGCACACCCTAGGGCCTCAAGCTATATCCCACACCCAGGTCCATTTTGTCAGCAAAATAGAATGTGTCTGGTTATTGCTTCCAGACTCTTCCCAGATCCTAAAGAAACTAAAAATAAATGCAGTCTGCTGGGGCCAAGGCATGGAGTGCTATGGCATCCCAGCCCTGAGCAGAAATCTACAGCCCCAACAAGCATATTCTTGCTGTCAGAGAGCCTGGGCTTCCATATTCCCAGTCCTGTGCTCTGGGAAAATCTTACCCTCTCTGTGCTATGGTAACCTCATTTGTAAAAACACAGTCTCTGCCTCATGATGTTTGGACAAATTTACCCCATAATGATGCAATATGCTTGGTATAGGGTTGGCACAAAGTGAGGACTCAGTATGTGTTAATTCCTTCTTCACCTCTTCCTCTAATGCCTCTTCCAGCTACTTTCTTCTTGCCTATATTTTTATTGTTTTGCAGTCCTAGACAATTTTTTTGTGCCATCAAAACAATATTGGAGAGGGAGATTGGATTCCTTTGCCTAAATCTTAAGGGCCCTGGTGTAAGAGGCGTGCATTTCTGCACCTCTGTTTAGGATCCAGTATTCGATGCTGCTGGCTTCCTGTTGGCCTCCCCTTGCAAGGTGGGAAGCCACCTCTTGTGCTCTGAACCCACCTATAATGGAACACCTGCCATGACACTGTGACATCCTGAAACTGTTTCTTAAATGCAGTCATTTGTTTGCCCATTTATTAATTTCAGTTTCATATGTTTACTAGGTACTGACTGAAGTCTTCCTCTGTATCCTCATCAGGGTGCAGGTACAGTCTTCTGCTCTCCAAGTTAACACGGCCTTAGTTAGCTTAGACAGGAACAGATGTTTTTTCTCATTTCTCATATTCCTTTTAACACTTGAAAATTTCCTTCTCTACCAGACTTAGTTTCTTTTTTAGGTATGACACTCTTTATGGTGCTGCTGACCTTGATATAGACTAATTATAGCAAGACAGATGTTTCTCCTGAGGATATAAGAATTAAGCATAGAATATCTTTCTGCAAACATGAATGTAGCATCTTATGAAATCCTCCAGCTCTGCCTATGAAAGGCTGTGTGACCTTGGCAAGTGGCCTGGCTTCTCTGAGCAGCGTTTCCTTCCTCTCCACCCCAAACTTAAATCAGACCTGATATTATTCCCCTTCTTCAGGATTCTGTGAAATAATCTCAAAGGAAGCTTTTGGCCATGGAAGCTCAAACTGAGGATATCATCAATGTTATCATTCTCCCTTCATTCATTTTTAAAGCTGATTGTTCTCAATTCAGTTTGTCAGAGTGTCCAATGTCACAGGGATAAGACAAAGTTGAGTTTGTTCCTAGCTTTGCTACTAACCAGCTATGTGACAATGAGCAATTTGAGGAAGCTGAGACTCAATTTTCTTTTCTACAAAATAGGTATATAAACACTACGTTCCATTGAGGAATTGTGAGCTAATGGCTCTAAAACATTCATCTGTATCTCCTGACAATAAAAACAACAAATGAAAAGATTTTTATCATCATCAATTTCATCTTCAAAATTATTATGAAAAAGGCAAGTCCTTCAATAATCTTGGTTAGTGACAGCTAAATGGAATGAAAAAGTCCCCTTTTCACCAAAGAAAAGAGTACTGGAGAACCATCAAGTAAAGAATAGTTTTCATGGCCAGGCGTGGTGGCTCATGACTGTAATCCCAACACATTGGGAGGCTGAGGCAGGTGGATCATGAAATTGGGAGTTCAAGATCAGCCTGGCCAATGTGGTGAAACCCTGTCTCTACTAAAAATACAAAATCTTAGCCAGGCGTGGTGGCATGCACCTGTAATCCCAGCTACTTGGAAGGTTGAGTCAAGAGAATTGCTTCAGTCCTGGAGATGGAGGCTGCAGTGAGCCGAGATTGTGTCACTGCACTCCAGCTGCCTGGGTGACAGAGTGAGACTCTGTCTTGGAGCGGGGAATAGTTTTCACAAGAAGACTGGAATGATTTGCAATTCAATTTTTTAATGTGACTTCTCACCTGTCATCCTCTGTTCTTTGCTTAAATTTCCCAATGCCCAGTGATATGGTTTGCTTCTGTGTACCCACCCAAATCTCATCTCAAGTTGTAATCCCCATGTCAGGGGAGGGGCCTGGAGGGAGGTCGTTGAACCACGGGGGCGGACTCCCCCTTGCTGTTCTCTTGATAGTGAGTGAGTTCTTAGGAGATTTGATAGTTTAAAAGTGTGCAGCAGTCCCCCTCACCATCCACCGCCCTCCAGCCATCATGGTAAGACATGCTTGCTTCCCCTTCGCCTTCCACCATGATTGTAAGTTTCCTGAGGCTTTCCAGTTGTGTTTCCCATTAAGCCTGCAAAACTGTGAGTTAGTTAAATCTCTTTTCTTCATAAATTACCCAGTCTCAGGTAGTTCTCTATAGCAGTGTGAAAGTGGATTAATACACCCATAAAAGCACCCATAGAAAACCCCCCTGCTACACAAATGGTGTGTGTCAGCTGCATAAATTATTCTCCTGATCTGCTGTTTGAGTAGTAGTCAATTTAGACAGTCAGTGTCTGTAAGGAACACAAACTTACGGATGTCTACCAAAGATGCATTGGACAGATATTTTTGTCATGTGCACTCAGACGTACTGACACTGAGAGCCAGTGCAAATTATCCAAGAACCACTTTTTGTGTGATCACTGTGTGCTTCAGAGCAGGAATTCTACATACATCATCCCTTTGAATACTTAGAATGAAACTGTAAACTAGATAATATTCCCATTTTACATATGAATAGACTGAGCATTACAAAGGTAAATTAACTTGGTAATTTCAGTTTACATCACTTTTATAGGAGGATCTGGGATTTGGTTGTAGCTCTGTTTGAGGCTAATCCTTTCTCTATTCTGCTCTTCTTCCTCTAGGACAAGTCAGAAAATGTTGGGGAAAGATTTTCTGTTGAATGTCTGTATATTTCATAGTGAGTAGATGAACAGGAGGCGTTAAGTATGCCTTTTTGGGGGAACTGAGAATTTAAAGTGAATTCTGCTCTTTCCATGTGATAGACAAAGGGTTATATTCCCAGTGCTAGTGTTAAAGTTAATGGACTGGATCATAAATGAATTAGACACATGAATAACAAAATAAAAAATAAAAGAGCCTGCACTATAGTATGTGGTATTCTCCTAATCTTCACAGTAAAAATATACCCCTCTCTGAAGCTGTAAAGTAAAATGCTCTGACATTTGTAAGAGTGATGTGCAGAAGCTTCAAGAATCTTGTACTGTTTAAACCCCTCTCGAATACATCTTCTTATTCTCACATTATAGATGAGGGAACCGAGGCTGAGAAACGAGTTGCCTGAATGTCAGCCAGAAGGAAAGTGGGAGATCCATTTGGGGATCAGGGTGATCTTTCTGGAGCTCAGTGCATGTGACATATCCTTTTCTAAGCTGTCTTCACTCCATAGGACTTAGTGAGCGGCAAGACTATGAGCTTTCTTCTTACACGGATTGGACCTTGCTAAGCCCTGTCCCCGCACCCACCCTTCGGACTTCCGGTTTCCCGTCTGGAAGGCAGAAATGACATTGTTTGTCCCATGAGGCTGTTGTGACTATTAGATTTAGTAATAGCTGTAAAGTGTGTTTTGTCAGGTTTAGCACACTCTTTATGCTTTTAACAAATGCTACTTCCACTTCTTTCCCTTTGAATAGTCCTTTGGATAAATAAAATAAACGTTACTCCATTTCTCAGATTAGGAAGCCCAGATCACAGCTGCTGACAGCTTGCATGGCTTTATGTTCAATAAAAGGCACACAGAAGATTTATCACCCAGATGTGACAAGTGGGCCCTTTCCCTTTTCATTAACTTGTGTCAGGCCATATATTGACATTACAGTGTGTCATCATTCTTGATGACCTTTGAGCTATCGATTCTTCCAATTTTCATAAATGAATATTCCGTCCATAGGACATGTATCTGCCAATTTCGGAGATCAATACCATCTTTTGCGGTGATCATTACAGGAACTTGTAATGTAACCTCTCAAATAGATGCTTGAGTCAGAAGGAAGCAATTCATTCTATCCAGTATAAACAGACCTCAGCATTTTTGTTGGGAAATGCAACAATCTCAGACAATCACTCTCTCTAATGCATAATTCTTAATGGAAAGGATCCCACGCTCCAGGGGAATTTGAGTCCGTTATTTACACGGTCATTAAATACCTTTTTAATTTTTTTAAACACTAACAATGTGTCATACTCAGTACTAAGCACAGTGTCTATAATCGGTACTACAGGATGTGCATACACAAACATACACATTATGTACATTATGAACATATGTATAAATGTATATAGTAGAACCTCTGATTTGCAGAGATGACATGAAGATAAATAACTAACAAATGACCAAATGTATTATATTTGGAAAGAGAGACATAGCTAATAGGCTATAAGAGTTTAGAAGCAAAAAGAAAACACCAGTTCCACAGTAGATATATCAGATATGATGTCATAGATAGTGAAGTGTAGATAAGATTGGACAAATGTACACCAGGAAACGGAGGGTTTTGAGGACAGAAAAACAATATAAACTGAAAGAGTGACTATGAAATAGTGAACATATTGTGCTCACTATAAATTAAGTGTAATCACTGTTTCTCACGGATCCTTGTTTTCGTGGCACCTGTGTCAGCACGGAGTTGGTGAACATTAACAGTGTGTTGAATGAGAGTAGCTGTGGACAAATTAAACAAAGCTTGTGGATGATTAATTTTCTGCAATAATGTAAGTATTACAGAGATGATCCCCAAGGTTTAGAACAAAAAGGGGAGATGATATAAATATGAATATGGATATAGAAATTAATCACATACATATTTCTCCCCCCAGTGCTAAAATGCATTCTTGTCACATTTCACACTATGATAATGATTGACCTTAGAAATATGTGGTATTTGAATAACAAATATTACTTCATTCCATTTAAAATATGGCTCAAAATTCATTCTTAGATTGTGGAGAGGAAATTGCCAAGAAGGTCTACCTACCTCTGGAGAAAGAAGCCCATTTCTGATCTGTGAATCTGACTTGTGGGGTTCACTGACTTGGAAAAGCTTCAATTGTTTCTGGCTGTCCTTTGAATTAGTAAAGATCTCAGAGCTAAAAGGTGCTGAGATCCTCTGTGATTGACTTCAGAATTCATCAATGAGTACGCACTGGACTCCTGAAACAATGTCCTTCCTGGTGTGCTAAGGATGTATGTGGACTGGAGGCGGGGGTGAGGGCAAACACCATTCATGGACCCTCATGTTTCACCTACAGTCTCACAAAACTGCACACTGATAGTAGCCCTGATCCTTGGAGTTGGGCATGTTATTACTGAAGAGATGTCAAGAATTTGAAAGAAGGCAAGAAGAAAGCTGTCTTTAAATAATCCAAGTGGGAAACAGGTATTTACCTTTTCACATAATTAGAAAGTCTGAGCTTGGAACCAAATATCTCCATTGACTTCAAGAATATCATGTTCCTCTCTTTCCAACCACTTCCCTCTACCTTCTCCTTTCTTTCCCTTTCCCCTGTCTTAGTTCCGCTTCTCCCAATAGGTTGTCTGTGGCCTGTCCTCCTATAGTAAGGCATCCTCCATATAGCTAGCAGAAAGAGGCACAGGCATGTCCAGCTCTAGGCTTCCATTAGCTTAACTTTCTGAGCATGAAATAAATAGAAACTTACTTAGCCTACACACAATCCAGAGAAGGTATCTAGTCTAGGTTGGTGACAGACTCATCATTGTGCAGTCACTGTGGCCAGAGGGATGGGGTACCCTGTGTGACCTGACCTGGATCACAGGCCCACATTTAGTGGGACAGAACACTGTGATTTGCAGCCTGTGTAGAACCACATTATGTGGAGGAGGGGCAGTTTCCTATTGACATGTCTGGAGTGGGGAACCAGGACGAAATAGGAGATGAGAAGGAGACCACTGGACCATTTTAGAAATGGGGGAAAGACTCTTCTCTGCAGTTCACCACGGTGAGCAGTGGAGTGAAAAACAACTTTTGCAGAGTCTTCCTTAATTAACGGGGGTAAAATAATAGACACAGAGAAAATACAGTAAAGCTCTGGGCATATCTACAATATTCCACCATGAAGTAGAGTAGCCCATTCTATAATTAAGGGGAAGTGGGACCTTTTGAAATGTTGCAGGCTATCCTCATTATCAGCCTTAAAAAAATCCAAATAATAGAAACAGCTTCTGCTGGATGCCTAGTCTTATGTTCATCACACAAGCAATAATAATGATGACAATGATATCCTCAGGTCAAAGATATGCCGTAAGTCAGCTGGGTTTAGTGATTGATAGACCTGTGCATTTTCAAATTATGTGGTGGCTCAGGGAAGGAGGTAACGGAATTAGGCTTGATAGGCTCAGGGTGGAGGGAAGTGATGTGACTCTTGGAAGCGATACACATAATAGAGTTCCGAGTATCAACTCCATGTCAAACCTCCTCCCTTGCTTTATTTTACTGTCTCATTCAATCCTTCAGCAACTTCCGCTAGAGAGGCAATTATTTATTTTTTTCATTTAAAGAGGAGATTGAAACACAAAGAAGATTTCCTTGTACAAGGTCAGTGTCAAGGTGAAAACCTGTTTTTGCTACAGCATCACAAACAAACCAAGGAAAGCCAGCAGCAGCCGCAACACACTATGTCACGATACTTTCTTCCAATGCAGTTAGAATTATTGGAATAGGAAGACAAAGGAGTTTAGAATCACAAAAGAATGAATAAGAAATGTGCTGGTCTTGAAGGCTGTATAATGTCAGCCAGAATGAGCAGGGGGAAGGAAAGCTGCACATTGGGATTGATACTGCAAAGGACTGAGGCTTTTAAAGATTGAGTATTTCCATTGTGAGCCCTTGACACAATAAAACGGTCTTCCAGAAATGCACATTAAAAGAGTAAACAGATGATATATGAATGAATGAATGGATGGGTGTTCATTCATTCAGCATTTTTTACTTTTAAATTTTCATTATTAATTCACATGATATATTATGTGTGCTTGAGTCTTTGCGGAATTGAACAAATCAATATGTTCCTCATCTAATTTCCACAAAGCTTTCCACAAGAATGAAGGTTAGAGGAGGTGTCTATTCCCTGCTCCCTTCCCACTTATTCTCACCCCCAGATATCCTTTCTTAAAGCGTTTGTAAATCTCTGCCTTAGCAACAAACTGCACTGATGTCTGACAAATAAAAATTTCATGTGAATTACAATTAAAAAAATATATATAGGACAGTGAAAATGAAGCTTTGTGGTGGCCGCTTAATTTGGAGGGCATTATTTTTAGCCTTGCAAAGGACCAGCGGCACGAAAACAATTAGGATCTTTTGTCAAGTTAATTAAATTTTACTAAGTGTAGTAATCTCAGTGGGCTTCATACACCAGAGGTAAAACTAATTAAAACGCAAATTCTTCCTAGCCTAATAAGGAGTTCTAAGTTGGACAGCTGAGAAATGTTGTGCATACTGAGAGATATTCAAAACTAATTTATAATGAGATGAGGGCAAACCCTTAAATGGCTCAGTTCTGTTGAAGGCTCACTTGAGAACACCAATAAGTTAAACTGGAGGCTGCCACTTCAGGTTAAAAAAAAAAAAAAAAAAAATAGGCAGACTGGCAAGCTTTGCTGGGTACAGGAGAAAAATGGATCCAGCTTAGACAAGTAAGGATGGGGAGGCCAGTAGAAATGAGATATCCAAGTTTTCTCTAAAGAGTGCTATTTTCTCCCCAGGTTTCTTCTCTTCATTAAATTCTCCAAGGGCAGGCTGAGCTAATGGCAATTGCTTTTCTTGTAGTCGTCTTTTCTTAGAAAGCTACCTGGAGCTAGATTATTTAGTTCACAAGGAATAAGATCAGTAGTTAATCCACACCACATCTCCTGTGTGGCACTGACAGCCCCATTTTTAAGATAAAGCCATTGAACAACTAAAAAAAATAAAAAATAAAAAACTCACTCTAGCTAGACATTAGCAGGGTATTAAGATGACAATCCAAAACGGTTCAGTCTTAGCCCTTTCCTAAGAACCCACGGACACCAGTTTCTACCACCAGTCAAATGTGTATGAATATCTGCAGTTGAGAAACTTGAAATGATTGTTTAATTGCAATGGACAACCTTCATATAAACTTGGGCACACTTCAATTGACATGCTATTACTCTACCATTTATTGAAAGTGGCATGTGCCTACTGACATTTTCACCGTTTCTCTGTCTCACTTCACACCCTGTGGTCTGGCTCTGGCCCCTGATAGCCCACTGACTTTGGCAGGTGCTGCCAATACCTTTCTAATCACCATACCAAATATGTTTTCTTTGTTGCAACTCTCTTCAACCAGATTGGATTATTTGTCGCATTGTCCACCCAGTCCTTCTGACCCACCACTCTGTTTTATTTTGTCCAATAACGTTATAGATGCAACAAGATGTGCTGGGGGAAAAAAAGCAATATTAAAGTTTCTTTCTGAGAAGGCTTCTTGCCTAGTTTTGCTTAATAGGTGTACCAGGGTTCTGCTGGAAACAAAAGATAGCTTCCTTCAAATTTTGTACCTATAATAAAACTAGAATATTCTCCTTTCCTAGATTATTTCAATATCTGCATTATGTAAGTAATGTATGCTCACTGTAGAAGAATAAAAGGAAAGTCGGGCGCAGTGGCTCACGCCTGTAACTCCCAGCACTGAGGGAGGCCGAGGCGGGTGGATCACCTGAGGTCAGGAGTTCGAGACAAGCCTGGTCAACACGGTGAAACCCCATCTCTACTAAAAATACAAAAATTAGCCAGGGGTAGTGGCACACGCCTGTAACCCCAGTCACTCCAGAAGCTGAGACAGGAGAATCATTTGAACCCGGGAAGCGGAGGTTGCAGTGAGCCAAGATTGCGCCACAGCACTCCAGCCTGAGTGACAGAGCAAGACTCTGTCTCAAAAAAGAAAAAAAAAAAAAGAAAAAGAAAACCATAAGGAAGAGAAAAAGATGCATATAATCAAATCACAACTTCATTTTTTCCTTCTTCTTCTCCTCCTCCAATTCCTCTTCCTCCTCCTTCTTTTTCTGTTTTGCCTTCAAGGTCTTGATACAATGCATGCATTTATGATTACCTTTGTTATGTTAACACTCTAGCCTTAGCGTTTTCTTATGTCACTAAAAGTATTCACAAGCTATTATATATACTGGAAAGAACATGAACTTTTAAGTTTGTCACATCTGACTTGAAGTCTCAGCTCTTACTAGCAGTGATGTGATGTAAACAAGACTTTACCTGTTCTTTTAGCCTAGATTCCTTGTCTATAAACTAGGGATGATAATAACTATAACATAAACATGGTAAAAAGATAAAACTGTTTACTCTTTAAAACTTGTTTAGCTGTGGCTTTTGTTTTTGGTATTATTAGTAGTATTATTTTAAACTAATAAATACAATAGTTAGTATTTCCACAGTATTTCATCATGTAGATGTCTTATAATTTGTTTATCTCTAGTATTACATATTTAGTTTCTTCATTAGTTTCCCAATTTCAATAATTCTAGAATGAGCATCTTTTCATCTTTATTAACAACATTTTCTATACACTCAGAAGTTACTTTCTAGAAAGTTTGCATCATGTCCTTATCTAGCGTCCTGTGCTTGAGGAGGGCGTGTCTCCTCAGCTCCCCCAGCTGCTTTGGTAAGTTCAGCAGGAAGATGGCTGACCACTCCCCCACCGCAGCCATCTTTAACACACCAATGGTCTCACCAGAAGGCTTCTGTCTCGGGCTTCTGCCCAAGATTCAAAGGTCTCTACCTCCATCAGGGTTGATTTATCAGCTTATAATTTTGAGGAACAACTTTCACTCAAAGCCCCTTTTTAAGATTCTACAAGCAACTCTGATTCATTTTTCTGAGTTCTTCAGTATCACTTCTCTCCTTTCACTCTCAGTACTGAATTCATGAGAGAGAGAGGGATCACATGACTTCATCAGTCCGAAATCGTGCCTGAAATTACATATAGGTAAATAGATTTCAACTCATGTGTGATGTATTTAATAAGATGTAGGCTCTTGGCTATGGAAGGATAAGGAGGCTCAACCCGAAAGAGGGCAACTAAAATAAGAAAATACTTCAATCACTGTTGAAATAGAAGGAGATCAAATTCTCTCTACTCTGTACTCCTCAGCTTTTCTTTTCATTGAACATTACTAAGCAGCAGTGTCCCAGGTGCCATATTAGTCTCTGGGAATACATGATCAATAATAAAAAGTTTTTTTTTTTTTTTTTAAGAACTCACTGTCTGATTGGGTGGGGATCCCCAGAAATGGGGTCACCAATAATTACACTCTAAGTTGACAAGTTTCATGGTGGGGAAAATGCTGGAACATGAGGAAAAGAGGTCAAAACTGATGAAACAGAAAAAGTTCTCACTTGAGCTGGGTCTTCAATATTGAGTGTACATTCACCAAGTTGACTAGAACAACCAAATGCTGGAAATCGTTTGGATAACAAGACATGCTAAGAAATGGATACCCTGCAGTTTGTGTGTCTGGTTTGGACACTGTTTGGAGGAGAGAGGATGGGAGATGAAGCTGAACAAATGGGGAAATCATGTCACAGGGAAAATGCAAATGTTATTCTTAAGACTCTAGATTTTGCCATTGATGTGTGCAAGGATCATTGCAGATTTTTGTGGAATTTGTTTTGCCAATTAATGGCTTTAATTTACCAAGATATTTCTCTCAATCATGATGATTGTGGTGAAGCTAAGAGACCCAGTTCATACATTTAAAACTAAGAGGAAGGATGTTTTTGGAGAGGCATGTAACTTTCCATGAAATAAGTGAATGCAAAGCTAAGCATAAGGTAAGATTTCCTTCCAAGAGAGTTACCCAAGGGGGAGATTCCTGTGGAGACTGCCACTGTAGCTTTTTAATAATTGCAGGGCAACAAGCTAATTATTGTGTTTCATCTTCTTCCTTTGTAGACTCTAAACCGAATGAATAAACTTGAAAAATTAATTTAGGGCTATGAACAAACAAAACCACTATCCCCCAGAAGAAAACTAATAGAAGAGACATATTACAGTGTTCAGACTTTGCATGTAAACTCTGCTTTCCCTCCACAAACCCAAAGCTCCTTCTGTTTGTCTCTGTCGTTTGGATTGCATCCCTATGAAAGCCAGTGTGGGGAAAGCTTGTCTGGACTTAAGGTTCTAATATGGTTTATATTTCTACAGTGCAGTCTGACTATATGATTCTGGCTCTGTAACCTTCGAAAATTGTCTGTCTTCTCTTAGACTCAGTTTCCCTTTCTGGCTTTCGATGGCTTGGATTCAATTTCACTGGTCCAACAGTTGATCCTTTAGTCACATGTAGCTTTTCTAATCCTAGAAGCACTGAAAACTGTAGTTATTGGGAATTCTATTGATTTAATGCCTTCTTTTACAACAAGTATTTTAAAACATTTCCTTTATTATCCTGAAATAAAACCCATTGATAATATAAGTTATCTACATCAATAATTTTAAAAATCAATGCAATGCCCTGATCATAATGCAGAAAAAAATTAAAGAAAATAGATTATAATAAAATGATAACTACTTCCCATAAGTTAAGAATTCTGACATGACATTATAAGAAGATATAATGAAGTAGCAAGATACCTACATTCATATAAAAAAGTCATGAAAAATGAGACTGCCTAAAATATAGACAAACATGTACTGTAATGGAAGCATAAACACAAATAGGGATATTTCTGTAACTGTGATTTTTCTAAAAGCTAAACAACTTTTGGCAAAAGTTTAAAAAATCTAGTGGTTCCTAATTTAGACTGAAGTTATATTCCTGGAAATTTCAAAAATTTTCAAACAATGAAATAAATTCCTCATGTTCATATTTAAAATGAACATAAATCTAGGTACCAACGATTTTAAAGAGTTTCTAGTCTACCTGACTTCCTGATAAAGACTCTCAAAAGTCATGTGGAATGCAGGGTAGGTTTCTTAAACAGGACTGTTCCACCTATTAAAAAAACCAGGATCCCCTCATCCCCACAATTTTTAAAATACACACACCACCTGGGCACAGTGGCTCATGCCTATAATCCCAGCAATTTGGGAGGCCAAGGAGGGAGGATCACTTGAGTCCAGGAGTTCAAGACCAACCTAGGCAACTTGGTGAGACCTTGTGTCTACAAAAAAAAAAAGAAAAGAAAGAAAAGAAAAAAAATTAGCCAGGCATGGTGAAGGGTGCCTGTGATCCCAGCTACCCAGGAGACTGAGGCAAGAGAATCGCATGAGCCTAGAAGTTGGAGGCTGCAGTGAGCTGTGATCATGCCACTGCATTCCAGCTTAGGTAACAGAGGGAGATCCTGTCTCTAAAATAAACACAACACAACACACACACACACACGTACACACACACACACGCCCCAATCCCTTATCGATTTTCTTAGCATTCACACTAAAAAGGTGATACTCTCTTGGTGGAAGACCACAGGTCCAGTGTCTTGCTCAAACCATTGCACAGGTCATTACTTCTGAAATTGACTGTCCTAAATTCCATGTAAAGTATTCTAAAGGATCCCTGACCCATGGGAAATTCTTATGTGGAACGCCTAATATTAGGAGGTGAACTGATTTCCCCCGCAAACTCATATGTTGCAGTTCTAACCCCTAGCACCTCAGAATGTTACTACTATTTGGAAATAGGGTCTTAAAAATGAAATTAAGCTAAAATGAAGTCAATAGGGTGGTCCCTAATCCAATAAGACTGGTGTCCTTATTTTTTAAAAAAAGGAGATAAGGATAGATATTCAAAGAGGAAAGACCACGTGCAGACACAGGGAGAAGATGGCCGTCAACAAGACAGTAAGAGAGGGCTCAAAATAAATGAACCCTGCAGATACATTAATGTTGGACATTCAGCTTCCAGACTTTTTGGAGAAAATAAATTTCCACTGTTTAAGCCACATAGTCTGTGGTGCATTGTTATAGAATTCCTACAAAATGAATACATTTACTTTTCTACTACGATTGCAACTATAGCTCTTAATACTATTACAACCACTACTGTGATCCTCCCATTACAATTAGTAATATCTTTTGAGCTTCAACTGTGTTATTTTTGTGGTGTTTGTTATTCCCTGTGACAAGCAGAAGAGCAGTATAAGCCCCTGCATGGGATACTCAGCTAACCAAGTGGCAAAATGGGCTTCAGACTCCAAAGTCCATGTTCTCTATTTCTAGTGTGTATTTCCCCTCATTTCCAGGTGAATCATGCTTGAGGCATATTATGTGTTTAAATCACAAGTCTAAAACCTCTTGGGCCACCATTAGAGATCAAATTTATGTGTATTTTGATTGTCACTGGCTTGTTAAGAGAACATGGCCAACTCTGCAACCAACAATAATGAGATGGTAGTCATTTACAAATTAGTTATGTTATGATATATTAAAAGCAATATTGCATAATTGCGAATAACATTGATTTCAGAGTCAAGTTGTCAAGTTACCTTAGATCAAATCCCAGCTATGCCACTTACAAGCCAGATGTGTTAACCTCTCTGAAACTCGGTTTCCTCATTTGTGTAATGATATTTCCTAACTGATACAGTTGTTGGGTGGATAAAATGAATTAGTTCACATAAAGAACTTAGAATAGTGTGTTATGAAATGGCCAATATAAACCACCCAATATTAGTAAGAACTTTACCTACGCTACCTCATTAGACTTAATAGCAATGGAGAGCATTTCAGCCTCTCTGATACTCACATGAAAGCTCAGAGAAGGTTAGTAATTTTATCAAGGTCACACTTGTAAATGGAAGCTCTGTGTGACTGTTGAGTATAGCAAAACTCACGTGGGCTAGTTTATCCATACAAACCAGAAATAGATTCCTATGGCATGCCGTTTGATATATCCCATAAAAATGTGTAGATGTAAAAGGAAATATGAAATATATCACCTCGTTATTTTTTTTAACTGTTTGGTGCCAAATGCCTGAAGATATGGAAACACGTATATGCTCAACAAGGAGAATATGTCTGGAAAAATAATCATATTTTTCACTTTCTTTTCAGATGCTGTAGAATCACATGGACATAATCATGGTCCTTAAAGAATTTAAAATTTTTTTTTTCCTTAATCTAATGGCTCCATTGCAGACAGACTTGGCTGTGTCCATACCACAGCATGAGACCCTCACTGCTTTTTGGTTATGTCAGTGAACTGTCTTTACTACCTCTCACCAAGAAGCATAGGAATGTATTCACCACCAGATTAAAACAGCATCAATTTGACTCTCTGCTCTACTGCACTCTATGTTCTGTGAATATTAATAGAAATTTCTTTGTTGGATGGTTGACTGCTTAAATTCATCTGCCGTTCCTCGGTTGGAGTCATTCGGGCCATTAATGTTGAGCATGCACCCACTCAAGTAGGGGCCAAGTGTAGGTCACAGGCAGGCAATCAGTGTGTGTAACTAAAGGTCAGACTTGTAAAATCCAGCACATAAGAGATGGTGTAATATCGCCTAAATTGAAGATTTTGAATATATTTTAGGTGCAAATTGATATAGCAGCAGCTGATTTTTCATTCACATTCAATAACCTTCAAGCCCCAGGTCTAACAATCACCTTCCTGTGAGTTTCACCTACTGCTCCTATGCTTTCCATGCAGTGCAGGCGCTTCTCATGGGTTCCACCATGTCATCTGCAATGGGAGGTGAGGTGCTACCAGGAACATCACTGCAGAAGGGTGTGTAGTTATCTGGTGACAGACTTAACTATCCCATGCAGTCACTGTGCAGTCATAGACCAATTACATAACTTCTCAGGTCCTGTGCTTACTCATTTGTAAGATGGGGATAATAATAACCTTGTAGAGCTGTTTTAGGTGAAATGACTTCAAAGGAAGAGGTAAAGTTTTGGAAAAGTGCCTGGAAGTGTGTAAATGCTGAGTTATCAATTATTGTTTTCAAAAGGGGTTGGACAAACTAAATCACTTCAGTGAGAGCATCAACGATAAATAAGCAGGCCAGGTGCAGTGGCTCACGCCTGTAATCCTAGCACTTTGGGAGGCCAAGTTGGGTGAATAACTTGGGGTCAGGAGTTCCAGACCAGCCTGGCCAACATGGTGAAGCCCCATCTCTACTAAAAATACAAAAATTAACCGGGCATGGTGGCATGTGCCTATAATCCCAGCTATTCAGGAGACCGAGGTAGGTAGGAGAATCACTTGAACTTGGGAGGAGGAGGTTGCAGTGAGCCGAGATTACACTACTGCATTCCAGCCTGTGTGACAGACTGAGAGTCCATCTCAAAAAAATTAATTAATAAATAAATAAAACATAAACAAGTAATTTCAAAACAGCACCAAGATCAGAAGTATTAAAAATATGTTTGGTAAGTCCAATATCCATATAAGTTTGTCGGGAGCCAAAGGTACTTTAGCAGAGAGGAGAATGTTGCAGAAAGAGGACAGTCACTGGGTCAGCCTTGGGGTTGAATCTCAGCCTGGTCATTCATTAGTTGATTGCTCTGGGGGAACTTGCTGAACTTCTGTGGCTCAAATTTCTCATCTATTATGAGAATAATGTCACTTGCCCAAGTGATCATTCTATTTACTTATTTATTTTTGTTATACTTTAAGTTCTAGGGTACGTGTGCACAATGTGCAGATTTGTTACATTTGTATACATGTGCCATGTTGGTGTGCTGCACTCATTAACTCGTCATTTACATTAGGTATATCTCCTAATGCTATCCCTTCCCACTCCCCCACTGCACGACAGGCCCCAGTGTGTGATATTTCCCATCCTGTGTCCAGGTGTTCGCATTGTTCAATTCCCACATATGAGTGAGAACACGCAGTGTTTGGTTTTCTCTCCTTGCAACAATTTGCTGAGAATAATGGTTTCCAGCTTCATCCATGTCCCTACAAAGGACATGAACTCATCCTTTTTTATGACTGCATAGTATTCCATGGTGTATATGTGCCACATTTTCTTAATCCAGTCTATCATTGACGGACATTTGGGTTGGTTACAAGTCTTTGCTATTGTGAATAGTGCCACAATAAGCAAAGCAGCATGATTTATAATCCTTTGGCTATATACCCAATAATGGGATGGCTGGGTCAAATGGTATTTCTAGTTCTAGATCCTTGAGGAATCACCACACTGTCTTCCACAATGGTTGAACTAGTTTACAGTCCCACCAACAATGTAAAAGTGTTCCTATTTCTCCAAATCCTCTCCAGCACCTGTTGTTTCCTGACTTTTTAATGATCGCCATTCTAACTGATGTGAGATGGTCTTGATTTGCATTTCTCTGATGGCCAGTGATGATGAGCATTTTTTCATGTGTCTGTTGGCTGCATAAACGTCTTCTTTTGAGAAGCAACTGTTCATATCCTTTGCCCACTTTTTGATGGGGCTGTTTGACTTTTTTTTTTTTGTAAATTTGTTCTTTGTAGATTCTGGATATTAGCCCTTTGTCAGATGGGTAGATTGCAAAATTTTTCTCCCATTCTGTAGGTTGCCTTGTTCACTCTGATGGTAGTTTCTTTTGCTGTGCAGAAGCTCTTTAGTTTAATTAGATCCCATTTCTCAATTTTGGCTCTTGTTGCCACTGCTTTTGGTGTTTTAGACATGAGTCCTTGCCCATGCCTATGTCCTGAAGGGTATTGCCTAAGTTTTCTTCTAGGGTTTTTATGGTTTTAGGTCTGACATTTCAGTTTTTAATCCATCTTGAATTAATTTTTGTGTAAGGTGTAAGGAGGGGATCCAGTTTCAGCTCTCCGCATATGGCTAGCCAGTTTTCCCAGCACCATTTGTTAAATAGGGAATCCTTTCTCCATTTCTTGTTTTTGTCAGGTTTGTTAAAGATCAGATGGTTGTAGATGTGTGGTATTATTTCTGAGGGCTCTGCTCTGTTCCATTGATCTATATATCTGTTTTGGTACCAGTACCATGCTGTTTTGGTTACTGTAGCCTAGTTAGAAATCAGGTAGCGTGATACCCCCAGCTTTGTTCTTTTGGCTTAGGATTGTCTTGGCAATGCAGACTCTTTTTTGGAACCAAGTGAGCGTTCTTAAGTCAATAAGAATTAAGGAAGTAAAATATATGTCCTTAATAAATAGTAACTTAAATAAAGGGCCCAGACCAACCTTTTCAACAATTTTCTCAATAGTCCTAGAGTTGTAGAACGTGCTGTTCCCATATTTAACCAATTTCCAGAAACTTCTTACTCCCTTTTCCAGCTGCACAAAGTCAACTTCCTATAATGCCTTTCCTCTTGATTTGTGCTCAGCAGAGCCTAATCACTCTTAAAGACTGTACAGAGTGTGCTTTTTAGAGAGGAAGGGATAATCAGAGAATGCCCCAACCTTCAGCCAGATCCTGTGATATTATAGTCCCAACTATAGAACACAAGGTAGAGCTAACAAAGAGAGGAAAATACCCTGCTAGGAGTAGAAGAGTCATCACAGGCATAAAAGGTTTGCTTGTGACTAAATAGCTTAAGGCCAAGTCTGTTGCCTCAACCACCACCCATTGTAGAGTGCAAATGTCCTGTGATATGTACACTGTACACCCAGCTGTAGGAAATCTGAATTGGTGCAACTTCTCCAGAAAGACATTCAACAATTAGCATAGGAAGCCATGGAAATGCTTATGATGATTGATGCATAATTCAACTTATAAATATTAAAATAAACATGTGGATTGATCAATGCAGACCAGATATTCATCAAATTACATGTTTCAGATCCACCTGCAAATCCAACAATGTAAAATTCATCAGTTATGTTAGATCTATGAAATGATCTACTTCTCAACCATTAAAACTGAGGAACATTTCATGATGAGACATAGCAGTCATAGCACAATATTATGTAAAGATATGAAAGAGAAACCTTTATTTGCAATGCCAATCCATGTTATGTGAGAGTGTGTTTAATAGAGGAAAAAGTTATCTCAGAAATCAGCAGTGACTCTGTTGTGGACTGTTGGGTTGTTCTTGTTTTATATTAAATATTAAATTTGTTCTCTAAAATTAACTCAAATAAGCAGGAAAGGTATCTCAAATGTTACTTTGGAATTCCTTTGCTTTCATTTGGGTGGCTCCTTGTACAGTGTAATGGACTGGTTTACTCTCCCCTAGAAGCCCACCAGGTTGCTGTTTGATCTGGGTCTCAGTAGTCCTGCTGGGCCATCAGTGGTTGCTTTCTTATGGGTCACTGGGTGGTCACGGACACCCACCCCACCAAAACATGGAAGGGAGCCAGGCATAACATCTGGATGTGGTTCTGGCTGCACCAGGCACTTGTGCTTGTGAAATCTGCTGATTAAAGGCCAGCATGGCCCAGGTGCAGTGGCTCACAGCTATAATCCCAACACTTTGGGAGGCTGAGGCAGGCAGATCACCAGAGGTCGGGAGTTCGAGACCAGTCTGACCAACATGGAGAAACCCTGTCTATACTAAGAATACAAAATTAGCTGGGTGTGGTGGTGCATGCCTGTAATCCCAGTTACTCGGGAGGCTGAGACAGGAGAATTGCTTGAATCTGGGAAGCGGAGGTTGTGGTGAGCTGTAATCATGTCATTGCACTCCAGCCTGGGCAAGAGCGAGACTCCATCTCAAAACAAGCTAACAAACAAAAAAACCCAAGCATTTACTAAGTGGCTGTGCTATGTTGTGCAGTAGGTGCTTTAAATGTCTCTGTTCCTATGCTTCTGAGGCCCAGAGACAGGGACAGCGTGAGGGTGAGGCGAACAAGATGCTTTGGGTACAAAAGTTGAGGATACTCTCAGGGTCCTGCTTGTCTCTTTAAATTTTGCACCCTAGATGCTTCCTTAACACCATCTTAGTCCTGGTACTGCTTAGAGAAACGAAATAATTTGCTCAAAGTCGTGGGGTTGATAAGAATTTGAGTTTAGAATCAATGCCAAATCCAGCTTAGTCTGGACCCTATGTCTTCTCCATTATACCAAGCAGTAGATTTTTAAAAGCTCAGTATATTGTAAAGTACATAGGGCACTTATATTTGTGGATATGCATGTGTTTACCATAATGCAGTAAAATTCTTCATTTTTCAAAGTATAAAGAGAGTATATAATTGCTCAGACAGCAAGCCCCGTAGTTAAGTGTGATCATCTCCTCCATTTCAAAGATGGATACTGTCAGGCATTTCTCAGACTCCAGCCAGACACTGACACACATGGCAAGTGCCATACGGTCATCGAGATAGGACACACAAATGGTTCTCCCAGCAGCTCATGGATTCTGTCATTCTGTCATTGGCAGTCAAGACTAATGTAATTAGACAGCACATCTTCCCCAGCTGAGTGGAGCTCTGGGTTCACAGAACAGTCCCAGGCCACTGGAAAGCCAACTGGCAATTCACTAATGGGCCAAATCACCGTGCTGCAGGAACAGAGGGAAAAAGGCTTCTAGCCAATTGCATTTTGTTATGAAAATATAATCATTCTAGCAGAGTCTCCCAGTGCCTGGGAAAGGCAGGTCATTGTTGTCTCCTCCCTGTTTGGGATGGTGTCCTAACACCTGGCAAAACCTAGCCCAGCCTCTCCACTCCACTTCATAGTCTCCAGGGGCTATTTTATAGTGACGGAATCATTTGCTTTACCACAGGAATAGATGGATTCCGGTTTACACAGGTTCCCAAGTAGAGAAATAGCCAAAGTATCTGTTTAGAAACAGATATAATTAAAAGGAAAAAGAGTGTTTATTTCAGTTACTCATGCATTAGAAAATATATTTTTTTATTTTTTAGGAAACATTTATTAACACTTATGTGCCTGGCACCGGGCATCGCATGACTTCATTTACTCTTTCCCACACAAAGCAAAGTCATTATAATTAGTCCTCCTCCTTTTACTGATGAGGAAACTGAGACTCATGGGGTCAGTAAGTACTGAAACCGTGATTCAATATTGCATCGGATGTTCTTTTCTCTTGCCTCCCTTCAAATACTTGTAAAAATGAATTGATTTTAATTGACCTATGGCATGATACGCGCAAGTGATTAATACATGCTGGCAGAATGAGTGGTTGGTGACTATATTTATACCTTGTATCCATAAATGTAATATATGTTGTGCTGAAGGAGATGTCTCAATGGGAAGATGACAGTTAACAAGATCATTTTCTGATATGGAAAATACATAAATGTGTGTGTGTCTCCTGCATTTAATTTTCCCACTGCTTCTGAAATGGATATTTGCCAGTCTTCTGAGAGCTGTTGCTCTTTGTTATCTGAAGGTACCATACCATCTTGGTGGCATATTGTGCAGAATGAAGAGGGGAGATTAGTTCCCTGGAAATTTACTCACGTCTCCCTAGAAATGGAAAATGCTAAGGCAGCCAGAGAAATCACTTCTCTGACTCTCACTTGCTCTATGAATTCTGATAACTCAATTCCTGACCCTCAGTTTCCCTGCCTGAACAGTAAAAGGTTAAGACTCAAGCTTTTCTCCAATTATCTCCACTCTTGAAATTATGTCAATTTTTTAGGCTCCTAATATTTACGGGTTGATTATAAATATTGTGGCCTTACTCTAACCTTTTTGTACCATGAAATTATGTTCTTGTTAAAAAAAAAAAGGGACGGTTTTCTTTTTTTTTTCGAGACTATGTCTTGCTCTGTTGCCCAGTCTGGAGTGCAGTGGCACAATCTCAGCTCACTACGACCTCCACTCCTTGGGCTCAAGCACCTTCTGGGTTCAAGCGATTCTCGTGCCTCAGGCTCCCGAGTGACTAGCTTCCCAAGTGACTAGACATGTGCCACCATGCCTGGCTAATTTTTGCATTTTTAGTAGAAACAGGGTTTTGCCATATTGGCCAGGCTGGTCTCGAACTCCTGGCCTCAAGTGATCCGGCTACGTCAGCTTCCCAAAGTGCCAGGATAACCTTTTAGACATTGGCTTAGGCAAGAACTTGATGACCATGAACCCAAAAGCAAATGCAACAAAAACAAAGGTAAATAGATGGAACTTAATTAAATTAAAAAGTTTCTGCACAGCAAAAGAAATAATCAGCAGAGTAAACAGGCAACGCGCAGAGTGGGGGAAAATTCTTGACACTCTATACATCCTACAAAGGACTAATATCCAGAATCTACAAGGAACTCAAACAAGTCAGCAAGAATAAAACAAAAAATTCCATCAAAAAGTGGGCTAAGGACCCAAAGAGACAAATCTCAAAAGAAGATATACAAATGTCCAACAAATATATGAAAAAATGCCCAACAGCACTCATTATCAGGGAACTGCAAATCAAAACCACAATGCGATACTACCTTACTCCTGTAAGAATGACCATTAAAAAAAAAAAAAAGACATTGGTGCAGATGTGGTGAAAAGAGAACACTTTTACACTGTTGGTGGGAATGTAAACTAGTACAACTACTATGGAAATTAGTGTGGAGACTCCTTAAAGAACTAAAAGTATATCTACCATTTGATCCAGACTCCTGGGTATATATCCAGAGGAAAAGAAGTCATTATATGAAAAAAATACTTGCACACACATGTTTATAGCAGCACAATTAGCAATTGCAAAAATATGGAACCAATTCAAATGCCCATCAATCAATCAATATGTGTGTATACCATGGAATAGTACTCGGCCATCGAAGGGAAAGAAATAATGGCATTTGCAGCAACCTGGATGGAATCGAAGACCATTATACTTAGTGAAGTAATTCAGGAATGAAAACCCAAAGGTAGTATGCCCTCACTTCTAAGTGAGAGCTAAGCTATGAGAACGCAAAGGCATAAGAATGATACAACGGACTTTGTAGACTCAAGGGAAAAGGTGGGAGAGGAGTGAGGGATAAAAGACTACACATTGGGTGCAGCGTACACTGCTCGGGTGATGGATGCACCAAAATCTCACAAATCAACACTGAAGAACTTATTCACGTAACCAAACACTACCTGTTCCCCAGAAACCTACTGAAATAAAGAAAGAAAGAACATATTCTAATTATGGTAAAGAATATTGCTTCATTATAATCTACACCATATTCAAAGAGACTTGCACAATTTTTAAAGCATACACATGAATTATTATTTCATTTGTAATTAGCAAAAATGATGATTACAATAGTAAGCAAGGTCTGACAGTCTAAATCATGCTCTGTCATCTTAAAATATTGGTCCAATATGTTTCCATACACTTGCATAGAAATATATTATGAAATTCTAAAATTGATAATATGCTTTGTCAGTTTTCTATAATCCCAACAGAATTAACATTTTAAGAATTAAATATTTTAAATATTAAATATTTTAAGAATTAAATATTTTAAATATCAAATATTTTAAATATTAGATATTTTAGCAATCAAAAACGGAAGATAAAGTGAAGTAGGAGGAAGAAAAAAAGGTATGTTTGTTCAGTTTAAAATGATTTAAGAATTGCCGATCACCACTTCAACTTTTTGCAACCAGGTTATTGTCATCCCTTCAACCCAGAAGAACAACAGATCTTCTTTAGTTAGAAATGGCAACAAACAAAAAAGGATTTCCACGTTTTTTAAAAAAAAGGTCATGATATTTGATTTAGGGATGTTTCATTTCACAGTGCAAATTTTAGTTGAGAATGTGGTGGAGATATTGTTTGCTACCTTCAGAGGATCCCAACTTGGTAGAGTTTTCTTGAGATTGCCAGCTGCCATGTAGTCACATCATTATCTCTCTGTCCAAGATGGAAAATCCTTTGGGTTTCTTCCCACTGATTTTAGAGGCATGCTAAACCATGATGGCCTAAAGGCTTAGTTACAATCTGAAGAACTCCACCTGCTTCTCCATCCTTGCTGGTATTATTTACATGGCAGGGCCTTTGCACTTCTGTGCCTTTGACCTAACACACACTGAATCATCCACACCATAGACATGTTTATGCCTGCTCGCTCTTCAGATACTCACTAAACTGTTCTTTCTTCTTTCTTCATTAGAAATGTCTTCTATGAACCTTTGGTCAGCTTCTTACCTGAGTATCTTTCTATTATGGTCAGTTTCTATACATTTACTTTTGAGGTTGTACTGCTTACTACCCCCCCGCACCTTGAAACTCTGACAGTTTTTGTTCAATATAGTATTTCCAGTGCCCAGCACCATTCTAAACAAGTAGTAGGCACTGGCTCCTTTGCTTAGTAAATGAATAAGTGATATATAGAACTATGGTCCAGTACTAAGTAAAGGAATTAAAATGTTGGTGCTGTTTGTGGGCAGTTTTGGTATGAAGTTGTGGCATTAGGCTTCGTGTCAGAAGCTGAGAGTATTGTAAGTCACTATCAGCATCAAACTAGGCAGTCAGTGTAAGTCCTTGGGCCTCTGTTTCATTCTCTAGAGAAGGACAATTATGACCTTTCCTGTGATTTTTATGAGGACTAATGAAACAGTGAACTCTTAAAAATAAGAAAGCGCTGTAGGAATTTCAGGCATTTCTACTCCACTTCCTAAGGGTAACTGTGATTCTGCTTGGTTTTTACAAGCAATTTACATAGAGTACCCTGCTGGAGTAGGGACAATGAGAATCTCATTAAGTGTTTACCAGGTGACTCAGTGCTCGAAAACCACTACAATCACAGGATGGTGATGCAGCCTTTTTTTCTGATTTCCATACGTATTTTAGTTCTTTTGGAATTTCATTTATATGTTTCTAGAATGCTATGAAGTTCTGCCCCAGAGAAATAATCTCCCTTATAAATGGATGATTGGTTCCCATATACTTAGAAACTTAAAAGTGGCATCCATAGTAGTATAAAGTTTCTCTGCATTTTGAAAGAATAAATAAGATTTTATTATATTCCAAATCAAAACAAATGGTTTAATAGTGTTATCTTGTTAACTAATAACCCTACTATTAGCAGTAAAAGGAAAAGAAAAAAACAAAGAAAGAAAGAGGAAAGAAAGAAAGAAATGGTGAATGTATAATCTTTCTTCCCCATAGTAAATTTGAAGTGGCATTTAAGGAGGAGTGTCAGACCCTCTTGTTATAGAAACAAACATTATATATTTATAATGCATACATCCTCAAAACAATAAGTTTACTGAAGAAAGGCATATGTCAAATATTAATAAAATATGAATTATATTAATCCAATGCATTATAGTTTCCTATTTAAAAAGAAGGGCAAGGTTGTTTGTAATATTTCATAAGAAATTGTTTATGGAATTAAATTTATGCTTATCAGATTCTGGGTGTACACATTATTAAGTGTTTGCATTGTGCTTTTTCTAAATTTCTTTAATTTGTTCCTTTACTGGGAAAGATTATGCCTGAGGAAGCAGGCACTGAATTCCTAAGTCAGAAGTTTAACTCCTAGGCCTTCCTCTTTTTAGGTCTATACGTTACATACACTTATCCAAATATAGGTCACTCACCTGGAAAACCAGATTAAAACTAGGAGCTCCCTCGTGAAGGTCTTGAGATGATAATAAATGATTAATTCTATTAAACATGGGACACAATATTTGGGACAGAGTAGGTACTCAATAAATGTTCATGTCTTTCAACTAAACATTGCCTCACTCTCTAAAAGTATTACAGGGTATTAAAGAAGAGGTTAAACATTCCCCATCCTCATTCTCTTGGCTCCACTTAAAATCATGATTTTTTGTGGATGACCTTTTCCTAAACTATATTATTGCTGGCAAGAAAAGATTTAATTAAAAATTAAAGTCAGGAAAGTTTCCCCTGAGATTCAAAGTGCTCTTGCCCTCTTCAGCATAAAACGTTGGCTTTTAGACAAGAGTATTGATGAAAAGAATTTGTTCTTACTGTTAGAACAACCCAGTCAGGGCAATTCTTCAAGAGCTGAGCTGTAGCCTTTTATTCGTGATTAGATATTTTGGTTTTAAAGTTTCTACTTTGAAATGTACAATTCTGGACTTCTGAAAAATAAAGGAAATGATTGGGAATTTAGGGACATTTCCATTTCCTTAGAAGATGTTATCTGAATGCACTTGACGAAGCTCCTTGAAATCTAGAATTGCTGCTCTGACCCCTGGCATCTTAAAAGAGCAACGGCCAATTAAGATTCCTCCTCTTTCACATATCTGCAGATGGTGCCAGCCTGTGTCTCTCTGGCTCACGTTTTCTAGGTCTCATTGACAGGTCACCTCCTTTTACATTTTTGGATGGACACACTCTGCCTTTGGCATAAGTTATTCCTCTCAACCAGGCAATAATCGTGTAATCTTGCCCAGAGAGCCAGAGGTCTAAATTCTCATGAGTCAGAGAGCCATGCTTAGCTTCTTCCTCAAGAGATCAGCTCATTTACTTTATTAGTTAGTTCGAAAGCACCTATCTGTAGTCCCAAGAACTGGTAACAAATAGCACAACCACTGTACACATCTGTATTAATCTGCTTTCTATTTCTAGGTTCTTTTCATGCCCCAAGCTACCTCTTCTGAGCTCAGAGAAAAAATGAGGGTGTGATCCTTCTTTCGGGACCTATGTGAGACTTTTGGGCCTATGTGAGAAACTGCGGGCTTGGGTGCACCAGGTGGTGGATCCTGAAGTCTGTCTGTTGACCCATTAACACACTCGTACACCAGCTTTCTTTTTAATCTAACACCTACTGCCTTGATAACATTATTATTAATCCTTCTAGATACTAAAAATAATTCTTCAGTCTTTGAATGAGATTTTCTCAGCTGAGAATTTTCTCAGGTCTTTATCTGTTAACAAAGTCAGGACAAACGGTGTTGCAGTAGTTACATCTAAAGAGAGAATTGCAGAAATTACTCAATTTTCTGAGCACTGCTTCATGGCTTAGCATGCTTTCCTCTTTAAGAGTTTGCAGAAACATTTATTGTTTCTGATTTACATGAGGGATATACCTTTATGGAAAGGTGTTTGTTTCTTTTGCAATAGGATAGATATTGTACCACTTGGATGGAATGTAAGTTTCATCTTAGGTGGCAACTCTAGTTAGTAATGGCTGCTAAAGTTCTGTGTTGTTGAGAAGGGTCCTATTTCAATTCTGGTTCAGAGAGACAGAGTCATGATTAGGATAGTGTGAAATGGATGCTGACGTAAAGAGTTTCACAAATGACCGGCCTGTTCTAGCAAATATAGTTCTATTAAACCATTGAATCTTTAAAAAAAGGTTTTAAAAACTATTTTGTATAATTTTTTTTTCATTTCTCATATCAGAAACCCAAGGTTTCAATTGTGGAGACCGTATCTTCATGTAATATTGAAAGTTTGAAGCAGAAACAAAATTTATACCCACTTTTCCTCACTTTGTATTCCCTCTGTCCTCCTGTCTCCTAAGGTTAATGGACTAATTTGGAGTCATACCCTAGGTCTAAGTTAAAATGATAAACTTTTCCTTAACAAGCAACTTCTTGATGCAAGATTTTTTATGTAAAATAAGCTGGTCTTATCCAACATAAAATGCTAGTAATAGTACTTACCCCCAAAAATTGCTGCAAGGATTAAATAGGTTAATCTATATAAAGTAACACAATGGTTCTGCCACATAAAATTTAGCTATAAAGATCATTACTAGTACTGAAAATTAAGTATTTTTGTGTGTTTTTTGTTTTTTTACTACAAGTATAATATACAGGTAATTTCCACACTCCCAAATATGAATTGGCAGATCTATTCGGGCCAAGAATAAAACATTTTTTGAACAATAAGGCAGGAACTTCCCTACGTATTTTCAAAAACCTATGAGCATGTCCCATACTTTGCTAATAAGAAGAATGATAGCAGCCTGGCTTCTCATCTACACTGGTTTTAGTGGGCTTGTTCTTATTTCTACATAAATGTGCTTTCTCACAGATAACACTACCTTTAAGAATTCCTGACAAGGGATGGGACAAGAAAACGATGCACGAGAGCTTACAGGTATTGTTACCAACCAGATGTACTGATATAATTGTTTTTCCATTATGCCTGAATCCCGAGTCCCATACTCGGCTGTTCAATAAGTTCAATAGTGTTTACCTCCTTCATATGTTTTAAATCTTCTGTCTTCTCCATCTATATTCTTGTCTGTGATTTTGAAAAATGCCTTGTTACTGACCTTTCTATTCTTCCTCCTCTCTGTCTAAGCCATGGTGCCCATGGTCTAATCATCAGGGTGCTATTTCTAAGACACACACTGAACCACATCAATGCTTAAATCTTCAATTGTTTACCTTACGCTCACATTATGACATGATAAGGCTCCTGATGCCAGCTGCTGTCTGTCATTCTTGCCTCAGATATCTCCATGCACAGCTGGTGTGATCAGATACACAGAACAATTTAGGGTTTTTCAAACACTTCAAACACATGGGATGCAGGGATTGGAAGACCAGCTCTGGTTTCAGATTTTCCACATTCTAGCATCTGAGAAAGTTTAATTACCAGAAACATCAGAGAATAATATATACCACATGTGTGTTACTCTGGGGAGTGCAATGATATAAGTAAAACAGAATAGTACATCATACATCTATGATTAGTAAAAAAAAAAGTATAGGCAGTAGTAGGTAATACTTGATACAGTGTGAAAGATCTCTTCATTTTTCTTTGCCTGTTTGACCATTTATATTTTCTAGTACTTGTTATTTCTCAGAATGTCAGTTACATGGCTGTTAAAAAAATAAGAGCAAGAAAAAAAAGGAGGTGCTTACTTGTTTGTGCACGTTAGCACAAAAGTACAATAGAACGTTGGATATTTTTAGATGAGGAATTTAATAGATTATTTAACACATTGCATTGGAATGTGTTGTTCTCAGCAAGTAATTAAATATGGAATAGGGCATTAAGTAACCTGAATGAATGTTTGTTAGTGTGTCTACAAAAATATGGTTTCTATATATTGTATGAATGAGAGCCTTTATAAAACCAACACACACATATGCAAATCACTCACATCAAAACATTTTATAACCTGCTTTATATTTAATTTTGCAAAAATCTTTCCCTCCCAACAAATCACGAACTCTCACTATTTTTATCTCTGCGGTACCCACATCATCTGACATCTTTATTTGTTCACTCAGGCACTTTGAAAATGCTTGGTGAATTGATCTCTTCACTGATTATCAAAAAACCACAGCACTGGGAACAATGGGAATAAAATGGCCCTGGTGGATACCACTGATTAAATCCTGAAATCCCTACATATACAATGTATGTGTGATTAAACCAGGAATTTAGAAGTAGAAGTCTGTGAGCTGTTTTGTTCTGACCAGAATAATGTCCCTCGCACCCATCTTAGTGGCATACCGTTTCCATATCTTAACCCTCTTTACATGCTCACAACAAGGCATCGCTTGCCATTTTCCTCCAGAAAACAGAAGTGCATTTTAATGGCAGAAGCAATTATAGAAAGGAAACAAATATAGTCATTATTAAACATTTATTAAGGTCCCACTGGGTAGGAGTCACTGATGCATTTAAAAAAATAACTTTCTCACCATAACACTTGCACCATAACCTAGCTTACTTTGCTTTTAATTTTTAAATGTGTATAAAAATTATAATTGTTAAGTTTCTGCAGTTCCCATGGTGGTCAGAGCACAGAGAAGGAAAAAGACCAAAGTAATATTCTATTAGTCTTAAGAACGAATCCTCTCTAGCGGTCATGCGTATCAGGCTTCTTCTGACTTTGTGGTGATGGAATGCAAACCTGAGATATCTAGGGATTTGGAGTGGAGGTTCATATCAACTGCTTAGTGTAGGAGAGGTGGACAGTTATTGTTCCAGTAGTAAAAATTCCTATTGGCATAATGAGTGCAGTGTTGTAATGACCACTACATATCTAAGTACTTTCAGAAAATATCTGTTGTTTGTTTCTGTCCTGGTCCATTGAGAGCTACACCTGCCCACTCCGTGTGGTTCTTCAGAGACTCTTGTATGCTTTTTCTTGCATGCACATTGTCTTGCATGATTTGTCTGTTGACAGAGATGGGTACAAATAGTGAACACCTGACTCAAGCAGGTTTTTCCATGAAATTAGGAACAGATATGGGAATACAAGGTTGTTGTTTTTTCCCTCCTACATCATAAATTTGTGGATATGGGTTTATTGCTGGCAACAGCCATCTTTTCAGCTATAGGAAAATGCTATACATGAAGCAGAAAAGAATCAGTCTGTTAGGTAACTAAAAGTAGGGACACATAGAACAGCAAAAGGGAAAAAGAGAGGTGAGAGGGAGAGAGGGTGGCAAAAAAGAATGAGAAGAGGATGAGGATGATGACATCTTTGCATCTCCTGAGTTCATATACACCTACAATCTTCCCAGTTATAGGAGTCAATAAACTTGCTTTCTTGCTTAGCCTTGACTTTGCTTTCCATTGGTCATATCCAAGAATCTCAATGCATTTCGCTTCAAAGGTTTTAATTGACAAAAGTGTTATGATTCTACAGCATTATGATTAATTTAAAAAATGCTAAAATAAGTTCCAGGTACTAAGCAACTGAGTTGAATTTATTCAATTATTTCTTCACCCCATGTATTAATTCTACTACTATCATTACCACGTTATAGATGAAAACACAGAATTGGAAAATGGTGAAGTGACTTGCTGAGTGAGAGATATTCAGCTGTGAAGAGGTAACATTGTCAAAATTAGGATTCATTTGGGCAAGAGAAACCCCAGTGTTGGGTTCAGCTCTTGAAACTCTGACTTACAGCAGTTACTTCCCAGTCAAGAGGATTTGCCTATTTCCTTCCCTTCTCCATGGGAGACATACATTTCTTACCTTATAAAAGTTGGACTCAGACATATGATCTGCTTTGGCCAATGCAATGTGATTGAGCATAACATATGCCACATCGAGGAGGAGATTTTTAAGTGTGTGTGTGTGTGTGTGTGTGTCTGTGTGTGTGTGTGTTTTGACTTGCTTCTTGCATATCTGCCTTCTTCCACGGGAAGAGTGCACACTAAACACATTCAGTTTTTGCAGCCTAGGTATTGGAATTAGAAACACAGGGAGAAGACTGGCACCCAAGCACAAACTACCTGCAGATTTATTAGTAAATACTTATCATGATAAGTCACTTAGATTTTTAGGGGGATACTTGTTACGTGGCACTGCTTTTTTTTTTTTTTTTTCTGAGACAAGAGTCTCATTCTGTTACCCAGGCTGGAGTGCAGTGGCAGGATCTTGGCTCACTGCAACCTCTGCCTCCTGGATTCAACAATTCTGCTGCCTCAGCCTCCCGAGTAGCTGGGACTACAGGTGCCTGCCACCACACCTGGCTAATTTTTTTGTATTTTTAGTACAGATGGGGTTTCATCATGTTGGCCAGGATGGTCTCGATCTCCTAACGTCGTGATCTGCCCTCCTTGGCCTCCCAAAGTGCTGGGATTCCAGACATGAGCCACCACGCCCTGCCCCCATGGCATTGTTTAAGCAAAAGTTGAACCATACAAGCCTGAAAAATTCTGAAAGAAACCACAGTTGGCTTCATTCAAACATATTTGTATGTGCCTACTTTGAGGCAGATGATATTCTAGTCATTAAGAAATAGATCAGTGAACAACAAAAAAAGTCTCTATCCTCATGGAATTTACATTTATATGTGTGTGTGTGTGTGTGTGTATGTATGTATACACTATCCACATGCAGGATGATTATTTTCTGTAACATTTTCACAAAAGTCATCGTTTAAGGTAACATCTAAATAGAGAATTGAAGGCTATGAGGCCACTCATGCTAACCAACAGGGTAGAAGTTTTCTAGGCAGAAAGAACAAAAATCAGTCCTGAAAGAATCCTCAGGCTGACTGAGTGGGGAGTGTGTTCTAGAGACGGGTTCTCAGGACTTTATGCGACCAATTTTCTTTTTCTTTTTGAGGTGGAGTCTCACCCTGTCATCCAGCCTGGAATGCAGTGGCACTATCTCGGCTCACTGCAACATCTGCCTCCCGGGTTCAAGCGATTCTCCTGTCTCAGCCTCCTGAATAGCTGGGATTGCAGGCACCTGCCACCATGCTCAGCTGATTTTTGTATTTTTTAGTAGAGACGGGGTTTTGCTATGTTTGCCAGAGTGGTGTTATACTCCTGACCTCAGTTGATCTGCCTGCCTCTGCCTCCTACAGGCGTGAGCCATAGCCTCCTGTCATGCAAGCAAATTTCTATGAGTTTTCCTTGCCTCATCAGCTCTGCAGATGGAAGGATTGAGGGCTATAGTGTATCTACTCAAAATTGTTCACAATTAAATGTGTATAATGATGAATATGGCTGTAGGTTAGTGATCTTTAGCAAATACTTTTGTTATCTTCACTCTACTCTGAATTTTTTTAGGTCATTTATGTAGGACACTGTAGAGTAAATTAGTAGACAAATTACCTACCAGTTGATGGCCAGGTAGATGGAATGCTAGATTGTTTGATTGGTCTTGGGCCAATGTACCATGATTACTGTTCACAAGAGAAAAACCTAAGAAATAGACAACCCCTAAAAGAACATTTCTCTAATTGCTATTTCTGTCATCATTTTATGATTTATCCTTTTATGTCCATTATCTCACTGAAACTAATGAGATGCACTTACATGAATTATTATTGTTTGTAATCAAGTAACCAAGGCTCATTGAGACCCAGAGTCTAATCCAAGATGTCACAGTGATTGACACATGGAATGTGTGAACCCTGGTTTTCAGTAAGAATGTGCTATTAACACTTGTGTTATCAAATACAGCATCTTCTTTACTAACCCTGGTGACAGAATTCTCATTAATGATGTTTTAGTCTTTCTTTTTCACCTTTTCACTCCTAATTGCCTTTTACTCTAATTTCTGCCCTCCCCCACCAAAAAAAATTCTTCATCCTCCATTCTGTCCCTATTGATTTTATTGCAGATGAATTCCTTCTTTCTAGGCTATTTCATGATAGCTATTTAAGAACTTCATATAAGGAAGGGAAAAAAGAATTTTGAGGAGTTTTTATTCTTGTGGTTTTTAAATATTACAGCTAGTAACCAGGAAACATTTCCCAGAGACTTGGCTGGGTCAAATTCCACCTGGAGATGTATGTTTGCATTACTTGTTGAAGATATTCAATAGTCCTCTCTACTAGGTCCCTCTCATAGGATCCTTCCATAGGGCTCCTTCCCGTTGGGTGTATACTTTTAATTGAGATCAGGTTTGGTAACGTGAATTGTTTTGGCTTTCAAATCTAAGCAGAAGTGACATGCACCACATTTGGGCAGAAGGTTCAAGAAGCATCATGAGGTTCTACTATTGCTTTTTCTCTCTACTATCAGGTAGTAATATCCAAGGTAGAGGGTTAGCCTTGATCCTGGAATGAAGCAGAAGACATTCGGTGCAGAGTGGCATGCAGCCACAACGTGTAGCATGAATGAGAGACAGTATTGTGGTTGCAAACCATTGAGATTGGAGGATTCTCTGTTCTGCCCGCAAAAAAACCCAGCTCATTAATGCAAACAGTAACGGCATTTTTTCAGGGTCTTGCATGCTTTCTTATGCATTACATTAATATCATTTGGGCCCCATATCCATATTCTAAGCAAGTCAGATTTGTTAGTATTCTCATTTTAGATATAGAGAAGCTCAAGCTTACGTGGCTTACTAAAAAGAAAAAAATTCTCATTCAGGAAATGGAAAAAATAGTCTTAGTGAAGTTCTCTTGATTCCTCTTTTAGCTCTCTGTCCTTAATCATATCCTGCTACATAAATGAGCTAAGTCCAGGCAGTTCCTGGACTCTTTGGAAGCTACATTAAACCATTTGGGATACTAAGTGCACTTACTATGAGAAAGACATGAATTATTGAACATTATCCGAGTGACCTGGAAAGTTCATGCAAAGGGCTTTTCTTATACCACGCTGCAGTTTATGCACCCAAGAGGCCGCCTCTCAAAGTGGTGTTAGGCATGGTGCATCTTGTGTTGAAGAAATGGAGAGGGTCCTTTTCAGCTGTCAGCCTGGTGACAAACGGGACCAGCTGTGTCAAATGCTGGGGAGGGGAGGGCAGTTCAGCAAATTCCTATTTATGAAGAAACAGCAGAGTCAGAGAGATGATAGAAGTGGACCCTGAACTGACTCAAACACGGACAAGCCCAATTTTGGGTAGAGGAAAATTTGAGAGTAGGGTAGAGGGAAATAGAGAAAAGCCAAGCTGGGGTGGGACAGAGACACATACTACCAAGGAAATTGAGAGGTATCTATTCCAAATCCAGAGTACAGGGACCAGAGAGTGTAATCACCAACCCCATAGACAAGATTATGACTCTTTCAGCTTAAATTTGATGGTAAGAAAATTGGACTGAGTATTTAGATTTTAGATGTTTTAGTTAAGCTATAATTCTGCTTTTTGCTTTTTATAAAAGCTAATTTTTTTTTTTTTACTCTCTTAATGTTACCTCAGACAACCACTTCTCTTTTGCTCTCCGAAATGAGATACTATATGAATTCTTGCCAGAAATATCAAGTTAATGCCCAAGCCAGCTCTATGTTCTGATTTATCTTCCACGTTGACTCAGAGTAACAGAGCCATACATTAAGGAACAAAGCTCGCTGCTGGAGTATTTATAACCTTGTCTTTTAAAACATTTGGCAGACGTTCAGACCCTCCATATGTTCACAGTATTAAACTTCACCATAAAAGGAATGGAAGAGTTACATTTGAAGAAAGCTGGTATTGTATGGTCTGAAAGTCTGGCGGTTTAAAAAAAAAATAATCAAGTCCAACTTGAAATAACAGGCGCTCTGTGATCCTGCTGAAAGTTTAAATCCCACACAACAAAGTCCTGCTCTCCCTAACACTGAAGATGTCATATTTCAGGAGCATTGTCGGTGACTCAGAGTAGACACACTGAGCTTCTGAGCCTGGTTTAATAAGGATACATTCCTGAGTGATGAGGACTAGAAAGAAAAGCTATGGGGTGGGAGCACAGCAGGCCAGCCCCAGTGTGCACTACTACTTCCTCCCAGCATCATGAAAGTCTTGCAGGAGTAGGGAAGTCTCCTAGGGGGTCAAGGTCCTTCCGGTGGGTACACAAGCAAATCTACGGGGATATGGGCTGGACATGCTGGAACTTACATTTATATTCATGCATATACATGGAATTTACATCCATTTATCCAACAATATGTTGTTGTTGTTTTTTTTCTGATGTTTAGTCATTAATTGAAACTGGCACCATTAGTCTGTCCATCTTTAAGAGAGTTGCAGATCTCGAACAATCTTTGATGCATCCTGGAAAAGGGTGAAGGTTCCCTAGCCTCACTAGTTTAACAATCATTCTACTGCTTGTGCTGTGAAGTTCTGCTGTTTAGAGCTGCTCACTTAAGTGAATTTATGGATTATATAATGGGGGTTTGATTAAATTAACTAATTTAAAAAGAAATGAATTTTATAAATACATGGAAAGAGAATATGGATTGAAAATAATACTAATAAGACATGCAAAATGGAACCGTAGACAAGAAAAGAAACTGCTCTGAGTATGAGCCTTCATCAGCCACAATTCAAATTAACGTAACAAAAACCTAGGCTGACTTATAATGAATGAGATAAATTCCAAAATGGACTAATCTCAATGTAGTACTCCGAATTGGATTCCGGAACAGAAAAAGGGCATTGGTGGAAAAACTAGTGAAATCCAAATAAAATCTATAGTTTAGTGAGTAGTATTACATGGATGTTAATTTTGTAGTTTTAACAAATGGTTACATAAGTATTTAACATTAGTGGGAAGTGGGTGAAGGCTATACAGGAACAGTCTATGTTATCTTTTAAACTTTTTTGTAAACTTAAAATTATTTCAAAAATAAAAAGCTTATTAAAGGAATTCAAGGTGAACTGAGGACAAATAATTATAGAAGAAACTGAAAATCCTGGCAATGAAGAAAAAAATGCCAATTAACTATAAAAAAACCTTGAGATGATAACCAAAGAAAGCTATTTTAAAGACATATTTTCATTCCCTACATCCATAATAAACCTTATCCTAAGTATATAATTATTAATTCATGAAGAAATAAAAATAGCTTCTTTTTGAAAGAAACATGCTATGGAGAAAACATTTTGCGGATCATTGCTGTATGATTTCTTGCTAAAAATGATTTACCTTACCTAAAGATGTGTTAATACACAAAATAATTTAAAATAAATATGGGTTCACAATTTAAGAAAAAAATAGAGTTTAGCTCTCATCGATTTATAGCTCTGGACAATTCTGTTTCTTGAAATAGGATTCACTCTTCTAAGGCAGCATTACGATTTGGTGATAAGGAGGAGAAAAGGCCAATTCAATCAGCATGAAATGTAACTGACTGCATTACCAGCTCTTTCTTCATTAAGCAAGTAACTTCCTCTAAACCTTGTTTTAAAATTATGATTGTCCACAATATCACCAGTTGCCTTGTTTGTTTGGAAACTTCTCAAAATTTGGAAAAAGATGTTATGACTAAGACATGTTCATAGTACTATATCTACATCTAGGAATTCATTGAAGGGGATGACCAGATATCCATCCTTTTATATTAAGGGTATTTATAATAGCATTGTTTGCAATACCAGAAAAAAGTGGAAGTGACTTCAATGCCCCCAAAAGAAATGATGATTCATTAATTGGACTGAATATTATTTAATCCTTATAATCTGGTTCCAAATATTATATAAAGAATTGGAAACATATTCAGCACCTTTTTTTCTTCAAACTAATGTGTATATACAAAGTGGATTTAGTATACAAAAACTAACAAACGAAATCCCTACCTGAATGTGAGCTTCTCCTAAGTCAGAATTTTCTCATTCATAAAATAGAGATAAATGTATACTGCCGTCTCGTAGGCTATTGTGAGAACTGTACAAGGTTAATGCCTGCAAAGTGCTTAGAAGGGCAGTCTGGCCCAGCCTCTTGCCCATAACAAATGCATGTTAAGTGAAGATAATGATAATAGCCTTTTAAAAATCTCAGTGGAGTCTGAACTCATAGATGGATTATGGATATGTTATTTCAGCTTAAAAACTATCGCTGGTCAGTACTTTCAGGAAAGACTTGCTTAGAGTGGATAAGGCATCTCCAAGATGTAGGTGATTCTTCCCACGAGCTACTTCAAAAACAATGCCTGCCACTGAAACTCTCCACCAAAATGTGTGCCACTTGGGTGCACCTGGTTCAAGTTCCCCCAGAGCCACTTGACTCTGGCAAGTTGGGCTGCATTTGTGGAGATAATTAAAGAGTAAAATTGTTTCTCCCTCTATTTTCACGTATCCTTCCGTCATCTCTCTGACCTCCTTCTTCCCTCCCGTGCCTCTTTCTCCTTCTTCTTCTCACCCTAATTGCAACTGCCCTGTGTGTCTTGTCATCTCTCTCTTGGTCTGGTTTAGTATCATTCATGTTTATACCCTATGTCTAGTCTATTTATGCTCCAGTCACCATCAAGTCTCTCTACTTACTGTCGAACGCCTCTTCCAAATTCAAATCTGAGAACTTCAGTTCTTGTTTGAGAAACATTTTTTAGTTTCCTATTTTTCTCAGGGTAAAATTGATCAGCATAGCATAAACATTTATCTATTACTGAGGGCTGGGCGCAGTGGCTCACGCCTGTAATCCCAGCACTTTGGGACGCCCGGGCAGGTGGATAACTTGAGGTCAGGAGTTCGAGACCAGCCTGGCCAACATGGCGAAACCATGTTTCGACTGAAAATACAAAAATTAGCTAAATATGGTGGCATACACCTGTAATCCCAGCTACTCGGGAGGCTGAGGCATGAGAATTGCTTGAGCCTGGGAGGCAGAAGTTGCCATGAGCCAAGATTCCACCACTGCACTCCGGCCTGTGTGGCAGAGTGAGAATTTTTCTTAAAAAAAAATAAGAATAATAATAATAAATTCTCTATCACTGAACTTCAACATGCTTTTCAGATGCATTTCAAACCAACCTTGCCAGTCCACATTTTGCTCTTCTACTACAGAAAAACTTCCTCTTGACGAAACACACTATTTCCTAAGTTTCTCTCTTGGTTTTTTTTTTTTTTTTTTCTTTTCTGGAGACAGAGTCTCACTCCTTCGCCCAGGCTGCAGTGCAGTGGCGTGATCTCAGCTCACTGCAATCTCTGCCTCCTAGGTCCAAGCGATTCTCCAGCCTCAACCTCCTGAGTAGCTGGGATTACAGGTGTGTGCCACCACGCCCAGCTAATTTTTGTATGTTTTTTAGTTGAGATGGGGTTTCACCATGTTGGCCAGGCTGTTCTCAAACTCCTGACCTCAAGTGATCCACCCGCCTCAGCCTCCCAAAGTGTTGGGATTACAGGCGTGAGCCATAGAGCCTGGCCTTTTATTTATTTATTTATTTATTTATTTATCTATTTATTTATTTATCTCTAAGTCTCTTGGCTAAAGAACATGGTGATCCTGTCTCTGGAAAATGTTAACCCTGTTTGTCTACCTAGTTGACCTCTGGTTTCCTCTTCCGTTGCCAGAGATGTGTTCTCCTCCAGGAAGCTTTCCGTCTTATCTAGAAAGATGATTTTTCTTTCCATTTTACCATGACTGCACTTTATATTATCTTATTACGCGGTCTTACAAGTGATTACTTTACGTGTGTCTCCAGCACTGGACTGTGGGCCTCTTGAAGGGTTCACTATTATTTATCTATAGCTTCAGGCTAAGGGTATTTCATACAGAGTAGACCCACAGTAAGCGGGTGATGATTTGATCAACCAATACTTTTTGAATGTCTACTATGTTTTAAAGAATCTTACCATTAATATGCATAAGAAATACTTCTAGGCCAGATTCAGTGGCTCACACCTGTAATCCCAGCACTTTGTGAGGCTGAGATGGGTGGATTGCTTAAGCCCGGGAGTTTGAGACCAGCCTGGGAAACATGGTGAGACCCTCTCTCTACAAAAAATACAAAAATTATCTGGGCGTGGTGGTGCATGCCTGTAGTCCCAACTACTCAGGAGGCTGAAGTGGGAGGACTGCTTGAGTCTGGGAGTTGGAGGTTGCAGTGAACCATGCTTGCACCACTGCACTACAGCCTGGGTGACAGAGTGAGAACCTGTCCCTCTAGAAGGTCCCAGATAAAATGCAAATAAGTTACTTAAGTAGCATTCACCATATTAGTGAGGCATATCTATCAAGTTAGAATTTTATTGGTGAGTTTACCTATGGAATATAGATGTATTACTGGTACCGACAGATTCAGATATTTAAAAAGTCATCAAAACTTTCTTTTGTGTTTTCTCTAATCGATTTCATTCTTAGGTGAACCCTCCCCGTATACTGGCACATTGGAACAATGGGCCTTACAAACTTACATCCTCCTAGATAACAAGCCCTGAGAAAGTCCTCACTGTCTGACAAATAATGAATACAAAAATGATGGGTGTGATTCTTAGTTGGTCAAACTTGGGCAAGTATAAATCTCCAAATGAATCAATGCCCTACTCTGATGTGCTAGGCAGGGGTCAAACACAAATACAATTTATGGAATGAGAGAAGAGGGGTGGTTTTTCTAAAGGATATTTTTATATTAAAATAGGAGAGAGAGAGAAACAGATAGTCATTATATTGGACAAACAAAACAATAATTTCACACCACAGAGAGGTTAACAAAAAAGAAACGAAACGAAACGAAACGAAACGAAAAGAAAAGAAAAGAAAAGAAAGAAAGAAAGAAAGAAAGAAAGAAAGAAAGAAAAGAAATTCTTTTGACACTATAAAGTCATAAAAGGTTCTCTTTTTTTCTATCTGTCAAAACCCTTCACATCCCATCTCAACTATAATTTGTTTTGTGAAGTTTTACCCCAAACTTCTGGGAAGAGCATGTCATTTTTACCTCTGTGTTTCCCAGTTCTTTGAAGATACTTCCATTTTTTCAAATGCCATATTGTACTGCAATTGTTTGCTTACCACATCTTCTCCAATACACTCTACCTTCCTCAAGGGAGGACCACTCAGTATCTTCTTCTTGTGTATCCTCACATTGAACACATAGGAAACATCTTTAGAAATGTTTACTAATTGCAGGCATGGCTATAAAAGAAGATGCAAACTGAGTGAAAGGGTAGGAACAGTTCAAGACATAAGATGTCCAGGAACTTTCTGTCCACCTCATGAGATTGAGGCCATTAACAGAGAAAATAGATGGCCACTATCTCCTACTACCCCACAGTGGTACAGTAAAGAATGTAGGCCCAGTGTGGTGGCTCACGCCTATAATCCCACCACTTTAGGAGGCCAAAGCAGGAGGATCTCCTGAGGTCAGGAGTTCAAGACCAGCCTGATCAACATGTAGAAACCCCCTCTCTACTAAAAATACAAAATTAGCCGGGTGTGGTGGTGCATGCCTGTAATCCTAGCTACTCGGGAGGCTGAGGCAGGAGAATCGCTTGAACCCGGGAGGCAAAGGTTGTGGTGAACAGAGATCATGCCATTGCATACTCTAGCCTGGGTAACAAGAGTGAGACTCTATCTAACAAAAAAAAAAAAAAAAAAAAAAAGCACTGGTTATAATTCAGACAAATAAGATCAAATATTATTATTGATAGAAACTCTTATTGACAGGGGAAGCTATTTAAATTTTCACAGCCTCCAGTTCATCACATGTAAAACAGGGATTACAACATCCATATAAAAAGCAACTTAAAAATACAATTTAAAAGTATATTTGAAAGGAAACAGTGTCAGGCTTTCAGTCTGTGTTAGTTTTGCTTGCCTTCCATGCATCTTCTTCACCTCATTACCCTTTATTTAGTGACATCTGTCCCTTGAAAGGCTCTTTAAAATTATGCAGCCAACTGCTAGGCTAACTTCTTTTCTAAGCCAGGCTATGATTTCATGACATTGTTTTATTTGAATTCTCTATTTTGACTTTCGGAGCATCACTGTGATTTGCTTCTGATGTAGTAACAGCATTCTTTTGTTTGTTCAACCTGTAAATTTGAAAATTTCTCCTGAACCTGTCTTCTCAGCAGGTTTCCTCCACTTTGCTGGAAACAGAAGTTGGTGACTGTTCTGAGTGCAGAATGCTGGAATGAAATTAGACAGCAGTCCATGCAGGTATCTCAGACATGGGAAGAGTTTGGGTAATGATGCACCCAGGGAATATGTACCACCCACTGTATTGCTAGGATTACTGCAGATGACAGAAATACACATTGAGACAGTAACAGACAAAAAAGAGCTCCATGGGCTAATGTGATTTTTAAAGTTCAGGGTGATAAAATCATTTTATTTCTTTTTTTTTTCTCCCAACACCTCTCTTCTTCCTTTCTCATTCCCCTCCATCCTTTGCCTCTTTTATTAGCTTTATTTATTCAGATAGTCTGTATGAGTAGAAAAAAATGAATGGAGTTGGTAACTCCTTGCTTTCAATATTCTTGCAGCTTTTAATCTCAGGAAGAGAGTTCCCTCTTCTTCTCCTCTCCCTCATTTCTGCTCCCTGTTTTCTCCCTGTCTCCCACTACTCTCAGCTTTCTATATTAAATCTTATAGAAGAGCTATGACTGGCCCTGCTTGGGTCAATGTCTAGCCCCCAGATCAATTCTGTTGCATACAGAAGGAAGGAATGAAGTGCCATGATTGACCAGGCCTGGGTCAATGGCCTTTCTCTGCTGCCAAAAGCTCTATGACGGACAGGTCTATTGGAATTCCATGGCATGAGGGAGGACACTGGAGAAAGACATTTATCAGACATCCACTTACCAGTGAGAAAGCTCAGTGTCCTTGGTAAGGTCACCACACTCATGGGGATTTTTACATAACTGTATTGAGGAATTCAGACCTCTGACAATTTGAGATCTTTTGAGACATACTTCTACTCTATCACAATTCAGCAGCACTCATGGGATGGATCCCTTCATGAGAAGGGCGGTTAGCCTAAGATAATGCTGCAAGGAAGCCTGATACTTCATTAAAAAATCATTATTATTATTATTATTATTATTATTATTATTATTATTACTATTTTTGAGACAGAGTTTTGCTCTTGTTGCCCAGGCTGGAGTGCAATGGCACGATCTCGGCTCACTGCAGCTTCTGCCTCCCGAGTTCAAGCAATTCACCTGCCTTAGCCTCCCGAGTAGATGGGATTATAAGCATGTGCCACCTCGCCCGGCTAATATTGTATTTTTAGTAGAGATGGGGTTTTTCCATGTTGGTCAGGCTGGTCTCAAACTCCCGACCTCAGGCCATCTGCCTGCCTCAGCCTCCAAAAGTGCTGGGATTACAGACATAAGCCACTGCGCCCAGCCAATTCAATGTTTATTTTCACAAATGTATAGACTTTAATTTTTTAGAGCAATTGTAGGCTTACAGAAAAATTAAGTGGAAAGTACAGATAATTCCCATATGCCATCTCAGTCCCTCCCATCCCTAACAGTTTTTCCCATTATTAACATCTTGCATCACATAGTGCATTGGCTACAATTGCTGAGTCGATATTGTTATATAATATTATTAACTAAATCTGTAGTTTACATTGGGGTTCACTCTTTTTGTTGTATATTCAGTGGGTTTTGACAAATACAGGATGATGTGTATCTACCACCATGGTATCATAGATTTCACTGTCCTAAAAATCCTCTGTGTTCCACCTATTCATACCTCCTTCCTCTACCCCCCAGGCCCTGGCACTGATCTTACTACTGTCTCCCGAGTTTTGCCTTTTCTCAAATGTCATGTAGTTGAAATTATACAGCATGTAGCCTTTTCAGATTGATTTCAGTTAGTAATAGCATTTAATATTCCTCCAAGTCTTTTGGTAGCTTGACAGCTCATTTTTTATTATTATTGAATGAGATTCCATTTTATGGCTATACTACAGTTGGACGTCTTGGTTACTTTTGCATTTTGACAATTGGGAATAAAGCTGCTATACAAATTTTTACACAGGTTTTTTTTCATGGCTATTAGTTTGCAACTTATCTGGGTAAATACCTAGAAGCACGACTGCTTGATTACATGGTAAATGTATGTTTACTTTTGTGAAAAAAAACCTGTTATACTATCTTTCAAAGTAGATGTAACATTTTGTATTCCCAATGGCCATGAAAGAGAATTTCTTTTGCTCCACATTCCTTCACCATTTGATGTTGTCAGTGTTTTAGATTTTAGCCATTGTAATAGGTGTGTAATTGTGAAGACATTTTATTCCAAGTTTTGTCTGCTTTCATTCCCCGTGACTCTGAATGACAAGCTTATCACTTTCTTCAGTGAGACACAATTATTACCTGTGACCTGGCTAAATGGATTCTTCATCTTCATCCCAAATAGTACATGTTGCAACAAGGTAATGTACAACCCTAGACTTCATTGTATTCTTATTGCCCCAAAATATCTTATGGGGGCCTTGGAATCTTCATATTTCACAAGTTCCCTCAGTGACTTTTGGGAACATCGGATGCTATTGTGACTTTTGTTTCAAATCATTCAGCTTCATTTCTTGTCCATGGTCTTTCCTGGGAGAGTCCGACATTCTCATCTTTGTGTTCTGAGGCAGCACCACTCTCCCTGGACATAGATTTTAAAGCAGTAACTTCAAGACTCTGAGCCCCCAGTTATTAGTTTGCACAATAGCACTGACACTACCTACCCCGAAGAGCATCTGATAGGATTGAACGAAATAGTTGATATGAAGGCCTTTGGGGCAGAGGGCAGCAGAAATAGCTGCTCAACCAACTGGCTTGTTCCTTCCCAATTCCTTGGTTTTCATATAACTCTGTTTGTGCAGCTGATCACACCAGTGCCTAATTCTAACAGATGCATTACCAGGCCCTGGTTGAACCTGTTTAAAGCCCTTTTGAGTCCATACGCCTTACCTGACACTTCCAAAATTAAATAAAATGGCATGGAGAGGAGAGCAAAAACTAATCACAACTGGACCTATGTTAAACCTGCCTGGCTTTTTACATCTCTGTTTGCTTCATAGAGTGAAATTAAAGCAGGCTGAAGACTGCAAAACAAGTGAAGAGATACTTTTTTTCAATCACAAAGACTTTCATATGTGTATTTTAACAATGCTTAGGCATAACGTGTACATGAGACAACCCTTATAAAGGGAGATTCAGACTTGTTCTTTGAGTTTACGTGATGTTCTCAACGAGAAGAGACCAGGATAATGATCCACCCCAGTCTTCCTATTTGGGTAATGAATGAAAAAACTGTAGTCGAGAGAGAATAAGCAAGCTCACACTGCCATTAGTGCAAAGCTGGGAGCTAGAACTCCTTAATTTGAGGATACGGCACACGTTTACTTATGTAACAAACCTGCACATTGTACACATGTACCCCGGAACTTAAAATAACAACAATAAAAAGTAAAAACAAATAGAATAAAGCAAAGTCTTCCCTGACATCTTTTGATTGTGGGTTTAGGTCTAGGCTCTGCATCTGAGGTCTTCCACTTCCATCTGACCATGCTCCTTTTTGATGTCCCTGTTGTCTGTGCCACCTTTACCCTATCTCTTTGCTTAGAGAATCAACTGTTGACAGTTCAGGTGTCCAGCTCTGCTTCCTGGCTTCTGATTTGATCTACCTTGGTTACCTAAGGGCTGATGGTGGGCAAAGGTATCTTGTTGATGATATGACCACAACATACCTGGGTACTTCTCTCCATGACTCTCTGAGTCCCACCTAAAATGTTCACTCCTACCTTGTTGCCTTGGAAGAAAGCACTTCATCCTCCATCTATGAAAATGACTTCTTAGGATCATATCCCAACACCAAAGCTTCCCTGTATCACCCCTACTTTATTTTGCAGTTATTCACTTAACATATTTTTATATCTATGTACGATTGAAATATACTCTTTTTGGCGTACAGGTTGTTATGCTGACAAACTCCTAGACATTTGTAACCACCACTGCAATAAAGACACAGAATACTGAGGACTGACTTTTAAACTAAGTCTGTTAAATGATATTTAATTCATTTCCACATTTTTTATTACTAGAATTTATCTTCCAATCACGGTTTCTGAACTGAGTTAGAATAAGTTCAATGAAAATGATTTGTTAAAAATTTCCAATAGTAAAGGGATGTGTAATTTTATTTGCCATGGGCAGCCTGTTTGCCCATAAGATATCATTTTTTTTTCTATAGGCAATTTAAAATAGTCAAAGCATCTCATGGATTCCTAATACTACCTCAACAATATCTAGATCAGGTCTTAGAGCTTTTAGTGTGTCTGTTCTAGAACTGGATAAAAATGCTTTCTTTAAATACCTCGAGGTTATTCCAAGGGATCTCCCTGTGGGGGCACTTGAAAATTGTCAAAAAGTTTATATCATGGGTCTTGAAGATATGAGGTATTATTCCTGGCACAATATTAGAGTGTTTCTTCTATCAAGTCATTGTGACAGCTAAATCGGTATTGATCTCTACCTTCTCAAATATCAAAACCAACTTGTCAGTGATAAAAAGAAAGTGGCCAGAGACCTCCCAGGAATTTCCTGCTAGAAAAAAGAAAAAAGTCTTACTCTTTGCTGTCCAAATGCTCAGCATGTTAAACCTCACTTTGAATCAGTCTTTCAGACAGATAATGAGGTAGTAACACAATACAAGACTGTAATAAAAACAGATGGAGTGAAAAAGAATTCCTCAGGATATGAACTGAGATATGTATACAAACCAGGCTGTAATCATTAATAAAAGTCTTTTTTTTTTTTTTTTTTTTTTGATCTCACTCTCAATCTTTCTTTCCTGTGCAGTTGGATACTGGGATTTGTAGGAAGGAATAACACATCAAACAACACATCTGCATGGTTAATGAAGGTGTCAGACTAGAGTTGGGTTTTAAAATGGAACTCCTTTGGCATACTGCAATAAGGAGATAAGATACTTTTTATAGATTGCAAGAATTTAAATACTTTGAGTTGCTTTCACAGAATGCTCTTCAGTTTTAATAACATCCAGTCATTCTTATTTTTGCAATGAATGAAGAAGAAGAAAATGAATGTGTCATGCATTGTAATAATTACAGAGAGACTATTTCCAAAATAAAATAAAGAATAAAATCATAGTTTTTCTTATGTTTTTAAATGAGAGGCAATGTGGGGCCAATCTCATCCTATGTCTTCATTTTACGAGTGAGAAAACAAAGGTGAATTTATTTGTTCTCTGTAGATATACGACCCATATATTAGGAGACTGAGCGTCTTTTGACAACCTTGTTTTACCCTAAATGTAAAGAATATGGAAGTTAGTGGTTGTTTAGACCAGAATGGTGGTCAGGAAATAGAATCTTAAATATATTCATAAGTTTGTGAGGCTGTTTTTCCTAGAGAAATTAATGCTGAGAGCAAAAATAATCACATCAATAAACAGAAAGTAGTAGCAAGTCACTTCTAACATAACCAAGCTCCTCCATACCAGGTAGGCAATCTTGGGCAGGTTTGGCCCTCTTTAGGTTTATTCTTTTTCTTTTCTTTTATAAAACTAAGGGGAGATATTTACTGCACACCATACAAAAATTGTTTTATAAAATCTATTCTATTTGAATAGGTTAGCTTTAATATAAAACACTAAAGTTTTTGGAAAAATAAGGGAAATATCTTCATGAACCTAAGGTAGACAAATAATTAAGAGACACAAAATAATGAATGACACACTTGAACACATTAAAATTAAGAACTTCCGTGCAAAATGATAACACTTTAGAGAGTGAAAATCCGAGATACACAACTGGAGACTATATTTACATCACATATATCTAACAGAGGACTTGAATCCAGAATATATAAATGATTGCTACAATGAGGAAAAGACAGACAAACCAATTAAAAAAAAATAGGTGAAAGGCTTGAACAGGCACTTTGTAAAACAAGATACTAAAATGTCCAATTAATACAACAAAGAGTGCTTAATTAGTCATTAGGGAAATACAATTAAAATCATAATGTGATATTGGTATACCCAATTACAATGGGTAAAATGAAAAAGACAAATGACACCGAGTGAGGGTGTAGAGGATGTGGAGCAGCTAGATCCTGATACCCTGCTGGTTGGACTTTAACTTGGTACAATCTTTTTGAAATATAAAAGTCCAGAAAACTAAAGCTGAACAAAAAGATATGTCTTATGACCTAGTAATTCTATCCCTAGTCATATTACCCAACAGAACTATGCACCTATGTGTGCCAAAGGCATGTATAAAAATGTTCATAGCAGCCTTATTTGCAATAGGCAAAAACCGGAGATAATCTAAATGTCTATGTACAATAGAAAGGATAATGACATGGTATATCCATGCAGTAGACTATTGCACAGTGAAGAACAGACACAAACTACAACTAAACAGAACAGTATGAATGAATCATACAAAATAGCATTGAGGAGAATAAGTCAGTTTTCCCAAAGTACCTATTACTTTATTTTACTTAAATACAGTTCAAAAATAGTCAAAACAAATTGATGAAATTATACATCAGAAGAGTGGTTAATCCTTCTTAGGATGCAACAGCTGGAAGGGGGTGTAAAGGGATTTCTAGGGTTCATGTCTGGTTCATGTTCTGATACAGGCACTAGTTATGGAGATATATTCATTTTCTTAAAATTCATGGATTTGTGTTCTTTTCTGCATGTTACATCTCAACAAATTTGAAAAATAGTGAGGTAAATTGGATTAGAGACTTTCTGACCCAGTAATTATCAGACTTTTTACAAAAAAAATTTAGGGAATTTACTAGAAAGACAGATTTCAGGGCTTCAGGGAATATTGTTAAGATCACAGTTGCTTGTTTTAAAATATGCAACCTAGATAATTCTAACTCAAATGGGTTCTTGGACACATTTTGAGAAATGGTGTGATAAGAAGTCTTTCAACTTTGATATTTCTAAAGCTCTGTGGGCAACTAGCAGATGAAGCTAATCAAAAAGCCATGACAGTGTCTTCACTAAAATATTTGACTGTGGAAGTGACCATGGAAAATATCTCGTCATGATGCCACTGCAGAGTTTGCTGTTTTCAAGGGGGCTACCCTTCTTGGGCTGTGCTTAGTTTAATATTTTATAGAGATCTTAGAAGCAGATCTTTAGGGATGGGTAAAGTTCTGACAATGAGTATGAAACACTTTTTAAAAAACATTTTTGGCATTTTATACTTTTAAAATTTTTAATTAGTGCATAAAAATCGTACATATGTATGGGGTTTATTAGATATTTCAGTACATGCAAAAAATGTGTAACGATCACATCAGGGTAATTTTAATATTCACCACCTCAAGCATTGATCATTTCTTTTTGAGAACATTCAAAATCCTCCCTTCTAGCTCATTGAAATATGCAATAAATTATTAACTATAGTCACCCTACTGTATTATAGAATACTAGACATTACTCTTCCTTATTTAACTGTAATTTTTGTACCCATTAACCATCCTCTCCCTATTTCTCCCTCACCACTCCTCTTCCCAGGCCCTGGTAACCACTATTCTATTCTACACTTCAATGGGATCAGCTTTTTTAGCTACCATATATGAGTGAGAACATGCAATATTTGTCTTTCTGTGCCCAGTTTATTTCACTTAACATAATGTCCTCTAGGTTCATCCATGTTGTTGCAAATTACAAAATTTTATTCTTTTTTTGTGGCTGAATATTTCCTTGTGTATATATACCACAAGTGTTAAGATACGGAACCCATCCACGTGTCCGTCGATGAATTAATGGATGATGAAGCACTTGTTTTTTAAGAGAAGCTTTAGGTTTATAACCAAATTGAACAGAAAGTGCAGATAATTCTCAAACCAAAAGTGCAGATACTTTCCATATACCCCCTGCTGTCACACATGAATAGCCTCCTCCACTACCAATATCCTCAGGCAAAGTGGTACATTTGTTATAATCAATAAGCTTACATTAGCACATCATTATCAATAAAAGTTCATAGTTTAGGGAATCACTCTTGATGTTGACAGCCTATGAGTTTAGACAAATGTATAATGGCAGGTATCCACCATTATAGTATCATACAAAGTAGTTCCACTTCCTTAAAATTCCTTTATGATCCTCCTATTCATCCCTCCCTCTCTTGTATCCCCTGGCAATTACAATCACTGATGTTTTTACTACCTTCATAGTTTTGCCTTTTCCAGAAGGTTGTATTGTGAAAAACATATAATATATAGCCTTTTAAGATTGGCTTCTTTCACTTTTGTATTATTTATTTAGTTTTTGTAATGTATTTTCATGGCTTGATAGCTTATTTTGTGTTTGCAATGAATAGTATTCTACTGTCTGGATGAACCACAGTTTAAGTATCAATTCACCCATTAAAGGACATCTTGATTGCTTCCAAGCTTTGGCAATTACAAATAAAGCTGTTATAAACATCAGGATGCAGGTTTTGTATGGCCATAAGTTTGTAGCTCCCTCAGGTAAACATCAATTAGTGCAATTAATGAATTCTATGGTAGGAATATGTTTAGTTTTATAAGAAACTGCCAAATATCCTTCCAAGGTGGCTTCATCATTTTATATTCCCACCAGCAATGAATGAGAGTTCCTGTTGTTCTGCATCCTTGCCAGCATTTGGCATTGTCTGCGTTTTAGATTTCGGCCATTGTAATAGTGAAGGTATGGATAATTTTTCAGGTGCAAATCATTTTTTCCAATCCAGTCGTTGAAAAGAATGTTACAATTCATTTCAACACACAAACTTTTATGACATTTTTGAGAAATATGTTTAGAGTCTGGGGGAATACAACATCACTGGGACAGTCCTCACTAAAAAAGCCCCAGAAAGTGGGACACCTTGCATGACTTTCTGCAGAGGCAGCAACTGCAGCATGAAAGGATGCTGCCAAGAACATTTATCAATTATGATTACCACTAATAAAAACCTCTGCAGTCTAGTGATGGTAGGGAACACTGCATTTTGTTTACTTCTCTTGAGACAATAAGAAGACCTTCAATATATTTTGCAGTAAAGAAAAGTATTTTATGTTGTTTAACATAGAACTATTTTCATTTAATTCCTTAATATGTACATCATGGAATCTACTGGTTTAATACAAATGCTAGCAAAACAAATTTCTCTGCCCTACGTTGACCAGATAGAAAGGATGGAGACAGGCAAGATGAGAGAAGTAGTAAAGGGAAGTGACTTCATCCACCAGGCAGTAATGGGAAAATTCCTTCTTTGGCTGGAATTATATTAAATCAGTGATATAGCCAGACTTGGTGGTTCGCGCCTGTAATCCCAGCACTTTTGCAGGTCAAGGCAGGCGGACTGCCTGAGGTCAGGAGTTTGAGACCAGCCTGGTGGTCTCAACATGGTGTAACCCTATCTCTACTAAAAATACAAAAATTAGCTGGGCTTGGTGGCGGGAGCCTGTAATCCCAGCTCCTTGGGAGGCTGAGGCAGGAGAGTCACTTGAACCCAGGAGGCAGAGGTTGCAGTGAGCCAAAATCGCACCACTGCACTCCAGCCTGGGCAAGAAGAGTGAAACTCCATCAAATAAATAAATAAATACATACATAAAATTAAAAATTAAAAAATTTAAATCAGTGAGATAACAGATTATGTATAACTTATCAAGCTCTTTGACCAGAGTAATATGTGTGCCATAAATTAATTTAAGAAGGAAAATGAATTTTGATGTTTAAAGGAATTAACCAAATTGGTTTCTGTCTCTACCAATCTCTTCTCACTTTCTTGTCTCGGGAGAATAAAATTTCTTCCTTCTATAATTCATCTATCCACAAAATCTTGCATTGTTTTATCTCTTGGCCCCTGAGTGTTCCTGCTTCATTAATGTATCTTTTTCCTCTACTTCAACTTTTCTTCTTCAATGGCTCTTTCCAGTCAGCATGTAAATATACACAGTATTTCTTATTGACAAAAAAAGTCCTGTCTATTCTTGTTTTCATTCTTTCGTTCACATTTGTCTACACTTCCCTGCTAAACTGCTTGAAAGAACTATGTAGCCACACTGGAATCACTTTCTTGCAATTCAATTCCCAAGTTATTGGCATTTGGTTAATACCTCCACTGTATCTCTGAAGTTTCTCATTAAAACTCATCAAAGACTTTCTAGTTGGTGAATCCAATAACTGATCCGCAATTGCTATTTTAACTTGAGGTTTCTGGGATATTTAATCTTATTGATCTTGCCCTCTTGTTAAAATTCACTTTTTCTTTGGACTCAGCCACACCAGTTTTTCCTGGTTCCCTAGTTACTTGCAGGAAGGGATTAATTTTCCAGGCCATAACTTTCAATAGGGAAAATGTGCTAGTCACTTTATTTCTTTGAAGATAGTGTGGAGAGAAGGATCATGCAAATGTTCCCCTTATCCTGTGTCTTAGATATTCATAAGGAAAGCACAAAGAACTAATCTACTCACATTGGGGATGACTTGTCTTATTGATGAGAGAGTGAAGATCCCTGATTTTATTGGCCAGAAGGTAAGTTCTTAGTCCTGAAAGGAAGTTCATGGATCCTTCTTTTTCTGCCCCCAGAATTGAGTCTCGTTGACTCAAACTGTGCTCCTTGTCTTTGGGTAGGAAATAGACCTATTCTCTCTGCTCCTTTCCTTCAGTTTCTCACTTTTCTACTACATAAGTACGGCAGATCAAGCTTGTTTAAAATAGAGAAAAATTGACTCTTTTCATTTTTTTTTGGAAGGGGGGTGGTTATTGTCTGAGACTCCTACATAGCTAGTAGGAGGTTTTTAATATTTTGGCTTTAATTTCTAAATAGGTTTTAAAAATATATGGGCCAACATCATCACATCAGTTCAAGAAAACAGGGACCATTCTAGGTAACTCAAATTTAGTACAGGTAATTAATTGGTGATGCAAGGGCTGAGAAGCCAACTAAAGCATGGTGAAAAACAAACAAACAAACAAACAAAGAACAACACAAAAGACACTTTAATAATGTTGAGAAGTTGCTAATCCTCTGGGAATGGAGGGATAAAGGCAGGAAGGAGGTGGTGTTAACAGAACCCATGGGCTAGGTCTGTTTAGCAGGAGCCAGAATCAGATGAAGGCTGCCCCATTCCAGAGAGAAAGAGAGCATCCAGTTAGAACCTGGAATCTTGATGGAGACTCAGCCAATATAGTAACATGACTACAAACCATAGAAAAAGAAGAAGAAAAATTTGGCTTCTTTCTTTGTTCCTATGCCCTCCAGGGTTACTCATTGACCAAATATAGCCAGAAGCTCATTGATGTGGTAGCACAGAATCATTGTTTGTAGGAAATATTCAGGGATAGTACTTTAGGTAGACTGAACTTTCTGAGTAGTGTGTTCTAAGCATCATTGGCACATGAATAATGGAATCCATTGATCCCCATGTAGCTGCCTGTGTCTTTTCTCCACTGGCAATAACTTGGAGATCAGAAGGTGATGAATTTGCACTCTAAACTTCTATAGCTTCTTCTTGTCAATTTTGAGTATGTGATTCTCTAGTTCTGCTATATATATATTGATATTCCGAAGACTATCTTCGTGATTTAAATTTCCATTTTGAATTAAATTGTCATGCTGAATCCTGTTAAATAAGCAGGAGGGTATTAGCCTATCGCTGTCCATGAACTTTGAGTTATTACATAACAAACCATATTCTAAGTATGCAAACAAACTGAAGTTTAACTTAGGAATGTAACAAAGAGCAGAGTTTCCTCCAATCACGTGCACCTGGGTTTCAACCAATTGCAGGGACCAACTCATCACATCATGCTCACCTAGTTGTAGCCAATCAAGTGTTTCTCTACTTTGCTTCTGTGTTTGACCTATAAAAGTTTGAGGCACACACTACTGGATGGAGCTCTCTGCACCTCTTTGCTCTGAGTGCTGCCCAATTCATAAATCTGTTTGCTAAAGTAATCGCTGCTAAATTTATCTAAAGTTTCTTTTTTTAACACTCCCAATATCGACATGCCCATCTTTGATCTATTTTCTGAATTTCAGTTCTGTAATTTCTACCGTCTGGTTGACTTCTAGAATATCTCACTTATGGGATAAGCTGGTACATTCAACTTAACATATCTCAAATAGAAAGCATGTTGTTCTCTAATTTGTGTCTTTTGCTGCTCCTCTTAATAATGGCACCCACATTATCCCGCTTGTGTGATCCAGGATCTTGGAAATCTCTTTTGCTTATCTTCTCTTCAAATTATTAAATTCCTCAAAGGAATTGAATTATATACTCTCTATATACTTATATACTCATAATATATACACATGAATTATATAAACAATTATATATAAATTATAAACAATTATATACTCTCAAAGTATCATTTAAGCTCCGACCACTCTACGTTCTCATCATCTCTCCTATCTCTGTTGTTGATGCCCTTTTTCAAGCTCTCATCTTCTTTCATCCATGTTATTGCAATACCTCTAACTCTCTTTTGTATTTCCTATGTTCCCCTCCTTAGTCCATCCTTGATATGAGCTATCAGCTTATCTTTTCAAACAAATCTTTTCCACGACTTATCTAGTCATTTTCCTTTCATTGTTGAAAGCCTTCTTCAAAGTTTTTCCGTGATTCTTAAAGAGAAAAATGTCCAGTCATGTTGCCGTATCATATAGTGCTTTTCCTTCTCTGTTCCCTCCAGCAGTAGTTTCATTTCTCATGACTGCTCCATACATGGGATATATGAATCTATGTGCTAGAAGCAGAGCAAGGATGTGAGAAGATAGATCACTGAGAAAGGTTTTAATTTGTGCCATAGTGAAATAAGAAGCCAATGAGGGTTTTGATTATAAAGTTATTACTATTATAAATAATCAAGGATAGAATCAAAGAGGCCTGCAGTAATCCAGGTGAGATATAATGGTGGCTCAGACCAGGGCTGTGGTATTAGATATGGTGAGAGATGATTATATTTTTGCTGCATTTTGAAGATGGTGCCAACACGACTTCATGAAGGATTAGATATAGGGCATAAAACAAGGATTAGATGTGGGACATAAAATAAAGATAAAACAAGGATGGGGCATGAAACAAGAGCCATTCCAAAGATTTTGACCTGAACAATTAGTAGGTGGAGTTGCTTTCACTGAGATGAGGAAGAGGAAAGGATTGAATCTAAGTATGTTAAGCTTGAGATATCAATATTTGCGTGGCGATGGTGGTGATGCTGTGTAGGCTTCTTGTCCTTGAAGACATAGCTGAATTGTCAACTCATCTCAGAAACTACAAGCTAAAATGCATGCTTTTCCACAGGCTCTCGACACCTAAGATAGTTTCACAAATTTAAAATTTTTGAATAATCGTCAATGAATGAAAAAAATAAGTGAAAAGGAAATGTTTACATTTAATATGAGAATAAATGAGGTAAAGCAACCAGCATAATGTCTGCAGAGAACCACTTTGCCCATAGTTCCACTGTTCCTTAAGTGGCTCAAATCCAGTGATAGTAGGGAATATAACAGTTAGGCTATCTCATTCCTATGTGAGATAACTTTGATGTACCATTTTAACTACAGAGATCCCCATCCAATCTATCAACGCTGTCATTGGGTCCGCATTTCAGCTTGAATTTTCCCTCAGCCCAACCCTGCTTCCTTTCTTGTCCTGCCACAGGTGTTAATCCCAAGACTCCCTAACAAAAGTCTGCTTCCAAAAGAAACAAACCTCTAGAATTGGCACCAGGAGTGATCTGGGACAGTAGTTCTTCAGGTGGCATTTTTGGCCTGGGCCATTTACTGGCTAGCTGGTAGTGAACATGAAAGGGTTGTAGGTGGAGAACAGACAGCCCCTGGCAAAATATAGTGGTCCAACTGTTAAACTTCTACTCACTGTGAATTGGGATGTATTGGACAGAAATACACTAGCTCCTGCAGTGTATTGAATCACTGATTAAAATGGAGGACATAGTAACTACAAAAACAATGGAAGATGTGGCTATTTTAGGATCCTGCCACTCTCTAAATAAATACAGTAAAGGGCTGAGAGTGATTAATGGACGATTGAAAGTCTGTAGGGAAGCCAGAGGGCATCTTTGGCGGCAGACAAATAAGTCCTCCTCTCCTGTGCAAGACAGCAGAGAAAGCTAAGCCACAGGACCAGGATTTACTAGTCAGATTAACTTAAAACCAAAGCAGATCTGCTATGCCAAGATCAGAATCTAGGTTGGATAGAGGAAGATTACATGTTAAACTTGTAAGAGCAGATTCTGTGTGACAGGAAAAACATGGAATGGGAACAGCTAAGCTGATGAACCTGAAAATCTTGATTTTACATATTTTCCTGAATCTACTGAGCCTACAGCAGTGGCCCACACTGCACATTTGAAAAGCTAGGAAGTTCCCTTGCTGGAAAGCAATTCAGACATTTCTCCTCTGAAAGATAACAAGTTTCCTCTGGTTGTCACTTCACTCTCATCCTGGACACTAGACCTATAAAAGTTTGAGATGTGCTGAAACTGATAAGCGAGTCAAAAGTCCAATCCCTAAAGGAACTACAAGCAAAGAATAATAGCAAAATTTTTACAGGATGTGTAGAGTTGGACTCTAAGTTTGCTCAATCAAGTAAACTGTTTGATTTTAACTGTAGAGCCCCTTGTGGGGTTAGTTTTGTACAAGCAGTACTTCTTGACTTCCTCCTCTTCCTAACCTTTTCCCACTCTCCAACAGGCATTGATTCTACGAGCATTCCTTAACAAACACTCTGCACCCTAAACTCCATCTCTGAGTCAGGGTTCCATGGAAAACCAATTGGTAACACGCACAAGGAAATACCTGTAATGACTCCAAATGACTCCAAACATTACATGCAAGTACAGAATGCACACTGTAGAGATACATATTTGTGTCCAAATCAGAAAAGACCTATTTGAGACCTGTCCAAAAAAAATAGAATTGACAGCCTCAAAAGTAGAAAGAGCCATATCATGTGAGTAACTCAGGCAAGGACAAGAGGATCATGTAGAGAGTTGGCTTCGCATTAATATGTATTTCAAAAATTAAATTACAAGCTCATGCCTGCAATCCCAGAACTTTAGAAGGCAGAAGTGAGAGGATCACTGGAGTCTAGGAGTTCAAGACCAGCCTGGGAAAAATAGAGAGATACTGTGTTGACAAAAAAACACTTACAGGAGTGTCAAAGTAAGACCCTGTCTCAAAAAAAAAAAAAAAAAAAAAAAAAATTAGAGAAAAATTGAGCTTCTTTAGTAGCTCCACTAGATTTCAAATTCTGTAAAAGGTTTTGCTCAGGTTGAAGTAGGTCAGAGGACTTGTAGCTTTTCTTTCTTGGTCTTCCTTTTCCTTTTTGTGGATCCTTAAGTCATTTTGTTGGAGCCCTAGGGTTCCATGGAACACACTGAAAATTGCTAGTGTAGATGTTCTCACTGCTTCTTTCTAATTAGGTATTCTTTCAACTTATGATTTAATGATTTAGTGGGAAGTAATTCATCAGAAAGATGTGAAACAAAAAGATATCACTCGGGTGTATGTGTTATGTCCTAAGCATTGCAGTTGTCCTAATTAGTAATTCATATATTCAGCATATGAACTATGATATAATCACACGTTTAAATATGCAATCATTTCTCGACTTGATTGTAATAACCTGTCTATCAGAAAGACTTTTCCCTTCATTGCTATGTTGACTAAATGTTAAATTAATCATGGACCCTTGCCAAATCTGCTTTTTTAAAAAAAGAACAGCAAATAAATTGCTTTTCCAAGACTGAATCATGCTGCTTCTCTTCCAAGAGCATTTTTGTAATTACTTCTTTGATTACCCAAGTGATAATATCAAGATAGATTCTTAACCTTTATACTAGGCCTTTGTGTGCAAATACATTGGAAAAGATGGCCAATGATTTAACACTCCATGCAAGGGGGCAGCTCTAAGTACTCCTCCAGTTCTCTAACAGACTGAATGGCTTCTGATGGAATGAGGAGATAACAAAGGGAGAAATCTTGGCAGGAAAATTACTTTGCTTTGAATCCTAATTGCAAGATATCTTGAAACAGCTACAATTTCACATTGAGGTTGTTTCAAATGTGCAGAGATTCAAAGTAAGACAAAAATCGCTACAACATGTAGCTATAAAGAAATAAAATATGGGAGCCGGGTGCAATGGCTCACACCTGTAATCCCAGCACTGTGGGAGGCGTAGGTGGGTAGATCACCTGAGATCAGGAGTTTAACACCAACCTGACCAACATGGTGAAACCCTGTCTCTACAAAAATATAAAAACAAGCAAACAAACAAACAAACAAAAACATTAGCCGGGGATGTGGTGGCAGGTGTCTCTAATCTCAGCTACTTGGGAGGCTGAGCCAGAAGAATCACTTGAACCCAGAAGATGGAGGTTGCAGTGAGTGAGCTGAGATCGCATCATTGCAGTCCAGCCTGGGCAACAAGAACAAAACTCTGTCTCTAAATACAATACAATACAATACAATACAATACAATACAATACAATACAATACAATACAATACAATACAATACAGTACAGTACAGTACAGTACAGTACAGTACAGTACAATACAATACAATACGTGGATCTACACCAGGTACACGAAAACGTATTAAAATCACACTATCTTAGAGACCTCGCAAATTTTTGAAACTTTCATAAAGAAGTTATTGAACATCATCAAGAAATGGAGTTGTAGGTTTTGGAGGAGAGCAAGAACTTGTTTTTTCATTTTACTTTAAGTTCTGGGGTACATGTGCAGAATGTGCAGGTTTGTTATATAGGTATACATGTGCCTTGGTGGTTTGCTGCACCCGTCAACCCATCATCTACATTAGGTATTTGTCCTAATGCTCTCCCTTCCCTAGCCCCCCGATCCCCTGTCAGGCCCTGGTGTGTGATGTTTCCCTCCCTGTGTCCATGTGTTCTCCTTGTTCAACTCCCATTTATGAGTGAGAACACAGGGTATTTGGTTTTTTATGTAATTGAGTCCATCTACCTATTTTTACAGATGAGAAGACAATTTTGTTAAGAAGATAAGTGACTTATCCATGGTTCTCTATCAAGAATAGTAGAACCACACACAACCATCCTTTAAAACTAATTTAACCCATGTGTTACATTGCAATTTTGGGTGAAAATTGACTTAAATGTATGATTTTGGAATTAAAGACACTTTAACTGTGCTTTTGCTTCAAAATTCTTCACTTCTATTTTCTTTGGAGGCTTTTACATTTCCCACGATTAGATTTACTTAAGAAGTGTGCTCAGGGCTTTTGACAAAATTCAACAGCCCTTCATGCTAAAAACGTTGCATAAATTCGGTATTGATGGAACGTACCTCAAAATAATAAGAGCTATTTATGACAAACCCACAGCCAATATCATACTGAATGGGCAAAAACTGGAAAAATTCCCTTTGAAAACTGGCACAAGACAGGGATGCCCTCTCTCACCACTCCTATTCAACATAGTGTTGGAAGTTCTGGCTAGGGCAATCAGGCAAGAGAAAGAAATCAAGGGGATTCAGTTAGGAAAAGAAGAAGTCAAATTGTCCCTGTTTGCAGATGACATGATTGTATATTTAGAAAACCCCATTGTCTCAGCCCAAAATCTCCTTAAGCTGATAAGCAATTTCAGCAAAGTCTCAGGATACAAAATTAATGTGCAAAAATCACAAGCATTCTTATACACCAGTAACAGACAAACAGAGAGCCAAATCATGAATGAACTTCCATTCACAATTGCTTCAAAGAGAATAAAATATCTAGGAATCCAACTTACAAGGGATGTAAAGGACCTCTTCAAGGAGAACTACAAACCACTGCTCAGTGAAATCAAAGAGGACACAAACAAATGGAAGAACATACCATGCTCATGGATAGGAATAATCAATATCGTGAAAATGGCCATACTGCCCAAGGTTATTTATAGATTCAATGCCATCCCCATCAAGCTACCAATGACTTTCTTCACAGAATTGGAAAAAACTGCTTTAAAGTTCATATGGAACCAAAAAAGAGCCCGCATCTCCAAGACAATCCTAAGTCAAAAGAACAAAGCTGGAGGCATCACGCTACTTGACTTCAAACTATACTACAAGGCTACAGTAACCAAAACAGCATGGTACTGGTACCAAAACAGAGATATAGACCAATGGAACAGAACCGAGTCCTCAGAAATAATACCACACATCTACAGCCATCTGATCTTTGACAAACCTGAGAGAAACAAGAAATGGGGAAAGGATTCCCTATTTAATAAATGATGCTGGGAAAACTGGCTAGCCATAAGTAGAAAGCTGAAACTGGATCCTTTCCTTACTCCTTATACGAAAATTAATTCAAGATGGATTAGAGACTTAAATGTTAGACCTAATACCGTAGAAACCCTAGAAGAAAACCTAGGTAGTACCATTCAGGACATAGGCATGGGCAAAGACTTCATGTCTAAAACACCAAAAGCAATGGCAGCAAAAGCCAAAATTGACAAATGGGATCTCATTAAACTAAAGAGCTTCTGCACAGCAAAAGAAACTACCATCAGAGTGAACAGGCAACCTACAGAATGGGAGAAAATTTTTGCAATCTACTCATCTGACAAAGGGCTAATATCCAGAACCTACAAAGAACTCACACAAATTTACAAGAAAAAAACAAACAACCCCATCAAAAAGTGGGCAAAGCATATGAATAGACATTTCTCAAAAGAAGACATTCATACAGCCAACAGACACATGAAAAAATGCTCATCATCACTGGCCATCAGAGAAATGCAAATCAAAACCACAATGAGATACCATCTCACACCAGTTAGAATGGCGATCATTAAAAAGTCAGGAAACAACAGGTGTTGGAGAGGATGTGGAGAAATAGGAACACTTTTACACTGTTGGTGGGATTGTAAACTAGTTCAACCATTAAGGCGATTCCTCAAAGATATAGAACTAGATGTACCATATGACCCAGCCATCCCATTACTGGGTATATACCCAAAGGATTATAAATCATGCTGCTATAAAGACACATGCACACGTATGCTTATTGCGACACTATTCACAATAGCAAAGACTTGGAATCAACCCAAATGTCCATCAGTGACAGATTGGATTAAGAAAATGTGGCACATATACACCATGGAATACTATGCAGCCATAAAAAAGGATGAGTTTGTGTCCTTTGTAGGGACATGGATGCAGCTGGAAACCATCATTCTTAGCAAACTATCACAAGAACAGAAAACCAAACACAGCATGTTCTCACTCATAGGTGGGAACTGAACAATGAGATCACCTGGACTCGGGAAGGGGAACATCACACACTGAGGCCTATCATGGGGAGGGGGGAGGGGGGAGGGATTGCACTGGGAGTTATACCTGATGTAAATGATGAGTTGATGGGTGCTGATGAGTTGATGGGTGCAGCACACCAACATGGCACAAGTATACATATGTAACAAACCTGCACGTTATGCACATGTACCCTAGAACTTAAAGTATAATAATAATAATAAAAAAGAAAAAATCCCTTAAAAAAAAAAAAAAAAAAAAAGAAGTGTGCTCAGGATGTGAAAAGAATAAGCTGACCTCCCTGGGATGAGGCCCTCACCTTTTGGGTGAGCCAGACTTTAGTAATTTCCATATTGTGGTTTGAGGCTTGAACATGGTATCCTGATAACTCAGATAAGAAAGAAACAATTCTGTTCCCCCTGTAACCTAAAAGAAGACACACTAAGAAGGTGTTGAAGACTGAGACAGAACAGGGATCTCGTTCTATGCAATGGGGAGGTGATTCTTAGCAAAAGAAGCAGCAAGGACAAAGAAAATTCAGTCCCCTGCTAATATGTTTAGTTCTACTCCAAAGGAGGAGGGTGACTTATCCAATCAGGTGGGAGTTTCAGACACCTCTCAGATGGATTTTCAAGAAAGGACTGTGTACCCAGCTGTGTGGAGTGGGCATTCTTGAGAGGGTCCCTCTGCTAGCCTCTTTAGGATCAACCTCTCCACTTTTAAGCCAAAACCATGCTTTTCTCAAGGTGGTCCTTGGTCAATGACTGAGTGAGGTAGTAGTAGCCTATGACATGCCATTCTTGAGGTAGTCCCCTAAAAATGACTGTGCAAGGTGATGATATAAGGGCTTGTTTCTGCCCCACACAGGACTTTTATAACAGCCGTTCCTTGCCACAGAGATCTCCATTGAGCTGGTAGAGAGTTTGTAAGTTCTGCGTCTGATCTGATCACTTTGCCAGAACAAACCTTCCTTATCACATTTTCTTTTATAGATGTTAGTCCCCAATAAGTCTTTCCTTCTTAGCTTTGTCCACTGTCTGCTTCCTGCGGAATCTGATCTGTGACGGTTGATAAAAGTAGGAGGAAGATGAGGTTTTGGTACAGGGCCACTGCACCTGTCTGGTAGTGAGGATAGTTTCTTGGGTAGCAGGCGGAGCACAAATAGCCCCTGGTGCAAGGTGACAATCAAATTTTTTAAATCTTACTGGTGATGATTTAGGAGAATGTGGCAGTGGAGGGAGTAAACTATCCAGTGTGATGATTCAGACTTTGGGGGTGATAACAACCATGAAGATAATTAATGAATTTGTATAGTTGTTACTAAGTTGCATTGCTCCCATATACATGGATAATAAGATGATGACAAGTAAAACCAAACCAAACCAAACAACAACATAAAAACATTTGAAAACTAAGTGTGAGAGTGAGATAGTCTCTTCGGTAGCTTTTAAAGAGGCCCTCCTCTCACACGATGACAGAGCAATAAAAACAGAACAGTATGTACTGCATTGAATAGTTAGCATAGCTTAACATCAAAGAGGGCTGAATGTTCAACCAAAGAAGGCCAGTTATGACAAAATTGGAGGCTCTAGTTGGGAAAACATGCGACCCTGACACATGAGATGGAGAGATCTGAGTAGGAGCCATGTCCCAAGGAATTTAACATTTCAAACTTCTCTGAATCTTATGAGTTTGCAGAACTGCCTTCTCTGCACCATAACCCACTAAGAGCTACCACTTCACCTGTGCAGGGAGATAACGCAGAGAGGCATTTCCTCCTCAAGCCAACAGGTGCCTGCTTCTGTCAAGAAATGCCCTTACCACCTCCACTGGCCATCAGGGTTACTACTCACGGTTAAACAGCAACACAACCCCAACCATTGAGGTGCTGGGATTCCTAAGGGAGGAAAGAGACCATAACCCAAAGGAGCTCAAAGACATAAACAACATGAACTGACAGTGGCCACAGGAGTACCCATGACGCTAGATTCTAAGGGTATTAGATCAAATTCAAGGGGCAGGAGCACAGGATTTAATAAAAGAGAGTTTAGTGATTAGAAGCCATTCTCTCAGGATTCCAAATCTTCGTAAGCATCCCAGAGGATATATCAAACTTGCAGCAGACATGGCTTTTATAACCTTGGAAAAAGTGATATGCATACTGAGCAACATTGAAACACTTGAATTTCTGTAACAGATGCTAGGAAAAGGGATGAAAAGGCTCAAGGAAAAGGGCATGCATGAATGGTTATATTTAGATGATGACAGAAGACTTATCTGAGGATTTTATTTCATAGGAACACACCAGAACAGACTGGTAAGTGAACACCAGCATCACTAAGTTCAATGGTGGCTCTCTCCTCAGGCAAGAGCTGGTAGCAGGGAGACTGTCATCCAGTTTGGCTTATTGGTAGCCATGGAGATGAGATAGATACAACAATAGATGTCAAGTTAGATGGCTCTTAACTACCAAATCCAGTAGACTGCAATTATCATAAACTTCAACAAGGACAGAGCGGCAGCCAGGGTGAAGTACAGAATTATGGTAAAGGCAAATGGAACACAACATCTCTAGAAGCAAAATAGAGGGGTAGACAGCAAAGCAGCAAAAATACTTCTCTCTCCTTCTTTCTCTGTCTTCATTTTATTAATATCTGTATATGCTAAGTATATAGCAATAGCAAGAGAAGGGGGCTGAAGGTGGTTTCTCTGATGTTTTATTATGATAAAACATCATAATCTTTTGTTTAAATTTCAAGGCAAGTTTGTAGACCTGAAACCCATTGACTGAAGAAATGCCCAGGTTCCCAGAGGGAAGGCCGCTGTAGGAAAATGACATGCATACATTACAGTAATTACCCTGAAAGAAATCTATGAGCGTTTATATAAGTGACCGTAGACTTGGTAAAGGGGACTCAGGCATTTCAATGACAAATGTACAACAACTCCAACTTGACATTGATACTAAGAAACCCAAGGAATCATCATAGCTTCTCTTTTTAAGAGTGAAGTCATTTGAGAATCAAGTAATAGATTAAGTCTTGTAAAAAACTGGATTTGCAGTGAACAGTGGGTCCATTGATTTTTAGACCCAACCTGTGGTCTTTTATTCCAGTCCTCTAATGTATGATGGGATTGATATTCTTGGAAGGTTCAGCAACCACACATTATGGCTTTGGGCTGTGAGATAAGAGCTATCATGCTGGAGAAGGCCAAGTGGAAGACTTTAAAATCAAGTAAAATCAAGACAATATTTTTATTGAGGAGTGTATATGGTCAATCATGGAGATGATTGTCGCTCTTAAATATCTCAATTGATTGGACATTCTGGCTCCTGGATGAATTCTGGATAACATCTGTACACAACTCAATCTTACCCTTGCAGAAACTAGGTGAATTCTATAGAATATTTGTGGACAACTCAATCAAGTAGTAGCCCCAATTGCAATTGCTATGCTGAATGATGTACCTTCTAGAGAAGATCAATAAGGCTTTATGGTATGCAGACATTATTTGGTAAATACCTTCTTTCTTATACTAATTGGGAAAGAGGATAGGAAACAGTTCTCACTCATATTCTTTCCTATGGAATGGATACAATGTGTATTTATACTTTTTCCACTTGGTAAGTTGAATGACCTATGGTCTATTATACTAGTCTGAGGAGAACTGAATCCTCTGGATATCCCCCCAAAATTGTGTTAATTTAGTCAATAGACAACATTATTCTAATTGAACAAGACAAGCAAGAGGTGGCTGGATGGTGGAGATAAACTCTACTAACATTCAGGAACAAGCTGCAGCCACTGTGCAAGCTGGCAACAGAAGGGCTTAATTGTTTCTGCCCAACACAGGACTTTTGTACCAGCTAATTTTTGCTCCAGAGATCCTCACTGGACCAGTAGAGACATTGTCAGGTCTGCATCTGATCTGATCATCTTCCAATTAAGTTTTTATCATCCAGTAGTCACGGATATGCAGAACATCTCCTCCGGCATAAAAGACAAGTTGCATTCCCTACATCAGATATTACATCACCTACATCAGAGAAGCTATCATAGTATCTAACATCCTGTTCTAATTGTGGAGGGAATAATTTCCACAACTAGTAAAATACAAGTATGATCTATATTCTTGATGAAATAGAAGTCTTTGAATAGGGTTAGGATCAGGAAAGGGCTATAGCAAGTCAGACTAATCATGACAATAGCAAGCCATGGAGTTTGATAGACTCTACAATACTGAACATGTAAATGGTGGAAAAAGATGTGGTATGAATCAGATGGCAAGCTCCAATGGGAGAATCCAATGTAGACCACTGGAGTTATGGAGAAAAGCCATGTCATCTATTGCAGAAAATTAAATTAAAACCGTTTTGAAAAACAGTTTCTGAAATGCTGCAGAGCCATGGTAGGAACGTAAAGTTTGACCATGAAACACCAAGTGATCATGGACCCAGAATTGCCCATTAAGAGGTAATTTCTAGTAAAAAAGTTGGCTTGGTTTGGAAAAAATCCATCATGAGATGGAAATGTAGAAATGGTAGGTTAAGGTCCAATTGCAAGCATGAACAGAGGGCATCAGTAACCCAGGCTCCCGTGTCACTCACCACTATTGCACCAGTGCCCCTCCCTCACCTCACTCCCATTGTCATCTTCACTTAAGAAAAGTTTGGCTTGGTGACTAAAAATAAATGGCAGCTGCATTATAGCCTCGGTCAGAGGTGACTTTGAAAGAGGGGAAGGGCAGATCTTCTTCATGGAGAAGAAGGTGATGACATCAGTCATCCGCCTTGTGGGAAAGGAAATGTGGCACAAGGTAAGAAAATATATGGATTTATAAGCAATGGAAAGGCATATGAAAGTGGGTACAAAGTGTGAACAGTAGATCTCATGTTCATGGCACCACTTTTGCGTGTCCCTCACTGTAAAGTGTCTCTCTCTCAGTCAAATGCTGTATTTTGTGGGAGCCAATGACTGTGGATCAGGTACTCCACAAGCCCTGGAATAATGGTGATGGCTGAGACCCTCTGAGTAGAAACACCAAACTCATATCCAGAATATGTGTCTCGCCTGTGTAAATAAATAAATAAACCATCCGGGAAGGAAGCGTCCCAATGCTGCCAGCTTTTCTTTCTTTCTTTCTTAATTTCTTTCTTAATGTTCATATGTGATGGGGATACTGACCATGTTAATCACACTTTCCAGAAGTAGCTGGCCTCCTATAGCTTTGAAATGGTCTGTTGAAAGTTTAGTCAAAGTGCCAACTCAAAATAATACTTTAAATAATAATAATAATAATAATACTCTGCAAAGATAGATTGTCATCTGGAGTGTGGTATATCTAAAGCCATTTGTACGGTGCTATGCTCTCTATATGAACATGCCAGGGGTTTGTCAATAAGGAATAGAAGCAATAGTAGATCCACTTATCATCATTTGCAGTGACTCACTGGGGAATTCTGTGCTTCCTATCCATGAAACTCAGGGTTCTACAAGGTCAGAGTTCCCCATGATACCCAGCAAATGTCACATCATTCACAAATTATGACTGTCACCAGGGTACTCTGGGCGAATTGTATCCAGGGACCATCAGGCAATAAGAAAAAACAATCATCTTGTTAGAGGTAACTCACCCTGATCAGCAGGAAGAGGTGGGCTGCCAATACACAGTGGAGGTGGGAGGGCTATCTGTGGGACTTGGACAACCTGCTTAGGTTTCTCTTGGTTCTCTCCTGCCTATCAGAAACTGTGAATGGGTAGAGAGAAATGATGCTGCATAAGAAGAGTATGGTCAACAGGAGCTCAGTGTCCTCAGGAATGATGTTCAGATTATCAGGTAGCTGAGAGAGAGGGGAGATTTAGAGTAGATAATTAGGGAAGGAGAGGTGAGAATGAAGTCCAATTATAGCCTTGAGACTAATTATACCAACAAAGACAGTAATTCATCCTCCTATCTTCCATCTTCTAAATTTCTCCTGAGGAAGACAGGCCCCCAGATCCTTGGATATTGGTGCAGATTTGCTCCATGCAGTACCAGGAACATACAGTGGCAATGACGAAAATGCACTGTTCTGATCCCCTTCAAGAAAGGATTTCCTCCCAGCTGTGAGATGTGTGGCTAGCTGACAGCCCCAACATGTAAAGTCTTGCATTATAAAGATGACCTGTGCGTTTGAGTCAAAGCCACACTACATTTGGATTGGCCACCAGGCCATGACTGAGTGGCTGGGGTCATAGGAGCCTAGGCATTTCTGTCCAGTGAAGGAATGCAATCAGTAATTGTTTCACATCTGGGCTTTGGGTTGTTAGGTCCCTATCTTGGTGTAAGGACACCTCCTGCCCAATCTTGCTTCCTTCTTTTTTCAATCACAGGTGTTACTTCTGAACAAAATACCTGTTACCGGTCCAATAAGTTAGATATGGAGCTATGCTGCAGAACTAAATGTCTTAGAGTCGGGAAACAAAGGATAAGTTTGGAAACCTCAAACGATATCATCCATTTTGCCTCCATCAGAGTTCTGTCCTGGGGTATATTAGGCACTGCCTAGCCTTCACCAAAGAGATATTTTAAAAGTGGAGCAGAATGAGCGTCAGGATAGATGTGGCAGGATAATAGTACTAAAGCTAAACAAGAACCCACAGAATGTTACAGAACTGACTATTACCGGAGAAGAGAGCATAAAGAGAAGTTGCAAGATGTGGTCAGATACTGGGGTAGGCAAGGTTCAGATTATACAGGGCCTTAAGTGGTTTTCTAAAATGCACAGGTAGCTATTGCGTTATGACAGGTCATAAACTGTGGGGGCCTGGTGAGAGAGAAAGAGTGGCAGTGAAAATAGGAGAAAGGGCTGGATCTGAGAAACGCTTTAAAAAAAAAAAAGGTCAATTAGCAAGAATAATGGTTTATTGGATAGGGTAGGAGGGAAGCACAAGAGTATATTCCACATTCAAATTTGAAGAGTGGCTTAGATGCTGTTTTCTGTGATGAGGAATACCAGAAGAGAAGACTTAATAGAGCGATACTCAGTTTGATTTTATCAGTTAATTTTGAGGGGCTCCTGACATATCTTGGTGGAGATCACCAATGGGTAGAGTGGATCGATCTATAGTTGGGTAACTGCTGGCTCCTCTAAATCCAGAGCAATTTGGTATTCCTTGGGCCCACACCTGGCTGTAGTGTAATATGTGTAGGCTTCTCCACATAATTAGATCAACATTGTTATTCTGTCTACATATGTGTATTCCCCATGACCTGGAACACATTTTCTAGCCTTGATTATGAACTCCATAAAATGTGGTGAATTGAAGCAGTTCTCAGAGGTGATGGGGGGAAAAATAAATCTATTTTGTTTATAAGGAGGCCCAAATTCCTTCATAGAATTAAGGTCAATTTTCTATGCATTTTAGTGTAATGAACCATTGTATATGTTGGCTCCTGGACAGCTGTCTGATCAGTTAAAACTCTCACGCATGCTTTTTGAATTGAACTGGACTTTTAGACACCTTAAAAGGAGTGTGAGGTTTTTAGCTCATAGACGAAATAATCCTAATTTAAAGGATTGCTAAGCTGCCTTTTTGTCCATTTGAAGGATCTCTTAAACATCATTATCAAAAGTTGTTGATCTGACTTCTTTTGAGCTAGTCTGTTGAGGTTTACCACCACACAGGGCAGCCCATTCCACTGGACAACTATAGATATTACAAAGTTTCTTTATGTGAAATCCAGGTCGCTATCTTATGGTCTGTGAAATGTTTGCTCCTCCTTCCCTGTTACATATAACCTTGTGTCTGATATTTGAAGTCAGTCTAATTCTTCTCTTGAGTCATGTATTTTAAAGGTCAAATATCTCTCATTTCTTCATTATTGCCTTTGTTAATTTACTTGCAATTATCAACACTTTCATCCTCAAACCAGCCAATCTTTATTTTTAATGTTTAAATTTTCCTAGTTTTAATACAAAATTTGTTTTTTTGACTTTTTAATCAATTCTATTAAAATATATTTTACATAAATTAAAATGTATCCATTTTATTTTATTTTTGAGACGAGTCTCTCTCTGTCACCCAGGCTGGAGTGCAGTAGTGCAATCTTGGCTCACTGCAACATCCACTTCCTGGGTTCAAGTGATTCTCCTGTCTCAGCCTCCTGAGTAGCTGCGATTACAGGCATCCACCACCATGTTTGGCTAATTTTTGTATTTTTAGTAGAGACCAGGTTTCTCCATGTTGGCCGGGCTGGTCTCGAACTCCTGACCTCAGGTGATCTGCTTGCCACAGCATCCCAAAGTGCTGGGATTACAGGTGTGAGCCACTGTACCCAGCCAACATGTACCCATTTTAAATGTACATTAGAGAGAGTTTTTACAAGTACACACAGCCAAGGAAGAAATTACCACAATCAAAATATAGAATATTCTTATTGTTTCCCAAAGTTTCCTAGGGCTTCTTTGCAATCCACCTCAACCATTAGCCCAGGGAATAACTGGTTTGCTTTCATCTCTGTAGGTTAGTTTTGCCTGTTCTTGAACTTCATATACAAGGAATCACTCATTGTATACTCTTTTGCACTTGCTTCTTTTGCTCAACATGTTTCTCAGATACATCTATGCTGTTACATGTATCAAGAGTTCTTCCCTTTTTATTTCTGAATGCTATTTCATTGTACTGGAACAGAATTTGTTAAACAATTCACCCGTTGGTAGGTATTTGGGTAGTTTCTAGTTTAGAACTATTATGAAGAAAGCTGCTGTATTAGACTATTTTCATACTGTTAATTAAGACATACCCAAGAGTGCATAATTTATAAAGAAAAAAGAGGTTTACTGGACTTACAGTTTCACATGGCTGGGGTGGCTTCACAATCATAGAGTAAAGCAAAAGAGGAGCAAGCACATCTTACATGGCAGCACGTAAGAGAGAAGTGCAGGGGGACTGCCCTTTTATAATTCACCATCACAACAACAGCACAGGAAAAACACACCACATGATTCAGTTACTTCCCACTGGGTCCCTCCCATGACACAGGGATTATGGGAGCTACAGTTCAAGATGAGATTTAGGTGGAGACACAGCCAAACCATATCATTTCATTCCTAGCCCCTCTCAAATCTCATGTCCCCACATTTCAAAACCAAGTATGCCTTCCCAATAGTCTACCAAAATCTTAACTCATTTCAGCATTAACTACAAAGTCCACAGTCCAAAGTCTCATCTGAGACAAGGCAAGTCTCTTCCATCTATGAGCCTGTAAAATCAAAAGCAAGTTAGTTACTTCCTAGATACAATGATCTCCTTTTACTCCATGTCTCATATCCAAGTCATGCTGATACAAGAAGTGGGTTCCCATGGCCTTGGGCAGCTCCACCCCTGTGGTTTTGCAGGGTATAGCCCCCTCCTTGCTGCCTTCATGGGCTGGTGTTGAGTGTCTACAGTTTTTTCAGGCACACAGTGCAAGCTGTTGGTGGATCTACTATTCTAGGGTCTGGAGTATAGTGGCCTTCTTCTCACAACTCCACTAAGCAGTGCCCCAGTGGGGGCTCCTACCCCACATTTCCCTTCCACATTGCCCTAGCAGAGGTGCTCCATGAGGACCCCACCCCTGCAGCAAACTTCTGCCTAGACATCCGAGCATTTCCATGCATCCTCTGAAATCTAGGCAGAGGTTCCCAAACCTCAATTCTTAACTTCTGTGTATCTGCAGGCTCAACACTATGGGGAAACTGCCAAGGCTTGGGACTTGCACCCTCTGAAGCCACCACCCGAGCTGTACTGTGGCTCCTTTTAGCCACGGCTACAGCAGCTGGGAAACAGGGCACCAAGTCTTGAGATGGCACACAGCAGGGGGGCCCAGGACTGACCTATAAAACCATTTTTCTCTCCTAGGCCTCTGGGCCTGTGATGGGAGGGGTTGCCATGAAAGTCTCTGAGATGCTCTAAAGACATTATTCCCATCATCTTGGCAATTAATATTTGGATGCTCGTTACTTATGCAAATTTCTGCAGCCAACTTGAATTTCTCCCCAGAGAATGCGTTTTTCTTTTCTATTGCATCATCAGGCTGCAAATTTTCCAAACTCTTGTGCTTTGCTGCCTCTTAAATGCTTTGCCACTTAGAAATTTCTTCCACCAGATACCCTAAATCATTTCTCTCAGGTTCAAAGTTCCACAGATTTCTAGGTCAGGGGGAAAATGTCACCAGCCCCTTTGCATAGCAAGAACGACCTTTACTCCAGTTCCCAACAAGTTCCTCATCCCCATATGAGACCACCTAAGCCTGGACTTCACTATCCATATCACAGTCAACATTTTAGTCAAAGTCAGTTCAACAAGTCTCTAGGAAGTTCCAAAGCTTCCCACATTTTCCTATCTTCTTCTGAGCCCTCCAAACTCTTCAAACCTCTGCCTGTTACCCAATTCCAAAGTTGCTTCCACATTTTTAGGTATCTGTACAGAGTACCCCTACTCCTGGTACCAGTCTACTGTTATTAGTCTGTTCTTATGCTGCTAATAATACATACCTGAGAATGGGTAATTTATAAAGAAAATAAGGTTTAATGGACTCACAATTTCACATGGCTGGGGAGGCCTCAAAATCATGGTGGAAAGTGAAGGAGAAGCAAAGGCACATCTTACATGGTAGCAGCCAAGAGAGAAGTGCAGGGGAACTGCCCTTTCAAAAAACCATCAGTTCTGGTGAGACTTATTCACTATCACAAGAACAGCACAGGAAAAACCCACACCCATGATTCAATTACTTCCCACCAGGTGCCTCCCACAACATGCGGGGAACTTCAATTCAAGATGAGATTTGGGTAGGGACACAGCCAAACCATATTAGCTGCCAAGAGCCTGTATGTATGTTTTTGTGTCAACATATGTTTTTATTTATCCGATTTCAACACCTAAAGTGAAATTGTGAGGCCATCCTTCTTTGGTTTTTGAAAAACAGAAACAGAGGGCAATTGAGTTATACCATTCCAAACTACAAAACAATCTTTCTCTTTCTAAGAAAATCTAATACTGCTTCTTCTATAAACCTGATATGACTGCTTATATACACTATATTCAAATAAACAAGTAAAATTCTGGAATCAGATAGATCCGAGTTTGAGGCTCAAGTGTCACTGATTGGGTTTGTGATATTTGACAGGTTACTGGATTTCTCTGAGCCTTAGTTTTTCTCATCTGCAATGTTAAAGGAATAGAAATATCACAATAAATAGTTGTGAGTGTCTAGTGAGATTTGAAAAACGAATGAGAGGCATTAATTTCAATTCTTAAAAAATAGCAAGTACTACACAGATGACTACGTGCACTTCAGCAAGCCACAGAATGGTTTACAAAACGGGTTGTTTATAAAGCAGAGTTGGAAAAGATAGAGACTGGCCTCAGTATTACAAAGAAATTGCTTGTTAAAGGCACAGGAGAGCATAATGATATTTATGCAATGAACCATAAATGAATACATAGGAATTTAAGGCTTTTCCCCTAGTACACATCACTCCCACTGGAAAATATTCATATTTTTGAGTGTAAATAAAAGATCTCACATTACAAAGCACTTTCTCAATCACTGTATCTTGAACAAAGTACTGCACATTAGCCTGAGAGGACCTCAATCAATACTAGTTTGGATTGCTTAAAGAGGTCAGTGGCAGAATCAGTGAAAAAACAAACAAACAAAAAATACAAGGAAATGTAACACAATTTAGTAATTATTGCTGGGGCTCTGACCTCACAACTGCAAGTTTAGATGATGTTGTAAACAAGCCTTCTAAAGATGACTTTTAAAATAAAATACTTACATTGTGGAGGTCACAAAGTTGTGCTTAGAAGATGAATCGAGAAGCATAGAAAACAGAGCTTATTATAAGAATGGTTAATTTGGAGAGAGTGGCATCATTGTATAGGATTCAAAGCCTCTCTCACTTAGATAGCTTCGATGGAAATGAAAATGATGTGCTTCGGAGAACAGTGTTATACGACCCAAAGACATTTGTCTCAAGGATGAAAAAAGTTTGATGTTTCATTTGAATAATAAAAGAGTCTACAACTAAATTTGTAAATTTAATAAATTAGGTTGATGAGAGACTTTTTTAAAAATTTCCATATTGAGAAAACAGAAGATCGACTTATATTTAGGCATTTATAGTACTTGCTACTCTAGGGAAAGGTAAATATTTACATCTTGGTAGATAGGAGCCTGTGAATTAGAGACCACTGAGACTTGTTTCAAAGGGATAGGAGCTGTCTGTCCGCAGGCTGTGACTTTGATCACATGAAACCCATTGCCAATTGAAGTGAGTAATGCCAGACAGTGTGTTTTCTAGTTTAAAGACAGTATCCATTTTGTTAGCAGCAGGAAGTAGTGGGAAATTACCCATGAACAATGCTGCATTTTACAGCCTGGGGCAGAAGTAGTGGATAAAGTGGGGATTAAATTGACAGCAGCATCACTATTTCAAGGCTTCAGAAATTACTTCAGTCCTTTGATAAAACTGTACATTCAAAATGTAAACCACTGTAAATATCAAAGGCATTTCCCGCATTGCTGGGACGTGTGTGTGTGTGTGTGTGTGTGTGTGTGTGTGTGTGTATTTATGTCTATATGTAGACACAATTGTGTCTGTATATTATATATCTATATATTTGCATACATGCTTTTATATGTATTTATATGCATTTACTTTATATAGTCTTCAAGATTACAAAGAATAAAATAGCACAATATTGGTATAACTTAAGGTATTTTGTATCATCACTTGAAATCGTAATTTAAAATGGTTTGCCCAGATATAAATGTTTTAAAGTATTAACATATCCAAAACTGATAAGGGTGTATTTTAGTGGAGTCAGTAAAATTATTATCAAATATGAATATGAGTATAAAATCTTTTACGGTATAATCTAAATTTGGGAGTCTGAGTTTTATATTAAGTTTGAAAATATGTACCAGATACTGTATTAGATGATTGGAACATGTTATCTCGGTCCTTAGAAGATGCTCAGATCAAACATTCTTGGATATTATTCTCCTTGAATTATAAATAAGGAACCCCAGTATCAGAAAGGTAACTTGTTCAAGGCCACACAGCTGGAATTAAAAGTCATATATCTGTGTCTGGAAAACCCTGCATTCTTTTTAACAAATTTAAATTTTGAAGGAGAGAGAAAGAAAATGAGAGAGAGAGAGAAGCAGACAGGCAGAGACAGAAGGAAACAGGGAGAGGCCTAATTTGTTTCATTTCGTCTTTCTGTTATATCCCAGAGGGTTGGGGAGTGCTGACCATGTAGTAAATGTTTAATAAATAGTCTCAACAAATACTTATCTAGTGAATAAATGCCTTCAAAAATGTGTATTTCTTTCCTGTCCCCTCCACTTTTCTTCAAGGACATTTCTATTTTACAAACTAGGATATACCTATACACACATCTTTGACTTTAAAAATAATTCATCGGTTCAGCTTCTTCTTTAACAGTTGTAATCAATGAAATGTGCCCTAACTGTAGAGAGAGTTTTACGGGGTAGAAATAGGACACACATTTTCAAATAAGATACATGTACTAGGCAGTCGTATAAAAATGAAATAGAAATTAGTTTTTATTTCAAATAAATGCAGGTCAATAGTGTCTACCAACGTGAAATCATCTAATAGAAGAGCAGGAGAAAACTCTTAGAGATCTGTTGTCAATAGCTTTCTATTGCACTGCATTTGGTCTCCCCAGATCCACCCTAAGTTGCAGCCAAAGTGATTTTTTTTAATGCAATTTAGTTCATTTCATTTTTCCGCTTGGGACTTCCAGTGGCACCCAACTGTTTTCATAGTAAGATCCTGTTCTTAGCCTACATGTATCTAAATGGAAAGAGATATATGAATAAGATCATGTTATTTTCTGTTAGCTGCACTACTCAGCATCTACTCCCCAGAGTCTGAGCTTCAATGCACCCTTGGGTCCTTGCTGTTGCTGCCCCCCTTTCCCTCCTTTGGCATGTTGCATACTTCCACCTTGACTTGTCCTTCAGATGTCAACCATAGGATCCTTCTCTCAAACAGGATTTCTCTCTCCTACTAAAGAAAATCATGTTCCTTTGGTTTACAGGCTCCTGGATGCCTGTTCCTTTATTTCAGGCTGTTTATCTCAGTTGTATTTAGAAACCCACTTGCATGGGTATGGTGCTGACACTGGTCTCCCCTGCTAGACTGTCAGTTTCATTGCTCACCCTGTATTCCCAGCACAGTGCTCATTATATAGAAGTTCAACAAATACTTGTTGAGTTAATCACTTAGCACTGACTCTCAACCTTGTTTCCATGGCAGTGTGAATTAATGTCATGGTGTGCTACGTGAAACACGATACAAGAACCCCTAGGGGGTTTGGAACACAAATGGTATCTGTAGGCTACATTGGACCCAAACCATGACACCTTCATGGACAGCCAGCCCCGAGAGGAAGTGTCCTGTGGCTGGGATGGATCAGATGTAGTATTAGCGCTGCAAAATGCTATATTATAAGAGAATGAGTTTAAATTCTATGAGAAAGGAAGCCAGAACTGAAGCTAGAAAAGTGGCATCAAAAGTCAGGTTTTAGAGCGAACACCATAATAAAAATAAATAATAAATTGATCACAATAAAATAGTAAATAATAAAATAAGCTATCATCATTATCAGTAGTAACAGCAGTGGTGGCCGCAGTAGAATCCAGCTCAGAGGGCCACAGTCTGAGAAGGTTGGAAATAGGTAAGGAATTGGAGAGCGAGGTGAGCTGGAACGTGGGATTAGTTACTACTATAATAATGTGAGTAATCTGTATACTGCGCTGGCCCATTATTTTCGTAGTGGTAACTGTGTGACAGAAAGGCAAGACTGCTGGGTGTTAGCATAATTCATTGCACTTCTCAAGATCTGATTTCAAATCTTGCCTCTCCCCTTTATCTGTGATCTTTGACAAGTTCCTTAATATCTCCAAGCCTGAGTTTCATTATCTGGAAATACGATGGTGATACTTCTAATTAAGAGTTGTAATCAATGAAATGTGCCCTAACTGTAGAGCTAATTTTTAGAGTCTTTACGAAATTCAATGAAGAATACATGGAACATGTTAAAATTGTTGCTGAACTGTAACAAGGGCTTGATAACAAAAAATAGTAACTGTTATTACTAAGCAGCAAGGTTGGGAAAACGCCACCTCAAAATTGATTTTAAAAGAGGAAGATGTAACGGGTGCCAAAATAATTAAAAATAAATAAGGAAACTAACATGTAAAATTGAATAAATTCTCTTCATTTGTTCCTCTGTGTCCTTTGGGGCAATGATTACCATTCTTGTTTATGTTGAACACTGTGTCCTACAGAAACACAAATTAAGAATGGCTTGCCCATCCCAGTATGTTTCAAAGTTTGGTCCAGGGAGGATTTTCAGTCCCTTAAAGTGATCTTGCAAATGAAGTCCATGACCAAAAAAGGGTTTGAGGAAAAATCTTAAAGCATCTTAGAAATCCTACAACAACAACAAAAAATCTGTCGTACTCAAATTACTCAATCAAAGGACTTTTTTCTGTGTTATCCTAAGTAGCATGCCAATGAGTGCACTTTGTGAATTGCTTATCTTTTTCATTTTACAGATGAGGAAATTGGGCCAAAGAGAGGCCAGTTACGTATTTTCTTTAAGAATTATGTTTGAATTAGAAAGAAAAACATAGTTGTAAATTTCCAAACACAAGGGAGAATGAGGAAATGCATATCATGCAAAAAACCTTAGTGATTCATCAAGGATTTATTACACTTGCTTAATAAAAATCCACTCTCTTATTTTCTAATTTTTAAGGTTAGTCTTGTATATGACATCGAAATTGGAATCAGTGAAGATCTATTTCTAACTGAATCTCTCTTTAAAATTTCAAAACATAATTTTGTCAAAATTTAGATGTGCTGGAATACTGGTAAGAGATTAATGTAAAAAAGTTATTTTCCTATCTTCTTTTTGTAACAAATGGATGGGTTGTATCCATAGGGATTTGGATGTCAGAAACTGTGGCAGATTATATTCTCCAAAAGTGGCCACAGTAATATTTGCCATCTCTTATGCTCTTCCAGAGCCTTGCCACCCCGCTTCAAGAGGTGGAGATATTTCTCTTTTCCTTGGATCTGAGTGAGAAATGACTGCTCTGACCAACAGAGTAAGCTATGTGATTCTGAAGTAAAGTTATAATACAGCTTCAGCTTCTCTCTCTCTCTCAGGATGCTTGCCTATGCAATGCACCCACCATATTGTAAGGAAGCTCAGGTCACATGAAGAGGCTATGTGTAGATGGTCGGACTGGCAATCTCTGCTAGATTCTCAAGCTACAGCCAGCATTAACTGCTAGATGGGTGATTTATGGAGCCTCTAGATGAGTCCAGCCCCTGGTCTCCAAGGTTCTAGATACTGTTGAGCAGAAACAACCCATTCCAGCAGTGACCCATCCAAGTCTGTGAATCACATATCAAAGAGTATAAAAAATTATAGTTTTATGCCCCTAAGCTTTCCGAGGTAATTGAAGTAACTGGAACAGGGGGCCATTTGAATATGAAAAGGAGAGAAGAAACCCAACTTGAATTCAACCCTACTATGTTTTTTTGGAGATACTCACGTGCTTTATTAATTCTTTCAAACTATACGCACCCTACTTCCTTCATATCAGGTGTGTTCCTAAGTGTATTTTATGTAACTATCACAGCTCTGTGAATATCATGCATTATCTCTATTTTTTTCAGGTAAGAAATTCCATATATTTGCCTTCTATTTGCAGTGTTTGTACAAATTCAATGCCCAGAGTATATAGGGAAAGAGCTCATATTTCTTGACTATAATGATGATAGATTTCTTCAGAATTTCCTTCTGTTGGCAATAATTGTCATATACCTGGTGTGTCCTGTAATATACACACCATGTTAATCACTAGCTTTCAAGGAAAGGCGTTGAGTGTTCTGTTCCTTTCATCTCTGTGCACATGCCCCTGACCTGATCTGATAATTGATGATTAAAGGGTCCATCCAAAGTTGATACTTTCGTGTTACCACACTGGCACCTGCAGTAAACGCTTGATGGTAAGTGGGAAGAGTGATCCAAGTTGCAGCCACATTTCACTCCTAAATGAATCCATCTAAGAACACCTTGGACTTGGCTTAACTTAATCGCATAATCTATCCTCGTAATTCACTCTGCACTAGGTACCATATGTTGCCATGACTTTCTCTTTTTCTGATTTGGCAGTTGAACAATAGGTCTTATCCTCTCTCCAGTGACTTTACTTTTCTTAGTTTGATTCATTCTATTCAATCAATAATCATTCATAAAATGTATCCCATGTCTCAGGTAAACATGGACCGCCCTTATCCTGTGGGCATCATTTTATGATGCATACTCTCACCAGACTCAGGTCAATTTCAATGTGGTGCCAAAATAGACTGTATTTCTCCTCTGAGTCAATCCGGCACCCTTAGAACTAGACGTGAAATGTCCTGTGACATTTTGGAACACAAAATCAGCTCCTTGGCACTTAGATCATTAATAATGTCTGAGTTTCTGGGTTCAAATCTCAGAATTGCCTTTTAACTGCGGTGGTACCTGGAGCAGGATAAGTCATTCACTCTTAGGCTCTCCATCTATAAACCAGGGATAAGTTTTCTTAGACAAATGATAGAATCTGTGTAATGGGCATAAGTTAGTCTCTGGTACACAATAAAAAACCAATATAGTATTGGTTGACAGTATCTCTGGATGACAGTATGTCCCCTGTAAGTGCAACTTCATACTGGCTACTCACAATTCCTAGGGTGAGTCTAGAGTCAGACATTACTTTCTCTCACTTTGCACCCTCATCTGGCTCCATTCCACACTTGGCTTCAATTCTCCATGTTATCTTGGCTATATACATCCTTTTTGGTGTCAGTTTCAATTTTCTACTCACCAGTTTTACATGCCATGCCATAGCAGGGAAATATACTGGGTCACTGATCTGTAAATGAGGGTAGTACATCAGCTGGCAACTGCTCAGATTTGGGCATATCTGAGTTGGTGCAAAGTGAGATTGGATGCTATGGAGACTGGATAAGAGGGCTAAAAATTTCTTGGCATGAGATACATGCAGCATCAGCTAGTGCAGAGTCTAAAATCACAGACTCAGGAGAAAGAACTGCTTCTGTTCAAACACAAGTTCTGCAGGTTACTGGTTTTATGACCTTTGGTAAGCTACTCAACCTTTCTAAGCCTTGGTTCCTCCCTGTATAAAATGAGCATGAGAATAACACTATCCACATGATAATATTGTGAAGGTTGAGTTAATGCCTGCAAAGTGCTTAGCACAGTGCCTGGCACACCCTGAGCATTTTTATTCTTTGGGTGTATTTGAAGCCCTGCCATACAACCTCGGGTCCTTAACCAGTCCCACAGAAGCGTATTTGGTGCCAACAGCAGACATCTACTCAGCTGTGAATTCAGCTGTGGCCATCTGGCAGGCAGTATCTGGGAGGGCTGAAGAGTGAGGTGGCTTCTTTGTGGGGATCAGCAGCATCTGCTTCTGGGAGAGAAGCTCTCCATGCCCCCTGGCATGTGCTCCACTCATAAATTCCCAGAAATGGGGACACAGCTGAGACCCACTGTTTGTGGAAGCAGACACACTCCCTCCTTCTCTGCTTTATCTATTTGGAGCTGGGGCTACGGTACCACTTGGATTGACATTCGGCTGCTGCTTTATAATGGCTTTCCCAGCAGAGTCCCTGCAGGCTTCACTGCCATAGTTCCTAGAGAAGAAAAGCCTATTGCTAACAAATACCCACAGAGAAACAAAAACTTATTTCAATGGATTTAGGCAATGTGTTTTAGCTCTTTTAAAATATTCAATGACTCCCATGGTAGGCAGAATGGCTGCCCAAAGTTGTCCCAGTCCTTCATTCTTGAAACCTGTGACATTAAATAGAACAAAGGACATGGCTGATGTAGTTAAGGTTACAAACTTTAAAGCAGTGAGAATAACCTGGATTATCCAGGTGACCCCAAACTAATTACGCAGGTCTTTAAAAGCAGAGAACTTTCTCTAGCTGGAGTTAGTGTTGTGACAGAAGAAGCCAGAGAAATTCAAAGCACAAGAGGGACTCCACCTTCTGTTGCTTGGAGTGCATGACCAAGTTTGTGGGCAGCACCTAAGAGCAAAGTCAGGCCCCTCGTTGATGGCACCAAGGAAACAGACCTAAGTTTTGTAGCCTCAAAGAACTGAATTCAGTCAACAACCTGTGGAGCTTGGAAATGAATTCTTCTCCAGAGCCTCTAGATAAGAGCATGGCTTGATTTTGGTCATGCAAGACCCTGTACAGAGAACTCAACTGGATCCACCTGGACTTCTGACCGACAGATCTATAGGATTACACATTTGTGTTACTTTAAGCCACTAACTTTATGGTCATGTATCATGGCAGCAATGGAAAATGGATACAACTTCCAAAATAAATTTCCAGTTCCTTATGATGGTGTTCAGAAGGCCTGTCCTGGTCTAATCCTGATTTTTCCCTAGTGCTTTATTCCACATGACTCCCTGTAATGTCATGTTTCTTCCGACATCACCACCCCAAGTGCCATTCTGTAGCCCAAGTTTTTAAAACGGAATTATGAGAATTTGGGGCAGGACCGTTCTTCATTGGATGGGACAGTACTCCATGCTTCGCAAGACTTTTGGTATCTGTGGCTCCTTGGGTTCTAAATGCCAGTGACACTGTCTGGTTGTTGTGAGGACAATAAATACAGTTCGCTGGGGTTTATGAAGTTAGAGCACCACTGTAAGTGAACGGTAAATTGTCAGCCAGTATGTTCTGAATGACTACTAATCCGCAACAAGTCTTTTAATACTGAATAACCTGAGTGAACAAGACAGAATTCCCTGACTTTAAGAGATTCACACTGTAATATAGCAGACTGAAAAAATGTAAAGAAACCGATGAATAGTTTTAAAATGCTAAGAAGATAAAACAGAATAATATGGTGGAGAGTGGAGAGAGTGTGCTGTATAATTTATCTGCAGTGATCAGAGAAGTTCTCTCTATGGAGGTTGCTTTGAGTTGAGACCTCATTTGAGAGGAAATGGACACCTCAAGGTTAAGAGAAAGAAATCCCAAACAGAAGGATGAGTGGGTTCAAAGCTCTTGAGATAGGAAGAGCTTGGCATTTTCAAAGTCCAGAAAGGTCAGTGAATCAGGAGCAGAGGGAACAATGGGGTGAAAGAAGCATCAAGAGGCAAGCACGGGCCAGATCACACATGGCTTTGAAGGCTATGGGTGGGAATTTGTGTTGTATTAGGGTTTCAATGGAAGTCCACCAGTTTATTTATTTTTTACTTTTTAAATAAACAACTTGAAATATGAGTTGATAACATAGTATAAGTTGCCTTGTGTTAATGTCATTAATCACCTGAGCTTTTTGCAATCAATTTTGTATATTCATATCCGCATCCACTTCTTCCACCTCCTCTGAAGCAAATCCCAGATATTATAAAATGTCATCTCTAAATATTCCTACTTTCAGTATTCTAAATACAACAACTCTTTTTTAAGCATAACTTTAATGCCACTGTTACACCTAAAATGAACAAAACTTACATAATATCTTCAACTATATTGGAGGGTTTTAAGGAAGAGGGTAATGTTGTCTGGGTTACCTGTTAGAAACCTCACCCCACAACCCTACGGAGGGCAAAGTGTGAGGTAAGGTGGTGAAAGCAGAAGAGGGAGACTGTCAGGAGGCTGCACATTCTTGGAAGCCAGAAAGGATTGTAGGTTTGCCAGTGGATTTATGGTGGGTGGCAATGGCTTAAATACAGACTCAAAAGAAAAAAGGAGAAATTGAGAATGACTCCTAAAGTTTTGGTCTGGATGACAAGGCAAATGATTGTGACATCCATAGACCAAGAAAGCTGGTTTGGGGCAAGGATAACAATAATATTATAAACTCCAGCAACACAGGCTTCTTTATATGTGTCAAGCACATTCTTGCCTTTACTCATCACTTCCAATGTCTCCACAGCGTGACTCACAAAAATTCTCCTTGGTGATCAAATCAAGCTCATGTGCTTTCTCTTCCTCAAGGCTTTCTAGATACCCTGTTTAATATTTTATGTTGTTTCTGTCAATATCTAATTAAATCAAGCATTGTAATGAATGGATTTGGTTAAAGATCTTAAGTGATGGTGAATGACTTCTTACAGGAAACAATGGCATATACACCCTGGATCTGCTATGCTTTTGCTCCCTGGCCTTGGGCAAGTTACTTCCACTCTCTGAACGTTACTTTTCTCATCTACAAACCAAGATCATTTCTCATTACCTTATTTACAGTTGGATGATATAAGGATTAATTAATAAAAGGCTTTCTGCTACCTATTTGGCACTAGTCAAAGATGACGAGTCACAATCCTCATCGTTGTTGCAGTTATTATTATCATTGTGGTTGCTGTTCATCATCCTCACTGAAGAAGAGAAAATGATGGTGCCCAACTGGGATTATGCCATTCGTGCTGGGCTCACAAGTTGATATATCAGACTCAGGAATCAGAGGTGAGGATAATACTGAGGAAGACAAACTGCAAAGGTCCAGACATGGTGAATGGCTCTTCGAGGATACTGGGTGGAAAGCTTGAAGAAAAGCCACTTCAAGTTTGAATTGGCAAAAACAGACATTATTTAAAGCTGTAGACTTTCATATTAGTCTAATTTGTGTAAACAACCTTTCTCTCCTGCCCCCAACACACACACACTTGCAATTGGATGTGTGTTTGACCCATCTATTCAGTCACTGAAGCTATGTTTGGTCATTATTTAAGAGTTCAAGAGAAATCTCAGGATTTTATTATGCAGAAATTTTATCATGGGAACCCATAAATCCCAATTAGGTAGCTTGTAGCAGAGCCATATGAGAAAGAACAATTTCTGTTCCTGGTGTCTCATTAATGACATGGCTTCACAATGGGGCACAGATTGATGCAATGTATCCAAGCAGGATGGTTAGCAGACACATGGTGGGAGGGTGGGAGCACAGGCTGTTCTTCTCTCTGCTACAAAGTTATGTGAAGGCACCAACCTAACGCTGGAAGTTAGGAGGCATAGATCTCAGCTCACTTCACCTCTCTCAGCATTGATTTCGGACCAAGACAGACCTGATTTTGAATGCAGCTTCCTCTGAATCTCTCCAAGTTCTCCAGACTTTCTTTATGCAAAACATGAGGATGGGCAGTGCATTAAGAGCCTGAATATAACGTGCCTAGCACAGTGTTTGTAAAATGGTTTTGTAATTAAAAATAGAAGTAAATTCTATTCTTTCTTCTACTTTCCTCCGTTTTCTTATCTATAAACAGAGGAGCCTGGTTTCAGTAGGATATTATTTTATAAGAAAATCATGGTATGAACAAATGAAATCACACACATACACACACAAAGAGAGAGAGAGCGAGAGAGCGAGAGAGAGAGAGAGACAGAGAGAGAGAGAGAGAGAGAGAGAGAGAGAGACTCTGTTTCTGAAACAAAGTTTGCTATTTGGCCATCTAAAAAGTCAGTTTAGAACACCAACTTTTTGAAGACACATAATTAAAAATCTGTCAAATGAGTACTAATGAGTTAATTTAGAAGTTAAAAATCAAAGACAAAGCCTATGAAAAAAGACAATAAACTATTTCCTAAATTGAATATGAGCTTGAAAATAACATTTCCCCAGAATACTGTAATTTCTTACTATGTGTCAAACAATTCACTCCTGGTATTTATAACATTCTCACCACTATCACACAGTCAATTTGCATAGGAGGAATTTAGGTCACCAAGGGTGTAAGCAACTGGCCTATGGTCGCACAGATAGAGGCAGGGATAGGCTCATGGCCCAGCTGTGTCAGATTCAAGACGGTGGATTGGATTTTAAAAATGTGGTACATGTACAGCATGCAATACTACACATAAAAAAGAATGAAATCATGTCCTTTGCAGCAACATGAATGCAGCTGAAGGCCATTATCCTAAGCGAATTAACACAGAAACAGAAAACCAAACACTACATAGTCTCACTGATTAGTGGGAGTTAAATATTGGGTACTCATGGGCATAAAGATGGAAACAGTAGACACCGGGGAATTTAAAAGAGAGAGGGACAGCAAGGGTTGGAAAGCTCCCTATTGGGTACTACACTCACCACCTAGGTGATGAGATCAGTTGAAGTCCAAACCTCAGCATCACCCAATATACCCTTGTAACAAACCTGCACATGTACTCCATGAATCTAAAACAAAAGTTGAAAAAAAAAATAAGCAGAATGGCGTCTCTTTTAATGATGTGCTATTATGTATTAGTCACCAGAGTTTTCTTAGCTTTTATTTTTTATATATTTAATTATGACCTAATTAGCTAATCACTAATTCTATAAATTCTGAGTTCCAACTATGACTTGGATGCTTGCATGCTCTTTAAGCACTCACAGTAGAATAGGGGAGAGTTAAGAGCAAACTGACTAATATTAAAACGTGATGCAGTAAACTGTGTGATGAATGAAGGGGAGGATGCTGGAGAAACTGTGAAGTGAGGGAACCTGATTGTGTCTGGGAGGGAGAAATCTCAGAGGGATGAGTTGTTGGCCAATGAGCTGGGTAAGAAATGGACTTCTCATTTCCAAACAGACGCAGAAACTTAACAGCCTTGGGACAGAAAAGTTTGGTGGACAATCTACATAAACACCTTTTTTCGTTGAATTTTTTGGTGATAATAGTATTATTTTCCTGAGTAATCTATCTGTGCGTTTCATAGTGGAAAACTTAGAGTAGAAAAAGGAAAATAAAAATTTCTAAATTTCCACTTCCTGTATAGTCACCATTAACATTTTGGTAATTTCCTACCTGTGGTTTTCTTTGTCTATATGTACGTTTATGTATTTATATGTATTATATGTTATCTGTTATATGCAAACACAAACTCATTTACTATCTAACTTCACTGCTGTCTTTTTTCACAGGTTCTTAATCAATGTTATTTAAATATTATTTAAATGTCATTACTTAAAAATTATGCTCTTGTAATGGTAGTGTTCAATTCAGTGAGAAGACCTGACTATCTTAAATATATATGCAGCCAACACAGGAGCACCTGGATTCACAAAGCAAGTTCTAAGAGACTTCAAAGATACTTAGACTCCCACACAATAATAATGGGGACTTCAACACTCCACTGGCAATATTAAACAAATCATCAGTCAGAAAATTACAAAGACATTCAGGACCGGAACTCAGCACTGGATCAATTGGAGCTGACAGACATCTACAGAACCCTCCACCCAAAAGCAACAGGACATATATTCTTCTCATCACCACATGGTACATACTTTAAAGTCGACCACATAATTGGACACGCCTCAGCAAATGCAAATACTCATCAGCAAATACAAAATAACTGAAATCATACAATCACTCTCTTGGACCACTGCACCATCAAATTAGAAATCAAGACTAAGAAATTCACTCAAAACCACAACATTTATATGGACATTGAATAACCTCTGGAATGACTTTTGGCTAAATAGTGACATAAAGTAGAAATAAAGAAGTTCTTTGAAACTAATGAGAACAAAGATACAACATACCAGAATCTCTGGGACACAGTTAAGGCAATGCAGAGGGAAATTAATAGCTCAAAATGCCCACATCAAAAAGTTAGAAAGATTTCAATTTAACAACCTAACATCGCAGCTAAAAAAAACAAAAGAAGTAAGAGCAAACTAATCCCAAAGCTAGCATAAGACGATAAATAAACACAGAGCTGAATTGAAGGAGATTGAGATACAAAAACAACCCAAAAGATCAATGAATTCATGAATCGGATTTTTGAAAAAATAAAAAGATCACTAGCTAAATTAATAAAGATGAAAAGAAGAAGATCCAAATAAACATAATTAGAAAAGGTAAAAAGGATATTACCACTGACCCAAAGAGTACAAATAATTTTCAGAAAACATTATGAACATCTCTTTGCATACAAACTAGAAAATCTAAAAGAAAAGGATAAATGCCTTGATACATACGCATTCCCAAGTCTCAGCTGGGAGGAAATTGAATCCCTGAACAGACCAACAATGAGCTCCAAAACTGAAACAGTAATAAATAGCCTACCAACAAAAAAAAAGTCTAGGACCAGACAGATTCACAGTCGAATTCTACCAGATATACAAAGAAGAGCTGGTACCATTCCTTCTGAAACTATTTCAAATAATTGAGGAGGAGGGACCCCTTCCTAACTCATTCTATGAGGTCAGCATCATCCTGATACCAAAGCCTAGCAGAGACTCAACAGTAGCAACAAAACTTCAGGCTAACATCCTTGATGAACACTGATGCAAAAATCTTCAACAAAATACTGGAAAACTGAATCCAGCAACACATCAAAAAGTTTATCTATCATGATCAAGCAGGCTTTATTCCTGGGATGCAAGGTTGGTTCAGTGTACACAAATCAATATATGTGATTCATCACATAAATAGAACTAAAGACAAAGCCCACATGATTCTCTCAATAGATGCAGAAAAGGCTTTCAATAAAATTCAACTCCCTTCATGTTAAAAACTCTCAATAAACTAGGTATTGAAGGAACATAACTCAAAATAATAAGAGCCTTCTCCAACAAACCCACAGCCAACATCATACTAAATGGGCAAAAGCTAGAAGCATTTTTCTTGAAAATCGACACAAGCGAAGAAGGCCCTCTCTCACCACTCCTATTCAGCATAGTATTGGAAGTCCTGGCCAGAGCAATTAGTCAGAGAAAGAAAGAAAACACATCCAAATAGAAAAAGAGGAAGTCAAACTATCCCTGTTTGCAGACAACATGATCGCAAATCAGGAAAACCCCAGAGGTGTGGCCCAAAGCTCCTTAAGCTAATAAACAATTCCAGCAAAATCTCAGGATACAAAATAAACATAAAAAATCACTAGCTCTCCTGTACACTAACAACAGTCAAGGTAAGAGACAAATTAGGAATGCAACCAAATTCACAATTGCCATAAAAAGTATAAAATACCTAGGAATACAGCTAACATGGGAAGTGAAAGATCTCTACAAAGATCATTACAAAATAATGTGCAAAGAAATAAAAAATGACACAAACAAATGGAAAAAATCCCATGCTCACAGATAGAATCAATATTGCTAAAATAGCCGTACTGTCCAAAGCAATTTATAGATTAAGTGCTATTCCTATTGAACTACCAATGACATTCTTCACAAAACTAGAAAAAAACTATTTTAAAATTTATATGGAATCAAAGAAGAGCCCTAATAGCCAAGGCAATCCTAACTAAAAAGAACAATGCTGGAGGCATCACGCTACACAACTTCAAACTATACTAAAAGACTACAATAACCAGAATACCATAGTACTGGTTCAAAAACAAACACATAGACTAATGGAATAGAATAGAGAGCCCAGAAATACGGTTGTACCACCTACTACTATCAGATCTTCTACAAAGCTGACAAAAACAAGCAATAGGGAAAGTATCTCTATTCAATAAATGGTGCTGGGATAAATGACTAGTCATTTGCAGAAGATTGAAACTGGACCCCTTCCTTACACAACATACAAAAATTAACTCAAGATGGATTAAAGACTTAAACGTAAAATCCAAAACTATAAAAATCCTGAAAGATAACCTATGCAATACCATTCTGGACATAGGAATGGGTAAAGATTTCATGATGAAGACACCAAAAGCAATTGCAACAAAAGCTAAAAATTGACAAATGCAGTCTAATTAAACTAAAAGAGCTTCTGCACAACAAAAGAAACTATCAATAGAGTAAATAAAACCTATAGAACGGGAGAAAATTTTTGCAAACTATGCTTCTGACAAAGGTATAATATCCAGAATCTTTAAGAAATGTAAACTAATTTACAATAAAAAGTTAAAAAGTAGGCAATAGACATGAACAGACACTTTTCAAAAGAAGACATACATGTGGCCAACAATCATATGAAAAAAAGCTCAACATCACTGATCATTAGAGGAATGCAAATCAAAATCACAAAGAGATAACATCTCACACCAGTCAGAATGGCTATTAAAAAGTCAAAAAATAATAGGTACTAGTGAGGTTGTAGAGAAAAAGGAATTCTTATACACTGCTGGCGGGAGTGTAAATTAGTTCAACCATTGTGGAAAACAATGTGATGTTTCCTCAAATACCGAAAAGCAGAACCGCCATTTGACTCAGCAATCTCATTACTGGTATATAGCCAAAGGTATATAAATAATTTTATCATAAAGACATATGCACATGTATGTTCATCGTAGCACTGCTCAAAATAACAAAGACATGGAATCAACCTAAGTGCCGATCAATGGCAGGGTGGGTTAAAAATATGTTCCATATATACCTTAGAGCATAAGAAAGAGTGAGATCATGTCTTTTGCAGGAATATGGATGGAGCTGAAGTCCATTATCCTTTGCAAACTAACACAGGAAGAAAACCAAATATCACATGTTTTCACTTACAAGTGGGAGCTGAAATATGAGAAGACATGGACACATACAGGCAAACAACAGATACTGGGACACCCAGGGGGTGGAAAGTGGGAGGAGCGAGAAATCAGGAAAAATAACTAATGGGTACTAGGCTTAATACCTGGGTGGTGAAATAATTTGTACAACAAACCCCTGTGACATGAGTTTACCTGTATAACAAACCTGCACGTGTACCACTGAACTTAAAATAAAAGTTAAAAAAATTATGCTCTTGAAAGTCTTCTTTATAATGTGATAGCCATAGTTATCATTCCACATTGTGGGTTTAACAGTACTTACTTGATCAATTTCAAGAGGTACTGTACCCCAAAAAGGTAATGACTACCCTCCTACCTCACTCACTCATTACCACATCCCCAGTACCTACTTTGGGTCTAATACATAGTAAGCATCCAGTAATGCTCAAATGACTAACTGGCTACAGTTGGATATTTATATGATTGTTATCATTTTATTTCACTTATGCATACACATACACAGTCCTACCATGAAAATTTCTCAACCCAGGTCTTAGTCTGACTCTCTACTTTTTTTAGAAAGTATTAATTTACTAGAAATACATTTTTTTTGCATCCAAGGCCAAGGTAAACTTGCAATCCGTGGTTACATGTTGCCAAATTTGCATTGCACTAAGGTTATCAACATTTTTTCCTCCCACCACTAATCTATGACAAAGTCCTTTCCCTGTACTCCTGCCAACAGTGCATATTATTTTTACATCCTTGCTAATTAGAGAGGTAGAAAATTGTATCTTATTTCATTAATGAGTACTAAGGCTGAACATTTGCTTATGGGTCTATAGTCATTTGTAGCTCTTCAATGAATTATGTCCTTTTTTTTTTTTTTTTAAACAAAACCTGCCTTTCAGTTCTGGATTACAAATATTAACACAAACAGAATCATGCCTGACATGCAGTTAGTTATGTGTTAGTTATTGGTTAGCAGATATATTTCAGCTATGGGGAAAAGCCAAATTTGTGAAACGCTGCGTTGATGTGTGCGTTTTAAATAAGAATACAATGACATAATGCATTCATGTATGATAGTCCCTAAAATTTTCAATTTAAGTTGTGAGAGAGAAATAATATACAGGGCAAACAGGCATACAGGATTGTAATTAAGAGAAAAGACTCTGGATTGAGACTTCCTAGGTTCAAATCTAGGCCCTTCGACTTACTATCTAGTTATGAGTAATTAACTTCAATGTGTCTCATTTTCTTGGTCAAAAATATGGAGGTTAATTATGTTACCTACTCTATGTTAGTATAATGAAGATCAAAGGTTTTAATAACTGTAAATATTCAGAAACTGGCTGACACATAATAAGTGTTCAATCAGTTTTAACTAGTTAGAAAGTAAACAGATCAACTCATCTTACATAGCAATAATTATACAGAGGAAATGTACAGGGTTGTGTGATACAGAGTAATTGTGCGATACAGTGGGGCAGGGATTGGGAGAAACGCTCAGGCAGAGGAAGGAATATGTGTAAAAGTCCTGCAATAGAAAAAAATAAAAGGAAATCAGTGGTGCTGAGGGAGAATGTTGCTGAGAAGGAAAGGGGAGCAACATGACATAGAAAAAGTCACTGAAGGCCAGACTATTCAACGCCTTATGGACCATGGAAAAAGAGAGTTTGATTCAATTTTACCTAGCAGCAGGGTCATATTAACCCTTTCAACAAGAAAGTTAGAATTAAAGTGAAAATAAATGGGAGGTAATTTGAATGACATTTATTTTACATCTTTGAAGCAAAATAAAATATTGCATTTCAACACAAAGACCTATGCATGTCTATCAGCCTTAATGGTGCTACAATCTTGTTGGTAAACTCTCTTTGCAGAGAAAAACTTAAGCCATTTATAAGCAAAATACAAGCAGGAAGCCCCCCAGACCCCGTACCCTCTAGGAGAGTGCTCCCAGTCCCCCCAACCCCCAGACAGGCTTGGATTCCTCCCTGTTCTCTATGACACTAAGGGATTGCAAATATTTTACATCCTGTCCATAAATTGGTCCATCTTATTATCCTCTTTCCTCATAGTTTGGCATTTGGGATAACAGCTATTTTATATTGATTGTTTTATATCTTTAGGACCCAAAGGAAACAGCAAGAATGTTTGGCCACCATCAAAGTTAATAATAATACCAGTAAAAAGAAGACGGTAAAACAAAACAAAACAAAACAAAACAAAAACATTGTTCAGTAATAGATGTCTGTATGAGGAGGATCAACTCTAACCAACTTCCTTAACTAAACCCATCACTCATTAAGCCTGGAGGAAGAGCTTCTCATTTGTTCTCTAATCTAATTTTTGTGTTAGTCATCAAGTGGATAATATAATACTTTCATTTTTTATCCCAGGATTTGGGGGAGGTATTAAGCAGCATATTTCTTCTTCAATCCTGGAACATCTGTATAACAAAATGTTAATGGACATTGGAACACGTTGCTATTCCAATATACAACACATCCACTCAGCTTACCATGTAATATTACAAAAGCTTATGTCATGTTAAAAACCCCAAGTGACCTCAGAGATATGTATAATACATAGTTCCTTGACCAGAACACTGATATCATGAACTAATATTTAAATGATGGCAATTGGTAGGCCTTTGTGAAATGTTAGATTATAAAATTTAAGAATTCACTTCACTGACCCAAATGTGGAGAGCAGCAGAAAGAGCACAGGCTTTCACTCACATCCACATGGATCTCAATGTTAGCTATGCCATTTGCTAGCTGCAAAGAACTTGACTAAGTCTCATTCCCTCTGATTCCCATTCTTCTTCACTGATCTCCTTATATGACATAAAATGAAGACATTGTCAATGCCATTTTTACTATTGCTTTAAGAATTATATAATATTTACTTAATATTTACTAAATGGGAGTTGCTTATGCAAATCTCAAACTTCACAATAATCCTATGGTGTTGGATTTTTTAGACCCATTTTTAAGGAAGGAAATAATAGATGACTAGCCCCAAAAACCTGGGATTGAACTCAAGTCAGACTAACTCCAAATTTCCAGAACTTTCCAATCCAAAGCATTAACTTGCTGATGTAGCAGTCCTGTACTCCCCTGGAAATCAATCTCAAGAAAACCATTGCTTATAAACAATGTAGAGATGTTCACTCCCAAACATATTTTCCTTGAGTAAATAGCACTCAAAGGTCCATGCTTTTTGCTATCATAAAAGGTGGAGAGTGAACTCAACTTTTACTCCCCTTGGCCAGGACTGCCCTCATCTAAGGAACTGCTAGCCTATCTATCACCTCTGTGTCTGATGTCACTTTCACAACCACTCCGTTTTTCATCTCTGCTACAGCTGTAAAATATATGCTCATAGTCCCTTGTATGGATTAATAACTTCCCCTACTCTCAGATTTCCCCCTTAAGTCCAATATTGCCTGGTAGATTTCCTGTTGTACAGCTGAACTTACTCTATACCAACACCACAGAAGCCTGGCATTCCGTACACTGGCCCCTCCCTTTGGGGATCTTTCTCCTCACACTGTCCCTCTGCAGTAGCAAATGTTTCAGCCTCCTGCTTCTCCCCCACATTGCCATACTTGTTCAATCTATGTAGATTCATCACATGGAAAAATGTATGTCTTCCCACCACATCCAAATCCTACCTAAGCGGAAAGGTTTGGTTTGAACTTTATATATTCTGCCTTCCACAATTTCCCCCAGATAAAAGAATGAATTTTACTTAGTAGTTTTTCTCATTAAATTTAAAGTTATTAAGGATGTGCATTTTTTTTTCTGATGTTAGACTGCAAAGAATGCTTGCGTTTTCTTCAGAGATCTCTCCTGGTGTTCAACATCTGAAACTGTATGTAGAACACACACGCGGAGTAACTGCTACATGACTGACCCTCTATTGTAAGTTTGTCAAGGTTAAAGTATCCTGCCCTAGAGTTCCTATCACAGAACGGAGCCTGAACTTCTAAAATATAGGATCCATTGAGCCTTCTGGTAACTGTTTCCTCATATTTATTTCTGTGGGGTACGGATGGGAGTACACCTTAGTTCAATCTAATGTCCTTATGTGGAGCTCCATCAATCATCATATCACACTGCATAGCCACAGTGACTATGTGATTGGTTTAGGGATGGGCATTCAAAGTCAATGATACTCAGTTAGAATGGAAGATAATCAAAGCTAGGGGCGGCTTTGGTAATCCTGTTGTCACCACTAGGGGAGATCATCTCCGAGAGTGGATTCAATATCCAGGAAGCAGAGCTGAAACATGGTAGCAGAGAATCCCCATCCTGATTCTATCATTTGTGCCCAGCCATGCCCAAACCTAAGGCTAGCCAGCTCTCCTCCTCATGCTTAATTTACTTGAAAGGATAGAGTTCTTCTCTCTGTTTAAACTAGTTTCAATCTAGTTTTCTATCACTTGCTACCAACTGAGTCTCATGTATTATGTAGGTATTGGTTAATTTTTTGAAGAGATTCTTAAGGCAGTAAACAAAGCTGCCATTGAAAGCCCCTGGAAGAGCCCTTAACAAGGAGCCTTTGAAATTGGAGAGAGGATGTGAATATTAATGGCATTTCTGCAGTGAGGGCAGTGAATCTTGGTTCTGACCTTCAGTAAGAGCTAAACAAACAAGACTCTATCAACTCCTCACAAGTTCCTGTCAGACAGCATTAAAAACACAACACTGCAGAGCAATTCATGCAAAGATCTTTTACAGTGCAGAACTGCTTATCAATAATCTACTTAGGACAGCATGGGGTAAAGGTCGGGATGAGGAGTACCAGGTTAGCAGCTCAGGTTATTTAAATGGCATACAGAGATGGTGAATCAGGACCTAAGCAGACCGAACAATGAGACGATGTTTAGTTTCTCCCTGGTCCTCTGTCTTTAGCCTATTGGACTCTGTGGTTAGAATACTTTAGAGTCCTCATTGTACCACTGCATCTCAGCCTCAGTCTTCCCATCTGTACAATGGGAACTGTAAGTAAATACATGTAAACTTTTAACAGTTTGGTACTCTGGGTTCCCTAGTTCAATGATTATCAAACTTTTTTGACTCCAACCCACAGAAAGAAATACACAGAACTTCTTAACCCAGGATGCACCCACAATATACATCTGAAACAGAACTTTCAGACAAAAATTCTTATTCTTGCAATGCAAAATGTTTCTGATATTTTCATTCTATTATTATTATAACATTATTTTTCTTTTAAGATGGCTATGGTTCACTAAACTAATTTTATGGCCACCATGGGTCTTGACCTGAAGACTGAAAAATGTTACTTTAGGTCAACCTATGGTGCAAAATGCACTTTAGGTCAATATACATTAAATCTGAGCAGAGCTTTAGTTCTAAATCCCTGGGGAGACACCTGGCCTCATGAACAAGGCTGTGCTACTACCGATTTTTAAGTGCTCCTTTGGTCCCAGGCTTAGACTAGGAGTTGAGGATGCAGCCTGTCCCATACCCGCTTCCCCCAGACACAATTCTCATTCTGCTTCTTAAGTGGTTTCCTCCACCTGTTTTGCTTTGTGAGCATACACCCAAAATGAAAAAAAAAAAAAAAAATGCAGAGGAATGAGAGGTTAAGGTTCTCACACTTTTGTTTGTAAAATAATTTTCCAGGGAGTTTTAAAATAGTTTAAGATGCTCAAAGATTATATTTCAGTAGGTTTGGCATGGGCTCCTGGAGTCTGGATATTTAATAAGCTCCCAGGGATTTTGGATGAAAGTGGAGAGACATATTATCCTTGGATAAACACTCATATTAACAGAGAACATAAGGTTTTTCTAAACTCCATTAGAAGCTGGAGATATGGAATCATGCTATTAGCAGTTAGCAGCAACAATGTGAAGGTTTTCTTCAAACTGAGAGTTGAGGATAGGGTTGGAGAAGAAGCAAGTTGCCTCTATCTTCAGCATAATCAGAAAGTCCAGTGGGAGAGACCACACACAGAGTAGTTCCCTGTCTACACTCCCCCTCCAACACCCTTCCACTGCAGCCAGGTAGGCTTAAGTTCTTGAGCCAAACAGGTGGCTGTCTTTATTAAATGATAAGGGGATTTAGGGTTGAGGAGGTGGGTGTGATGGGGTAAGTAAAAGCAATGCAGCATCTTCAGTCTTGTTATTTTTAAATGTGATGTTCCATATGTCAGATCCTAGTGAGCACTGGCTTCCTTGTGCCCAGAGGAGCCATGTTCCTGTGTTTGCATAGGGGAAGAAGCTTCACGTTCTTTCATTATTTCTCTACCCTCCAGCAACTCTATTCAAGGAGAGCCTGTTAGGCATTTGTTAGAGTCATGTTTAGAGAAAAAACTTGAGTAGTCAGAGTAGTCAGTCAGTCAGCAGAGAACAGAGAAGAGAGGCCATGGTTTTCCACCTTACTTTCTTCGATAGGAATGGTTACTTAACCATGGTTCTCTGGACATGTATTTTAGACTTCATGGCTCTTAAGGTTCCTTCCAACTCTAGAACATCTAGAAGTCTATGAGTCAATGGCATACAAATGTTATTTTGTTCAAAATCTCAAGTAAAAGATTGACGAACAGAATTGTTGGAAACAAAATGTGGCCAACGAGTCTCAATGGTTTGGGTTTCTGTGAGCTGGCTTTGGAAATAGCAACAGCTTGCAGAAGAGAAAACTGTGGGAGACTGGCAGGAAAAGGCAACATGGGTCCAGATAAAACCTCAAATTTCTAAACTTTTAGCTGCAAGGTCTCAGGTAAGATATTAACTTGTCCAGATCAGTTTTATTATTGGTAAAATGGGAATAAAACAGTTTTAAGTGAAAAGTTAATTTTTTCAGCCAAGCATACATTTATTTATCTATTCTTTGAGAAAGAAATGACTGTTTTCTATTACATATTTGTTATTGAAGCAAGCATTGTTTGGTCTACTGAGGGATAGTATGTGAGAATCTCAGGTTTAGTGAAATGTATTATAAATTACTGGCTGAATACTATATGCAGTTTTCCTTCCTCAATAGCTTTCTTTGTATATTCCATCATGAATCCCCCTTATACTGGATCTCTTCCTGAGACACCTATTATTTTAGCATTTCTAGTCTTATACCCTACTTCTCTTCTTACTACTTCTTCTTCCAAGAACACCACTTTTCTTTGAGAAACTATTCTGCCATCATTCCGGGCAGTTCTGGTAAGACTGTCGATCTCAGCACCCACCTCCTCATTGTAAAGCTGGGCACACAAACCAAGCTGTTCAATGAGTACTCCATCTTTTCTGGTCATAGCAATTGGTCTGAGAAGAACAATTAACCAAAGCAGGGCAAATTATAGTTTTCCCTACGGTGTACCATATACCTTTTGGGAAAGGCTATCTTTTCCTTTAGATATGAGTCATACAATTTTACGCTTGAATATGTCATGATTCTCCCAACACACAGAGGGATTTATAACTCAGAAACAAAAAAGATATCAGGGTCCTTAAAGCTTCATTTGAATAGCTGGATCCAATTGTGCCCGAAGCCAGATGTGAACCAATATATTCCTTTTTTCAGTTTAACATATTTAGAGTTCAGTTTCTGTCCCTTGCAAATCAAAGAGCCCCGGATAACTATCCTTCAAAGTCTGCCTCAATCTATACTTCCTCACAAGACGTCTTTTGATCTCTTCGGCTAGAGGTCACCAGCAGAGTACATGTATTTTTTCTCCTTGTACTGAGATTTTCTATTTTACAGCCTGGTTTTATAGTTAATTGCATACATATTAGTGACCCTTTTTTCTCCAATATTAGACATCTATTTGTAAAGGAAGTTACTTCAAATATTAATCATTAATATTTTCATAATTAATAATAATTTAAGATTCATAATAACTATTCGGTGCCAGGACTTACACTAGTAGCTTTTAAAGTGTTATTGAATCATTGTAATATTTCTAACAGACAGGTTTTATTATTTTTTATAGAGTAAACATAAAACAGATTCAAGGAAGTGACGTCATTGGCTTGCCCAATTTCCTATAGCAGAAAGCAAGATTAGAATCCAGGTCAGCCTTCCTCAATAAGTTGTGATTAATAGTGTGTGTGTGTACATACACATATGTATGCATGTACGTGTGCAAATATACACACACTTATATGTGTGTATATATGTATATATTTTATTTTAGATCACGATAAGTGTTATCGTGATCTATACTCCTCAGTGTTATCCTGTACCCCACATCCTCCTCTCCCAGTTTACTGCTCCCAGGGATATGCCTAATACAATCACATCAGTAAGTGAATGAATTGATTGCATGAAATTGATATCCAGAGTGGTAAAATTACATGTAAAGGACATTTCCTGCATCATTCCTGGAAAAACATAGATCTGAATATAGATGGCATGGTCTTCTGATCTCACAAGTTAGTGCTTGGCAAAAACTCTATAAGGCTACCAATTTCTGAAAGACAAGCCCATTTAGAGAGGAACAAGCTATGATGGATGCGTAGTCCCAGAAAATGCACAATAAAAGATAGAAACATTGCTATGCATGATTTTTTAATAACCACAAAAAAATCCTATGTACAGGATTTCTGAAAATTGATAGCGTTGCCAATGCCGCTCATCTCTTTAAACAAGCAAACTCATCTTCCCTGGTGCTGTTACATCTGTAATAAATTGGCTCCTCAGACATATCTGCTTGCAGGTTAGAACTGAGATTGAATAGATAATAACTTTTGGGGTAGCAACACCTGCCAGGGCAAATAATAAAGAAATTTATGACCTGAGAAGTGCAGGGTGATAGTGTTCCAAAAATATATTTCACCTGGTCCCAAAGTAGGTTCATTAGGTATCCAGGAAGCTGCTGAAAAATATTCAGTACCTAAAGGGAGGTGACTAAAAAAGAACAATCTCTAACATAGATGAGCCATTAGTTATAAAAACATTTAGGTCAAAGAAAAGCTTGCTGCTAAATACCTTTAAAATCAAGACACAAGGGCTGGGAGTTTGACTGGGGGCATGCCTAAATCCTGCGCAGGGAATCAAGCTGGGCTTCTTTGGTGACCTTATGTAGTGTGGCAGCTTTTGCAAATATCACACTGAATACAGATAGCTTTGATAGAACTTCAGTAAGTGGGTTCTCTGTTTTGGGTAATCATTTTTCTCCCTTACAAAAATAATTAAATCTTACCATTGAGCTGAGTCTACCAACATCATGCAAACACAATTAAACTGAATGAGGGAGGATATTCCACAGAAAGGTGGCCATGTCAAGTGGACAGGAGCCTACCTGGGAGTTAAGGTCTTCATTAAAGTTCTGATTCTAATATCATAGTTTGTGTGACCCAGATCATGGCACTTAACTGCTTTGAAAGGCAGTTATTCATCCTTAAATATTAGGAAGTTGTAACAGCAAATACTTTTACTCATGAGAAATGATGATTAAGATATTGTAAGTTGAGGAGGACTTGAAAGTGGAAGTCTTCACACTTGAAGCAGCAGTGGATTACATTTTATTCTTATTATCAAGTAGGCTACTGACCTTTTCTTTGAATGCTAAAAGTCCTAAGGCTGGGCGCGCTGGCTGACCCCTCCCACAAGAGATCTCCTCTTTCTACTTTGTCAATATCTCTTCCTCACTGTTATGCTGTTTCTTTGTTCATACAGCATTTAGCAGCACAAGATATCATTTAAAATATATTTACATTTTATTTATTTTCATTTCCTTACTGCTGTACAAACTATCTAACAACCAGGACTTTGTTTTTACTAATTATTATTTTTAATTATTTTATTTTTGTATTTTTACGTTTATTTTTACATGTAGAAATATATGGGGTACACGTGCAATTTTATTACACACCCAGATTCCATAGTGGTAAACTCAGGGCTTTTAGGGTATTCATCACTCAAATAACATACATGGAACCCATTAAGTGACCTGTCATCATTTTATCTTGTTCATTGCTGTATCACCAGCTCCTAGAACACTGCCTGGCACATGCAGCAGCTACTCAATGCATATGTGTTGGCTAAATAAATAAATGGTACTTTATAATGCCATTCAGCAAAATTAAATAAACTTTTCACTTTAGAACAGTTTAGATATACAGAAAAGTTGTGAAGATACAGAGTTCTCATATACTCTGTAACTATCATCCCCTGTTGTTAACATCTTACATAATATGGTATATATGCTAAAATTAATGAACCGACATTGATACATTTTTGTTAACTGAAGTCTGTACTTAATTCATATTTCCTTAGTTTTTATCTAATGTTGCTTTTCTGTTTCACAGTGCCACCCAGAATGCCGCAATGCCACATTGCATTCAGCTGTCACATCTCCTGAGGCTGTTGACTGTGACAGTTTATCACATTTTCCCTGTATTGATGATCTTGACAATTTTGAGAAGTACTGGTTAGGTCTTCCGTGGAATGCCTCAATTGAGAATTGTCCATAGGCTTTTTTTACAAGCTTGAGAAAATCTTGTTCCCTCAGGAACTGTGACATGTACCCAATATCCCAAAACATTTGTACTACTTTAGAATATAGATGTATCATACAGGTCTTTCTTGCTTGGTGTTCCTACAAACCCTGTGATGAGGAATATATTTCTATGTGCATCCTGCATATGAGATAACAGAGCTTCCAAAACGGTATCTGTGCCAGATCACACAGAATCCATGGCCGAGAAGAACCCTAACCTGGGCTTTCTAAGTACAGGTCCGGTTCGTGCTCTCTCTGCCTCTCACGTCACCCTAGTCTAGAGCCCACATGCTTTTGACACCATCACAAACTGCCCTTTGCAGAGAGCTACCCAAATCAGAAACTCTTCAAAGGCATGCAGTATCATGATTCCTTGCTCTGTTGCTTTCAATCAAAAGAGTAGCACTGAATCTAACAATACTGTTAGCCAGAGAAACTAATGCTCTGGAATAATATTTAAATTTAAGCTGGTAGAACTTATCAAAATATCATGTTCTGGGCTTATCGATAGGTGAAATGTTTCTGAGACGCTTTCATTTGAAAAGAACCAACGGTCATTGGATTGATAGCACCTGTTCCTACATCTCATTCTGTGCAAGACCAGAATGATCAGGAACAGATTGAACATGCAACACTTCCCCCATCACAATTTACTTGGGGAATCTTGTGGGGAGAGGAACCATCCTGGGGAATTCTCCACAGTGCTAACCAGTGTTATCAGTTGCAAAAATCTTACTTTCCTTATAAATACAGACTCTAAATTGACTTGTTTTATTCCATTATAAAATGCCTCATTCTGCAGCTTACAGGTAACTTATTATGCTGAGTCCAGAAGAAGGAAAAGTACATCAGCCTCATTAATTCCAGTTTCACCCCCAAGGGAGATTTCCTTCACACTGCCATATAGACTCATCACCCTTGGGCTTTGGCTATCATGTCTTTTATGAAAATCCATTATCCATCTTCTCATAATTGTCTGTTTTAAGAGTGGAGCTATGCTTACCTTGTTCATCACTGAAGCCCACAGCAGGATTACTCCATCATATGTACCCAATAATTACACCTGAAATAAAATGCATTTGTATGAATCACAGTAATTATTTATAATATTTTTGTTCTTTGTGCACAATTGAAATAGTTTATAATTTATATATTTTACAATAAAACAATTTCTCTTAGGACATGGGAATGGAAACTATGTATACTGGTGAGAAATAAGCAGTTTTGAACAAATAGGTGAACGTTATACTCTGAAGAGTGCAATATTCTCAAGGTTAGATGAAAGCAAACCAACATGCAGGTCCATCTTACTGTGGGAACAACTTCCTACAAGCATGGGAGAATCCAGAGGTTCTTTTTAAATACTTACCTTTACTAGAGAAGAAATTACATCATGTACTTTTACTTAACAATAAGTATCCCTGTTAAGAGTAGTCCTATTTCTGAACAGGAAATAAAGCTAGTTTCTGACTAGAAAAAAAGATAACTGTAAGTGAGTATAAAATACATGCCCATGAAGAAACTGATTGGGCCATTAGAAACTTTGAATCTTTAAGTCTTCCCCACAAGAGAACATCTCCATGTCTCCACTGGATTCACTTCTAAAGTAGAACCCGAAAGAGTCATGTGGAATTGGTCCAGTTGGGGAAGGGGATATCTGCAGAGGCCGTGACTGACATCAATTGGGGTCTTATTTTTGCTGCTACACAGATGTGTCTTTTTGGTTAAAAGCCATGTTTCCTTTATTTTTTCTTTTTTTGTAAATGACATGCAGTTAGGTAAAAGGCCACTCACCTAGGATTTAATATCTTAATCACTGGTTAACAACCAGAACAGACTTGTGATTTTGAGTAGGGGTGCACCTATGGGCTCCCAAACAGACCCAAATAGGTCACATTTGCAAGCTTGCTTTCCATAACCAATGAATGGTTCATGCATTTTCTGAGGACTTTTTCCTCTCTAAATCTAGATCTTCCTTGGAAACCTCTTTAAAGTCTCCTGAGGCTGATTCTGCTATTATATTCTATACCAATCTCTGTTGCTTTGTGGCATCTGTAACAGCTGGGACACTATCTCGTGCAATATTTTTTTAAAATTTTAATTCCATTTTCTTCCCATCTTATATAGTTTGTTGTTTTCTCTATTTAACTCTTTCTTCCATCTGGATCATAAGCACATTAGAATTTTACTATCGTTCTATGCCATAAATTATACATTAATAGAATAGTTATGTCTTGAGAGAAAAAGTTATTTGTGATTTGCAATTAGAGAGATTTTAATCAAGTTTACCATTCTCAAGAAGTCTGTTTTGCATATAAATAAGGACCCCTAAAAATCGATCTGTTTTGCTCAATTATAAAATGCTTCATTTAGAAGCCTAAGGGTAATTTATTATACTGAATGGGAGGAAAGGAAGATGTATTGCATTATGTTTAATCTTATCAAATGGCTGCTATATTTAATGACAATGTCTGTTTATCATAATTATTATAAGTTGTCTAGGTTAATAAAATCAGAAGACCTATGTGAGATTTTTAAATGCTAAATTTATTATTTACACACTGTCTCGAATACCAGCTGTCCCTCATGGATGTGCCGTCATCCCGTGTGTTTGATTTCTGCTGAGGTAGCTGGAGGACTTTGTGTCAGTCAAACAAAGTAGACTATAAATCCAGGCCCTTAGAACCTTCTACAATAAAATATGTAGAAAATAAAAACATAGAAGAGGAAGAAAATAATGCATGTAGGCTTTCCAGTATTTAATATATGCTTTACAAATTCCATTCTTTCATCATTGAAGATGTTATTTCCAGACAGATTCAACAGAAACCAAAGCAAAAAGTCTGCTCTCTTATAATCTCATAAGCAATGATGTATGTATGTATAAGTGATGGGGACAGAGAGTAGCATCATATATCTTACTGTTTCTCCAAAATATTCTGCACAAGTGGATCTCAGGCAAATTTAACCTTGAGGAAACTGAAGCTCAGAGAGGTGTGTAAAGAACTGTAGGTCACACTGTTGGAAGAGCTTTGTGTTAAACTCCTCTGCTTTCAAAGCTCACTTTTCCCACAATAAGTTGATGACTCAACACTGATGATTCTAGTGCTGGAGATATAGGGCAGGTGATGAAAAGTTTTTAAGACTCAGAATTAGAAATCTGTAGTTGGGTTCTTGGCTTCCCAGCCTTGTGATCCTGAATAAGGCAAAGTTTTTTGCTTTTTGCTGTTACACCTATGAGTCTTTTTGGTTAAATGCCATGTTTCCTTTTTTGTAAATGACATGCAGTGGAATGCATGTACATGACATTCTAAAAAGACAACTGTTTGTTCTTTGTCTCTGTCATGAGCTTATTGCAAGAATGAAAGTTGACAAAATTACACCTGTAGGTCTACCCAAATGCATTGCTTCTGTGGAAACACACACACAACTATTGAAAGCACCATCCATGAAAATGGGAAAATCCAGTTCAGTTTTTGCAAATGCCATAGTTATAATTACAAGACAATGCAGATGTATCCTTTTTCCCCCTATACCTTTACCCTGGCAGATATCAGTTTACAAAAGGGGAGAAATTTGTTCACTCTTGGTTGTTTAAAACTCCCTTCAGAGACATTGTCTTTTGAGTGGGCCGGTTCCCCATTTCCCAGAAACAATGTTGGTTTGTGCTAGGTGTTTGGCAGCTGACGTTTTGATAAATGGAAGTATTAGACCATGCATTAAATTACAGTTAAAACTTTACCTGCTATTTTTCCCCAGATGTAAATGTACTTTAAAATAGAAGGGAAAAGAATCACCGTGGTAGCTTCACTTTTAAGTACATGCTTTTTTTTTTTTTTTTTTTTGCCAAATGTGCTTCGTTATTTGCCATAAAAATACTCTAGTTTTAAACTGGAAGGAAAATTCTATGACACATTGCTCAGGACCTTGATGTTAAGATGATTGCTCTGCAGAGATAACCAGGCCTAGAATACAGGAAAGTAATGTCTTGCTCAATTTGTATCTAGTAAGCAGAACTTGTCCAGCAAAACACTATGGAATTGAAAATAAGGGAAAGCTAAATGAGGTATGGCCAAGGCAGGGACTTGGGGATTCAGTTAGTCCCCTCTCTATTCCTCCTCCAACAGTTTCAATCAGAAACCATACTCTGTAAACCCTACTTCCTTGACATCCTGCCTAAAGTTCATTCTTCCCCATTACCACTGAAACTACCAAGTTCAGGATGTATCGTCTTTCCAGACCTCATGCAATAACTTCCTAATTGCTCTTCCTGCGTTCAGTTGTGTCCATTCCAATCTATCCTTGAACCTGGATGCCAGAACCATTTTGACTATTAGCAAATATGGTGCTATAATTCATCCATTCTCACCCATGGCTGAATATTAGAATTACCAGGAAAGTCTCTAAAAATATTGATGCCTTGGGCCCATCTTTAGACATTCCAACTGCATAAATTTGGACGAGAGAGCAGGTATTGTTATGGTATTGTTTTACAGCTTCCCAGATGATTCTTTTCTTTTTCGTTTTGAGACATGGTCATTGTCTGTAACTCAGGCTGGAGTGCAGTGGTGTAATCATAGCTAACTGAATCCTTGACCTCTAAGGCTTAAGCAATCTTCCTGCCTCAGACTCCCAAGTAGCTAGGACTACAAGCATGCGCCACCAAACCCAGCTAATTCCCCCAGCTATTGTAACATTAGGACTAGTAACCGCTAATATAAATCCCTGCACATGGTCTTGTGATATCTGCTTAGCACTTTCACATGGCCCATGAATACCTCCAAGGTAGGGCCTCTGCCTACCTCCTTCATGTCTTCTTTCTATTCATCAAGAAGCATCAGTTTTTGCTGGTTGATCATAGATTTCTCTTCATTCTATGACTTTGCATGTCCTGCTGTTTTCTGGGAGTATTCCCTTTATCTGGCTTACTGACTTATACAACTTTAAGTGTTCATGTTTATAAAGGCTTCTGATCTGCCAACATACCCTATGTCTCTATATAGTATAGTGAAAACTCATTTATTTATATTTCATTGTACTGTTACATAAATATATGGGTATACCAAATAAATGTGTGTGTATATAGGTGATACCATCTGCAACACCAAATCTCTTAGTTTTACGTTTGTTTTCTCAGAGTTCAGCAAAGCACATAATCAACGTTTCAAGCATTTCTGATAAATGGGCAATCTAATGAATGATTTACGATCATTAATTTAATTTAATTTAATTTAATGATTTACGATAATTTAATGAATGTCTGGGCAGTAAGAGAAACTCTCCTTAAATATTTGGAAAGAGATACTATGATGAATGTTCAAAGCACTAGTTATCTCTCAGAAAAATATAGGATTTTGAACTAGGATTCATTTCAAAATAAATTTGTCAAATATTGGCAAAACCAACTGTGTGAGGTCAAATTAAGGCATGCCAGGTCAGAGGCTGTGGGCTCAATAATGCCCCATAGGGTGCTGTAGAACTGCATTTTTAATATGCATATGCCATTTTCTTTTGCATGAACCTTGCACCTCTCACCCTGCTCTGAAGTAGCTCTCCATTAATGGCTTTCCTCTAGGACCACTGCCATGGATTCTATTGTAGAAGCCTTTTGCAATCAGCGTTTTTATGAGAGAATAAGCTCTAATCCTTTAAGAGTATGGTTCTCAAAGTGTGGTTCCTGGACCAGCAGTACCAGTATCACCAGTATACTCATAAATGCTAGTTCTTGGGCCCCAATTCAGACCTACTGAACCAGAAATCACTAAGGTGGAGCCCAGCAATCTCCAGCTTCACAAGTCTTCCAGGTGATTCTGATGCATACTCAAGTTTGAGAACTACTGGCCTAGAGTCATCATAGTCAAGCATTTCAACTTTAGAACTACAGAGCCAGTGCAGATGTGCCTCTGTGAGAACCACCTGAAGAGAGTTGTAGTAATACAAGTTCCACGATTTTTACACATTCTGTGGGTCTAAAATAGGACTTTGCAATCTACATTTTAGCACAGGTTTCCTTGGTTATTCTGACCTGCACCAAAATATAGCAATAAAGTGCCTGGATAGTTTCTGAGCTCTTTGTCAATCACTGGATGTTGTCTTGCTACATTCATTGCTTCCTTCCTTTTTACTTAACTTCTGCTGGAGGCAATAATCTTCTTCCCCATAGATTCTATAATTTGGTTGCACATTAGAATCATTTAAAAAGTAAAGCATAAAAACAAACAGATAAACAGGGCTCACCTCTATTCAGAGTAACTTATTTAGTATCTAGGAGTAGGGTCTGACTACTGGTATATTTTAAAAGCTCCTCAAATGATGCTCATGTCAGCAAAGACAATATGAGTAGAAAACCAGGCAATATGAGCACTGATTTGTGAGCCACAGTTGAGTATGAGATTCTTCAATATTTGGCCAGAGGCTGTGGCTGTGCAAATCCCAAACCATAGTCTTTAGATCCCTGGGTAGATGTCTCTGATGCAAGCTCAACCAGTCAGATTTTCTTCAGTGGGAATTTGAACTCTGAGTGTGGAGCTGACCACATCAGTAGATGGTGTCCGAGTAGAGTCTCCCTTGGCCATGTTCTAGAAAGGAGGCCTGACAATGACTGTCCCTATACTACACTGGTTTCCCCCCACCTGAGGCTTGGTTGTTAACCTTTTTTTTTTTCCTTTTCTTTTTTTTTTTAATTTATTTATTATTTTTATTATACTTTAAGTTCTAGGGTACATGTGCATAACGTGCAGGTTTGTTACATATCTACACTTGTGCCATGTTGGTGTGCTGCCCCATCAACTCGTCAGCACCCATCAACTTGTCATTTACATCAGGTATAACTCCCAATGCAATCCCTCCCCCCTCCCCCCTCCCCATGATAGGCCCCGGTGTGTGATGTTCCCCTTCCCGAGTCCAAGTGATCTCATTGTTCAGTTCCCACCTATGAGTGAGAACATGCGGTGTTTGGTTTTCTGTTCTTGTGATAGTTTGCTAAGAATGACGGTTTCCAGCCGCATCCGTGTCCCTACAAAGGACACAAACTCATCCTTTTTTATGGCTGCATAGTATTCCATGGTGTATATGTGCCACATTTTCTTAATCCAGTCTGTCACTGATGGACATTTGGGTTGATTCCAAGTCTTTGCTATTGTGAATAGTACCGCAATAAACACACGTGTGCATGTGTCTTTATAGCAGCATGATTTATAAACCTTTGGGTATATATCCAGTAATGGGATGGCTGGGTCATATGGTACATCTAGTTCTAGATCCTTGAGGAATCGCCATACTGTTTTCCATAATGGTTGAACTAGTTTACAATCCCACCAACAGTGTAAAAGTGTTCCTATTTCTCCACATCCTCTCCAACACCTGTTGTTTCCTGACTTTTTAATGATTGCCATTGTAACTGGTGTGAGATGGTATCTCATTGTGGTTTTGATTTGCATTTCTCTGATGGCCAATGATGATGAGCATTTTTTCATGTGTCTGTTGGCTGTATGAATGTCTTCTTTTGAGAAATGTCTGTTCATATCTTTTGCCCACTTTTTGATGGGGTTGTTTGTGTTTTTCTTGTAAATTTGTTTGAGTTCTTTGTAGGTTCTGGATATTAGCCCTTTGTCAGATGAGTAGATTGCAAAAATGTTCTCCCATTCTGTAGGTTGCCTGTTCACTCTGATGGTAGTTTCTTTTGCTGTGCAGAAGCTCTTTAGTTTAATGAGATCCCATTTGTGAATTTTGGCTTTTGCTGCCATTGCTTTTGGTGTTTTAGACATGAAGTCTTTGCCCATGCCTATGTCCTGAATGGTACTACCTAGGTTTTCCTCTAGGGTTTTTATGGTATTAGGTCTAACATTTAAGTCTCTAATCCATCTTGAATTAATTTTCGTATATGGAGTAAGGAAAGGATCCAGTTTCAGCTTTCTACTTATGGCTAGCCAATTTTCCCAGCACCATTTATTAAATAGGGAATCCTTCCCCCATTTCTTGCTTCTCTCAGGTTTGTCAAAGATCAGATGGCTGTAGATATGTGGTATTATTTCTGAGGACTCTGTTCTGTTCCATTGGTCTATATCTCTGTTGTGGTACCAGTACCATGCTGTTTTGGTTACTGTAGCCTTGTAGTATAGTTTGAAGTCAGGTAGCGTGATGCCTCCAGCTTTGTTCTTTTGACTTAGGATTGTCTTGGAGATGCGGGCTCTTTTTTGGTTCCATATGAACTTTAAAGCAGTTTTTTCCAATTCTGTGAAGAAAGTCATTGGTAGCTTGATGGGGATGGCATTGAATCTATAAATTACCTTGGGCAGTATGGCCATTTTCATGATATTGATTCTTCCTATCCATGAGCATGGTATGTTCTTCCATTTGTTTGTGTCCTCTTTTATTTCACTGAGCAGTGGTTTGTAGTTCTCCTTGAAGAGGTCCTTTACATCCCTTGTAAGTTGGATTCCTAGGTATTTTATTCTCTTTGAAGCAATTGTGAATGGAAGTTCATTCATGATTTGGCTCTCTGTTTGTCTGTTACTGGTGTATAAGAATGCTTGTGATTTTTGCACATTAATTTTGTATCCTGAGACTTTGCTGAAGTTGCTTATCAGCTTAAGGAGATTTTGGGCTGAGACAATGGGGTTTTCTAAATATACAATCATGTCATCTGCAAAGAGGGACAATTTGACTTCTTCTTTTCCTAACTGAATCCCCTTGATTTCTTTCTCTTGCCTGATTGCCCTAGCCAGAACTTCCAACACTATGTTGAATAGGAGTGGTGAGAGAGGGCATCCCTGTCTTGTGCCAGTTTTCAAAGGGAATTTTTCCAGTTTTTGCCCATTCAGTATGATATTGGCTGTGGGTTTGTCATAAATAGCTCTTATTATTTTGAAGTACGTTCCATCAATACCGAATTTATTGAGCATTTTTACCATGAAGGGCTGTTGAATTTTGTCAAAAGCCTTTTCTGCATCTATCGAGATAATCATGTGGTTCTTGTCTTTGGTTCTGTTTATATGCTGGATTACCTTTATTGATTTGCGAATGTTGAACCAGCCTTGCATCCCAGGGATGAAGCTCACTTGATCATGCTGGATAAGCTTTTTGATGTGCTGCTGAATCTGGTTTGCCAGTATTTTATTGAGGATTTTTACATCGATGTTCATCAGGGATATTGGTCTAGAATTCTCTTTTTTTGTTGTGTCTCTGCCAGGCTTTGGTATCAGGATGATGTTGGCCTCATAAAATGAGTTAGGGAGGATTCCCTCTTTTTCTATTGATTGGAATAGTTTCAGAAGGAATGGTACCAGCTCCTCCTTGTACCTCTGGTAGAATTCAGCTGTGATTCCATCTGGTCCTGGACTTTTTTGGGTTGGTAGGCTATTAATTATTGCCTCAATTTCAGAGCCTGCTATTGGTCTATTCAGGGATTCAACTTCTTCCTGGTTTAGTCTTGGAAGAGTGTAAGTGTCCAGGAAATTATCCATTTCTTCTAGATTTTCTAGTTTATTTGCGTAGAGGTGTTTATAGTATTCTCTGATGGTAGTTTCTATTTCTGTGGGGTGGATGGTGATATCCCCTTTATCATTTTTTATTGCGTCAATTTGATTCTTCTCTCTTTTCTTCTTTATTAATCTTGCTAGCGGTCTGTCAATTTTGTTGATCTTTTCAAAAAACCAACTCCTAGATTCATTGATTTTTTGGAGAGTTTTTTGTGTCTCTATCTCCTTCAGTTCTGCTCTGATCTTAGTTATTTCTTGCCTTCTGCTAGCTTTTGAATGTGTTTGCTCTTGCTTCTCTAGTTCTTTTAATTGTGATGTTAGAGTGTCAATTTTAGATCTTTCCTGCTTTCTCTTGTGGGCATTTAGTGCTATAAATTTCCCTCTACACACTGCTTTAAATGTGTCCCAGAGATTCTGGTATGTTGTATCTTTGTTCTCATTGGTTTCAAAGAACATCTTTATTTCTGCCTTCATTTCGTTATGTACTCAGTAGTCATTCAGGAGCATGTTGTTAAGTTTCCATGTAGTTGAGCGGTTTTGATTGAGTCTCTTAGTCCTGAGTTCTAGTTTGATTGCACTGTGGTCTGAGAGAGAGTTTGTTATAATTTCTGTTCTTGTACATTTGCTGAGGAGTGCTTTACTTCCAATTATGTGGTCAATTTTGGAATAAGTGTGATGTGGTGCTGAGAAGAATGTATATTCTGTTGATGTGGGGTGGAGAGTTCTATAGATGTCTATTAGGTCTGCTTGCTGCAGAGATTAGTTCAATTCCTGGATATCCTTGTTAACTTTCTGTCTCGTTGATCTGTCTAATGTTGACAGTGGAGTGTTGAAGTCTCCCACTATTATTGTATGGGAGTCTAAGTCTCTTTGTAAGTCTCTAAGGACTTGCTTTATGAATCTGGGTGCTCCTGTATTGGGTGCATATATATTTAGGATAGTTAGCTCTACCTGTTGAATTGATCCCTTGACCATTATGTAATGGCCTTCTTTGTCTCTTTTGATCTTTGATGGTTTAAAATCTGTTTTATCAGAGACTAGTATTGCAACCCCTGCTTTTTTTTGTTCTCCGTTTGCTTGGTAGATCTTCCTCCATCCCTTTATTTTGAGCCTATGTATGTCTCTGCATGTGAGATGGGTCTCCTGAATACAGCAGACTGATGGATCTTGACTCTTTATCCAGTTTGCCAGTTTGTGTCTTTTAATTGGAGCATTTAGCCCATTTACATTTAAGGTTAATATTGTTATGTGTGAACTTGATCCTGCCATTATGATATTAACTGGTTATTTTGCTCGTTAGTTGATGCAGTTTCTTCCTAGCCTAAATGGTCTTTACATTTTGGCATGTTTTTGCAATGGCTGTTACTGGTTGTTCCTTTCCATGTTTAGTGCTTCCTTCAGGGTCTCTTGTATGGCAGGCCTGGTGGTGACAAAATCTCTAAACATTTGCTTATCTGTAAAGGATTTTATTTCTCCTTCACTTATGAAACTTAGTTTGGCTGGATATGAAATTCTGGGTTTAAAATTCTTTTCTTTAAGAATGTTGAATATTGGTCCCCACTCTCTTCTGGCTTGTAGAGTTTCTGCTGAGAGATCTGCTGTTAGTCTGATGGGCTTCCCTTTGTGGGTAACCTGACCTTTCTCTCTGGCTGCCCTTAAGATTTTTTCCTTCATTTCAACTTTGGTGAATCTGGCAATTATGTGTCTTGGAGTTGCTCTTCTGGAGGAGTATCTTTGTGGCGTTCTCTGTATTTCCTGGATTTGAATGTTGGCCTGCCCTACTAGGTTGGGGAAGTTCTCCTGGATGATATCCTGAAGAGTGTTTTCCAACTTGGTTCCATTTTCCCCCTCACTTTCAGGCACCCCAATCAGATGTAGATTTGGTCTTTTTACATAATCCCATACTTCTTGCAGGCTTTGTTCATTTCTTTTTCTTCTTTTTTCTTTTGGTTTCTCTTCTCGCTTCATTTCATTCATTTGATCCTCAATCGCTGACACTCTTTCTTCCAGTTGATCGAGTCGGTTACTGAAGCTTGTGCATTTGTCATGTATTTCTCGTGTCATGGTTTTCATCTCTGTCCATTCGTTTATGACCTTCTCTGCATTAATTACTCTAGCCATCAATTCTTCCACTCTTTTTTCAAGATTTTTAGTTTCTTTGCACTGGGTATGTAATTCCTCCTTTATCTCTGAGAAGTTTGATGGACTGAAGCCGCCTTCTCTCATCTCATCAAAGTCATTCTCCGTCCAGCTTTGATCCGTTGCTGGCGATGAGCTGCGCTCCTTTGCAGGGGGAGATGTGCTCTTATTTTTTGAATTTCCAGCTTTTCTGCCCTGCTTTTTCCCCATCTTTGTGGTTTTATCTGCCTCTGGTCTTTGATGATGGTGACGTACTGATGGGGTTTTGGTGGAGGTGTCCTTCCTGTTTGATAGTTTTCCTTCTACCAGTCAGGACCCTCAGCTGTAGGTCTGTTGGAGATTTCTTGAGGTCCACTCCAGACCCTGTTTGCCTGGGTATCAGCAGCAGAGGCTGCAGAAGATAGAATATTGCTGAACAGTGAGTGTACCTGTTTGATTCTTACTTTGGAAGCTTCCTCTCAGGGGTATACTCCAGCTTGTGAGGTGTGGGGTGTCAGACTGCCCCTAGTGGGGGATGTCTCCCAGTTAGGCTACTCAGGGGTCAGGGACCCACTTGAGGAGGCAGTCTGTCCCTTCTCAGATCTCAACCTCCGTGTTGGGAGATCCACCGCTCTCTTCAAAGCTGTCAGACAGAGTCGTTTGTGTCTGCAGAGGTTTCTGCTGCTTTTTGTTGTTGTTGTTTAGCCGTGCCCTGTCCCCAGAGGTGGAGTCTACAGAGACAGGCAGGTTTCCTTGAGCTGCTGTGAGCTCCACCCAGTTCGAGCTTCCCAGTGGCTTTGTTTACCTACTTAAGCCTCAGCGATGGTGCACGCCCCTCCCCCAGCCTTGCTGCAGCCTTGCAGTTAAATCACAGACTGCTGTGCTAGCAATGAGGGAGGCTCCGTGGGCGTGGGACCCTCTGGGACAGGTGTGGGATATAATCTCCTGGTGTGCCCGTTTGCTTTAAATGCAGTATTGGGGTGGGAGTTACCCGATTTTCCAGGTGTTGTGTGTCTCAGTTCCCCTGGCTAGGAAAAGGGATTCCCTTCCCCCTTGCGCTTCCCAGGTCAGGCGATGCCTCGCCCTGCTTCAGCTCTCGCTGGTTGGGCAGCAGCAGCTGACCAGCACCGACTGTCCGGCACTCCCTAGTGAGATGAACCCAGTACCTCAGTTGAAAATGCAGAAATCACAGGTCTTTTGTGTCGCTCGTGCTGGGAGTTGGAGACTGGAGCTGTTCCTATTCGGCCATCTTGCTCTGCCCCCACCTTTTGTTTTTATTCTGTGAGCTACCCTAGCATTTTTCTGATGAGTCCTTACTTTTTCTTGAAAAAGTTGAAGTTGGTTTCTTTAGCTTGCAGCCCAGAAGACTTTAATGAACACATTCTGCCACTAATTGATGGTGAAACCTTGGGCAAGTCATCTTACATTTTTAGACCTCCATTTCCTTCAGCTGTGCAATGAAGCTAGTGATATAGATCCACATTTATTAACCACTTATAAAATAACACTCATTCTTTAAATAATGACTGCAGGAAACTTGGATAAATAAAATGAAGGAAGGTGATGTTCGATTTTCCCACGTCAAATCTTTCTTTACTATTTGACAAAACTTATTTCACTCTGAGCAGAGGCCTGAAGAATCCTCTTAGTAGAGCTGATCCCTTGGAGAACAGGCGATGCTAAAGAGTTCTCTTTCCATGGTTTTGTGGTTCTTACTTATTGCTCTATTTTTTATTATTCTTATTATTTTTACATATTTTTGTGGGTAAAAATCTAATAGTCCAATCAAAACATGGGCAAAAGGTTTGAATAGATATCTCTCAAAAGAAGACATACAAATGGCAAACAGGCATCTGAAAAGGTGCTTAACATCACTGACCATCAGAGAAATGCAAATCAAAGCTACAGTGAGATATCATTTCACTTCAAATTGTTTATATCCAAAAGACAGGCAACAACAAATGTAGAGAAAAGGGAATACTTGTATAGTGTTAGTAATAATGTAAATTGGTGCAACCACTATGGAGGACAGTTCGGAGGTTCCTCAAAATCTAAATATGGAGATATCATATGATCTTATGATCCAGCAATCCCACTGCTGGGTATATACAGAATAGAAAGAAAATCAGTATATCAAAGAGATATCTGTATTCCTATATTTTCGCAGTACTGTTTACAATAGCCAAGATTTGGAAACAACCTACATGTCCATCAACAGGCTTTGTGATTCTTGATTCAAAGCCTTGAGACAGAAACAACTGGAGTTTTCCATTTTAGAGCCATATACTGCTAGACGTAAAAGGCCATGTAATGATACTTAATGGAACACACAAAGGGGTAAATGTGATGAAAACTCAAAGGTAAAAAACTGCTTTTCCAGAAGGCCTTTTAAAAGAGAACTGATTGACTAATCTATTTTTTTTTTAGCTATGGAAAATGCTATCTAAAAATAGGAATCATATTATCCTGGAATATTTGGACACCTGTTGAGTGTTGCCTCTGAAGTCTTTTAGGATGCAGAGTTAACACCCATGAAAAGGTCAAGACAGTTCTCTGTTTCCAAATGAAATTGCTTGGAAACACACTTCAGAAGGAAGTTGGGTTTTTGGAGACCTGCTGTGAAAGTTAGCAAATGAAATGTAAAATGTGTGAAGTTTTCAGTTTTAGAAAAAAATATCAATTTTAAAAGATTGTGGCATTTTTGCTTTACCAAATGAGGCTCTTTTGGTGGACTTAAATATATCTCCTGCATATTCTGGGCTTAAATAAATAAAAAAAAAACTTCAAAATATCATTTTATTAAAATCTTCCCACACTGCTAAAAATTAAGAGGTCATAGTCTAAGTTATTTCTAGCAGGATCCATGCATGAAATTTCTGTATGATACACTATGCATAGATTCTATTGCAAAAGACAATACAGGTGAACATAATAATGCCTATGATGACTACACCATGGGCAAGGGCATCTGCTGGGCATTCTTATAATCTTAGCTCACTCAGACCCCATAATCCTTCCCTGCTAACCTATTCTCACTTACTGCAGTCTGGTCCTTCCCCACTCCTAAGCTGCAGTTACCATTGGCAAAGGCTGGAAATAGTCTCTGCCCAATAACCATGATGTTCCTGTCATATGATTCGCTTCTCTGCTCGATGTTGATGTTGGTGTTGATGTTGGCTATTCTCTTTCTCAAAACGATCGGCCATCCTTTACATAGGTTATTCTGCGTTCTTTGAGCCTTCTCCCCCTTCTATTAATGTTACTTTTTGGTCTCATCACTTCAATCTCTCCCCAGCTCTTCCCATGAATGTTGGCATTACCTAGCACTCTGTCTGTAGGACCACTATTTTAACATGCACTTGCTCCTTGGGTAAATCTACCAAGTGCCTAAACCCATTCTTTATGAGTTTTAAAATGCCATATCCAACATATTTTGGGGCACTTCTGCCTATCTTGGCATGAGAACCTCAAACCCAGCATGCCTTAAGGTGATGGTTACTAATAGAGTGGTGTCTGGCATCAAAATGTCTAGCCATGAATTCTGCTAAGTATGTGTTATAGATATGACCATTGGCATGTTTCCTAACTCCCTGGGTTTCACTTTCCTTATTTCTAATGTTTTGAGGATTAAATAAGACAGTGCATGTAAAGTGTTTAGCAAAGTGTTTGGCATACTAAGCCCTAAATAAATAAAAATTTATCTATATTTAGACAATTCCAGTTGAACTTGCTAATTATTTTATATTATGGATCTTAAACTAGCTGCCATCCAAACCAGAAATTAGATTAATTATTTTTGACTTGTCACATTGGCTTACCTACACATCAATTAATCATTGAATGCTATTAATTTGAAATTTTAAAAAGTTTAGTTTTTTATTTTTATTTTTTTTGAGATGGAGTCTCTCTCTGTTGCCCAGGCTAGAGTGCAGTGGCGAGATCTCGGCTCACTGCAAGATCCACCTCCCGGGTTCACGTCATTCTCCTGCCTCATCCTTCCGAGTAGCTGGGACTACAGGCACCTGCCACCTGCCTGACTAATTTTTTTGTATTTGTTTTAGTAGAGACGGGGTTTCATCATGTTAGCCAGGATGGTCTCAATCTCCTGACCTCGTGATCCACCTGCCTCGGCCTTCCAAAGTGCTGGGATTACAAGCATGAGCCACGTGCCTAGCCAAATGTATTATCTTTTCTATGTCACCATTTATATTGCCCTAGTTCATGTCTGTTTATGCTTCTATATATCATCTACCTCTATCTATCTATCTATCTATCTATCTATCTATCTATCTATGTATCTATCTATCTATCTATCTATCTATCTATCTATCTATCTATCATCTATCTATCTCTATCTGAATGTTATCTATCCTTAGAAAGCGAGGATTGTGTGTGTATGAAAGACAGGGACAGAGAAAGAGGGTGATAGATTTTACTTAACTTGAAAAAAAATCTAGGATATGTTCTTACCAGAGCTTAAAGATATGGGGGGAAATATAGAAAAAAGAAAAGCTGCTAATAAGCACACTTGTACATGGTGCCAGTACTTAAAGAGGTTGGCAACCCAATGCTAATTGAATAGAACCACAGAACCACACTGTTGATGCCACATTAAAATAATCTTTCCTTCCTCTAGGGCTGTTTAATAAAAATGCAGTGTTTTTATGTACATCCTAAATGTTGCTTTATTGAGGAACTTAAAAGCAAGTTAATAACAGCATGCTTAGGGTTTAGGTGGGAGACTACAATAATGGCCTATTTGAAAAGAAAAATTACATAGTAAACCCAGTCACACACTGGAGGTGATTTTACGAATCAGATTTGGAATTCTAAGCAATCAAATACAGGCGATGCTCAAGGTTACAATATCTGGTACAGTTTACTGAATACAAGGAAACACACAAAGCAAACAATATCTTAAATATATTAACCATTGTGGGTCTACTTTCTTATGTTTCCCTGACACTGCCACAAATCAGAAATAAATAGCATCATTTTAAAGATTAAGGAGGTTTAAAACCATACTTTAAAAATGGAATAAAAAACTAAAATAAAATACGTAAACTTTTATAAACTATTTTTTTCTAAAAGGAAAGTCACAGAAAATGCTCGTATTTTGCAGCTTTGTGCACTTTCCCTTTCTTATATAACCAGCCAAATTAGAGCCATGAAATATATTTCTAAGTTCCTAATTTGGTGTCTTTACCTGAGTTGCAAGATTAGTATAAAATAGTTTAGGTTTTGTGCTTTTAAAAATGCAGCAAAGTTACTATCTGGAAATATCATTAATTGTACTTTAAAAATAAAAACATATTGAAACAGCTTTCACAATCTGGTAGTTATCACAGATAGAATAAATGACCAATTTCTTTCTGGCTATAAATAATACATCTGCCCATAAAGGAATTGAAAATGTACACTAAGAAAAACATTTTCCTAATTGTGACCTTCATACAACAAAATTACAATGAGAAACCTGATATATGGAACTCAACAACAATTTACAAATTATTAGATTATTTTTACTACCTTAGAGTTTAAATACAAACAATTTATCTCTAAATATATTTTATACACATGTGAAGTAGTCATTGTTTGGTTTTTGTTGCCTAAACTTAGAGTACTCTTTCTCAAGTATGTAACACTGAAATTGTGTGGTTAATTTTCAACTAAGGCATTCATTTGTCTAAAAGAGGGACATATTGAATGATCATTGTTATACTTTCTTTACATTTTAATTTACAATCTAATTTACTAGCATTTACATTACAAGAAAGGAAGAATAAAAGGGGGCAGGATTTTGTTAGATTATATGTTTTTTCATTCTTGTTAAAGAATACATATCTGAAGTAAAATATGAAGTAAAAATATAAATACAATGATCAAATTCTTAAAGTCAAGATTCTATAATACTAAGTGGTGAAGATAAATGTGGCATGTTCCATTCCTGAAGTGGATTTTAATTGGACTAAGAAATAGACCCTACCAAAGACATGCTTCTTTCTAAGTGACTCATAAGTAAGACTGTGAGGTAATTTGTGGCTGAAAATAGGCCCTTGAAAATGCACCCAATGAACTCAATTTGAAGTATTTTTTTATGGCCGAGTATGATTATCACATACAAAATCACTACCAAAAAAAAAAAAAAAAATCAAAATGTGTTGAGGAACAAGCTTTTTCACTCAGAGTAAGAACAAGACAACACCACTCCTTTTAATATTCATACTAAAAATACTAGCTAATGCAATAAGAGAAGAAAAGGAAATAAAAGGTATACAGATAGGATGAAATAAATAAAACTGTTTATTTACAGATAACATGATTTTTTATGCATAAAATCTGCATATACAGTCACATTGAAGGTGAGAGTTTCATCTCATGAATTTTGGGGGGAGGGAGCTTAAATAATCAACAATAACACTCTTGCGACTAATAAGCAATTGTAGCAAGGTTGCAGGATACAAGATTTACATGCAAAAGCCAATCACATTTCTACAAACCAGCAATGAACAAGTAGAATTTTAAATTAAAAACACAATACTGTTTACGTTAGCATCCCCCAAAATAAAATACTTAGCTATAAATCCAACAAAATAGGTGTAATATATATGAAGGGACCATTGAAACTCTGATGAAGAAATCAAAGGTAAACTAAATAAATAGAGGGATATTTCATGTTTGTAAATAGGAAGACTCAATATTTTCAAGATGCCAATTCTTTTTAATTTGAACTATTGATTCATTGCAGTCTCAATTAAAATCTCAGCAAGTTATTTTATGAATATTGACAAACTGATTTTATAGCTTATATGGAAAGGCAAAGGACCTAGAAGAGCCAACACAATATTAAAGTGGAACTGACACTCTCTGGTTTCAAGACTTACTATAAAGCTACAGTAATCAAGACAGGATGATATTGATGAAATAACAGACAAACAAATCAAAGAAACAAAGTAAATACTAACAATAGACTCACAGAAATATAGCCAACTGATCTTTAGCAAAGCAGCTAAAGTAATGTAATAGAGAAATGATAGCATTTTCCAAAAATTGTGCTAGAACAACTGGACATTTACATGCAAAAAAAGTATCTAAACAGAATCATTATAACTGGCAGTAGTCAATTGAGGGCTTCTATGACTGAATATAACTGATTGGGTAGTTTAACCTACAGAAATTTGTATTCTCATAGATCTGGAGCCTGGAAGTCCAAGATCAAGGTGTCAGTAGGCTTGGTTTCTCTAGAGGCCTTTCTTCTTGGCTTTTAGACATCTGCCTTTTTGCTGTGACTTCACATGGCTTTTTTATCTGTGTGTACACTCCTTGTATCTCTTCCTCTCCTTATAAAGACACTAGTGCAATCTGATTTGAGATGCACCCTCATTACCTCATTTAAACGTAATGACCTCCTTCAAGACTATTTCTCCAAATAGAGTCACACTAATGATTAGAGTTTCACCTCATGAATTTATTTTTTTGGGGGTATAATTCATTCTATAATACACTCTCCAAAAAATTAACTCAAAGTAGATGACAGAATTATATATAATGCAAAATTATAAAACTCCTAGAAGATAACATAACAGAAAATCTACATGAGTTTGGGTATGGTAATAACTTTTTTGATAAAAGACCAAAGGTGTGTTCTATGATAAAAATAATTGATGTTAGGCTTTACCAAAATTTAAAAAACCCTAACTTCTGCTCTGCAAAAAAAAAAAAAAAAAAAAAAAGGATAAACTAGGTTTTACTAAAATTTTAAAAACCCCAGCTTTTGCTCTGCAAAAGACCTGTCAAGCAAATAAAACAATAAGACACAGATGAGAACATTACTTGAAAGATACATATCTAATAAAGAACAAAACTATGTAAAAAAAACCCTTAAAAATCAGTAATAAGGAAACAAACAAACAAAGCAACCAATTAAAAACCAGGCCAAAGCCCTGAGAAGACCCTGCACTAAAAAAGATATTTAGATGGCAAATAACTTATGAAAAGTTGCTCAACATCATATGTCATTAAAAAATTGTAAATTAAAACTACAATAAGATACTAGTACGTACCTAGTAGAATGTCCAAAAGCTAAAACACTGATGACACCAAATGCTAGCTAGTATGTGAGACAATGCAAACCCGAATTCATTGCTGGTGTGGATGCAAAATGGAACAGCTATTTTAAAAGACAGGCTGGCAGCTGCTTATAAAACTAAACATATACAAAACTAAACATATTTTTACAACATAATCCAACAATCATGCTCCTTGGTATTTATCCAAATAAATTAAAAACTTACGTCCACACAGAAACCTGCCCACTATGTTTACAACAGCTTTCTTCATAATTGTGAAAACTTGGAAGCAACCAAGATGTCCTTCAGTAGGTGAATAGATAAATAAACTGTGGTTCTTCCAGACAATGGAATATTATTCAGTGCAAACAAGAAATAAGCTATCAAATCATGGAAAGATACGGAAGAAACTTAAATGTATTTTACTAAGTGAAAGAAGCCAATCTTTCCAGGCTACAGGCTGTATAAGTCTAATTACATGACATTCTGAAAAAGGGAAAATTATGGAGGCAGTAATAAAATCAGTGGTCATAAGGATTTAGAAGGAAAGAAAGTATGGATTAGGCAGAGCACAGAGGAATTTTAGGGCAAGCTAGGTTTTCATCAAACTAATTCTGTCCGATTCTGTAATTGTAGGCCCAAGTCATTGTGTATTTTTCCAAACACATACAATATACAACACCAAGAGTGAACCTTAATGCAAACTATGGACTTTGTGTGATAACGATGTGTTAATTTATGTTCATTGATTGTAACAAATGGACCGCTTTGGTGTTGCTTGTTCATATTGAAGAACTCTATATGTGTATGGGGCAGAAGGTATGTGGGAACACTATACTTTCCACTCAATTTTGCTCTGAACCTAAAACTGTTCTAAAAAACTAAAGTCAATTTCAAAAGCTAACAAAATGTCATAAAAACAGCCTCTTCTTTAAGAAGCATACTTCAACACCTACTACATGCTGGATTCTGGAGTTATCTTCAAGGAATTTAAACTCTATTAGGTAGAAAGAGAAGTTAGACAATGCTTAAATGTCAAGTGAAAGTCCAAAGTTAGTGTTCCTATAAGCCCTGAGCAGTAGATCGAAGGAAAATGACATTAATTAATCTCCCAGGATAATCAAAGATGAATCAATTATCTCCACCTATTTTTGCTTTTTAAATATTTAAAAGTAAATCTTGTAAGTTGATGAATATTTTCCAGGCCATCTTTACATCTGAAGGTCTTTCAGATAGAAGAAACAGCACGCTCCAAGATTTGGTATTTTAAACAAGACACCATATTTTAATATGTATTAATTTAGTTAATACAATTTTGAAGCACAAATAATACCAATGAAGATGATAATGTTAATAATGATAATTCAATGTGTCAAGTGCTTTCTATGTGTCAAGCTTCATGATTTGCATTTAATTTAATTCTCACACTAACCCTATCATAATTGTTGTACACTTCTTACTGATAAGAAACTCAGGGAAGGGCAGTTACCCGGCTTTGCCAAACTCAGATTGCTACCCTGAAACGTAGACAAAATTCAACTTCAGGTCCCATAAGAGTCTATGTTCTTATCATGTGCATTTTGCTTCAGAGAAGTCAGTGGTCAAGATGTTATGGTCTTAAACCTATTGTCTAGAATTTGCTTGTTTGCATAAACAGAACATTATTCTCTTGTTCTTTTTTGTCCTACTGAACAATCAGACCAGAGACATAAAGATAATCCCTCACTCCCCAGGGAAAACAGTAACCTAAATAAAAACTATTCATCAAAGATGTCTGAATTGCTGAGAAATGAACAGAGTTATCTGGAATTGCTCACCTATGTTGCACAAAGACAAAAAAAAACTTATGTTTTAACAAATTGTGATGGGATGTCAATAAGCGGCCAAATGACAAGTTGTAGAAGTTATTGCATTTCACACTTTAATACTCTGCAAACGTTTCTTTTTTTTCCTTGAATCTAAATGATACCTTTGGTGACGCTATGGGGAAATGGTATGATTTCTTTGTCACAAAGCTGCTTGCAAAGTGTTCATCCCTCTTCAAACAAAATATATGTTAAAAAAAAAAAGCATCACTTCTGTTTCTCAAATAGCAGAAAAACAGACCAGACTCTTCAGGTTCAATCTAAGAAGCAGTAGTTTAACTTGTAAAGATAATATTCTTGCAGTGATTGATTTAGCAATGTCAAGGATAATATGGTTTTTATGGTCACAAAAAGGCTGTAATCTAATTTTGCAGAAATTCTTATCTCACTGGTACTGTGTTATCGCTTTTAATCTCACCGTTTTTATTTGAATTAGCTTAGAAAAATTCAATGGGTTGCTTTACTGACAGCTCACCCCTCAGATTGGTCTGCTGCACTAAATTTTCTGGTGCCAATATTATGTTTTAAATCATGTTATCATTACTCTCAACAGTCAATTAGGAGTTATTTTTGCAGACTATTACAGGCTGGAATTGCTGGGTATAATTTTCTCCCCACAGTAAGAACTATTTCTTTTAACAATAGGCATTGCAAACTTAATGAGAAAGGCATGACTGGTTCCATGACAAATTTCAGCATGGGATGATTTTCAAATATCTAGATATTTGAAATAGAAGACATATATTTTTCTTATTCTCTTGCGTATGCCACATAGCCAAGCAGCCTCCCAAATGATGAACTCATTTCCCCAAAAGCCTGCAACTTGCTTCATCTCCTTAATTTTGAGGTCTGAAATATCTTCACAACAATGGAAATCAATAGCTGTTCCTCAGTTGGCTCTATTGTGAGAGTTGCAGGACTGTATTCTAGACAATAAATCGTGCACACTCCCCTTTGAACATTTTGTTTAGTTTTATAAACATTTCCACTGGCAGAAGAATACATCCATGAACATCAACCCCTGTCATTCTTGACTTTACTCTACCCACTTTTCAGACCAAACGATATTGGCAGCAGTTTAGAAAAGGAGGTGAGGAAATCAGGTGTTATTTTCTGATAATTCAATTGAATTTTAACTACCTAGTTTTTCCAGCAGGAATAATTCATGTGTTGTTGTTCCTTCTGCCCTTAACCATTTAGGTAATGCACTACACAAACAGACAGTTCATGGAATCAACATGTGAACTCCTTTGTGTAGGTTTCTGTGAAATGGTCCTTGGAAATTCACTGTGACCACCCTACTCAACACATAGTTAAAGGAAATGGAAGAGCCATTAGTCAGCCTGCTCCACCTCCAGGTAGGATTCAGCACTATATTTGGACATAAACCATTGGTGAATTTAGCTGAAAGATCATGACCTTTCCAACTCTGGTAGAGCCACCACCTGATAGATGAATTCAGTTATTTGCAGAATATATATCAAAAACACAGTCAGGAACAGCAAAGGTCTCTACCATTCTGAAAAGTGAATAGTATTCGTGATTTTTATTATGATTTTTTAATCAACAATGGTAGCGGGAACAGCACAGGTGTGACTCTTATCTCTAACCAAATTGATTTTATTAATATCTCAATTAGGAACATGACAAGTGAAGAGGTATGGTCAGTTCAAGGAATATAGACAGAAAATTTAATCAATAATCTTAGATAACCAGAGAATAGTTCAAATATATTAAGTTCAAGGTATATATTAAGTTCGAGGTATAATTCTATGTCACCCACACAAGTAAGTAAACAATTGGCTGAAAAAACTCCATAAAATAAGGATTACTAAAAATGGCACACATATACCTTTATAAAAAAGAAAGAAAATACAGAAACATGGGCTAATTATATGGAGAATTGAAAGTGTTCCTTTTCCAAGTTAAGTGAAGTCCTGACTATAAGAATTTTTTTATCTATGAAAATGGAGGCATGAGCTCAACAGGCTTTTGTAGTTGAGGACAAGTAAATAAACCACTTTTATACTGCCTGAGGCTCACACAGCATTATAACGTGTACTTCTTTATGTCTATTTGCACAGATGTAATTTTACAATTATTTGTGCATTTTTACTGTACATCTAACACTTCAGTTAATCTGTAAAGTTCAAAATGACAGTTTCCACTTTTGCTAAACATTGCAACCCAAGTATGTAGCTCAACCTCTTGAGTGAATGAATACATGAATTAATTAATGGACCTATTGTTCATTATTTGAGTTTCCATAATCTGAGATTTACTGACTCAAATGCTTGCATTTGCATTTAATGCCCTTTGTCAGTTCTAATTCTCATTTTTAGTTAATAAACTGGGACATTTTATTCTTTTTTTTTTTTTTTTTTTTTGAGATGGAGTCTTGCTCTGTCGCCCAGGCTGGAGTGCAGTGGCCAGATCTCGGCTCACTGCAAGCTCCGCCTCCCGGGTTCACGCCATTCTCCTGCCTCAGCCTCCAGAGTAGCTGGGACTACAGGCGCCCGCCACCTCGCCCGGCTAGTTTTTTGTAATTTTTAGTAGAGACGGGGTTTCACCGTGTTAGCCAGGATGGTCTCGATCTCCTGACCTCGTGATCCACCCGTCTCCGCCTCCCAAAGTGCTGGGATTACAGGCTTGAGCCACCGTGCCCGGCCATTTTATTCTTCAATTTTGGGGGGCTGATTAATGCGAGATAGTAGCCCTGAGTCTAATATGTGCATGCACAATGAGATTTTTTGACTTCAGCTTGAGTAGCTGACGTTGGACTTTTGTTGACTTTACCAATATTCCTATCTGGCCGCCTGTTTAGTGACCAACCTGCTCCTGATGGTTTTGTATTTTCCATTCTTATAAAGGCATTATGATGAATAATATCCACCTTTCAGAATGGCAACTCTTACTCAAATCACATGCAGACATCAATAAATGTCTCCCATGTATTTCCCATGGTGAATGTAAAATTAAGTATACAATGCTTCAATACTTTCCACTTTAAGTGAATCAATACTGAATTCTATCCACTATCCAGTTAATTTGTATGATCTAGTAAGAAAAAACAATTTTTCTACATTTAAAGTATGTACTTTAATAGAGCTGCATCTGTATCTATATCTATATATTAAGCCCTTGCTCATAACACAAAGATATTGCAAAGCATAATGGAAAATGTCTCAAAAACACACATGAGGAAAGTTTATTTTGATTTCGTTAGATGAAAGTCATAGACTAAAGAATTTTAATATTCTTTTTCTTTCTTGCCAAATTCAATTTCAGATTCAGATTAGCTAATAGTACCTACTATGCATCTGGCTCTAAGTGAAATAATTTTACAAGTGTTATTTTGTTTAAAACTGAGATATTTCATGGGGTAGAAACAGGCTCCACAGAAATTGTTTAACTTGTGAATGTCAGAAAATGAGCACAGTGACAGGATTTAAACAGAAATGTCTCAGTCCAGGTAAGAATATGCCATCTCTTTTTTTTTTCCTTGCCTTAAATGAGTTGATATTACTATCTACTTCATTTATAGTATTGAGGAGTTATGACATCACTTTCAATGGTGATTGTATTAGGCCATTCTTGCACTGCTATAAAGAACTTCTGAGATGGGGTAATTTATAAAGGAAAAAAGTATAATTGGCTTATGGTTCTACAAACTGTATAGAAAGCATGATGCTGGCGTCTGCTCAGCTTCTAGGGATGCCTCAGGAAACTTACAATCATGACAGAAGGTGAAGGGAGAGTGGACATGTCACATGACCAGAGCACGGGCAAGAGAGAGAGAGAGGGAGGTGCCACACACTTTTAAACAGCCAGATCTTGAGAGAACTCACTCACTATCATGAGAACCACACCAAACGGATGGTGCTAAACCATTAATGAGAAATTCACCACAATGAATCAATCACCTCCTACCAGGCTCCACCTGCAATATGAGGCATTACAATTCAACATGAGATTTGGGTAGGGACACATGTCCCAACTGTATTAGTGATACACCGAAAGCTTTTTCTCAAAGATCAGGAACAAGGCAAGAATGCCCACTCTCACCACTTCTATTCAATGTAGTACTGGAAGTCCTAGCCAGAGCAATTAGGCAAGACAAATTAAATACACACACACACACACACACACACACACACGTATCAATCAGAAAGAAAGCAGTAAATTTGTCCCTGTGTGTAAATGATATGATATTACGTGGAAACTTTAGAGACTCCATTATTAAAAAATCTGTTAGAACTGTAGACAAATTCTGTAAAGCTACAGGATACAAAATCAACATACAAAATCAGTTGTAAATTTTATGTACTAATATTAAACTATCTGAAAAGGAAATTAGAAAGACAATTCTATTTACAATAGGACTAAAATAAACAATGTACTTGCAAATAAAGTTAACTGAGGAGGTAAAAGACATACACTGGAAACTGCAAAACACTGATGCAAAAATTAAACAAGACAAATGGAAATATGTCTCCTGTCCATGAACTGAAAGACAATATTGTTACAATTCTATACTACCCAAAAGAATCTATAGATTCAATGCCATTCGTATTAAACTTCCAATGCTATTTTCACAGAAAGTAAAAAAGAAAAATAACACTTCTATGGAATCACACAGAAACCCAAACAACCAATTTAATCTTGAGAAAAAACAAAGCTAGAGATCACACTTCCTGATTTCAAAATATATTACAAAGCGATAGCATTTAAGACAGTATGGTAATGGTATAAAACAGACATATAGATGAATGGAACCAAAGAGAGGGCCCAAAAATAAATGCATATATGTATAGTCAACTGACCTTAGATAACGCTGTCACAAAAAAAAAAAAATAGGGAAAGAATAGTATCTTAAATAAATGGTTTTGGGAAAGTTGGATATGCATACACAAAAGAATGAAATTGGACTCTTAGGCTGTACATAAAAATCAACTCAAAGTGGATTAAATATTTACATATAAAACCTAAAATTGTAAAACTCCTAGAAGAAAACACAGGAGAAAAGGTTTATGGCATTGGTCTAGGCAATCATTTTCATTGCCCTGACACCAAAAGCATAATCAAGAAAAGCAAAAGTAATCATTGTGAGGACATCAAACAAAAAAGCTTCTGCAAAGCAAATTAAACATTTGAGAGTGAAAAGATAACCTATGGAATGTGAGAAAATATTTGCAAAATATTATTTGTCAAGAGGACAATTTTCAAATACATAAGATACTCCTACCACTCAGCAGCAAAATAATGAATGACCTGCATTTTTAAAATGTGCTTATGATTTGAATACATAATTATTCTCTAAAGAACACAGCCTAATTGGCAACAGGTATCAAAAAGATGCTCAATGTAACAAATCATGAGGAAAATGAAAATCAAAACCACAATGAAATATCAACTCACAACTGTTAGGATGGCAAAGACAAAAGAGAACAAGTATTGGCGAGAATGTGGAGAAATTGCAACCCTGATACCATAAGTAGGAATGCAAAATAGTGCAGCCTCTATGGAAAACAGTATGGAGGTTCCTAAAACAATTAAAAATGGAGCTACCATATGATCCTGCAATCCTACTTCTGACTATTTACCCGAACAAATTAAAATCAAGATCTCCAACAGTTATTAGCCCTCTTGTATTCATTGCAGCACTATTCACAATAACAAAGATGTGGAAACAACTTAAATTTTCATAGAAAGATGAATGAATAAAGAATTGTGTTATATACATGTAATGGGATATTATTCAGTCTTTAAAAAGAAGGAAATTCTGCAATACGTGGCAACACGAATAAACTTTGAGGACATTATGCTAAGTGAAATAAGTCAGTTACAGAAGGAAAAATACTGCATGGTCCCACTTAAAAGAGTTTTCTAAAATAGTCAGATTTATAGAATAAAAGAGTAGAATGGTGGCTGCCGGGGCCTGGAGAGAAGTGGTTGCCAGGGCCTGGAATGAAGAATTGCTAATCAAGAATTGCATACATTTTCAGTAAAGAAAGATGAATAAGTTATAAAGGTCTGCTGTACAAAATTGTGCCTATTACTAACAATAATGTACTACACACTTAAAATTTTGTTAAAGGGTAGATCTCATCTTTAACCTTCTTACCACAGTAAAATATAATTTTAAAATAAGTAAATGCCCGCAAAACACTTAGAACAGTGTGTAGCACATACTCAGTGGTAAGTAAGCATAAGCTATTACTATTTATTTTTATTGTCCTGAGTCTATGAGTACATGCACCTAACGTGCTGATAAATGATCTGTGCCTTATTTTGTTTTTATTGTAAATAGACAGCTGAATGTTATTTGCTAGTAATCCACTCAATGTATTCATAATGGCTTCTAAAAGTAAGAATGCCTCATAAAAGTTAGAATTCCCTGAGGACTAGTCAGTAATTTTCTGAGAAGTTTGGCTCGTGCAATTCTTTGAAAGTTTTACAGCTCCTAATGTGCACACCTACGAATAGATTTTGAGAATTTCATAACTTGAAAAAAAGTTCATCCCTGATGTAACCCCAGTTTTGCCTTGAATTGGTGGAGGAATTTATGCTGGTTTTACTTTATGTTGCAAATTACTATTAGTTTAATTTCCTCATTAGCAATATAGTTTACTGTGTGCTATTTCAATTGTCCTTAGAGAGAGAGTAATGCATATTTTTAAAACATTCTTATAATTGAACTTTAATATTTGTGTGAACTGCAGTTTAAATATGTTTAAATATAATAGTACCTATACCCATTTCTGTAACAGATGTCAATAATTAGTCCAAATGTGCTTATACACTAGTTTTTGATTGGTAAGAGACTACATCTGAAATTTTGCCACTTAAATAACTTGTGTTACACAATTGATAAAGGTAATTGTTCATTTCAAAGTTTGAATTACTTTGTTTTATAGTTATATATACATAAAGTATCTGAGGAAACAATGAGCAACGTATGGATATTTCTCTCCAATTCGGTGTTATAACTGAATACTTCCAAATGAGAATGAGATAAATATGCAGGTCTAGAGGTTTTTTGGCCCTACTGGGTGCACTATGATCAAAAAGTTTGCAAGCCACTGCTCTATTCCCTGCTGAATCCTTAATGGCAGATACTGTGGGTGACACTTTAGTGTACATATCCTGAAAATGTCTGGCCCGTATCTCCTGCTTAGCACTGGACTTCCTAAATAAACCCACTCAGTTTATTATTTTCCATGTAGTGCTCCATTAAGAATTTACAAAATATAGGGAGACTGTGTACCTCAGACTTATTATAAGCTTATTCATTTTCTTTTAATTTTATGGAGTATTTCAATCTCTTTCCTGAACCTAAATCCTACTCTGACCAGATTTGACATTATGTTTTCATTTGAGCTTTGGAACTTTAATCTTATTACTTCCTGTTTTCCTAAAACTGGAGTGAATAAGCTACTTACAAGAGCATAAGCCGAATCTGTTCAAAGCCGTTTAGCTGTATTTACTATGCTCTGTGGTTGATCCTGCTTCCCTAGTTCCTCATCTTGTAAAAATTTCAAGGAAATTGCAAAGTGGATTAACATAGCCTTGATTGGGACATGACTTTGCTGGGACATACTTCTCATTGCCAATCAACTTGATTTGTCTTCCCTAAATGTCAACATCAGGCATACACACAAACACATACATGCACAAACATACACACACACGTACATGCACAAACACACACACGTACATGCACGCACACACGTACATGCACACACCCACAATTATCAGCGTGGTGTTTGATAGAGTTTGGATATTTGTCCCCCTGCAAACCTAATGTTAAAATGTAAGCCCCCATGTTGGAGGTAGGGCCTGGTAGGAGGTGCTTGGGTCATGGAGATGGATCCCTCATGGCTTGGTACGGTCCTTGCAATAGTGAGTGAGTACTCACAAGATCTGGTTGTTTAAGTGTATGGCATCTCCCCGCGCCCCCGCCGCTGTCTCTTCCTCCTGTTTTTGCCATATGATGTACCTCTTCCTGTTTCACTTTCCACTGTGGGTAAAAGCTCCCTGAGGCCTCCTCAGAAGCCAGGCAGACACAGGCACCATGCTTGTACAGCCTGCTGAACTGTGAGCCAATTAAAATTCATTCCTTACAAATTATACAGCCTCAGGTATTTCTTTTTAGTGTCATGGGATTCTTGGGTTGACACTTTTCTGGCTGGAAACCTCTGTTGCCAGTGGTGCCTTTGCTTGAGTTTTGCTCAGACTTGCTGGGCTCGTTCCACCCATGCAGTGTGGCAGGCAGCACTCAGCTTATGCTACCGGCCTAGATCCCATGCCTGCCAATAGCGAGTGGAACGGTGAGGGGCGTTGTGAGCGAGTGAGCGTGGCATTCAGACACTGCGTACAGCCAGGCACGCTGACTTCAGTAGGGCAGGCAGTTCCAGGTGCTGGCACAGGCGCCAGCTCCCTGCGAGGCTTCATGTCAGGCTGTGGCTGGACCAAGCATACTACAAGCAGCTTCTATGGCTGGCACCAGGGAATGCAGTGACACTCAGAAGTTTAGAGATGCCAGGGACCACAGAGCCCCAAAGAGGGTGTCACAGCCCTAGCTTAGGGAGCTCCTAGGTGTGGACTCCCCAAAGGGCTGTGGCTATTCTCTCTTTCTTTCTTCTGTCCTTCTGCAATGTGGCAAGCAAGGAGCATGTTTCAGCCCTGTTTGTGTTACAGCTCTTTTAGCCCCACCATTTCGTGAGTCCTGGATTCTTGTCCTGTGTCTAGGAAGAATGAGGTACACAGACAAGTGGAGGGTGAGCAAGGTAAAAAGGAGCTTTATTGAGTGACAGAAGGGTTCCAAGGAGGCCTGTATTGGGTGGCTTCTCCCCACTAGCAGGTTGTCTTGTCTAGTGTTCAGCTCTAAGCAGAGAGGAGACACTGGGGTGGTAGCTGCTCTCCACACCTGGTCATTGTCTCCTCAAGTCTGGCTGAGTCCAGGGCTTTCATGGGCCTCACAGGAGAGGAAGTGAGTACCGATTGGTCCATGGGAGGCCATAGGTAGTCCTGGGAAAAGCACCACAAGTTCCCACTCCAGTCTTCAGGGCTGGCAGCCAGGCCCCCAGGCTTCAAGCCTTCCCCAGCTTGAAGGTGGAGCTTCACTGGTGACCCACCCTCTTCTACCCAGGAGCTTGTCTGCCTCCTGCCGCTATTCATGGCCCCCATGCTGTTCATGCTGCGAGGCAGCTGCAGGCCAGCATCAAGCTGCCCTCAGCACCCCCTTGACCTTCCTCCCATGCTTGTTGGTACCCAAAGTCTGGAGGGGGCTGAGGCAGCAGGGGGCTGGTGTGTCAGTGCTTCCCAAAGCATTCACACACTCCCTGGGCTGCTACAACACCCGAGCTCGGCCTCAACCTCACTCTGATATTGGAACAGGCCCAGGGGCGGGAAGAGACCACACAGCGGGAGCAGACACATCTGAGCCTGCAGGGGTAAGGGGGGCCTTCCCAGGCCCGAGAGTGCAGAGATGCCTGGGTCCACAGCTGCAGCTTGGGTGGCTGCAGCTGCACTCAGAAGGGTGGGGCTACGTCTGCTCCCAGCTCACAAGAGCACAGGGAGTCCTGGGTCCACAGCCACAACTGGGTGGCTGCAGCTGTGCCCAGGAGGATGGACCTCCCACCTGTTTCTGGCTCCTGCTGCTTCCATGGAGCGTCCAGCCCAGCCGTGCCTCCCCTGCTGCAGCCAGTGTCTTGGCAGCGGCCATTCCAGGTGGCCCATTGCTGCCATCAATAGCAATGCATGAATGGCCTAACACAGTGTTCCAGTTTGATTTTTTACTTTTATTTTAGTTAATACTTTCAAAGATCTCAAGAGAAATGAAAAAAAAAATTTATTCTATCTATCAAAAACACAAGCATCTGCTCCCAAAGAAAGCCTTTGGCTAGGTGCTAAGGGTGTTATCTTTGGCTCAGCAAGCAGGTTGGGGGTAAAAGTTCTAGTACTGGCTAGGCAAGCAGGTTGAGGGTAAAAGTTCTGGTATTTATGTAGTCCCAGACGGCAGTGAGTGAGGGTGTGCTCCCGGTGTGCGGTAATGTCAGAAACAGTCAGGTTAAAGGTATATGCATTCTCTGTGTGCTTTTTCTACTGCCCAATCCACAGCTAACAAATTTCTTTATTACAAAGGCATGAAAGCCAATGGATTGCTCTTTATTCCTAAAGAAACCACACTAATGTAATTTCTTTGTTTTGCAATTGCTCATTCAGTAAGCCATTGCTCATTAGACTCCTGGGAGTTTGCAAGCTTGGAACAATTGTTTCTCTGTTGATCAGGCCCCATTTGTCAAATTGCACACCGACAAGTTTATTTGCTTATAACACAACCAAAATAATTAGCTGTTTATCTGGCAGGTTGATGATGATTACATACAACAAATGACCATAAATGAATACATTTATACTTTGTTGAAAGAAAAAGGACTGGGCCATTAGGCATGACTTTCATCATTGATTTTCCTCTCAGACTGAGAGTCTTAAACTAAGAATATATGTTATGATCACGAGAGATGTACCAGGTTTCCTGGGTCGTGTCTTGGCAGAATCAAACAAACCAGGACTCCATGTGTGCCTCTGCCATTTATAACCATGTGATTTGGGGCAAATTTCTCTAACTCTGTGAAACTGTGTTTCCAAATGTGTAAAAAGGATGTGATAACATTTAAGTCATGTGTTGTTTTGATGATCAAATGAGTCAATATGTGCAAAATAACCAGCATATATTAGCTTTTCAATGTATATCAAGTAATCTCTATACTTCCAGGTTCAAATTATTTACACTTGAAGAGGAGCACTCAATTCTGAGATTCATCTTGTTGAACCATACCATGTGAATAATATCTACTGTAAATGGTTCCTAAGAAGATTAAATAGAATAACACGTTAGCAGTGTCTAACACATAGTAATCACTTGCTAATTGTTATTTAAACAGTCATAGGTATTTGGTAAAAAATCAATAGATGGTTTATGCTGATGTTGACAATAAAGTATTTTCTGAAATTATTTATTAACTTTTTCAACAGTCTGTTCCAGGAAACTTTAGGTCAATTCAATGTTCTTTCTGCTATTCCATATTAAATTATCCTACTAAAGTAACCCCAGAACAGTTGCCATGTTCTCTCTCATCTCCTCAAATCTACCTGAACTCTAATCCAAACTTCATCTTCTCCCTTCCTTTAGGAGCCAATGCTGTAATTCTTTATCTATAACTTGTGATTACAGTCAATTCTTGATATCCATAATTGCCTTGTTTTCTGCTCTACTGCAAATGCAGAAACATTTTCCATTCATTTCCTAACAAGATGTTTTTTTTTTTAAATTAAATACAGTGCTCAACAGCACAGTCTATTTCATTTTTATTCTTTAACAATGCCTCTAAGAGTCCTTATCCTGCTTTAACACAGAAGAAGGAGATGAGAATTCAAGAAGTGCCTACTAGGTGCCAGGGGCCCTCCCAGAGTCTTTGCAAACACAAGCCTGTGTGTGTCCTATTCCCACCACGGGCCTGCGGGGTAAGTATTATCATTCCTTTTATGTATTCTATTTCTATGTCAAGTTCTCAGACTTTAAGTTCCATGCCCTTCTTCCTCTCTGAAAATGATTTAACAGAGAACAATAATATAATCACACTTAAGACACCTGACAATAACAGAATCACACTTTGCATGCCAGGACAGGGGCAGTTGTCTGTTCAACACTGACAAGAGAAAACTTCCATCCAAACCAAATTAAATGTTACCCTCCATCCCCCCCCTCAACCTTTTCCTATAAGTGAGAGGAAGACAAATTAGAACCTAGACACCAGCAAATACTAAATCACACCAAGATTTTTTATGTCACACGAGGAGCCTGTGGGTCTTACACTTTCTGTGCTGGTTTTTTAAGCTATGTGCTTGTCTATCCTTAGCCCTGATAACTTTCAAGGGAATCTGAGTAAACTAGAAACACCATCATGATTTTAAATGTGGTTTAAAGAATCTAGAGTCCTGGATCTGAATTCTGACTTTCCAAGTGATGTTGAGTAAGTTACTTTGTGCCCCAGTTTCCACATTTCAAAACTAGGGAAAATTATACACATCTTATGTGGGGTGAGGAGTTAGTGAAAAAATTCCCTAAGGTACTCAGCACAGTGTCATCATGGTGTAAGCATCTCTTCCTATCAGTAATAAACGAATATAGTTTTTATACGTGTCCCCACCCAAATCGCATGTTGAATTATGACCTCTAGTATTGCTGGTGGGGCCTGGTGGGAGGTGACTGGCTCATGGGGGTGAATTTCTCATGAATGGCTTGGCGCTGTCCCCTTGGTGCTGTCCTCACGATAGTGAATGAGTTCTCATCAAATCTGGTTATTTAAAGGTGTGTGGCACCTCTCTCTCTCTCTTGCTCCTGCTTTTGCAACATCATGCGCCTGCTCCCCCTTTGCCTTCCACCATGATGGCAAGCTTTCTGAGACCTCCCTAGAAGCTGAATAGATGCCAGCACCATGCTTCCTGTAAACCCTGCAGAACCATGAACCAATTAAAACTCTTTGCTTTATAAATCACCCAGTCTCTAGCATTTCCTTATAGCTAGAGGTACAAAGTTATTTATAGCAATCCAAGAATGTCCTTGTACAATTAGTAAGCCCATTTTATTTTTCAAAAGTAAACTCTCCTGCATCCTCTCTCCCTTGGATGTGAACAGCACTTATCACTCCCTTTCCTATCACCTCTCTTTCTCTTTCTTGTTAAAACGGACACAATGCAAAGGATGGCTTATAACTGGAAATTGTATTATTTCTAAATGTCAGTCAGTGATATTTTCTCAGGAGAAACTATCCTTCAAAATATCCTCCAAAAGAACATTATTTGAGAAGAAAAACAACTGAGGAATGAATTCAGAGTTTTGAGATGGTATTTCTGATGATTAGATTTGCCTTCCTTCTCTTTATATAATTTTGGGTGAGATTTTCAGACCCGCTAGGTTTTTCCGGACCTGTGGGCCTGAAGTGGCTCTCTCCCTCATTACCTGTGAGAAGTACTCATATGCATACACTTTTTAATTTTTTTCTCTAGGAAGGGGTTTCGAGAGCTTTTATGAAATCATTATGCCTGTATTGAATGCATTTCTATGTCCTTGCTGCAGACAATTTTGAACCCAACTCTATTTTTATTTAATTCTGCAGAGAGTTATTAGGGACATGTACTGAACACTCCTTAACAGCAGAACTGTGTGGAAAGTCGTGTCTGTCTTGAAGGCAGCATGTGTCCTTGCGTATTGGCCTAGGACTCTAGTAAATCTGCACATCTGCTAACCTAGGAGTCACGTGCACGTGGAACCTTCCTTTCCTGTAGCAGAGTTGATTATCTCCACATAGGCATATGCGCTGACTCTTGTTAATTTCTCCACTGTGAAACATAAACCACCTATTTGTTTACTTGTTTTCAATCTTTGAATTCCTGTACTGTTTCTCACCCTCTCTTCTTAACAACAGTGAACATAGTTTGAACATTTCTGTATGCCAGACACTTGCTAAATGTTTTTCATTCTGCATCTCAGGTATTGAAATCTCATCAAAACTCAACCTCCATTGTAGAGATGAAAAAACAGAGGCACAGTGACTTAAAGCACACTGCTCAGGGTTACAGGACTAGGTTGTGAACTCAAGTAACATGCTCCCTTACCAGTTGATCTTTGTAGCCCCTTCAAGTTATATGACTCCTGGCTGTATGAAAGGTCTTCAGTAAATATGTATAAACTAAACGCATAAATTCAGAATTTCCCTGAATCTTGAGGGTCTCATTTATAAAACAGAGATAATAGTCCCAACTCCTGTGGTCATTATGAGCATTAAATGATTTCGTGTCAGTGAAAAAAACTAATAGAGAGCTAGGTATACCTTAAATGGTGAGCAAATGTTAGTTCAATCTTATCAACAAGGTGCATTTTCCTTTAGGAAAAATGTGAATGGCTTATGTAACCCCCATTCTGTCTTTTTAGGTTATGACTGGGACCCACAAAAGGGTGAGGCATGAAAGGAACTTGGCACTGTGGAATGCACAGATCAGTGGAATGCACCCTGGGGAGTGGGAGGTGGTCCCAGGGTTTATTGGCGGGGCCTATGTTGGAGGCCTGTACCGAGGAGTAGTGCTAATTTTGTGGCACTTATTCAATTGTGAGAACTCACCCAGCTTAAATCCATTTATGGGATTGGGGATACAGTGGTAGAGAAAGCATCAATGAAGGCACAGATATTATGCAGTGCCTGGTGTGTGCTGGAATCTCTCATGTTCATAATTAAGCTGAAATAAGGATGAATATCACATCTTACAGATGAGAAAAGTGTGACTCTTGGGAGGCCAGTGACTCACCCAGGAGCATGCAGCCTGTAAATGACAAGACAGAGTTTCAGCACAAGTCTGCCTGGCAGGAACACCTGTTTCAAGTGAGTGCAGTCCCCACTGCTGATCTTCCCTTTGGAAAGGTCAGGTCATATCGAAGCCAAAGGAAAAGTCAGTACGTTTGATGATAGTTTTACTTTTCTTTAGCTCACCTCCCAATTTCTCACTGGGAAAATAGTGCTCTCCATTAGAAGGCTTGGGAACCAGTCTGGGGCAATTCCTGAAAACAGAAAGCACCGCAGTACATCGTGGAGGAGTGTGTGAGGAGAAGAATTTATTGCCTCACTTACTGATATTTATGGTACTCCTACCCCTTCCATGTCAGGCACTGGGCAAGGCCGAGCTGAGGAAGGTGATCAGGGATCCCTGACCTCCAGGACTCAAGGTCTTGCTATACAAACAGATGGATAACTTCAGAGCCATATAAAGAATGCTGCAAGAGAGTCATACATATAGCTTGATAAGAGTGAAGAAAATAACTCACACAGCTTTGAATTCAGAGAAACCTGGGTTTTAATCATGACTTGTGGTTTTTACTAAAAGTATGAACTCTGGTGAAATTCTTAACTTCCCTGAGGCTCAATTTCTTCTTTTGTAGATTAAAAATAAATTTACCTCCTAGTGGCCTCATAGAACGAGGCTCCCATAATCCTGAAAGTAGCTAATGGAATAAAGGCCGAGATTTTCCCTATCTTTTTTTTAAACCCACATAAATGAAGATAGAAAATATAAAAATTTTAACTAAGCATGATTTATAAATTAGCATCTTTTACTTTTCAAATAGGTATCTTGAATTAGGTATGTTGCTCTATTTGAAGCATATGGAAGCCAAGTCATAGAGAAGTTAAATAACAGCTAAAAGTGGCCGAGTTGGGGTTTGCATTCAGGATGTCTCCCTCTGTAGTCAGTGGCATGAACGTAATCCCATGGTTATACTCCTGCTATTGGGTTGAGTGAAGAGTTTGACCAAGGAGTTTCAAATGGAGAGAGGGCAGGGAATGGTGGTTCAGGCTGTAGTGCCTGCGCTGCTAGTGTGTGTCCGAGAAAGGCTAAAATGGTTAAGGTAATTGGTGTTGCTTGCCCAGATGTACGGATGGACATTGTTGCAAGCCGAAGATGGGAAGAGACTACCATAAGCTGACTGTTTTGGCAGATAATTACAATGATCAGAGCCAAAGGAGACCTTCGGGAACTCAAGCTTCTGATGCCAGAAACTCACTCCCTGGAGATCCCATAGGGAGCTCACAGCTCCACCATATTCCTCCTCAGGGCATCCTACTTTCACTGTCAGCAAACCCATGAGAAACCTAAGATGGGCTTCTTTCCTCCTGACAGCATAATATATAGTGAACATCGGGAAACCTAAGTCCTGAATGAGGAGAAAATGTTTCCTAGTATACTGAATGTGAATCTTCCCAATCTGCCATCTGTTTGGAAAACAAAACATAAATACCAGAAACATTTCTATGGGTCTTCCACTTTCTTCAATATATAAATCCTCCCAGTATCCAGGTCCAAAGAGTAAAATGTTAAGGACTCACGAAAATAGAAAGAGGAGGCAGGAGAAATTGTGCTATTGGGAATCCGAAGATTGTGCTTGGAGTTGGTTTTAAAACAATTAAGGGTGATACTTTCAATTTGCATCTGGGAAGACACTGTAAGGATGTGAAAGAAAATGCAACTGATTCAGTTTCCCGCCTTTTGTTGGGCCACTTCTCTGTGCCAGATGTGATAATAGGCCCTGAGGACACAGGGATAATTTAAGGCAAGCTTTGGATTCCTCAGGCACTCTTTGATGGACTCATCTGAAGTTGTATTTACACATATAAAAAGATGATTTCAAAATTACTATCTTACATGTACCTTAAGGTGCACTGAGAGCAAAAAGTGAGTCATCAAACCAAATCAGAGACTGGATGGCTCCCTGAAACAGGTGACATTATCTTAGAGGAATTTTGAAAATTCTCAAATAAAGTACAAAATTGGAAAGTGTATTACAGGAAGAGGGAAGAGAATAAATAAGGACCCTATCAAATGAAGTAGTCTTTTGTGTTCAGGGACCTATAGATAGTTCAATATGACTCAGGTGGCTTATATAAGATCTAGAATTTCTGTTCCCTAAATAAATAGAAGAAAATTCTCCAACTTCATTAATGTGTGAAAAAAAGAGATAACATGAGAAGAGGAATTTTTTATATACAGAAAGCTCTCAAAAGTGAGGAAGAAAACACATGCATTTAAAGCAGGCTATGCTTCAAGAGTATCTACAGATACATACAGGATAAATTTAGGGGGCATTGGATGATTGAGTCTTAATTTTAACATACTTATTTAAATACATATTAGAACAACATAAAGCAACACAAACCCTGTAATTGTATAAATGTCTTCAGAACAAGGCTAAAATCATTAAAGTAAGAATAAGAGTTGATTGAAATAAAACTATGAAAGCTATTGGGTAGGTAATCCAAACTGTGTTCATCTAAAAGTATAATTCATTGTGTTGAAGGAGGCAATGGAATCAGTGTTGGTTAGATATAAAATGAGTTTTTATTAAGTGTATAGTTCAAAGAGAGCTTGGGGAGTAGTAACAATCAAACACACAAACAAGAAAGGATTTCTAGGAGTAGTAGGAGGAAAAGCAACAGCCAGAGGAGAGAAAGGGAGGGTGGAGAAAGAAAGAAGAAAGAAAAGATGAGAACTTATTGGTATTTGCATACTTGCCACCATAAGCAAAAGATGAGACTAAAGCTCAACATGGTTGGTGTTTATCCATTTGACACGGAATTCTCCACAAAAACCAACCCCAGCGGGTTGCTCTGGCAACAACCACCCTCCCTCATTATGTTAATGATATGATGATAAAAAAGTCAGATATAAGTGAAGGAAACTACAACAGAAGGGAAGCCATTCAAGGTCTGTCTTGTTCCATTTTGAGGGAGGGTTGGTTTGAGGAGGGGTCTTGAATGTAATTGGGCAGCAATATGTGAAATCTTGATGGAAAAAATAAAAGTTGTGCATAAATTTTTATTTTATTTCATTTTCGAGACAGGGTCCTTTCTGTTGCCCAGGCTAGAGGGCACTGGTGCGGTCAATGGTTTCTGGATCTTCAGTCTCCCAGGCTTGAGTCACTCTCTCACCTCAACCTCTCGAGTAACTGGGATTACAGATTGTGCCAACATGCCTGGCTAACTAAGAAAAACTTTTTTTGTAGAGATGGGGTCTCGAAATCCTGGGCTAAGATGATCCCCCTGCCTCAGTCACACAACATGATGAGATTACTGGCATGAGCCACCCAGTCCATACATTTGCTTAATAGGGCCTGTGTGTTTGGGTATTTGGGGTACTACTGGCTATGGAGAAGTTTTGATTAGTATTCATTGTTATTAAAAATGATATTAATTAACAAAGGCACATATTTACTGTGAACAAAAAATAGAACTGCTGTCAAGTCTTGTTAATGGGAAATAAGCTCTGGAAATAAAATTTGCCTGCTGATCCTGACTAGAGATTTCCTCATTCCTGGACAGGGAGTCCCTCACTCTCTCCTCTCCAGAAAATGAGTCTGCCTGATGGGACCTTAGGGTTGGGGAAGGGAGGTTCTGGTTATTCCAGGCTCTTTATTTTCCCCACCTCCAGAAGCAATCAGCCACGTAAAATTGAATTACAGAGAAAGACTCATAATGTTTCTAAATTTTTTGTGGATGGAAATAAGGGTGGATATTGAAGTGAGTGAGTTTCCAATGCTTCTCAAAATCTCTTCTCAAACGTACGTTTACATCTCATCTCCTCCTCTTCCTGCTCCTTTTTCTTCTTCTTTCTTCTTTTCACATCCTTCTCCACTTCCTCCTCCTCCACTTCCTCTTCCTCCTCCTTCTCCTCCTCTCCCTCCTCCTTCCCCTCCTCCACTTCCTCTTCCTCCTCCACTTCCTCCTCCTTCTCCTTCTCCTTATCTTTCTCCGTCTCTCTCTCCCTCTCCCTCTCCCTCTCCTTCTCCCTGTCCTCCTTCTCTTGCAAGGTATGGAATGTCTTATTGTCCTCACATTCATGGTAAAGTAACTGAAGTTCAGCAAGCTTATGTGACTTGTCCAAGGCCACAATGGTAGTAACTATCGCAGCCAGCTATACTGACTCCAGATCCGATGTTCTCTCTACTGCACTTTCTCATGACATTTCTAGATGCTGGGAGAAATCTAGATGCTAAGAAATTAAATGGGATAGATTTTATCCTGCAAGTTAACCTGCCATAGCCTCATAAATAATAACAAAAGACATGTATCTCCTGGTTCAGAGACAAAAGACTATTACAGCAATAGCCTCAGCTAGAGTAACATTTTTATTTTCAGTTCCCATATCCTCAGTCCCCTCAGGATGACTCCTGAACATGCAATAACCTGCATTATAGGAGGTTAACACTAAGTATAGGGAACCTATGACTTTTATAATTGGCATTGCGCATGCATGCTTTTTACGCTGAAGGTAGACATTATCATTACTATACTGGACGGTAAGAAACCTGAACTTCTTTTCAGAGCGATGTTTGCTATACAAACATTCTTTTTTTTTTTTTCTTTTTATAAAATAGATTTACAGGGTACAGGTGCAGTTACATTACATGGATATATTGTGTAGTGGTGAAATCTGGGCTTTCCAAGTACCCATCACTCAAATAGTGTATATTGTACTCAATAGGTGGTAATTCATCTCTCACCTCTCTCCTACCCTCCCACCTATTGAACTCTCCAGTGTTTTTTATTCTACTCTGTGTGTCCATGTGTAGCCATGGTTTAGCTCTCATTTGTAAGTGAGAACATGCAATTTTTGACTTTCTTTTTCTGAGTCATTTCACTTAGGTTAGTGGCCTCCAGTTCCATGTATGTTTCTTCAAGAGATATGATTTCATTCTTTTTTATGACTGAGTAACATTCTATGGTATATATATATATATATATAATATTTTAATACAATCATGCATTGTTCATCTACTTCTTTACCTGGACTATTTAAACAAATATTGGAGAAAACATAACTCTTGTATACTGTCGATGGGAATGTACGTTAGTACAGCCATTATGGAAAATGGTTATGCAGGTTCATTAATAAACTAAAAATAGGGCTGAGCATGGTGGCTTATCCCACAGTTTCCAGCACTTTGGGAGGCCAAGGTGGGAGGATTGCTTGAGCCCAGCAGCTCAAGACCAGTGTGGGCAAGATAGAAAGACACTATCTATACAAAAATACAAAAATTAGTCAGGTGTATTGACTTGCATCTGTGATCTCAGCTAGTCAGGAGGCTGAGGTGGGAGGATCACCTGGGCCCAGGAATCTGAGGTCTGAGGCTGCAGTGAGCTAGGATAGTGCTTCTGCACTCCAGCCTGGGCAACAGAGCAAGATTTTTTCTCTAAAAATAAACATAAAAAAGAAAACCAAAATACTAAAAATATCACTACTACATGATACAGAAATTCCCCTTCTTGGTATATACTCAAAGGACCTGAAATCAGTAGGTCAAAGGGACATCGGCACTCCCATGTTGATTGAGGCATTATCCACAGTAACCAAGATATGAAATCAAGCTAAGTATCCAAAAGTAGATGCCTGGATAAAGAAAATGTGGCATATATACACAATGGAATACTACCCAGCCTTAAAGAAATGAAAATTCTGTCCTTTGCAACAACATCAATGGATCTCAACAACCTGTGCTATAAAAGTCATAATATCTATTCCAATGTTGTGTTGACAACCCCGTCTCCTACCATTCTGAAGAACAGCAAAACCCACTCTTCATAAATCTGGAACACAACTCTGGCATTAAGAATATTTCAGTAGGCCAGGCAAGGTGGCTCATGCCTGTAATCCTAGCACTTTGAAAGGCCAAGGCGAGCAGATCACTGCAGGTCAGGAGTATGAGAGATGAGAGCAGCCTGGCCAAATGGTGAAACCCCATCTCTACTAAAAATGCAAAAAAAGAAAAAATTTCCAGGCAAGGTGGGGCACATCTATAATACCAGCTACTCAGGAGGTTGAGGCAGGAGAATTCCTTCCACCCGTGAGGTAGAGGTTGCAGTAAGCTGAGAGCGCACCATTGCACTCCAGCCTGGGGGTGACAGAGCAAGACTCTGTCTAAAATAATAATAACAATAATAATAATAATTCAGGAAATGAGCATTTAGTAATTTAATAAACTAACTTCTTACAAAACATTAAGAATCTGCTATGTTTCAGCCCTATTGGTAGGCAACAGGAAAACTCAGTAAATACTTGACATGAGTTAATGAACTATAAAGATTCATTAAGCATATAATAAAAAAGGATTTTAGCATCATTAGCATATATGTGCTAGTCAGAGGAATGGATACAATTATCTAGCAAGAAAAAATAAAGGATGGTATGAGGAGAGAAAATGAAGCAAAGCAAGAGAATAGAGCCTGGGAATACCATTTTAAGGAGTACTATCTCGAAAAAGTATATCATAGTGGTCAGAAGTTTAAGATAATGAAAGGCAGGGAAGAGATTGATTGGAGAGGGAATAGTCAACCATGTCGTGTACTGGATTTTGTCTTTTTGATAAGAATGTGAGCTCCTCACAAGCTTGCAAGCTCCAGATCAGGACCGATCATGCACTGTTTACTAGCATCCCCTTCTCACACATGATCAGACTCAGTAAATGTGTATTGATTTATATTACATACCTTGTATAATATCTAGACCTGTGCCTGACACATAACAGATGCTTTTCATTGCTGTTCATGAAATGAAAATGTAGTCAATACTTTTAAGAACTGAAAATTGTCTCCTGGCAATTACATATTAATCAGCTGTTTGAGAAAGCTCAATTCTGAATACGAGTGTAGTTACCCTTCTTGTTGTTTGCTTGCCTCTTTGAGAAGCTGAGCACCTCCATTTAATAAGAAAACCCTGGGAAATACACCTGGGAGGATAATCCTGGAAAGTACTTATTTTACAGCAGTGTTTTCCAGAAATGTGTTCCTTAGAACTACCGCTACATGAGATACTAAAAAATGAACAAACAAATAAAACAAAATAAAACAACAACAACAACAACAACAACAACAAGCATAGTCAATAATGTTTGGGAAACTGTAGCCCCTGGGGTAGTAGCAGAGTAAATGTAGACATCATCCTTACCTGTATGGTGCTTAGCATCTAGGAGGTGAGACAAATTCATCTGTTAATTTCACAAATGAAATATTAAATTTAACTGTGAGGCTAGATGTGGACTAGCAATTCTGTAATGACCTTAGGGTTTTAATGTGCACTTAAGCCCTCTGAAGGCCCCGAGAATCCTTAGGTTGCAGGTATTTCTTACATATATCCACCATGAACAAAGAACTCAGCTCTGACTGAATTTTCAGGCAGCCGGGGAGCTGGCTAATGTGCCTGCATGTGAGCCCTTCTCAGAATAAAGAAATCTGAATTGCTGAGAGAAGCCCAGGTATGATTCTTACATGCAGTCAGAGTTAAGAACACTCTTCTTAATCTTTACTGAATTTGACACCGGAATTACCCCTCGGTTAAATTCACAAAGAAGTAACAATATGGGCAGCTCTGCTCTCAGTGCTGGGTCTTCACATATTCCTGTTCTGTGTGCTCAGCATCCAGCATCCTTCAGTACATTTTGTCAACTATGTCTCCATGGTGGAAACTCAGTAAATATTTGCTAAGTGAAAAATCATACTTTTTTTCATTCCTAATGGAAAAAGTATGCATTATCATAATTTTTGAAATTTTGGTCTATATCATAATGTATGACAAAAAGTAAAGTAAAAAAAAATGTTATGTCTTACAGATTATTTAGGCACAGTCCAAACAATGGTATAGAAACTATAGAATAGCATCAATATTAGGACTCATTTAAAAAAAATGTGAAACTGAAATGAGACTTATCATCATGTGTCTATTTAATGTGGGTATATTTTCAGTTGTCATTAAATTAATGGTGTAGCTTAAATCAAAGGTATATTAGGTTTTATTAAAATGTCACTAGAATCAGTAAATGTTTATTATAGTGACTGACTACAAAATAAGTAAAATCAACTGTTTTTCTGTAAAGAACAGTAATATGTTAGATGATAAAAACAAAAGGTCAATTTACATTTTCAATCATGTAGAAAAAAATAATCATATACTAAAAATAATGGAAAGTATTTGTGAGCTATATTTGCAAACAAAGTGTATAAAAGAGGGCTTGCAAGAAAGGGAAACAATCTTTGTTTCTGCATGAGCAAACCGAACAATATAAAGATGGCTTTCTCAGGTTAATTTTGAAATGTTATTGTCAATGTAGTCGATTGAACTGTATTCATTTATTTACTTATTCATAAAATGTTTTTGAGCCACTAATAGGTATACTATTCTATGCTAAGTACTGACAATTCCATGGTAGAAAACCAGATGGATCCTCATATAGTTTCACATTTGTAATCTTAAATATAAAAGCTACGAAGTAAATATATACAATTTATTTTCAAATACTTATGCATTTAAATAATAACTAAAAATATAAGAGACTTGTTTTCTTAGAAGGATCAGCAAGTATGTGTAGCAAATATTATTTTGATAAAGAAATATCAAGCAGAAATTATTTGCAGAAGAGTAATAAATAGTAGAGATATGCTGTTCCCTTCAACATACACACAGAATATAGATCACAGGAACACAACAGAAGTCCAAGGAAAATATCTGATGACATATATGGAACGTAATGTATGATGAATTAGGATTTCATAGTGATCAGGACAAGGATGGTCATTTAACAAATGAAGTTGGAAATACTTGTTCATAATTTAGGAATAAAAATTAATTAATATGCCGTATAGCATATGCCAAAACAAACAATAAATGGATTAATGAAGTATACACATGCACACACAAAATTGTAAAATAGACTTAGATCATATGAAGCATGACAACAGCTAAGCTTTAAATGATTAGAGAAAATCAGAAAGAAAGAGGTGAATTTAATGATGCACAAATCTTAAACACTCATGTATGGAAAATTAAGATAAACATTTAAAAATACAAACCAAGAATAACATTGACACCAAATATATCTGACCCTATTTAAAATGAAGGTTTTTTGTTTTCATTGTTGTTTTTGAGACATAGTCTTACTCTGTCGCCTAGGCTGGAGTGCAGTGACTTGAACTTGGCTCATTGCAACCCCTCCTCCGGGTTCAAGTGATTCTCCTGCCTCAGCCTCTTGAGTAGTTGGGAATGCAGATGCATGGCACCGCTCCCGACTAATTTTTGTATTTTTAGTGAAGATGGGGTTTCACCATGTTGACCAGACTGGTCTTGAACTTCTGACCTCAGGTGATCTGCCTGCCTCCAGCTTTCCAAAGTGCTGGGATTACAGATGTGAGCCACTGTGCCCAGCCTAAAGTTTTTATATCTGATGAGAAACAAACTCACACAAATTGATAAAGAAAAACATCAGATCCTCAATGCATTTAGGTTTAAATATATATTCTGTTTAATAATCATTGAATGTATAACAAATTCATTAATATGTATAATTTATATACTTTAACAGATAAAAGGACATTACTGTAAAATATCTGTTTTTAAAATGGAGTGGTTTTGGTGAACCAAAAAACCGTTTGAGAAATCTCATTAGCCATTGCCCTCTTTTACTCAGTCTATGGCTTATATTCTTAAGACACATTAATTCTACTTCCAAAATGTATCTTGGATCTGACCAATTCTCCATTTCTACTTCCATTGCCTTAGTTTAAGCCCCATCAGCTCTTGGTTGGAAGAGTGCAGTGGCATCTTCCCTCATCATCCCATTTTGATTCTTCCTTATTCTGCACTCAGAAGCCCAGAAGACAGAGGGATCTTTTTTTTTTTTTTTTTTTTTTTTGAGTGGGAGTTTCACTCTGTTGCTCAGGCTGGAGTGCAGTGGCAAGATCTTGGCTCACTGCAACCTCTGCCTCCCAGGTTTAAGCAATTCTTCTGCCTTAGCCTCCTGAGTAGCTGGGATTACAGGCTCACACTACCACGCCCAGCTAATTTTTGTATTTTTCGTAGAGATGGTGTTTCACCATATTGGTCGGGCTGGTCTCAAACTCTTAACCTCAGGTGATCCACCCACCTCGGCCTCCCAAAGTGCTGGGATTACCGGCATGAGGCACCATGCCCGGCCCAGAGAGATCCTTATAAAACAGAAATTGCACTAAGTTTTCCTCCTGTGTAAAAGTCTCCCTTAGCTTCTTGTTACATATGAAACAAAATCTATACTGTTAATTGTGGCCCGGGAGCTGCGGCACCACGTGGCCTTCACTGGTCCTCAACTTTATTTTCTGTGGTTCTTTTCTTCTCTACAATGTCCTGGCCGCTCTGTTCTTTCTAGTCTCTTCCCAGCTTCCAGATCTCCTTTGCATGTGCTGTTCCCTTTGCCAGGGATGCTATTCATTCTTTCCTGGACTGTAGAGAGGACTTCACAGGGATAGCTCTAACACCATACCTAAACCAAATCACCTGCTGCCCACCTCTATCCCCCTCTCATCCTTCACCATTTCATTTCCTTTTTGCCATTCACACAATTTGTGATTATTTATTTGCTTTTCCTTTCTTGGCAGTCTCTTCCCTAAATTCTTAGTTTCATGAGTGCAGAATCAATTCTGTTCTCCACTCTGTGCTTAGAACCTTGCATAGCTGTGTGCATAGTGAATTGGCATGTGATAACTATTTGGAGAATGGATGAATTAGTGAATTATTACATGGATGAATGAATGAAATACCTCTGCCTCCAGTAGTGTCGTCTTCCCATCCTGGTTTTCCAGGCAGGGCGATCTTTTCTACAGGACGATGCTATCTCTAAATGTAAGTGTGTCAATGGCTGCTTATTGCACTCAGATAAGGTGCAAAACTGTTTATGGGTTTATTAGTTGCCTATGGCTGCCACAGCAAATTACATGGAAAGAATGAAAATATTTGCAAAGTATTTTAGGTAAAGAAGAAATAACAATTATACCCATATTATGAATACAAATACGCAAAATATGCACAGATACAGAGAATAGCTCAAATGATAAGATAAAAACCGCTCGCAGGATAAAGTGAGAGAATTGTTAGGGTGGAATAGTGTCAATTTTTTACCCATTTTCTTTCAGTTTTGCCCAAATACTCTTTGCAAAGTAGAAGAAAACTGGGTCAAAACCCCATGATATGAGAAGCACACCAGTTTGCATCTACTGAGTACGTGCTACTTTAACAAAGAGCAAGATAACATTAGTAATAATATTTTCCCTCAGAAAAAAGTGCTGATGTGAGTCACAGTGGGTTTGGCTTCAAATCAACTGTGAAGAGTGCCCTGGGGGGAAGTTTGCTCAACCCTCACCCTCTTCCCCAAGTTTCTTCCCAAAATCCAACAGCAATAGTCTAAGGCCCCCAAATATTTGCACTTTGCAATTTTATTGCTTTCTCTCTATAAACTATGTTTCTATAACATCTTAGTTCTGCAGAATTTAAAATGTGTTTCTCCCTTTTAGCCGAAATCAGGTCAATTTTATTGGCCCTTAAAAATAGGTAGGTAGTTGGTTAGCAAGACTATGAAAAGGTATCAGATAACTCCAGGTTTATGGAAATAGCTTTAAATAGATTCCAAGTTTATGGAAGGACTGAATCTCAACCGTGCTGACTGCAGCAGGAAGTGGAAATTAAGCCTTCCCTGAGGATGGTCGACAGTTTAATATAATTTTTAATGATGAAACATCTTTAAATTAGGAATGCAGCTATTTTGACCACAGAGGAAAATACATAATGTAAACCCCTGAAAGAACGAAAGTGAACTGAATAAGGAAAGATGAGAAGCAAAATAGCATCTCAACTTTTAAGATGATAAAAGTCTGTCCTCTGGGGACCCACTTTCAAAAGTGTCCTCTACAATAACACCCTTTCCCAAACAGCAGTGGTGTTTGCAGATAGGCCCCAATTACATGCCTTGATTACAGATTCAATCCAGGGTCTTATGTACCAGCGAGACTCAACGCCCTTTTTCTACCTCTATGCCCTTGCAGTGTTGGATAAAGGGCAGCTCTGCAGAATTGCAAATAATTTTCTCTTGGGCAGGAAAATAGGAAAAACACATCTTTAAAGTGATAAATGTTACAGGAAGTGTCCAAGGGAGTGAGGTTTGCTACTTTCTCTTTCTTTTTCTCTTGCTCGGGCATGACACCGCTTCTGACAATTATAAGTGTGTGTGTGTGTGTGTGTGTGTGTGTGTGTTTATTTCTGTGTTTGGTTTTGCTTTCGCACGTTCACCTAAATGCATTTATACCCAAAAGGCATTCTAGGCATATTATTTGTAATACACAGTCAAGGACAGGGTTTACTTTTGTTATTCCAGATCATGTCTGACGTTTCCAGAGAAAGCAGGTGAAAACATCCCTGCTTTAAAGAATAGGAAACAAAACCACAGAATTTAGAGTCTTTACTATTTGCCTGAAAGACAAACCGGAAGTCCAACCTCCTGACTGGTAAATTGACGTTCTTTCCATTAAACGGTGCTCAACATGTATAGATATAACATTGGAGTCTTCTCTGAGTGCCAGTTCTGGTGAAGCCGGTCTGGAGTGAGCCTGAGATTCTGTATCTCTAATGAAGTCCAGTGCTGCTGGTCCATGCAGCACGCTTTGAGAAGCTAAGTATTAAATCACAGTAGCTAGTTGGAGCACAGTACTTAATCATACTTTGGGCTGAACATGCTGAGGTGATCTAGTCTTTTCCAGGATAATTTTGTTTTTCCTCTGGTGAGAGGGTCCCAATTAAAGTGAGGAGAAAACAAAGGAATGGTAGAAAGTTAAGGTTTCTGAAGTAGTTAATACGTGCCAAGTACTGTGACAGACATCTGTTCATCCATTATATCACTCAATTCTCGCCAAAGTAATGTATTATTGTCTCCTTTATATCCACCATGAAATATTCTTGGAGAGAATACGAGGCTTCCCCAAGATAGCCAATCCAAGCAACAGAGCAGGGATCCAACCCAGTTTTTCTGACTTAGAATCCTAACTTTGGTATATATTACAACATAATAAAGCAAGCATGCTTGCCGGGCACAGTGGCTCATGTCTGTAATCCCAGCACTTTGGGATGCCAAGGCAGGCGGATCACCTGCGGTCAGGAGTTCAAGACCAGCCTGGTCAACATGGCAAAACCCCGTCTCTACTAAAATACAAAAATTAGTTGGGCATGGTGCACACCTATAATCCAGCTACTTGGGAGGCTGAGGTAGGCGAATTCCTTTGTGAGCTGAGATTGTGCCACTGCACTTCAGCCTGGGCAACAGATTAATAAGACTCCATCTCAAAAAAAAAAAAAAAAAAAAAAAAAAGAAAGAAAGAAAGCATCTTTAAAGTAATTAATATGCACCTTGATGACCTTGTTTATTTTTAACGGATTTTAATATTTCCAAGATGGAGTGTGTGCAATGCTTCTCGCAGCTGCATTACAGCTGACTGTGGAACCTCACACAGGAGTTCTCAGCTGGGAGGAGAATGTACAGAGATTCAAATTCTAAGATGCAATTTTGGATGGTTACCAAAATAACTTTTACTTTCATCCCTTTGGTGTGGAAGATACAAATCTTTTCAAAGCTGCAGCCCAAAGAAATGTAAATACAGCTTATTCAGGTCTGACATTTCAAAAGAGGTCACCCCACCGGCAGTATCATCTCTGGTCTATTATCAGGTTTTCTGTCACTCATGGTGATTAAGGGTGATAAACAGTGCAAAGCACTTGGAGTAGGCCAGAGGGCACAAAGAGAGATGTAGTTCACTTGAAAAGGACCACATTTCCTGAGAATAGAAAAAGCCATTCACTCTCTGTGTCTTTGCTTCCAAAGAAGAAATAATTGTTCTTTCAAAGATAAAGCAGTCATCTCCCAGAATTCTGCTAGAATGTCATGGGGGGCAACAGTTAGTTACCCAGGCTATGGAACCTACTGGGTGGAAGAGTCGCTGCTGTGGGAATCATCTGGTTCCCACTGTGATCCCCATTCCATCCTCTCAGACTGCTTTTAGATTGACTTTGAAATTAGTAGAGAAGTGGATTATTTCACATAACAGAATGCTCTCCAGGTTAATCCATGTTGTTGCAAATGACATTTTCTTTTTATAGGTTGCATAATATTCCATTGTGTGTATATACCACATTTTCTTTATCCACTTATCCATGGATGAGTACTTAGATTGATTTCACTTCATTTATGCATGGGATTTTAAAAAGTCAAACTCATAGAAGTAGAGAATAGAAGGGCAGTTACCAGGGGCTAGGGGCTGGGGAGACTGACGAGATGTTGGTCAAAAAATACAAAATTTTAGTGAGGAGAAATAAGTCCAAGGGACCTATTGCATGATAGCTAATAACAATGCACTCTCCACTTGAAAATTGCTAAGAAAGTAAACTTTAAGTATTCTCACTAAAAATAAATATGTGAAATAATACATATGTTAATTAGCTTGACTGAGCCATTCCATAATACATGCATAGTTCAAAACATGTAGTACATTATAAATGTATACAATTGCTATTTGTCAACTTAAAAGTAAGACAACTGGGGCTGCATGCGGTGGCTCATGCCTGTAATCTCAGCATTCTGGGAGACCAAGGCAGGTGGATCCTTTAGCACAGGAGTTCGAGAACAGTCTGGGCAACATGGCAACACCCCATCTATGTAAAAAATAGAAAAATTAGCAAGGTGTGGTGGGATGCACCTGTAGTCCTAGCTACTCAGGAGGCGGAGTTGGGAGGATCATTTGAACCCAGGAGGTCGAGGCTACAGTGAGCCAAGATCTCAACACTGCACTCCAGCCTGGGTGACAGAGTGAGACCCTATCTCAAAAGGGAAAAGAAAAGGAAAAAAAAAGACAGGGGCTGGGCGCAGTGGCTCAGGCCTATAATCCCAGGACTTTGGGAGCTCGAGGCAGGTGGATCACCTGAGGTCGGGAGTTTGAGACCAGCCTGACCAACATAGAGAAATCCCATCTCTACTAAAAATACAAAACTAGCTGGGTGTGGTGTTGCATGCCTGTAATCCCAGCTACTCGGGGAAGCTGAGGCAGGAGAATCGCTTGAATTCGGAAGGCGGAGGTTCCTGTAAGCCAAGATCGTGCCATTGCACTCCAGCCTGGGCAACAAGAGCGAAAATCCATCTCAAAAACAAAACAAAACAAAACAAAACTGGAACGCATGAAACCTTTTGAGGGATACAAAACGTCCCTTTGTCAGAGCTGTCTTATTAGCTGTCTTCACTTCTATTCATGCTGAGTCATATTTCCCAGCATTGGAGATAGTCCTACACTCTTGTCCTTGCCTAGAACAACAGTGTTGTTGGCCAGACACAGTGGCTCATGCCTATAATCCCAGCACATTTGGAGCTCAAGGCAGGCGGACCACCTGAGGTCAGGAGTCTGTGACCAGCCTGACCAACATGGAGAAACCCTGTTTCTACTAAAATACAAAATTAGCCGGGCGTGGTGGCGCATGCCTGTAATCCCAGCTACTCGAGGCTGAGGCAGGAGAATCGCTTGAACCCAGGAGGTGGAGGTTGCAGTGAGCCAAGATCACGCCATTGCACTCCAGCCTGGGCAATAAGAGTGAAACTCTGTCTCAAAATAATAATAATAATAGTAACAGTAATAATAATAATAAACCAGAGTTGTTGTAATTGTTTGACTTTTAGGTCTGGCACTCTGCTGCTTCTTTACCAACAGTGAAGCAAGAAAACCCATGCAAGCCCAAGATGCAATGAGTCATGGGCTGGTTCTGTCTCCTTGGGATTTTGGTAATCTCTGCTTTCTTTCCTCTCTCCCCTTTAATGCATACAGTATTTTCTCTTCAGTGCTTAGGTATAGACTTTGGGTTCAACAATGTCTTCTGTCTTAGAAAAGCTCCTGAGGTAAGGAAATGCAATGGGAGGGGAAATACAGGGAAGACAAATTTGTATCTCAATAAATTATAACTGTGATTAATTTTCTTGATTATTTCCCTCTCCAAGAAACACATTTTCAACATATGGTAAAGCTTTAGGGTAACAAACAAGCCAAAATTCAAAGACCAGATCTGTAACAGAATAGCCATGTGAATTTGTGTATGTTACTCAAAGCTCAGTTGCCTCTACTGCAAAATAAGTATAATAATACCCCATCAGTTTGGCATGCAAATTATGTCAAAAGTTCTAAATGCTTCACTGGCTCATAATTCCCAGTAAGTTGTATTTATGTTGTCTAGGCTGTATTTAGCCAGAGCAATTATATATTCCAGAGAAATAACACAATTTATATCTACAACATTCAGAGAAGTTTGGAAGGAAACTTTACACCAATTTCGAATAATCCTCAACCTATGAAACTCTAAAGTGAGATTACCCCTCAGATTTATACCCACCAATTCTAATAGTTTAAAGAAAAAAGGAAAAAAGAAAATAAAGTTTCCAGTATGGATTTCATGACTAGATTAATTTCCTGAGTTGTTTCTGCAAAATATGGAGAAAATTCCACTCCATCATATGAGATTTTAACATTATTCTAATTTTCATATCATGATAAACAGATGACATGATAGTATTTGCACAATATCCTGAATTAAATTGATGAGGCTGTTTGTAGTGGAAAGAAATGGACTTGGGGTCCCAGTCAGCCTCATTTCCCATCTGTCAATCTCTAGGGATGACAGAACCAATCTTTTGGCCTACCTCTAACCTATCCAGAAATACCAGAGGTTGGAAGTTGGTACTCTCTGAACTGGGACACAGAAAACAGTATCATGCATGTATGGAATATGAAGCATGTTACTCTATTTGGAAATGGAGTTTAAATTAAAATAAATAGTAAATCAATTAATCAATATATCTACAGATTTAGCCAATCATTCACTGCCTCCTAAGCTTCTCACCCATTATTTGAAAAGAAATAAGAACTTGTTTCTGCTCTGTGAGCTTACAGTCTAGAATAGCCCTCTCCAATAGAAATATAATTCAAGCTTTAGATGAAAGTCATATATGTAATTTATAAATGTAATGTAAAAAGTTATGTATAAATAATGTAGTTATATAAAAAGAAACAGATGAAATCAATTCTAATAATATATTTAAATTAACCTATTATATCCCAAATATTTAAGTAACCCAATATCACACAATGAATGAAAAAATAACCCAGCATATTAGCCTCTCAGAACATAATTAATATGAGTCACTGAGCTACTTTGCATTCTGGTTTTGTGCTAAGTCTTTGAAATTTGGTATCCACAGCTCAATTTGGACTAGCCGTAGTTTGGATGCTCAATAGCTTCATATGGGTAATTGCTACACAATTGAAGATTTCATGTCTAGAAAGATAAGTTAGGCATGTACACAAATAAAGGCACAAGAAAGGCAGACAGAGCTGAGTGAGAAAATGAAGGAGACAAGAGCCAAATCCACCTTTCCAGAGTAATCAGGAGCAAAACAGAGTTTTACCTCCTACAATGCTCAGGAACAGGCCTACTTTCCTTATTCATTTGTGTAAGAAGATATTGTGTTAAAGCCTTCTTTTAACAGCTGTAGAAATTATGAAAAAAAATCACTGTAAACATAGTATACTGTTACCCACAAAACTGGTCTCCCCAAGGATGGAATCTCTCTGTTTGGTGTCAGAAAGCCAATATACAAAACTGAAAGTGAGTGTCAAGCAGTGCAGGCTTTACTCAATCACCATGGAATTGAGAAACAGGAGCATGGCTCACACATCAACTCCTGGACCAGTGAGGAGTGAAGCGGTTAAAATATAGGGTTTTTCTGATGAAGGTGTTGGACATTAAAAGTGAGAGGAAGAACGTCTATGTCTTTTTCCAGAAATGGGTGGTGATATGGTTTGGCTGTGTCCCCACCCAAATCTCATCTTGAATTGTAGCTCCCATAATCCCCATGTGTTGTGGGAGGGACCCAGTGGGAGATAACTGAATCATGGCAGCAGTTTTCCCCATACTGTTCATGTAGTAGTGATTAAGTTTGTGATGGTTTTATACAGGGAAACTCCTTTAGTTTGACTCTTTGACTCTATCTTGGTGCTGTCGTGTAAGAAGTGCCTTTCGCCCTCCACCATGATTGTGAAGCCTTCCCAGTCAGGCGGAACTGTGAGTTCATTAAATCTCTTTTACTTTATAAATTACCCAGTCTCTGGTGTGTCTTTATCAGCAGCATGGAAACGGACTAATAGAGGTGGTGAACTTCCTGGAACCAGAGTGCTGCCTTCCTTTTTGTCCTTTTCTGGCTTATTCTGGTTGTTGTCATGGCGCACATCAACTGTCATGGCGCTGTTGGAAGTGTCATTTAGCATGGAAATGAGATCATAATGTAGCCTAAAGTCTTTTGGCATCGTTTGGTCCTCTATCTTGGTTTTAACCAGTTTCAACTGGTTTGGTTACAAAGGAAACTTATGATCACAGGCATCCTTTTTCTTCAAGATAAGGGGAGTTAGAGCAGGGTAGAAAGTCAGCTAGTCTGGGTTGCAAAGAAAACTTTTGATCACAGGCATCCTTTTTCTTCAATGTAAGTGGAGTTAGGGCAGGGTAGAAATTCAGCTATGCCATATAGGCATTATACCAGGTTACAGTAACATCTGGGCCATTTATAGATTGCACAGCCCATGTGTTAAAATTCCACAAGAATTAAAGATATAGTTTTTCATCAGGATGACTTCTGATCCCATCATATTCCTTTCAGTTGATGGGGCTGTGGTCGCTGTCCAGTGTGTGTTTCTCACCCAACCATATAAAATCAGGCAATAAAAGGGTGGGCTTCAGTGAGCTGAAAAGTCAGTGAGGGAGGTGAGAAGAAAGAAAGAGAGACAGAAATAGAGAGAGGTCTAACTTGACAAGATCTTCTATTTTAATAAACATAATCAAGATGGCTTACAAACTATTAAATCCCAAATTCCACAGTCATTTCACTTTCAGATGATTTGCGGCTGTTGCCTCATCTCGGAGAAACTGATTTAGTTATGATCTTTGTGAAGGGACAGCCTCTAGAACCAGACCAGGCAGCAGAATGAAGTGTAATTGACTAAGTGGCTCAAAGGAAGGGGAGAAATGTAATTCAATACATAAAAGTACTAAAGATATATGCAAAATTCATGGGCTTCTTATGCCTGGCATTTTAGGATAAGACTGTTCCTCATTTTAAAATTGGACTCTTAAGTAGGATTACTCAATATCCGCAGCATAGAAGTTGGCTCAGGAACTGTAATTTAAGGTGTAAATTAAGGTGACCTCAACTAGGATGAAATAAATACCTTTAAAGAAGCTAAGATATAAATTATGAGCCGTTTTCAGGAAATGGAAGACGATTGGGAGTTGTTGAAAATGGACCAACAAAAGTGAAAAGGGGAAATAAAGAAACAGATTACAGGACAAAAGCCTGAGTACCTAATTTAAAACAAAAATGGTTTCCTATGGTTTATGATGAGTGATAAACAGAGTCCACTGTGTGGCCATAAAAATATATCTTTAGCTCAGAAAACATGAGCCTCACTGTCAGCTTAATGTAGTGATTTAAGCTCACAGCCTTTCTCCTTGGAAGAGTGACAAGGCTAAAGTTACCAATCATTCTAAATGATGTGCCTTTGGAAAGTATGAACTATGGCCAAGAGACATTAGTTTTTAGTGCAACTTAATCATGAATTTACCTATTTCAAGTTATTGTTTAGTTACATATTTCTTAGCGCAGCTGGAGTGGTGGAGTATTAATAGCTATAAAACTCCATTAAACTGCCATTAAACTTCTGAGAAAAACCCATAAAATTCTAAAGAAAGCCCAACACTGGAGTTCTGCCTCCTCTGGCTCCAAGTCAACTTTATTATAATAAAGTCTTTCAAAAGACTCAACAAGGAGCCAAGAGGGTCTATTGAGAAATCTCATGGTGTTATAGCAGGAAATCTCTGATTCACCTAGAAGACTAATGCACATACAAACCATAGGAAATTCTGAGATAAAGCTTTCTAAGAAACATTAAAATTGCAAACGGGGCTGTTGATTCCATTAGCATATGAAGCCAAGGCAAAACACAAAAAGGAAGACAAGAAGAAAGAAAAAACAGTGGTAAAATGACCTTTCACAATTCTTCCATAGAAAGTCTGCTCCCTGCTTTTGGGCAGCAGAGTCTCCAATCCCAAGGTCGTCATTTTATAAACATGTTCAGGAAAGAGCAGAATCACAAATCACTGATTGTCAAGCAGAGTTAAACAAAGTGCAGGAGCTGCACTATTTTAAATGAGAAACACAATTGAGAGACCATCAGACTGGACGTTTGGAGTAAATAAAAATCCATTTCTGTCTCCTGGAATTTTCCGATAGGAAGATGGAGGGAGGAAGGAGAGGACAACATTTCAGAGTGAGTATTAATATGAGGTGCTTTATAGCGTTGCTACTCAAGCTGTAGCCGATGGGCCATCATTTACCTCCTCTGGGAGCTTGTCTGAAATGCAGAATCTCGGGCTCTTTCTTTTAGACCACAGTCCTTTTACAAGATGCCAGATGATTTTTAAGCACAAGAAAATTTGAAAAGTAAAGTTTTACATCACTTACGTGATTTTAGACATACAACACTTTTACCAGTTGTTACCCTCACTTAAGAGAGAGGAAAATAGAAGCTCTGTAAACTGTTCAAAGTTACCCTGCCAGCCAGCTGTAGAAACGCAATTCCGACTTAAATCATTCAAATTCCTCTAAAGTTAAACATAAAAATATCAGGAAATTCAAATGAACAACAAACGATTCCTGGGGTTGTGTTTCATTTGTTCTAATTTGCTTTCCTTGTTTGCATGGAGTATGTAATAGTTGTGTAATAAAGGGTTGCTGGACGAAGAATTTATTTGGGGAATGCCTGCTTCGTGTGAGACATTGTGTGTGAAAACAAGTAGTACGAGACAAAATCTCATACTTGACTGGAACGTTTGTCTGGGAAGACATGATACAGGCTTTTACAAAAAAATATCAAGAGTGGACAGTTCTTTGTGTTGAGTACAGCAGACAAGAAGTGCTACCCAATGGCACCGGAGTGCCCATTGCAATTCACATCAATCAGAGTAGCCCAGAGAGCAAGCAAGTGATGTGTTTAACAAATACTAGGAATTGATATAATTGTCATTGTTAACTTTCCCAGAGGTGGGAACGCCATATTTATTCTGGAGACAATGGGAGGGGTGGTCTTGCTGGTGGACAGGGTGAATGTGAGGAGAGAAGTTTTGAATAAACTTTAAAGGCTTAGTTGTGAAAAGTCAGGCAGTTCGATGAGTTGAGACGGTATTCTGTAGGCAATGGTGAGAGGGTGACTAACATAATGAAAGAGGAGCCTTCATAAGCATCTTAATATATTAGTCATTACTGGAAAATTGGATCGTTCCTAAGATTTTGGGCAGTCTTATGAAAAATAGCTCCTATGAAAAAAAAAATTGTCACTGGGATAAATGCTCCAGATAAAATTCTGATAGGGTTTAAAATAGGCATTGAACCTACTCCAGAAGAAATGAAATCTCTCTCCTTGGTTTCTAATAGGTGTTTGCGGAACTTTCAGTAAGAAGATGTTTCTAATTTCCCAAGTCTAGACAAAGCTTAGTTCTTGATTCATTCTTACCATGCTCTATTTTTCCTTTGACATAAACGTCAGCACATTAGAGAGATAAATAGGTAAGGATAGATAGATGGATGGATGGATGGACGGATAGATAGATAGATAGATAAATAGATAGATAGATAGATGATTGATGATGAGACAGGGTCCACATTCATCTTATTAGAGATCCTCAGCACCTACATCAGTGCCTGGTCCATGGTAGATACCAATATATGTTTGCATATTTGGATTATTCAGTAAATAAATAAATAGAGTCATTGAGTTGGTTTACTGCAGATAGTCTCCAAGCATAGTGAAATAGGAGGCAATGGAGATAAGAAAGTATTCAAATAGAAAAATAATACTCAATAAAATCTAGTTTGAATGTAAAGAGCTGTTTTTCCCCCACATGTAACCTCAGAAAATCTAACCCCTAACATTTAATTCATAAGATCAATATTATTTATCCTTTTTATAAATAAAGAAGTCAGGACTAAAGAGATTTAAATTATTAGAACAAGTGCTCAAAGCTAACAAGTATCAGACTTTTGTTACTTATGCCCATTTGCTTATATGAGTCTAGTGCTGCAAATTCCAAGTCCAGGGCACTATAATGTTTACCTTAGCCTAGGATGATAGACAGACTGACGGCTTAAATGTCTAATAAAATCAAAATGGAAACAACATTTTGGAAAAAAGATTGTCTTCAAACTACCAGTAAAAATCACCCAAACAAATTTTTTGTTTATAGAACCATGGGAAAAAATAGTTATTTCCAAAGGATTCTCTCAGTTTATAAAAGGTGAAGGGGGTTATCAAAGGAAAAAAATAAACCATGATAAACTTCTTTCAAAAAATGCCTAATTTTTTTAGGTGAGAAATTACTCATTGATTTTCCTACAGCAGTAGGATTTCTGAGAGTTAAACAATTGCAAGTATCTTTTGTAGGTTGTCGGAATAATACTACTTAACCAATTACTGCTCTTTTAGCCTGACCATGATCTGTCTTGCTTAACATTCGAAAACATGTAAAACCTTGAGGTGATGGCAGCAGAATGATTTGATAATGGGTATTGTGAAGAGTCTAAATGTTCAGGAGTGGTAGATTAAAGAAGGATATAGATACAGTGTTTTTCTCTTCTCTATGAGGTAGATTCCAGATTCTCTTACCTTGAGTCTGAGATGACCTGAGTGGTTTGTCCATAAATGAACCTAGTAGCAACTGATACTCTAATAAGAACTGTTTCAGCTTCCAGTATGGCCTTTTGGAACTGAGAGCCCCGAGATGTCAAGTAAGAAGTTCGTCTGACACTGCTTGTTGCAGAGGCCAAATGGAGGTATGCTGATTGACAGTCCCAGCTGAGTCAACTAGACAAGCTTTCCAATCATTCCCTGCATCCAAGGTACCAGGTCTGTGAGTGAAGGTATATTGGACCCTACAGTTCTTTGATGGCTAAATCTTTTTAAGTTTCCTTTGCTGTTGTCACTCAATTTCAATTTTTGATTTACAAAATTATGAAATACGTGTCTTTTGTTTTAAACCAGATAGTTGGCACGGGGGGAGGGGGTTGTTTTTCACAGAGCAGTAGATAACTGGAAGAGCTGGTACATCCAAATCTATTCATTAAGAAACTTTTACTCCAGATCTAGTTTTATCATTATGGCCATAGAAAAAATCAAATGAATTCAATAAGGAATGGATCTACTTTGCAAGCATGTCAAGAAATTTCAGAAATGTATGAATTGATTGTGTAATAAACAACTAGTCAAGAATCCCAACCTTTGGTTGTTGCCAAATTTGCATTTATAGTAGGAGATTATTGCCCTCTCTTCCCAAAAATGGAGCAAAGCAAGATTCGCAGCAAGAAGCTACTAGTTTATGCAGATGATTTAAAGGCTTCTAACACTCCCTATGTGCAAAGAGCACCTTGAGTGTTCCAAAGCAATTACTACAAAGATAACTACAGATGAAATGAAGCAGAGTGTTGGATTTATCTTCATGTACTGTTTTCTACGTAGTAAAATGTCTCCCATTTATCTCTGTTCCTTTGACATTAGATTGATCAGTTAACCAGCTTTAGAAGCAAAAGATCAACCAACTGACAAATTGTTCCCCTTGACTTCAAAGCACACACAGGACTAAATTTTAGGACTAATGATTTTAAATCACCTTTCTTGTTACAACAAAATGCATAATGCAACTTAATCAAATCTCTAAGCAATTTGTAAAACAAGGTTGGTTTGTGTATGTCAGAACCATTAGGGTAATGAATGAATGTGGAGTGAATGGGGGTAGTAGTGTCTTCTATACGTACCATGTGTAGGATTCTGTTGAATTAAATAGATGTCTTTATTAATGAAGCAACCACATAAATGGACCCAGCTATAAATTAAGCAGACCTCATTAACCTGCCTTTCTAGGGGAAATGAGTTCCTTTTTGTGGATAAGAGCGAAATAGGTTCTTAAGATTTAATGTAATAAGAAGAAATTGAAACTTTTTACCTGGTGATAGCAAAGCACCCAATGATTTAAATGTGATTCATCCACCAATTTTGGCTCATGTTCAAATAATTGAATATTAATAATAATAATATTATTTGTTTACAGTGAAATATTAGTAATGTTATGGTGTTTGTAATTATTATTATTAACACTAGCAATTATACCTTCTATTTAAGACAGTTTTCTTAAAATAATAGGAAATACAGACAACTTTGAGAATCTAATAAAAGTTAGGAACTTTTCCCTGAAGAAAAGATGCTCATATGCAGAGAAACACTCACAATATCAAAGGGGTTATGCATGCCTTATGTTCATGTAAAGACCACCAGAGCCCATTCAAGGGGTCGTTTGGTTTCCAGATAAAGAATCTTAAGATAAGAGCATAAATGGAGCTAGGCCTATAATACAACATCTATTTCACTGATCAGTTCAACAGTTCCCATGTTTGGTGTTACTATCCTCATTTTAATGTTGGGAAAACTGAATCTCCAGGATGAAGAAGTGAAGAATTTGAATTTCATATTTATCTGCTTTCAAAGCCCTTGGTATGTTCAATAATGTAAATTAATTTCTAACCCTTCCTAAAATGGATATTGACGTAAGGGTAGGGATGGATAATGCACCCTCTTTTAATTCCCAGATACCGGAGAACTGTCATGTTTCAACCAGTCAACAAGTGTGTGTGTGTGTGTGTGTGTGTGTGTACATTCCCATCTCCATGCATATGTGTCATCAGTAAACATTTAAGAGAGGACTGTAGTCTATCAATTACCTGTTCAAAGTGGTTAAGTTGTTTCCTTTCTTATACATCTTAT